>NC_133508.1:62004166-62628333 GCF_049354715.1 Callithrix jacchus | reverse complement strand
TCAGCCTGGGCAATAGAGCAAGACCCTGTCTCAAAAAAAAAACAAAAAAGAAAACAGGCTGATATGTCTCTGAAAAAGTGAAACCAAGACTGGAAAGGCAAAGAAGTCAGTGGTATGAAGATCTAGAGGAAGATCTTTCCAGCCAGCAGGAATAGCTAATGCAAAGGCCCTGCAGTGGAAAGAAGCTTACTGTGTTAGGGTGGGAGGAGCATAGGGAGTGACGGGGAGGCAGTTCAAGCTGTGATCAGAGAGAGAAGTAGGGACGAGAGCACAGGGTTGTTTGGCCAGGGTAAGGAGGTGTAGATTTTATTCTAAGTATGATGGGAAACTGTTGAAAATTTTCGACAGAGAAAAATCAGTCTTACATTTATAAGATCCTTCTGGCTACTTCGTGAAGAATGGACTGTAGCAGGACAAGACCAAAAGCCTAGAGGCTCATTAGAGAGAGCCTGTTTCAGAGTCAAGGTGAGAGATGATGACGAATTTACATCAGAATTGAGATAGTGGGATGGAGAGAAGTGATTGGAGTCAGGATATGTTTTGGAGTTTTCAGGACTTGGTCATATGGGAGGTGAAGGAAAGAGAGGAAACGCAGGTTTTTATTTTTATTTTTTTCCCTTTGAGACAACAGAGGTCTTGATACCTTTTGAGATTAAAAAAGAAAGAAAGAAAAAGAAAAAAGCAAAAAAAAAAAAAAAAAAAAAAAAAGAACAACAGAGGTCTTACTCTGTTGCCCATGCTGGAGTGCAGTGGTGCAATCAGCTCACTGCAGCCTCAACCTCCTGGGCTCAAGTGATCCTTATGTCCCAACCTTTCAAATAGCTAGAACTACAGGTACATGCTACCACACCCTGCTAATTTAAAAAAAAAAATTTTTTTTTGTTAGAGATAGTGTCTTACTATGTTGCCCAGGCTGGTCTTGAACTCCTGGGCTCAAGTGATCCTCCTGCCTCAGCCTCCCCAAGTGCTGGAATTATAGGGATGAGCTACCATGACGAGCCCAGGGTTTTTCATTTGTGTATCTATTATGTGAGTGGAAGACAATTGTCCCTTATTGAGATGGAGAGGAATGGAGGAGCATTTTAGGGGTCCGAGGAGGGAAATGGCTAAATCTTAAGGCCATAATATTGCCCTTGGTGACATGTTTTTACTGTTGGCACCAAGGAGGCTTTTCCTAACCTCACATAGCACCTTGTGCAATCAGGGCACTAAGCTATATTGTTTTGTCACCTTGTCTGTTCTGTCTTCCCTACTGGACTGGGAGCTCCTTGTGAGCAAGAACCCTCACTTATGTCTGTATCCACAGCACACAGTAGGCACTCAATGAATGTTGAATGAATGAATAACTAAATGAATGAGTGAAGTGCCATTCTGTGGAACTCAGGTCAGTCACCTGAGAGTAGATCCAGGAGAAGGAGATCTGATCCTTGCTTTCAGGGAGTTTGAAATCTAGAAGGATCTTGGGTGAAAAGTAAAAGTGATTCCTATATAAGATCCTAACTGAAGGCCGTGGGCCGTGGTACCCCCTTCCTGGCTTTCTGAGCCTTTACCCAACAAAGGGAGGAACTCCACCCTTCCCCCTTCCACCCTATTTTTGCCTGAGATTTCACTGGCAATTCCAGATGTCTGGTCCTATTCCAGGTGTGCGGTGGCTCTGGATGCTTGGATGTTTCCTCTTGAACATGACTTTTACCCCAAGGCCCGAGGCCCTGTGTTCTTTATCAATGCTGAGAAATTCCAGACAATGGAGAGTGTCAATTTGATGAAGAAGATATGTGCCCAGCATGAACAATCTAGGATCATAACCGTTCTGTGAGTAAACCACAAGGTCATGATCCCAGTGCCCTCGCCATTCACTACTTGCTATGGCACCCTTAATTTCTGGATTACCTAGAACTTTCTACCCATTAGTAGAATACCTGAATACTTACCGAATTTCAAAGTCTAAATTCTTTCAGAATTTTCTGTCTGTCTCTCTTTCCACTAAGCTCCATCTATAGTGATTTCTTCCATAGTTTATCTGATTTTATGACAGGATTTACCTCGTGCTTTCTGAAAAGGGGCATTATGGGATTGTGTGTTGGAAAGGAAGTGGTGTGGGTCTGGGTGAGTTCCAGAGATTGCTAGCCTCATTTGGGAATTTTATTGGGTCTTTGAAGACTGTGAATAGGTGGACCTTTGATATTCACCAGACACATTTTAGACACCTTTGTGAATATTAAAATCACAGGTCACTGTAACATATGTTGTCTTCTATAAACCGTCTATATTCTGGTCAAGAGAAGCCATATTTTCTTCACTTTTATCATCAGCACTATCAGTTGGTTTTCTTTTGGGAGCCATTTTTCATAGGGAAAAAATCATTTCTAGTGACTTTAAGAAATGTTCCACATGTGGGAGGTGATATTGAGCTGCATATGTCGGGCTGAGATCTCACGGACTGCTCCTACCCTGCAGTCGAGCCCAGCAGCACACAGGCTTCTGGGATCCGGTTCCTGTTTCGGCAAATGACAAGTGACTACATGCCATGAACCTCTGGAGTCACTTGGGTAGTTGAAATGCCAAATCCAGAGCCCTGAGCACTGGGGTCAGCAGATGGCCAGTGGCTTCTTCCCTTGTTCATCTTGGTCCTGGCTGCCTTGTCAACCCTCCTCCTTCAGTTTGGTTTCATGGCAGTAGACACTCCCTGAATGCTCCCCCAGGTCAGATTCAAGATAACTGTGACCAGGAGGGAAGGGAGGTGAGGCCAGTTAGGAAGGGATATACACAGGGGACTTAACTCCCGGCAATGTGTCACTTATTCAACTGAGTGCTGGATACTCAAGTATCCCATATGTTATATATATGTACCTTTTTGTGTGCCTTAACTAAGGCATTTTTTAAACTTAGTCTTTCTGTGATATCAGACAAATACTTTAGCATTTAAATTTGCTTTCTCTCACTGAATTGACTGGTAAATTTAGTTATGAATAATTTAGCCCAAAATTAACCCAGTGAGGATTTCACTAAATGTATTTAGTGTCAAAGGACTGAAGTTCTAACCCAGAAACCCCCTCTTACAAAGCACTCACTCTTACTTTTCTGATTATTTAAATAAAGGCAAGTAATTCCTTTTTCCTCTTCACTCTGAGGTACAGTTCTAAAGAAGGTCTTAATTTGTTTTGTGAATGTTTGAAATTCACTGGGCAAAAGCCATAACTAATAGATTGTAGTAACAGAAATGTCACATGCCACAGACTCTACCTCCTTGCTCCTGTCCCTGCTCCAGCTAGCTCAGCCTTTTCCCTGCACTGTCAGGTGTTGCAGTTAGGGGCTGAGCTACCTTTGAAGCCAGGCACATCTGGCTTCAAGTCCTAACTCCATCCCCAATTACTTGTGTGACCTGATCCTAAGCAGATTGTTTCTCTCCTTGGATTCTGTCAATGGGGAAAATACTTCCCTTACAAGGTTGCTATGAAAATGAAGTGTGATAATGGATGAAAAACACCTTGCACATAGTAGGTGCTTAACACATATGCCTTAGCCTCCAGACCCCTACCAGTTATTTTTCTTTTCCCCTAGCGGTTCTGTTCATCGGAGTCAAACTGACTTTGCTTTTATAACTGGCAACTTGATTGGTAAATTCTTCTCCACTCAAACCCGTGGGAGTCTGGACCCCTATGAAGGGCAGGAGGTTATGGTGCGGGCCATGTTGGCCTTCCTGCAGAAGCACCTTGGTAAGGAGAAAACTGGAGTTCTTGGGGCAGCTGTGGGGTCCCTTAGATTTCCCTGCAGCACAGTGAAATCTCTGACATGTCTGGGATTTGGGGAAGGAGATTTATGGCAAATGGAAAACCTGAGTGAAGGAGAGACTTACATAGAATTATAGGGAAAAACAAGGCCGGGTACAGTGGCTCGTGCCTGTAATCCCAGCACTTTGGGGGGTTGAGGTGGGAGGATGGCTTGAGGCCAGGAGTTCAAAACCAGCGTGAGCAACATAAGACTCTGTCTCTACCAGAAAAAATAAAAAATTAGCCAGATGTGGTGGCTGCAGCGGGAGGATCAGTTAAGCCCAGGAGGTCGAGGCTGCAGTGAGCCGTGATTATACCACTGAATTCCAGCCTGAGCAACAGAGCAAGACCCTGTCTCTAAATAAATACATAATTAAACAAATAAATAAGAAAAAACACTAAACTGAAAGTTGGGAGACCCTAACTGTCTTACTTGCAGAATGACCTTGGCCTAGTCATTTAACCTCTCTGAACCTTGGCTTCCTGACTGTAGATGGAGTATTCACCTCTCTACTCCACCACCTCTCTCCTTACCCAAACTCATTATTACCCACCTTATCTGCATTTTAGGGGAGTGTATGAGGATAACGGGCTAAATTTATGGAAGTATTTTAGAGAAACAAAGCATGAAGTACTATGACTAATGTCATCAGTCACAGAGCAGCTAAAGGACAAGGCCTCCAGAGGTCCCTGGTCCAGCTTCCACCCAGAGGAGGCATCCTCTTACTAAGCTTTATTGGTTACAATGACTAAAGGTTTACAAACTTAACTTGAGAAAAAAAGGGGAGTTTGTTTATGAGTGTGCACCTTAACCGGTGGGAAATGCGGTTACGGAAATCGGGGTGGCTTGCGGGACTGTCTCATGGCTTCAGGCTCTCTGTGTCTTCTTCTCATGATATCTCATTTTCTTTGTTCCATTATACATTTTTTTTCTTTCTCCTCTATGGTTTTTCTCCCACTGATAGCTACTGTTTATTCAGTTTCTGCTTCCTCCTAACTTCACTTGGCTTGAACCACTCAGAGTCTGTTCCCTCTAGGTTTGTGGCATCCTTTCATCTTCAGCTCCCACTGCTCACTGCCATATTTTTTTGATTTCTTAGAACAGATTCCCAAGGGAGGCAATTTGATTGTATCAACTCCTCTTTGCCCACCAGAACATTGTAGCTCTGGCCCAGCTGGGCCCTGAGCTCTCTTCACCCGATGTCCCTTTCTGATCCCTCAGCAGGTGCTGTATGCCAGGCAGCTTCCATGAGAAAGGAGCCGAGCTTGCCTGAATTTCGAAGGTTTGACTTAACTCTAATTAAGAGCAAACTTTGTAACCCCCCTCGATTTGCCCAGGTTAACCTCTCAAGAGCTACCCAGAGAAGCCTCAGACAGCACCTGGCAGTTCCCTAGATATTTGAAGTAAACTATGCTGGTTCTCTCTGAGTTTTCTGTTTACTAAGCTAAATGTTTGTGGTACCTCCACCTGTCCCCATTCAGTTCCCTGTGTTGCTTTTTGTTATTTGTTCCTTTGGAGTCACTATTTTTTGGTGCCCCTTCTAAAGTGTGGTGCCCTGGCCGGGCTTGGTAGCTCACATCTGGAATCCCAGCAACTTTGAGAGGCTAAGACAGGAGTATCACTTGAGGCTAGGGGTTTGAGACCAGCCTGGGCAACATAGTGAGGCCCCATCTCCACAAAAAGAATAAAGAAAAATTAACCAGGTATAGGGGCATGTGCCTATAGTTCCAGCTACTTGGGAGATTGGGGTGGAAGGATCGCTTGAGCCCAGGAGGTCAAGACTTCAGTGAGCCAAGATCATGCCATTGCACTCATGCCTGGGCAACAGAATGATACCCTGTCTCCAAAAAATAAAATAAATAGATAAACTGTGGTGCCCTGACTTGACTATAATGTGTTAGGTGTGGTCTGACCAGTGCTTGGGACAGCTAGACAGTCATCTCTGTGCTTTCTGTTTTTAAGACAGTCTCACTGTCACTCAGGCTGGAGTGCAGTGGTGTGATCTCAGCTTACTGCAGCCTCAACCTCCTGGGTTCAAGCAATTCTCTGGCAGTTCTCCTGCCACAGCCTCCTAAGTAGCTGGGACTACAGGTATGCACCACCACGCCCAGCTACTTTTTTGTATTTTTAGTAGAGATGGGGTTTTGCCATGTTGGCCAGACTGGTCTCAAACTCCTGACCTCAGGCGATCCACCTGCCTCCACCTCCCAAAGTGCTGGGGTTACAGGCATGAGCCATCACACCTGGCCACCTGTGTGCTCTGGACACTAGCCTTTTAGTTGGATAACCTGAGTAAATTCACATTTTCTCTCTTGTTTTTTTTCTTTTAAATCAATCAATGCAGAGAAACACATTATCACAAGTGCACAACAAACTTAGCCTGGATTGAGTCTGCATTTTAAACACACCTGTCTTATGCATTTATTGATGTTTTGGAAGTAAATTTTCTTCTTTTTTTTTGGCGACGGAGTTTCAGTCTTGTTGCCCACGCTGGAATGCAGTGGTGCAATCTAGGCTCACAGCAACCTCCACCTCCTGAGTTCAAGTGATTCTCCTGCCTCAGCCTCTCGAGTAGCTGGGACTATAGAAATGCACCACCATGCCTGGCTAATTTTGTATTTTTAGTAGAGATGGGTTTTCTCTACGTTGGTCAGGCTGGTCTCGAATTCCTGACCTCAGGTGATCTGTCCTCCTCAGTCTCCCAAAGTGCTGGGATTACAGGCATGAGCTACGACGCCCGGCCCAGAAGTAAATTTTCGTTTTTCTATTTCTGCCTGATCATTTCATCTTGCACATCATAAGCCATGATTCCATCCTGTGTCTGGAGACCTTAGGGTCAATAAGAGACCTCAGGGCATCATTCTTATCACCTGGCAAGCAGCAAATGAACCCATGTCTCAAGACTTTAATGGTGCCTGACTGCCTGGTCCTCCCTCAGCACCCTTTCCCTGTTTCCTCATAGGCACCATGTCATTGTAAAAGCTTAAGATTAAAGATGATAGGAAGCCCACCATGGCACAATTGAGCTCCCTTTAAAAGTAATACCTGTTGAGCTAAGATACTCATTGTTAGAGACCAGCAGACAAGGAAATGGGAGGCAGGAGAGACTTAGACTGAAGGAAGATTGTTGAGGACTTAATTTATGCCAGGCCTTCTGCTCGCACTTTATCGTGTATAATTCTAGAGATAGCCCTTTCCAGTTGATACTTTTATTATTAACCACATTTTACAGAGGAGAATCCTGAAGCATAGGAAATTTAAGTAATTTGTTCAAGGTTATCCGGTTATTAAGTGGCAAAGCCAATATGCATCCTAGGCTGTCCAGTTCCAAGGCCCATGCCCTTAGTCACTGCACTGTATTGGTGATGACTCTGGTAGTTCCATGGCCACAGCACTGTAGGAGTTTGGTCTTTTTTTTTTTTTTTTTTTTTGAAACAGAGTTTCGCTTTTGTTGCCCAGGCTGGAGTGCAGTGGCGTGACCTCAGTGCACCGCAACCTCTGCTTCCTGGGTTCAAGTGATTCTCCTGCCTCAGTCTCCCGAGTAGCTGGGATTATAGGCATGCGCCACCATGCCCAGCTAATTTTGTATTTTGTATTTTTAGTAGAGATGGGTTTCTCTGTGTTGATCAGGCTGGTCTTGAACTCCTGACCTCAGGTGATCTGCCTGCCTCAGCCTCCCAGGGTGCTGGAATTACAGGCATGAGCCACCACACCCGGCCGGCACTCAGTCTTTAGACTGTCCACATGGAAGACAGTCACCTAACTTTGAAGGAGAGGAAGAACAGCTAGCAATGGAGGCTTCCTGGACTACTCAGTGTTTGCCTTTAATCTTAGCAGAGGCTTCACAGGCAGGAAAGGGTGAGGGTCTTTTGGACAGAAGGCACAAATGCTTGAGCGGGCCTGGTTGGGATTGGGAAACTAACTGTGTCTAGTGTATCTGGAGCTCAGGAGAGTGAATTGTGGAAAGACAAAGAGAAGTGGGCAGAAGCCAGATGTAGAAGCCCATGGATTTGCTGAAGTGAGTTTGAATTTTATTCCACAGGCCATCAAGAGCCCCTGTTGGGTTCTGAGCAAGTGACTGTCATGATTAGACTTGTGCTCACAGTCTGGTGCATTGTATAGGATGGGGCAAGGTGAGAGGCAGGGAGCTCTGATGGGAGGCTCTTGCAGTAAGTAATCCAGGCGATAAGAGATAAGACAGTCTGGGCCAGGTGAGGTGGCTCACGCTTGTAATCCCAGCACTTTGGGAGGAGGGTAGATCGCCTGAGATCAGGAGTTTGAGACCACCCTGACCAACATGGAGAAACCCCATTTCTAGTAAAAATATAAAATTAGCCGGGCATGGTGGTGCATGCCCGTAATCCCTGCTAGTTGGGAGGCTGAGTCAGGAAAATTGCTTGAACCCCGGAGGTGGAAGTTTCAGTGAGCTGGGATTGCGCCATTGCACTTCTGCCTGGGCAAGGAGAGCGAAACTCCCTCTCAAAAAAAAAAAAAAAGAAAAGAGAGAGAGAGATAAGACAGTTTGAAAAAGTTGGCCAGGCACAGTGGCTCATATCTGTAATCCCAGCACTTTGGGAGGCTGAGGCAGGAGGATTGCTTGAGCCCTGGAGGTTGAAGCTGTGGTGAGCTGTGATTACGCCATTGCACTCCACCCTGGGTAACACAGCAAGACCCTGTCTCAAAAGAAAAGAACAGGGCCAAGGGTCTGGGCTCAGACTAATTATCTTTGCACTCTTTGCAAAAGCTTTTAGTAGCCACACAGTACATTGTCACATGGAAAACTAAAATAGGCTGTAAGTGGCTCAGCTGAACCTCTCACTCTGGCAAAAAATACTTCTGAGAGCCCTTGTTTGGCTGCTCTGGGGATATGATCTATGAAGACTGGTGCTTCCTTCATATTAACTGCATGCAGCTCCTGGCTCCACCTCCTCTCCTCTCCCACTCTCCTGGAAGACTATTTCACATTTTGTTTCTCCTCAAACCTCTCACATCTCTTCCTTTATCCTGACTCTCGGCTAACTTTGCCTCCCACTTCACTGAGAAAATGGAAGCAACCAGCTCTCCTCAGACTCCCAATACCACCTCTCCCTACCTTCCTGTGTAGAATCAGCTTTCCCTACAGTTTCCAGAGTTCCTGCCTCAATTGCCTAATTAAGGCCAACCCCCAACACAAGATTCCATCCTCTTTTGCCTGCTCAACATGACTGTGCCAGTGATTTTTTTCCCTTTTTATTTTATGTATGTATGTATTTATTTTTGAGACAGAGTCTTGCTCTGTCACCCAGGCTGGAATGCATTGGCTGCCATTTTGGCCAAGGCTGGACTCAAAACTCTTAATCTCAAGTCATCTGCCTACCTCGGCCACCCAAAGTACTGGGATTACAGGTGTGAGCCACCGCACCCAGCCCCTCTTTACTTTAGATCATCAATTTTTCCCTCTCTACTGGTTCAATGCTGAAGTTTCCCATAGAAAAAAGAAATTTTCTCTTGATTTCAATATCCCCTGCAGTTGCCACCCATCTCCTGTTCCCCATCGCAGCAAAACTCAAAAGGATGTCTGCCCTCGATTTTTCTAATTTCTCTCTTCCCATTCCCTCTTAACCCACTCCAGGCTTTTGCATCACAGTACTTCATCAGAACTGCTATTGTCAGGGTCCCCAGTGACCTTCACAACACTAACTTCAGTAGTTCTCATTTCCCATCTTCTGGAAGTCTCTGCAGCTTCTGATGGAGCTGATGGCTCCTTCCTCTGGGAAACTCCCGTCTTCGCTTCTGAGATCCACACTGTGGACTTTCTCTTATCTCCATGTTTGGTCCTCTTCCATCTACTTTGCTGCTTGCAGGGCCCAGTGTCTGGACCTCTTCTCATGGCTTTATGTGTCACCTCCTTGCTGGCGACTTCCTCTGTCACTGCTCCACATCTCTACTTGGTCATCTAATAGACGCAACAAACAAAACTAACTTCACCTGCACTTTTTCCCTTATTAGTTAATCATAGTTCCATCCTTCTAGTTACTCAGGTCAAAGTCTTCATCCTTATCTCTTCTCTCATGTCTCCCATCCAGTCCCTCACAGAATCCTATTAGCTCTACCTTCAAACTACACATGGTATCAAATCACTTGTCACCACCCCACAGCACTATCCTGTCCAAATCATCTCTCATCCAAATTAGTGTAGTAGTTTCCTAACTGGTCTCCTCACTGTCACCCTTGCCAGTCCCTCCCCATCAGAGTCTTGTTCTTTTTTCTCTTTGTATAGATTTAGAGGGTAGAAGTGCAATTTTATTACATGGATATATTGCACGTGGTGAAATCAGGGCTTTTGGTGTACCCATTACCCAAATAGTGAACATTGTACTCAGTAGGTAATTTTTCAACTCTCACCCCTCTCCTACCCTCCCACCTTTTGGAGTCTCTAGTGTCTTGTTTTTCTACCCTGTATGTCCTCTTAGAGCTCCCACTTATAAGTGACAACATTCAGTATCTGACTTTCTGTTTCGGACTTATTTCACCTAGGATAATGGCCTGCGATTCTGTAAAACGTGATTTCATTCTATGTTTATAACTGAGTAGTATCCCATGGTATATCTACACACCAGATTTTCTCTATCAGATCTTCTGTTGATGGGCACTTAAGTTGATTCCTATCTTTGCTATGTGACTAGTGCTGTGATAAGCACATGAGTGCAGGTGTCTTTTTGGTATAATGATTTGTTTCCCTTTGGGTAGATACCCAGTAGTGGGATTGCTGGATCAAATGGTAGTTCTATTTTTAGTTCTTTGAGGGATCTCCATACCATTTTCCATGGAGGTTGTACTGATTCACATTTCTACCAACAGTGCATAAGTGTTCCCTTTTCTCCGCACCCTCGCCAACATGTATTGTTTCTGGACTTTTTAATAATGGCCATTCTGACTAGTATAAGATACTGTCTCATTGTAGTTTTAATTTGCATTTCTCTGATGATTAGTGAAGTTGAGCTTTTATATATATATGTTTGTGGGACACTCATATGTCTTCTTTCAAAAAAATATTCATGTCCTTTGTCCACTTTTTTCTTTTTTTGAGCCCAGTTTCTGCAGAATGCCTACTTTTTAATGGGATTATATATTTTTTCCTTCTTGAGTTAATTGAGTTCCTTGTAGATTATTATTTTGTTGTTCTTATTATTTTGTTGCTCTGTCGCCCAGGCTGGAATGAAGTGATGTGATCTCAACTCACTGTGACCTCTACCCTCCAGGTTCAAGCAATTCTCCTACCTCAGCCTCCTGAGTAGCTGGAATTACAGGCGCGTGCCACCACATCTGGCTAATTTTTTGTATTTTTAGTAGAGACAGGGTTTCACCATGTCTCAAACTCCTGACCTCAAGTGATTCACCACCCTCGGCCTCCCAAATTGCTGGGATTACAGGCATGAGCCACTGTGCCCAGCCTTTCCTAATAGATTTTGGATATTAGCCCTTTATTGGATACATAGTTTGGAAATATTTTCTCCCATTCTATAGGTTGTCTATTTACTCTGTTGACTGTTTCTTTTGTGGTGCAGAAGCTTTTTAGTTTGAGTCTCATTTGTCTATTTTTTGTTGTTGCATTTGTTTTTAAGGACAAATCCTTTGCCTAAGCCAATGTCCAGAAGAGTTTTTCTTAGGTTTTCTTCTATGATTTTTATAGTTTCAAGTCTTTTTTTTTTTTTTTTTTTTAAGATGGGATTTCACCATGTTGGTCAGACTGGTCTTGAACTCCCGACCTCAGGTGATCCACCCTCCTTGGCCTCCAAAGTCCTTGGATTACAGGTGTAAGCCACCATGCCCGGCCCTAGTTTCAAGTCTCATGTTTAATCTTTAATCCATCTTGAGTTAATTTTTACATATGCTGAGAGATATGGGTCCTGTTTGATTCTTCTTCATATGGCTGTCCAATTTTTCCAACACCATTTACTGAATAGGGCATCTTTTCCCCATGTTTATATTTTTGTTGATTTTGACAAAGATCAGTTGGTTGTAGGTATGTGGACTTTATTTCTGGGTTCTCTATTCTGTTTCATTGATCTATTTTTCTGTGTTTATACCAGTACCATGCTGTTTGGGTTACTATAACCTTGTAATATAATTGGAAGTTGGGTAATGTGATGCCTCCTGCTTTGTTCTTTTTGCTTAGGATTGCTTTGACTATTCAGGCTCTTTTTTGGTTCCGCATGAATTTGAGGACTTTTTTTTCTAATTCTGTAAAAAATGACGTTGGTAGTTTGATAAGAATTCCATTGAATCTGTAAATTGCTTTGAGCATTATGGTCATTTTTAAAACATTGATTCTTCCATTCCATGAATGTGGGATGTTTTTTGCTTTTATTTGTGTCATCTACAATTTCTTTCATCAGTATTTTGTAGCTCTCTTTGTAGAGATCTTTTACCTCCTTGGTTAAATGTATTCCTAGGTTTTGTTTTGAGATTTTTTTGGTAGCCATTCTAAATGGGATTGAGTTCACGATTGGATTCTCAGCTTGTTATTGGTGTATAGAAATGCCACTGATATTTTTGTTTGTTTCTTTGTCTCACTTTATTGCCTGGCCTGGTCTCAAACTCCTGGGCTCAGGTGATCCTCCTGCCTTAGCCTCCCAAACTGCTGGGATTACAGGTATGAGCCAGTGCACCCAGAAAAATCACCACTACTGATTTTTGTATACCAATTTTGTGTCCTGAAACTTTACTGAAGAGTCATTTTATTTTTTTATTTTATGTATGTATTTATTTATTTATTGATGGAATCTTGCTCTGGCATCCAGGCAGGAGTGCAGTGGCACAATCTCGGCTCACTGCAACCTCTGCCTCCCAAGTTCAAGCGATTCTCCTGCCTCAGCATCCTGAGTAGCTGGGATTACAGTCACGCGCCACCACACCCAGCTAATTTTGTATTTTTAGTAGAGACGGGGTTTCTCCATGTTGGTCAGGCTGGTCTGGAACTCCTGACCTCATGATCCACCCACCTCGGCCTCCCAAAGTGCTGGGATTACAAGTGTTAGCCCACTGTGCCCAGCCTTATTTCTTTATTTAATTATTATTTTGGCTCCCTCAAATCATGGTATTTATTTGTTTATTTCTCTTTAAAAATATGGAATGCTTAAGGAATTTGCATGTCATCCTTGTGCAAGGGCTGTGCTCATCTCTGTATTGTTCCAGTTTTAGTGTATGTGCTGCCAAGCAAGCACTGAAGAATCTTTTCTTCACAGAGCAGACACAGTGAGCCTTTAAGGAATTTAGTGAGACCTCACTCTTCTGCTCCGAATTCTCCAGTGGCTCCCAGTCTCTCCAAGAGTCAAACCCAGACTCCATTTTCCTGCCAAGTCTATGGAATGTGACCTCCAGTCCCTCCTGGCATCCTCCCCTGCTGTTCTTCCCTTGGTTCACTTCACTCTCACCACATGAGTCTCAAACACTCCGGGAATGCTGCTGCTTCAGGGACTTTGCACTGCTGCTCCCTCTGCCTGGAACATTCCTCCCAGGTAGTCTCGTGGTATACTCCTACTTCCTTCAAGCCTTGCCTCAAATCTCACCTTCTCAGTGAGACCCACCCTGACCACCCTTTTTAAAACACTGGGCCCTTCCTCCCTCCCTTCACGAACCCAACCTCCAGCCACCACCAGTGCTTCCCTCGGCGGGCACCTCTTCCCTTTTTACATCCTGTGTAATTTACTATGTGTATTGTTTGTCTCTGCCCACTAGACGATGAGCTCCGTGAGAACAGCAGTTGCCATTTGTTTTGTTTGTGGATATATTTTTAGCTCCAAGAACAGAGTGTGGCACATAGTGGGTATGCTCATTGTTTTTTGAATTAATGACTATGTAGCACTATACGTCAAGGGCCTATTCTGTGCCAGGTTCCTGGCAGGGCACTGGGAATCCAAAAATGCATGAGAGTGGTCCCTGCCTTCTGCCCCAGAGAGTCTGTTTGTTTTGAGGAAGGAGATCTGCTCAGCCTCCCCTGTTTCCTCAGCCCAAGGGCTTGGACTCTTTGTGCCTGTTCTTGCCGGGTAGTTAGCCCTACCAGCTGTGAGCTCGGAACCCCCTCTCGAGTCATTCCCGGGGTTATGCTGCTCCATGATGTTGCTGTCCTGTTGCTCTTGGCCTTCACTGAAGTGACCCTGGATTTGCACCCACAGACTGGGCTGTCAGAGACTGCTTTTTGCCTAGTAACCTCCTTGATCCTGGAACTAGACTTTTTATTTTCTCTGCTTTTTTTTTTTTTTTTGAAAAAGGGTCCTGTTGCCCAGGATGGAGGGCAGTGGCATTATTACACCTCACTGCTGCCTCCAACTCCTTGCCTCAAGCAATCCTCCCATCTTGGCCTCCTGAGTAACTAGAACTTCAGGCACACACAACCATACCTAGCTAATTTCTTTATTTTTTTATAGAGTTGAGGTCTTGCTATGTGGCCCAGGCTGGTCTAGGAACTCCTAGCCTCAAGTGATCCTCCTGCCTCAGCCTCCCAAAGCACAAGGGTTACAGGCATGAGCTACCATGCCCAGCCTTCTCTAACTTTCTGACCTGGGTTTGAATTCTGTCTCTACCATTTAACAGCTGTAATGACCTTAGGCAAATCAGGTAGCTTCCCTGAGCCTCAGTTTCCTGAAATATATAATAAGACTAATAGTAATACTTAGCTCATAGGGATATGGTGAAAATTAAATGAAACCACGAATGTAAAACATTTAATACAACCCCTAGAATGAATTCTCCATCAATAAATCTTACCCCCTGTTATTATTATTGTTATTGAATTGTTATGGATTACATAAGTTATTTATAAAGGCACTGAATAAATCATAGTTATCATTACCGCCACCACCATACAACCCCACCATAACCAGTCCTTTTGGCATCCCAGGTGCTCCTGTCTCTAGGATGACCCCCTCAATCCTTGACAGCTTCTCTTTGACAAAACATCACAATGATTTGCCTAACCTTCTTGTTTTTTTCCCATTCAGACCTGAAAGAAGACTATGATCAATGGAACAACCTTATTGAAGGCATTGGACCGTCGCTCACCCCTGGGGCCCCCCACTATCTGTCCAGCCTGTAGGCACAACTGGCCATTTGTAAAGGTCACTTGAACCAAGTTTCCATTTGGGAGCTACCCAGGGGCAGCCATGAGCTCCTATCAGGAAGTGGTCAACATGACCCTTTTCACAGCTTGAAAGGTGTAATTACACTGCTACTTGGATAACTGGGTGCTTTGATCTTAGACTTGATCTTCAAATCACTTTGGGACTGGGATCACTTACTTATTGACCAACAGACTTTCTGGGGCCTTAGTCCTGATGGAGTGGGGAATAAGCAGTAGAGTGGGACTGGGGGAAATGCAAGCCCCGAGCTGAGCACTGTGAGGCCTGGGTGTAAAGACTTAGCCCAGCGAGCTCATTCCCTCACCCATGGCCAGTGCTGCTTCAGTGGAAGAGATGAAGCCAAAGGATGGAGTGAAAATTCCTACCATCAGAAACTCTAGTCCAACCCAACACTATCTCTCCCTATCTCTTAGCCTTTTCCTTCCCCAGGGCCACTTGGTGAAGTCTGAGCACTTTAGGTAAATTTCTAGGGTATGGGCTGTGATCCCACTTTCTATTTATTTCCAAGTCTTCTCATTGCATGAAACATAGTACTACTTATACTTACAGTAGTAAGTTGTATTTGTGAGCCCACAGAGGGGCAGACAGCATGGCTCTCACAGTACAGGGAGAGAAACTGAGGTACAAAGAGGTACCTCAGAAGCTCTGGATGTCTTTGGGCACTTTGCTAAAAATGTACCTTAATAGGAAACAACACAAGCAGGTTGAGATGGGGAAGATGACAGAACAACAGTGTTAAATGGCCATTTGCAGGCCCTTGCCACAACAGGCAAGTAGTTTGGTCAGTTAAAACTCAGCTACAGCCTGGGCAGTGGAGCAAGACCCCATCTTAAAAATAAACTGAAGGCCGGGCGTGGTGGCTCACACCTGTAATCCCAGCACTTTGGGAGGCTAAGGCAGATGGATCACTTAAGGCCAGGAGTTCAAGGCCAGCCTGGCCAATGGTGAAACCCCATCTCTACTAAACATACAAAAAAATTAGCCAGGCATGGTGGCACATGCCTGTAGTCCTAGCTACTCAGGAGGCTGAAGCAGGAGAATTGCTTGAACCCAGAAGGTGGAGGTTGCAGTGAGTCAAGATCATGCCAATGCACTCCAGCCTGGGTGACAGAGCAAGACTCCAACTTAAAAAGAAAGAAAGAGAGAGAGAGAGGGTTACATAAAATTTAAAAACTCAGAAGGCCACTCCCAGAGAGGCCTAGGAATACCTTAGTTGTGTTTCTTACCTCAAACATTACAAACCTCCAACTCGCTCAGAATCAGGGTGCTTTTATTGTCTGTTTTCTGGCTCTGAGGCCCTTGCCCCAAATTTAAGTCAGATACAGACTGAATTTCCATTCTGTTCCATTTATAATGTGAATGATATTAATACTCATGTTTGCCTAATGTTATGTTGGAATTTTCTGTTTAATCTGCATTAGAGCAAGATGGAGAGCCATCTGGAATTGGCTTCCTTCTGTCTTTCTTCTGTGTTCACTTACCACTTGGACCCATGTGGGAAAAAAACTTTTAAAGGAAGGAAGTTGTCCTAGGGATCTAGTTCAAAGCTGTTTGGGGGGCATCAAACTGAAACTCCCCTCTCCACTGCTCAAGACTTCGTGCCTCAGTCCAAGTAGGCACGAGCAAAAAGGAAATGTATCTCTACACAATGGCCCATGGTCAGGGCCACAAGAGCAAGCTGGGCCTATGTCTCCACCTCTCAACGGCTGGCCTTTCTAAGAGGTGAAACAGCAGATTGTTGAGGCTGTGTGGGAGGATCTGTGAATTCCCATGAGACATACTGTAAGAAGGGTATCATTAAAGCCCTGGGCTCTAGAGTTATGGAGCCTGGTCTTGAGTCCTGGCTCCACCACTAATGGGTAAATTTGAGCAAATGGTATCTCAGCTCCTGCGTTTCTAAAATGAGGGTCTGCATTATGAATAGTTAGAAGTATTAAGTGAGAGGATGTGTAACCCATGGGTTACTTAAAAGTGTATTTCCTACCTTCCAAACATGAGATTTTTCTAGTTACCGTTTTTCTTTTCTAGCTTAATTACTTTGTGGTCAGAGAAAATGACCCATATGGTTTCCATCCTTCAAAATGTGTTGAAACTTGGTTGTTGGCCTAGTGTGAGATCAGTGTTGTAAATGTGCCATGTATGCTTAAAATGACTATATATTCCCAAGAAGTTGTTGGCTTGCTCTTTTACTCAAGAACACATCATAGATTTCCTTTTTTTTTTCTTTTTTTTGAGATGCAGTCTCACGCTGTCGCCCAGGCTGGAGTGCAGTGGCGTGATCTTGGTTTACTGCAACCTCTGCCTCCCAGTTTCAAGCAATTCTCCTGTCTCAGCCTCCTGAGTAGCTGGGACTACAGGTACACACCACCATGCCTGGCTAATTTTTGTATTTTTTTTTAGTAGAGATGGGGTTTCACCATATTGGTCAGGCTGGTGGTAAACTCCTGACCTCAGGTGATCCACCCGCTTCAGCCTCCCAAAGTGCTGGGATTACAGGTGTGAGCTGCCACACCCAGCCCATAGATTTCCTTCTATGAGATCACAGATATATAATGGGGCCTTTCAACTACCACTTGGGCACCAGAGCCCCTCAGCATTTGCACAACCAGCCGTAGACCAATCCCGAGTATACGCCACCCTTATGCTGGTTCCGCAAATGCTGGGAGGCCAGTTCTGGCAGTAGTAGCACGTGAGACCCAGCTCCCACCTTAGCTCCATAAGTAATGCAGGTGGATTTTACAAAACCGTGAACAAGAGACCTGGAGCCTCCCTAGTGACGGGAGTGGTTCAGAAACTAGATCCTTTCCTTCATTTGATTCATGTTCTGGTAATCCCTCATTTATCCAGCAAACACTAAAGTAGGTGAATTTCCATATAATTGAAAATTATCCTACAGGCAGCAAAATATAATATTATTTTGAATGATAATCTACCAAAAAAGTAACACACACTTTTTAAACAAAGTGAGCTGACTTCATTCAACTTTTAGGATGTTCCAGTCAGGATAGACTAAGTTGTATGGTGGTAACAGGCAACCCCAAAAGCAACAAAATTTGTTTCTTGCCCATGCCACTTGTCCTCTTTGGTTGGCTGCAGGCTCAGCTCTGCATGATTTTTATCCTCACTCTAGGATCCAGGCTGGTAGAGCTGCCATTATCTGGAAGTGTTGCTGTTCACCATAGTGGAGCAGGAACAAAGCCTGATGAATCACCTGCTAGCTCTGAGAGTTTCTGCCTGGGAGTGACTCTCATTATTTCTGTTCACGTGTCATAAGCCAAAGCATGCCATGTGGCCATTCCTAACATCCCATGCCATCCCAAGAGAGTCAAAATATTGTGGCCAGGTCTCATGTCAGAGAAGTGGCACCCTCAGATCTAGGAAGGTGGGTGTAGCTGTTTGACCTACATGGAGTTGCCCCTTGTGCTATGTTGCTCTTCAGAGTTGGTGTTGTCTCGCTTGTGGTCAGGCTGCAACCATTGCTCCTCAGTGAGCCAGCCCCTAGCCCTTGGCCACTTCAAGTTTATGACTTTCGCTCTGCAATGGACTGATAAATCAGCCACATTATTTAAAACTGAGTCTAAAGGAAAACAAGGTAGTCACTGAGAGAGGGTTTTAGGGACTCTCTTGCAGCTAAAGTACTTCACCTTTAGTGCATGGGCTTTGTAATCCTCTGACTGCTCCAGAAGGGGTATCACAAGGCCTTTGGTCCCTCGTTCTGGTTTTTGGTTAGCTTCCAGGGGACTAGGACACCTGATAAATGGCCTTTAGATAAGCAAGGAAATCCTGATGGTAACTGACATGTGCTGATAAATTGCATCCTGGTGAATCTTTTCCAGAAAGAGGATGTCTTGGGTTTCTTTGGCATCTTCCTGTTCCCCATCCCACTGCAGGACTCTGTTTCCAAGGAGGCTTCCTAGTGGTATAATGTGAAGTTTCTTTGCATGAGATGGTAAGCCAGATAGGAAGGAAGATAAGTAAATATCCCTTTCAATTCCTGCACTTATGAGACTAAGGCTGGTTGGATTCTTGCTGTGTCCCTAATGTAATCCCCAAACCCTTTCCACTGTGCCTTCTGACACAGCTCCCCATCTTGCCCTTCCTCAAAAATTCTGTTGGACTCTTGAAGTGTCAAATGATGGATTCCAACTCCATGTCTTAACCTTGTGGGGACCTTCATCCTATGCCCCTTTTTTCTGGAGCAACACTTATCCCTAGGCCCACAAAGTCACAGAGGGACAGGAGAGGCCATACTGTATGCTTGGGATTCATCCTCACTAGGAAGGTCACTTTCCCCTCAAAGCCAGGTACAGAGGGCAGCTGTCCCTGGCCATAGCTGCAGGGCACAGTGACAATGAGGATGCCGAAGATGATTGTCACTGTGTGTCAGGACTGTGCTCTGGGCTGACATGCATCATTTAACTTACTGTTCACAGTAACCACACCAGGTCAGGTGGCATTGGTCTTATGTAGGGGGAAACAGAGGCTTCGAGAATTGATTTCATCAGGCTCTCAGCAAGATTTTGGCAAAGCTGGGACGTAGGCATCAAAGTTCAGGTTTTTTTTTTTTTTTTTTTTGAGATAGAGTTTCGCTCTTGTTTCCCAGGCTGTAGTGGTGTGATCTCAGCTCACTGCAACCTCTACCTTACAGGTTCAAGCAATTCTCCTGCCTCAGCTCCAGAGTAGCTGGGATTATAGGCACATGCCAGCACGCCAGGCTAATTTTTGTACTTTTAATGGAGAAGGGGTTTTATCATGTTGGTCAGACTGGTCTCGAACTCCTGACCTCAGGTGATTCACCCGCCTTAGCCTCCCAAAATGCTGGGATTACAAGCATGAGCCACCGCGCCCAGCCAAGCGTTTTTGTTTTGTTTTGTTTTGTTTTGAGATGGTCTCCTGTCACCCAGGCTGGAGTGCAGTGGCACAATCACAGCTCACTGCAGCCTTGACCTCCCAGCCTCAATCCGTCTGCCAGCCTCAGCCTCCTAAGTAGCTGGGACCACAGGCTCACGCCACCATGCCAGGCTGTAAAATCTGAGCTCTTAATTGCTGTGCTATCATCCCTAATATACATACTTGGCTTTGCAGTTTCTCCCATTTCTTCAAACTCTCAGAATATAGGGAATGTATTAATCTCATAATCAATTAACTAAAAAATATCAAAATCTTCAGCAACTTCTATATGACCTGTGTTGAGTTTCAGTGATATCCTCAACACTCTTGAGAAATGGATCGGGGGAAAACAGCTTCACCAGAAACTGTGGGTCAGGTACTTGGTTGATGGGGTTTTTGTTCGTTTCTTTTTGAGACAGTCTCACTCTGTTGCTCAGGCTGGAGTACAGTGGCATGATCACTGCTCATTGTAGCCTCAACCTCCCAGACTTAAGCCATCCTCCCACCTAGGCCTCTCAAGTAGCTGGGACTACAGGTGCGTACCACCACACCTGGCTAATTTTTTGTTTATTTTTTGTAGAGACAGTGTTCTGTCCATGTTGCCAGCGTTGGTCTTGAGCTCCTAGGCTCCAGTGATCCTCCTGCCTCAGCCTCCCAAAGTGCTGGGATTACAGATGTAAGCAGTTCAGGAACTAAGAACACACTCTGAAATCAGACAGCTCCAACACTATTAGCCCTGTGTTTATGCTAATCCATTCACTTTTATGGCCTTTAATGTTCTTATTTGTAAAATGGGAATTCTAATCATATTTAACTCATAAAGCAGTTGTAATAATTTTTCCTTTCTTTTATTTTTTCTTTTTCTTTCGAGAGTCTGGACCTGTCGCCCAGGCTGGAGTGCAATGGCGTGATCTTGGCTCACTGCAACCTCCGCCTCCCCATTTCAAGTGATTCTCCTGCCTCAGCCTCCTGAGTAGCTGGAATTATAGGCACACACCACCACACCTGGCTAATTTTTTCTATCTTTAGTAGAGACGAGTTCACCATGTTGGCCAGGCTAGTCTCGAACTCCTGACCTCATGATCTGCCCACCTCAGCCTCCCAAAGTGCTGGGATTACAGGCATGAGCCACCATGCCCAGCCTGGTTGTGATAATTAAATGAAATAATACATGTGAAGCACTTAGCAGGGTGGCTATATTAAGGGCTTAATAAACATTAGCTATTAACACTCTTGTTTAGTTTGGGCCTCCTTACATAGCTATAAGGTTAGGTATAAGAGGCCCTTGCACTAAATGGCCCCAATGGTCTTGGTCTAAGTTCTTTTTTTCTTTTTTCTTTTTCTCTCCCTTCCCTCCTTCCTTTCTTGCTTTCTTGCTTTCTTGCTTTCTTTTTCTTGCTTTGTTTTTTGGTCTGTCACCCAGGCTGGAGTGCAGTAGTGCGTTCATAGCTCACTGCAACCTTGAATTCTCAGACTCAAGCTATCCTCCTTGGGAATCTCAGTTTCCCAAGTACCTGAGATTACAGGCATGCACCACCATGCTTGGCTAATTAAAAAAAAATTTTTTTTTTTATAAACACTGAGTCTCTTTATGTTCCCCAATCTGGTCTGAAACTTTCGGGATTAGTGATCCTCCTGCCACAGCCACAGCCTCCCAAAGTGCTAGGATTATAGGCATGAGCCACCATGCGTGACCATTGGTCTAAATTTTTATTCCAGCTTCGATAGTCTCATGGTTACCTTCTTCAAGTGGACCCTCCTAACTGCCACCCACCTACTACCATTGTGTCCTCATGTCTGGATGGAACTAGGTGGAGAGGCAGTTTCCCATTCTCTTTGTTCTGCTATCCCTGCTCCTCACATGAAAAATCAAAGTCTCCACCGTAGTTCTAGCCTTGCTTTCTTTTCCACCTGGAAGAGTATACACTCTTCGGTTCTGGTTGAGTTTTAATTTCACACCAGATCATCCAAACACATACATCTATGCATCAGCTGCAAACTGAAGATCCTAAAATATCAAAAAGGAGAAGCAGAGATCTGTGGAGACGTTGGCCAGAGGGAGGAGCTGGGGACAGGGGCTTTGGAGCAGAGGCTAGTTGTTTTAATTTTTGTCTGCTGCCTTTGACACCAGGTGAGGGGGTCAGAATGCCTTGTGACCTCCTCGGGAGAAACACCCAGGCCTGCAGATGGCCGGTGAACTGGCTCTGCACAGCTCCCTCCCTCATGATTTCCTGCCAAGTCCTCCTGTTTCTTCACTCTTGGTAGTTCTCCCACACAGCCCATCCTTTCCATCTTGTTTGAGCCTGCTGTCCTCTCAGCTTACCCCTGGGCTCGTTTTGCAGTCTTCTGGACTGTCCTCTCTCTTTCCCCACTGCATTCTGCTGCCAGATCTACCTGAAACACCACTTTTGCATGAAAATACCAGCCTGGCAAGATGATCTGATGGTAAGAGGACCAAACTGGTTGTCTGGAGCCCTGGGTTCTTGCCTCTGTCACCTGCACCCTCTGTGACGAGTGTGTGTGTGTGTAGTTTTCCTCTCTCGACTTTAACTTCCTTATCTGTAAATTGGGACATGGGTTGGTGGTTATTGAATTAGCCAGTCTCTTAAGGCCCTGTCAGTTCTGGCATTTCACGTCTCTGTCATTGAGTTGTCACGGATTTCCAGGACTTCCCTTTCCTTTTTTTCTTTTTTCTTTTCTTTTTTTGAGATGGAGTCTTGCTCTGTCACTCAGGCTGGAGTGCAATGGCATGATCTTGGTCTACTGCAACCTCGACCTTCCAAGTTCAAGCAATGGTCCTGCCTCAACATCCCAAGTAGCTGAGATTACAGGCATGCACCACCACACCTGGCTGAGTTTTGTATTTTTAGTAGAGATGGAGATTTACCATGTTGGCCAGGCTGGTCTCAAACTCCTGACCTTGTGATCTGCCCACCTTGGCCTCCCAAAGTGCTGGGATTACAGGCCTGAGCCACTGCGTCCAGCTCTCCTGAGGTTTTTCTTGCCTGCAGGGCTTCCCCACCTCCTTTCTGTACATCTAAATCTTGCTAATGCTTTAGGCTCAGTTCTAATCCCACCTCTTCCGTGAAAGCCTTCTTGATTAAATTAGACCAACATTTGATCTCTTGGCCTCCTGTTCCCCAAGAGAAATCCAGTCTGTGCCACATTTAGTATTGCCCTTTATCACATTATTCCAGGAGCAGGGCCCATCTGTTGGACAGGAAAGAGCATCCTCCTGTTGATTGACATGGGGGACAGGGACCCCTGGCCCTGGCCCCCCATCAGCTCTCATTCCCCAGCCAAACTTGGGAACAGCTGGAGCTCACCCAGCCCTCTGACCTCTCCAGCTGTCTCTGCTTCCTTTTCTTTTGGTTTTCCCAGTCCCAGCTGTGGGGCCAGGGCAGAGCCAGCAGCAGCACAGCCAAGACAGCTGGAGCAAACTTATAAGTCGCATGGACAAGTAGCATTTGGGAGTTAGAAGGAGGGCAAAACTGAGCACAAATCACACCACTGTTGAAAATGAAGGAAAGCAGTTTGCCAGCTTATTTTTCCCATCTTGCTTTCATCTAAAAAAAGAAGCTCCTCAGAAATATAGTCCTCTTCAGCCTGTTAAGCCAGATGGCCCCGAGATGCTCAGCCTGCCAAGTGTGTATATATAATTATTCATCTTCATGGAATCACACCCAGGTTTGAATCCAGACTCTGACATTTTTCTTTTGTTTGATCTGGAGCCAGTGAATCTTTCTGAGCCTTTGTTTCTTTTTCTGCAAAATAGGGTCACTGGCATCTGCCTTCCCATCTCAGAATTTTTTGGGTGGGATTAGGGATGGGCTTAATGTAAGATGTCAAAGCATTGGGTACATTTATGTTGCTGTTAATTATAAAAAGTGCTATATTTTGGTTCTGTCCTAATGTGCTACTACTTAATGAACACTTACTCTGGCCAGATATTCTGCTAAGTGTTTTACATACATTGCATCATTTAATCCTAGCAACATTCCAGTAAGGTGGTGCATGTTAGCCTCATTTTCTAGATCAGGAAAGTGAGATTCAGAAAGATTTGCTAGCCCAACCAAGTCACCCAGCATGTAAGTGATAGAACCAGGATTTGAACCTAAATCGTTGGGCTCCAAAGTCAGTGGGGGTTTTTTTGGTTTTTTGTTTTGTTTTGTTTTGTTTTGAGACAGAGTCTCGCTTTGTCGCCCAGGCTGGAGTACAATAGCATGATTTTGGCTCACTGCAAACTCCGCCTCCCAGGTTCAAGCAATTCTCCTGCCTCAGCCTCCCAAGTAGCTGGGACTACAGGCACCTGCCACCATGCCCAGCTAATTCTTGTATTTTTAGTAGAGATGGGATTTCACCACATTGGCCAGGCTGGTCTCAAACTCCTGGCCTCAAGTGATAGGTCCGTCTTGGCCTTCTGAATCCAGAGATGCTGATTCAGAAGGTTTGGAGGGAGGACCCAAGTGTGTATGTGTGTGTAAGTTCGAGGAATATTACTTCCTGATATGCAGTGAAGTTTGAGAATCCTTGCTATGGTATAAGCCTATTAGTCTATTTTCTTTTATGAAATAAGAGCAATTGCTAGCTGAAAATACAGAATTATTAAACTTTAGAATTGGAAGAGGCCTTAAGTTATTTGGTCCATGAGGAAACCAGAGCTCAAAAAAGTTCAGCAGGTAGTTGGCAGACTTGAATTAAAAACCAGGTCTTCTGACTTGTAGTCCAGTGTTCTAGATACATCTGTGGATGCCAGGATTTTGTGGGATTATTATTTTTTTTTTCGACACAGAGTCTTGCTCTGTCACCCAGACTGGAGCGCAGTGGCGCAATCTTGGCTCACTGCAACCTCTGCCTCCCGGATTCAAGCGATTCTCCTGCCTCAGCCTCCCTAGTAGCTGGAATTACAGAGGCCCATCAGCACACTTGGCTAATTTTTTGTATTTTTAGTAGAGATGGGGTTTCACTGTGTTAGCCAGGATGGTCTCAACCTCCTGACCTCGTGATACGTCCACCCACCTCAGCCTCCCAAAGTGCTGGGATTACAGGCTTGAGCCACCACCCCTGGCCAATTTTGTTGGATTATTAAGAAAATCCTCAGGACCCACCCTTTCGCCAAGACAGCCATGATTTCTGGCAACTGTATCATGGAGTTTGGGGTCTTTTTTTTTTTTAAGAGATAGGGTCTCAGGCCGGGTGTGGTGGCTCATGCCTGTAATCCTAGCACTTTGGGAGGCCAAGGCGGGCAGATCACAAGGTCAGGAGTTTGAGACCAGCCTGGTCAACATGGTGAAACCCCATCTCTACTAAAAATACAAAAATTAGCCAGGCATGGTGATGGGTGCCTGTAATCCCAGCTGCTTGGGAGGCTGAGGCAGGAAAATCACTT
Source organism: Callithrix jacchus (assembly GCF_049354715.1). Classification (NCBI taxonomy): domain Eukaryota; kingdom Metazoa; phylum Chordata; class Mammalia; order Primates; family Cebidae; genus Callithrix; species Callithrix jacchus. The sequence continues at coordinate 62,603,163 of NC_133508.1, read as the reverse complement.
GAACCCAGAAGGTAGAAGTTGCAGTGAGCTAAGACCATGCCATTGTTCTTCAGCCTGGGCAACAGAACAAGACTGCCTCTCAAAAAAAAAAAAAAAAAAAAATAGAGAGAGAGAGATGGGGTCTCATTATGTTGCCCAGGCTGGAGTGCAAGAGCACAGTCATAGCTTACTGCAGCCTCAAACTCCTGTGCTCAAGCGATCCTCCTGCCTCAGCCACCCAAGTAGCTGGGACTACAGGTGTGTGCCACCACATTCAGCTTTTGAAGTTTTTGTATAAGAAGAAATGGGCTCCACACACAGCTTTTGAAGTTTTTGTATAAGAAGAAGACTGGGCTAGAAGACCTATGAGAAATGACTCAGAGGGCAGTTCTCATGCATGTTCCTATATTCAACAAGCACTTACTGATGCCCGCACTATGGCCAGCCCTGTCCTCGTGGAATTGAACCTAAGGGCAAGAAGGGCTGGTCAACATTAGGGCTCATGTGATGAATGCTATAATAGGGGATATATATGGCTCAGAAGTGGCACAGGGTGGTTAGTTCACCTCAGCAAGGGAGAAGGCTAAGGCCTCACAGAATGTCACATACTTGAGTGTGGTATTACCGCATAAGAAATTATTCCAAAATTTTAACAGCTTAGAACAACACACATCTCACATTTTCTATGGCTCAGGAATTCTGGAGTGGCATAGTTCGGTGGTTCTGCCTGAAGGTCTCTTTTGAGGCTGCAGCCAAGACATCAGCCAGGATTATTATCATCTGAGGGCTTGAGTGGGGCTGGAGGATCCATTTCCAAGATGGTGCACTCACATGGCTGTTGGCAGAAGGCCTCAGTTTCTTACCATGTAGTGCTTTCCACAGGACTGATGCTCAAGACTTGGCAGATAGCTTCTCCCAAAGCAGAAGATCCAAGAGAGAGTAAGATGGAAGCTAGTTTCTTTTATAGCCCATCCTCAGAAGTCACACTTCATCATCATTTCTACAATATTATGTTATTAGACAAGCCAGCCCTATTCAGTGTAGTTAGAGGACTATACAGGAATATGACAATCATGTATAGGAACATGAAAACCAGGAGGTAAGGATGACTGTGGCCATGTTGGAGGCTGGCTTGCCACAGTATTGAAGATGAATGGAGCTTTCCAGATGGATGGAGGGGGAAGAAAGGCATTCTAGGCAGAGGAAATAAGGTAAAGGCATGTAAAAAACAAGGTTCCACGTGTTCAGGACATTGTAACTGGATTGGAGAATAAAACCTATAGGAGAGCATACTAAGAAATCAGAAGGGGCTTTCAATGCCAAGTGAAGGAGTTGTGGCTTTATCCCCTAGGCCAGTGGTTTTCAAATGTTTCTACACATTGGAATTTCCTGAGGAGATTTCAGAACTCCCCATGCCAAAGCTACAGCCATAGCAATTAAATAAGAATTTCTGGGAATAAACTTAGACATTGTCTATGTTAAAAGTTTCTCAAGTGATCCAGTCTACAGTCAAGGTTGAGAACTGATGCTGAAGGCAATACAAAGTAACTGAAAAGCTTGAGGCAGGAGCTGTGTGGTCAGATTTCCAATCTTTCCAGTGGTGAAGAAGGGCAGCTGTTCCTCGTCTGCTTATCTTAAAAGTTCCGTATTAGGACTAGAAAGGCCCTATCATCTGTGCTCACTCAGATATTATCATCATCTCTACTACCAAAAAGTTAAGCATAGGGTCAGGCACGGTGGCTCATGTCTGTAATCCCAGCACTTTGGGAGGCTGAGGCGGGAGGATCACCTGAGGTTAGGAGTTCGAGACCAGCCTGACCAACGTGGTGAAACCTCATCTCTACTAAAAATACAAAATTAGTTGGGCATTGTGGTGCATGCCCGTAATCCCAGCTACTCAGGAGGCTGAGGCAGGAGAATCGCTAGAATCCGGGGCAGCGGAGGTCGCAGTGAGCCGAGATCGCGCCATTGCAGTCCAGCCTGGGCAACAAGAGGGAAACTTTGTCTCAGAAAAAAAAATTTTAAAGGTTAGCTTATAAATTTAAAAAAAAAGGTTAAGCATAAATATCTGAGTTGTAGTGACCCCAAAAGTTCCCAGCATCCTAAACTGTGTATTATTTACAAATTTCCAAATCTAATGTTGACATCAACATTCTTATGTTATCACAATCACTCTTATTTTTTTAGGCAGGACCTCACTCTGTCACGCAGGCTGGAGTGCAGTGGCACAGTCTCAATTCACTCCAACTTCTGCCTCCTAGGTTCAAGCGATTCACCTGCCTCAGCCTCCCGAGTAGCTGGATTAAGGCACCCACCACCACACCGAGCTAATTTTTATATTTTTGGTAGAGACAGGGTTTTACCGTGTTGGCCAGGCTGGTCTCAAACTTGTGGCCTCAAGTGATTTGCCTCCCTCAACCTCCCAAACCGCTGGTGATATGAGCCACCGCACTTGACCCACAATCACTCTTGAGGTTTATTTCCCACTTAATACTGTTACGTATATGCATTTCTCTATTTCCTTTTTTTTTTTTTTTTTTTTTGAGACAGGGTCTTGTTCTGTTGCCCAGGCTGGAGTGCAGTGTAGTGGTACACAATCTCAGCTCACTGCAGCCTCAAGATCATGGGCTTAATCAATCCTTCTGCTTCTGCCTCCCTAGTAGCTGGGACTATAGGCATATGACACTATACCCTGCTAATTTTGTGTGTGTGTGTTTAAGACAGGATCTTGCCATGTTGCCCCAGCTGGTCTTGAACTCCTGGGCTCAGGCAATCCTCCCATCTCAGCCTCCCAAAGTACTGGGCTTACCACCACACCCAGCCAATTTTTGTATTTTTTGTAAGAGATAGGGTTTCACCATGGTGTGCAGGCTGGTCTCGAACTCCCCAACTCAAGCAATTCACCGGATTTAGCCTCCCAAAGTGCTGGGGTTATAGGTGTGAACCACCATGCCTGGCCTACTTCTCTATTTCTTACACTTCTTACATCCAACAGTGCAACAGCAGTGTATGAGTAAAGGTTTGTAGCACAAACCTCTGGAGTCAGATGAACCTTTGAATTTGAGTCCTGATTTCATCATCAGTGTAAACTAGTTAGATGACTTAACATCTCATGGCCTCAGTGAACTCATCTGAAAAAAATGGTTGTAGCCAGGCACAGTTGCTCACGCCTGTAATCCCAGCATTTTGGGAGGCCAAGGCGGGTAGATCACCTGAGGCCAGAAATTCAAGACCAGGCTGGCCAACATGGTGAAACCCAGTCTCTACTGAAAATAGAAAAATCAGACAAGTGTAGTGGCATGCTCCTGTAGTCCCAACTACTCAGGAGGCTGAGACAGGAGAATTGCTTGAACTCAGGAGGCAGAGGTTGCAGTGAGCTGAGATCTCACCACTGCACTCCAGCCTGGGCAACAGAGCAAGACTCCATCTCAAAAAAAGGAAGAATGGTGATAATACCTACTTCAGAAGACCCTTGAGGATATTAAATGAGATTTTGCATTTAAAGACCTCTCTGCCAAGTGCCTGACATGTCGTTAGTGCTTAATAAATGTTAGTTATTCCACTTTCCAAATCGCATTTCAAGATTCTGTTGCATCAGCTCCGTGCTTCCCAGTCCACTGAGCAGTTCTTCCCATTTCTAGTTTTTAGCTATAATATTATACATGTCTTTATATAAATTGGTGGGTTTTTTAAATTTTCCCTGATTTTTTTTTTTTTTTTTTTTTTGAGATGGAGTCTCACTCTGCTGCCCAGGCTGGAGTGCAGTGACACCATCTCAGCTCACTGCAACCTCTACCTCCCGGGTTCAAGTGATTCTCCTACCTCAGCCTCCCAAGTAGCTAGAATTACAGGTGCCTGCCACCATGCCTGGCTAATTTTTATATATTTAGTAAAGACAGTGTTTCACCATGTTGGCCAGGCTGGTCTTGAACTCCTGACCTCAAGTAATCTGGCCACCTCTGCCTCCCAAAGAGCTGGAATTACAAACGTGAGCCACTGCATCCAGCCTTCCCTGATTTTTCAGATGTGGAAATCAAGACTGGAGAAGGGAAATAACTTGTTTCTTTCTTTCTTTCTTTCTTTCTTTCTTTCTTTCTTTCTTTCTTTCTTTCTTTCTTTCTTTCTTTCTTTCCTTCTTGCTTCTTCTTCTTTCTTCTTCTCTTCTTCTTCTTCTTTCTTCCTCTTCTTCTTTCTTCTTCTTCTTTCTCCTTCTCCTTCTTCTCCTTCTTCTTCTCCTCCTTCTTCTTCTCCTTCTTCTTCTTCTTCCTTTCTTCTTTCTTCTTTCTTCTTCCTCCTTCTCCTCCTTCTCCTTCTTCTTCTTGTGCTCATGTGAGAAATAACTTGTCAACCAAAGATCATACTGCTTTTAGTGGCAGAGCCAGGCCCAGAAACCAGGGCCCAGTACCCTGAGCTTTGGCCTCTTGTTATCACCCTACCAGTTACCACACTCACTGGAGACTTGAAGGCAGGTCCTTCTTGGCTTCTCTTCACCAGGCTGAATGATTTAGGTCTCCCATTGTGTCCTCTGATATCTCCTCTCCCTTTCATCACCCTGGAGGTCCCTCATCAATTCAGTATAATTGGATCATATCCCTGCTGGTCCCTGGGGAGTGGGAGCAGACGATGACTAACACTTTAGAGACCTGGACTCCACCCGCGGCGCCTCTGGATCTCTGTTGTTGGATGTTTTGCAGTCAGATGGGGATAGGGATCCTGTCTGACTCAGGATCCCTCTCTCCTACCTGAAGCACTGTCTGATTTAAACAAATACACCCTCCTAGAACATTAGAGCTGAAAGGGAGCTTAGAGATTGGCTGGGCACAGTGGTTTATGCCTGTAATCCCAGAACTTTGGAAAGCCAACACAGGTGGATCCACCTCAAGGTGGATCACTTGAGGTCAGGAGCTCAAGACCAGTCTGCCCAACATGGCGAAACCCCATCTCTCTACTAAAAATATCAAGATTAGCCAAGTGTGGTGATGCATATCTGTAATCCCAGCTACTGAGGAGGCTGAGGCAGGAGAATCACTTGAACTCGGGAGGCAAACTTTGCAGTGAGCCTAGATCATGCCACTACACTACAGCCTGGGCAACAGAATGAGACTCCATCTCAAAAAAAAAAAAAAAAAAAAAAAAAAGACCCTTCAGAGATCATTCTCTGTTCCAGCCCCTGTTATTTAAAAAATGAGAAAACTGAGGCTCAGCAATGCAGATTGATCTGTGGCAGATGTGGGCTGGGACCCAAACCTCCTGACTCCACTGTGCTGTTGGGAAGAGGGCATTGGAGCTGGGCAGGTGAACCTGGGCAAGGGAGCGAAATGATGCTGGATTTCCTGTTGTGTAAGATAGTCTTGCTCAGCTCAGGGAGGTGATAAGCATTAAATGAGATGACTATTGTAGAGCGTGGAGCACTGTGCTCAGTAAACGATAGCTATTACTCACTAGAGCACAGTCGTAAAGAGGCCAGCTGGGCTTTGGAGTCAGAAAAGTTATTCTATTCAAATCCTAGTTACCCACTTACTAGCTGTGTGATCTGGGACAACTTATGTAATAAGAGCTGATACTTACTGAATTTTACTTGTTCCCAGCATTAAGCTAAGTATCTTAGATATATTATTTCACGTAATTATCCTAACAGTTTTCTGAGGTAGGTACTACCAGTATCCTGATTTTAGGATTGAAAATACTGAGGCATGAGTCAGTTTCACTTCAGCAGCCTATTTTTTTCTGATTATCCTCTAGCTTGCACTTTTTTTTTTTTTTTTTGAGTCAGAGTCTTGCTGTATTGCCCAGGCTGGAGTGCAATGGCATGGTCTCGGCTCCCTGCAACCTCCGCCTCCCAGGTTCAAGAGATTCTCCTCCCTCAGTCTCCTGAGCTGGGATTACAGGTGCCCACCACCATGCCCAACTAATTTTTTTGTATTTTTAGTAGAAACAGGCTTTCACCATGTTGGCCAGACTGGTCTTGAACTCCTGACCTCGTGATTTGCCTGCCTCAACCTCCCAAAGTGCTGGGATTACAGGCGTGAGCTTGCATTCTTTTCTGCCATGCACACCCATCTTTTCCTCCCAGTGCTTGAGGATTCCCTTCCGCTTTTGAGCTCTGGGATAGGCCATAGTGTCTCTCTCTTTCTCTCTCTCTTTGAAACACGTCTGTCACCCAGCCTGCAGTGCAGTGGCAAGATCACAGCTCACTGCAGCCTCAGCCTCTTGGGCTCAAGCGATCCTCCCATCTCAGCCCCCTGAGTAGCTGGAACTATAGGGGCATGCCACCACACCCGGCCAAATTTATTTTTATTTATTTATTTAGTAGAGACAGGATTTTGCCATGTTGCTCATGCCCAGCCAAATTTTATTTATTTATTTATTTAGTTAGTTAGTTAGTAGAGACAGGATTTTGCCATGTTGCTCAGGCTGGTCTCGAACTCCTGGGCTCAAGTGATCCTGCATCAGCCTCCCAAAGTGCTGGGATTACAGGCATGAGCAACCACACCTGGCTTATTTTTTATTTATTTTCTTTTTCTTAGGGACAGGGTTTTGCTCTGTCGCCCAGGCTGGAGTGCAGTGGTGCAATTGGAGCTCACTGAAGCCTTGAACTTCTGGGCTCAAGTGATCTTCCCACCTCAACCTCTCAAGTAGCTAAGACTATAGGCATGCACCACCACATCCAGCGTTTTCTTTGTCTTATTCGTTAGAGATGGGGTCTGGCTATGCTGCCCAGGCTGGCCTGGAACTCCTGGCCTCAAGCAATCCTTCAGCCTCAGCCTCCACAAGTGCTGGGATTACAGGTGTGAGCCTCCATGCCCTGCCTACAGTCTCTTAAATACCCTCTCACCTCTTCTCTCCACCAAGTCTGTTCTTCCCCACTGTTCCAGCATTGCTGCTGACTCTCCTCTAATGAACCTTCCCTGCACGCTTGTGCGAACTCCTCCAGCATCCTCTCCCTCCTGCCTGAAGCAGCTACGTCTATTCCTCAGATTTGTTAGTTTTACTTCTCTTCTGTGCATCACCTATCAGGCTTCATTGTGCACCCTGGTTCCCACTTAACATAGAAGAATTCTTGAGGAACACACCTCCCTGGACAATTCAATTCCATCAATGTGGCTTGTACATGCTAATTTGGCTGAGTAGAGAATTCTAGGTACAAATTCATTTTTTTCCCCTCAGAATATTGAAGACCTCACTCCTTTGTCTTCCAGCATGCAGTTCTGTTGGTTAAAGATCTGATATGCAGTCTGTATCTCAGTCCTTTATTTCTGGAAACTTTGGGTCAGATACTTCACCAATATGGGTGCCTAGATATGCATCTCTTTTTCATCGAGAGACTTTTAGAAATAGAGGATTTGGTTGATTAGTAGAAAAGGATAGCTGGTACAGGTTTTCTCTGAAGTGAGAGAATTTTTCTTTACACATAGGATCTCTTTCCTGAGTGGAATGTCTGACTGTGGGCTCTGGGTAAGTGGGCAGGGGCTGTCAATAAGCAGACTTCCCTTTAAGCAGTCTTGGGATCCCCATGCGTGTGAAAACAATGTTTGGGGTCTGTTAGTTGTGACTGCCAGAAAACAGACTTGATCCAAGTTAAGTTAAAAGGGAACTTATTGGCTTAGGAAGTTTGAAGTGGGCTTGCTGACTGTCAACACGGTGGCAAGATGGCCACCAGCAGCTCCAGGCTCCCAACATCCTGCAGTCCACGGTCCCAGAAGAAGACCCAGAGACATTCTCTCCCAGGGACCGTATTATTAGACCCCATGGAAGGAGGCCATGCTCTGGTTTGAATGTGTCTCCCAAAAGTTCATGTGTTGGAAACTGCCCCCTATGCAGCAGTACTGACATGTGGAACCTTTAGGAGGTGATTGGGTCAGAAGGGCTCTGCTCTCATGAATGGATTAACCCACTCATGGATTAATGGATTAACGGATTCTTGAGGGAGTGGGCTGGTTATCACAAGAGTGGGTCAGTTAGAAAAGCCAGTGTGGCCATTTCTAGTGAGCCCCCTCACCATATGATACCCTGCAACACCTTGGGACTCTGCAGAGGGTCCCCACTAGCAAGAAGGTCCTCACCGGATGCAGCCCCTAAACGTTGGACTTCCCAACACTTATTACCCAGTCTCAGGTATTCAGTTATAGCAAAAGAAAACAGACTAACACAGCCCCAAACTGCTTGTGGGGTCAGTCTGCTTGTAGGATCATGTGGACAGGAGAGAGATACTGAGATGCTTGTGCCGTGGCCTACATGTTACACCCAAGGCAGGCATGGTGCTGTGACTGTTTACCACAACCACAGGGGATGGCAGAAGTACCCCAAAGGGCAGAATTCCAGGCAGACAGACTACCCATAGCCTCATAAAAACTCTAGAGTATTTCTTCTGGGATAAAGTTGCCTTTTTCTTTCCCCTCTGGGACCTCTTTTTTCTTTTTTCTAAACTGGGATCCTTCCCTAAGATCTCTCACTTGTTTAGAAAGCACTTGGAATACCTTTAGCAGATTTTTTTTTTTTTTTTTGACAAAGTTTTTTGCTGTTGTTGCCCAGGCTGGAGTGCAATAGCACGATCTCAGCTCACTGCAACCTCCATCTTCTGGGTTCAATCGATCCTCCTGCCTTGGCGTCCTGAGTAGCATGTGCCACCACGCCCTAATTTTGTGTTTTTAATAGTGACAGGGTTTCTCCACGTTGGTCAGGCTGGTCTCAAACTCCCAGCCTCAGGTGATCCGCCCTCCTCAGCCTCCCAAAGTGCTGAGATTACAGGCATGAGCCACTGCGCCCGGCACTTTTAGTAGATTTTAAAGAAACCATTTAATTATGAATGCATTAACAGAACGCTATTCAGAAGGACATTTGCCCTAAAAGCCAAATTATTAAATTGTTAACGTTTTTTAATCATCAAGTGGTATATGCAAAGCAGACATTTTCCCTTCCCCTCCAAGCCCCATCAGGAATGATTTGCAGTGGAGAGGGAATCCGAGGTATGGTTTAAACTAGGAATGGAGTCACAGTCAACAGTGGAAGGAAACTCAGGGGTAGGGTGAGCATCAGAGAAAGTAAGCATTGCGTATGTCTTTCACAACTTGCCTGGTAATTTTTTTAAAAAACAGTGATTTTATATTTTGACTCAATTCTAACAAAATGTTTCCCATATCAAATGTTCCTTTTATCAAATTGGGTTTGCCAGATTCCGCTTCTTTGAGGCATAGGTGGACTAAGATTCAAATAGCTGATTCCTAGGCCACTACTCTTATCAGATAGGACATAGTCTCCTGGCAGAGGGGTCCCTGGCACAGGCAGGCAGATTCCAGGTCCAGATTCTGCCTTATTTTCTCCCATGGGTGGCTGCCTGAGCAGCTGTTAGATGGAAGAATGCCCTACCCAGCCTTTGTCTCACTCTTCACACCGCTTCCTCTCCCTTCTGCATTGCAGATCTGGAAAGTGAGGCTGGAAGTGGCAAGGGTAACCTGACTGCCTGTTTCCCCAGTCCCCAGCCCCAGGCCTTGCCACTGCCTTGCCTCCTTGTCTTTGATAAATAAAGGTGAGGTCCAAGAGGTACCCTCACCTTCTTGCCCCACCCAGTTCAAAATTCAGGAGCTGCAGAGCCTATAAGAAGACCTCGGAGCTGTTCAGGGCGGCTGGGAAGAGAGCTAGGCCACAGGCCCGGGATCCCTGGACCCTTCATGTAAACAAGGAGATTACCTCCCCCCGGGCACTGTCACTTAGCACTTTCTTGAGTCAATACTTTTATTTGGTTTTTATTTTTACTTTTTATTGTTGGTTTTTGTTTTGATTTATCGTGGGCTTTCCCCTACTTCTGTTTACATTCACACTCCCAATTTCCTTGCTCTTTGGGGAACAGGCTGTCTTAGTCCGTTTGGGCTGCCATAACATAATGCCGTAGAAGGGGTGGCTTAAACAATGGACTTTTATTTCTCCCAGTTCTGGAGACTGAGAAGTTCATAATCAAGGTGTCAGCTGATGAGGCTTCTGGTGAGTTGCCCTCAATGGCTTGCAGATGACTGCCTTCTTCCTATGTCTTCATACAGCAGAGTGTATGTGAGCTCTTGTCTTTCTTCCTCTTCTTTTTTGAGACTGAGTCTTGCTCTGTTGCCCAGACTGGAGTGCAGTGGTGCAATCTTGGCTCACTGCAGCCTCCACCCCCTGGTTTCAAGCGACTCTCCTGCCTCAGCCTCCCCGGTAGCTGGAATTACAGGCGCATGCCCCAAAACCCGACTAATTTTTGTATATTTAGTAGAGACGGGGTTTCACCATGTTGGCCAGGATGGGCTCAATCTCTTGAACTTCTGCTCCGCCTGCCTCGGCCTCCCAAAGTGCTGGGATTACAGGCATGAGCCACCGCACCTGGCCTATGAACAATTTTAATGTTGATATATTCACCATTTATATGACTAAATACCTTACGCTATAACTGTAGCATAATTTATGTAACCAACTTCCCAATGTTGGATGCTGAGGTTTTTTTTTTTTTTTCCTGTAAAAGTTAACATTATTCTTTGTAATGGAACTGTTCTGTGTCATGACAATGGTGGGGTGGTTCCACAAATCTACATGTGATAAAATTTGGTTGAACTAAACACACACACACAAATGTGTACTTCTACAGTGGTGAAATCTGAAAAAGGTGGGTGGATTATATGAATGTTAATTCTCTGATTGTTATTATGCAAGATGTTACATTTGGGGAAAACTGGGTGAAGGGTATATGGGATCTCCCAATATTATTTCTTACAACTGCACATTAATCTACAAATTAATTCAAAATAAAAAGTGTTGGCCATGTGCTGTGGCTCATACCTATAATTTGAGCACTTTGTGATACCAAGGCAGGAGGATTGCTTAAGCCCAGGAGTTCGAGACCAGCCTGGGCAACACAGTAAGACCCATCTCTACAAAAAATTTAAAAATTAGCTGGGCATGGTGGCATGTGCCTGTGGTCCCAGCCAGGTCCCATCTACTCAGGGGGCTGAATGGATGAGTGCTTGAGCCCAGGAGGTTGAGGCTGCAGTGAGCTGTAATCATGCCACTGAGCTCTGGCCTGGACAACAAAGTGAGACCCTTTGTCTCAAAAATAATAATAGGCCTGGCATGGTGGCTCATGCTTGTAATACCAGCACTTTGGGAGGCCGAGACACGCAGATCCCTTGGGGTCAGGAGTTGAAGACCAGCCTGGACAACATGGTGAAACCCCGTCTCTACTAAAAATACAAAAATTAGCCAGGCATGGTGGAGCACACCTGTAATCCCAACTACTCAGGAGGCTGAGGCAAGAGAATTGCTTGAATCCAGGAGGCAGAGGTTGCAGTGAGCTGAGATCATGCCATTGCACTCCAGCCTGGGTGACAGAGCGAGACCCTGTCTCAAATAATAATAAGTGCTTAAAATCCACTACACTGGATATCTTTGTAAATACATGTGTACTTCTGAACATCTAGTTTTTCCTTTGGGTAGATTCCTATGAGAGAAATTACTCATAAGAAAATTCAACAAGAAGTAAGAGCTCTCAATCTCAGCACATTAGGGTTTCCTGCCATCACCCAAAGAGCTTTGCAGGCATAGAAAACTGATAATCATGCCTGCTGAGGAAGAGGGCTTGGCCACACTCACAGAGCTTTCCACAAACCTGGAGTGCCGGCCAACTAATTTACAATGAGAAATGTGAGCAGAGGATCCAGGACCACTGCCCATAGCCTGAGTTTCCTCTCCCTACAGCTCTTCATGGGCAAAGCCACATTCTAATTGGAAGATTGACTTGCGATGTGAAGCAAGGGAAATTAAGTGATATGATCCCAGGCTAAACCCTGCTGTGCACATCTCCATAGCAGGGCTTTATCCACTGCCACCAGAGACAAGCACATGGGTTCTCGGGCAGGGTACCCTTTCTTAGCAGTGCTTGAATGGGGACAGCCTATATTTGCCTCTGTGACACTATTTCTGGGCTTCCAAGGTTTGCTAACCCCTGTTCTGGAGTGCATTGTTCCTTTAGGTGTGTGAAGATGTTCCAATGAGTTCCAGATCAATCTTGTTGGCCTGGAAGTTGATCTGTCTCATGGCACTTGTTCTTCTTTTTTTGAGATGGAGTCTCCCTCTGTTGCCCAGGCTGGAGTGCAGTGGCACAATCTTGGCTCACTGAAACCTCCACCTCCCAGGTTCAAGTGATTCTCCTGCTTCAGCCTCCCAAGTAGCTGGGATTACAGGCATGTGCCACCACACCTGGCTAATTTTTGTATTTTTGTAGAGACGGGAGTCTCTCCACATTGGCCAGACTGGTCTCGAACTCCTGACCTCAAGTGATCCACACCACACCTTGGCCTCCCCAAGTGCTGGGATTACAGCGGGGAGCCACTGTGCCCAGCTCAGCACTTATTCTTAACACCTAGTTCAGCAGACCTCTGCAGGGCTCTTTTCCTCTTATATTGTATGTAAAATTTTGAGTGTGTGATCAAATGTGTATTTTCTGGAGAGACAGTTCATAGTGTTTACTATATTTTCAGAAAAGAGTCAGGCTGGGCGCAGTGGCTCATGCCTGTAATCTCAGCACTTTGGGAGGCCAAGGCAGGTGGATCACGAAGTCAGAAGTTTGAAATCAGCCTGACCAACATAGTGAAATCCTGTCTTTACTAAAAATACAAAAATTAGCCAGGAGTGATGGCACGTGCCTGTAATCCCAGCTACTCAGGAGTATGAAGCAGGAGAATTGCTTGAACCCGGGAGGTAGAGGCTGCAGTGAGCCGAAATCATGCCATTGCACTCCAGTCTGGGCAACAGAGTGAGACTCCATCTCAAAAGAAAAAAAATAGAAAAGAAAAGAGTCTCCGTTTACTAGTGAACATCATGTGGGCCCACGTTCCAGGCATTATACTGAGGGGGGCTTTGCATGCATCAATTACCTCATTTAATCCCCACTGAGGTCAATAATCTTGTCCCAATTTACCATTTTGGACAAGTTAAAGAATACTGCTTTTAAGTGGCTTTGAGCCTGGCACAGTGGCTCATGTTTATAATCCCAGAACTTTAAAGAGGCTGAGGCAGGCTGGGCACGGTGGCTCATGCCTGTAATTTTAGAACTTTGGGAGGCCAAGGTGGGTGGATCACGAGGTCAGGAGTTCCAGACCAGCCTGGCCAATATGGCGAAACCCTGTCTCTACTAAAAATACAAAAATTAGCTGGGTGTGGTGACGCATGCCTGTAGTCTTAGCTGCTTGGGGTGCTGAGGCAGGAGAATCACTTGACCCCAGTAGGTGGAGGTTGCAGTGATCACACCACTGTACACCAGCCTAGGCAACAAAGCAAGACTCTTGTCTCAAAAAAAAAGGCTGAGACAGGAGGATCGCTTGAGCTCAGGAGTTTGAGACAAGCCTGGGCAACAGGGCAAAACCCTGTCTCTACAAAAAATCTAAAAAATTAGCCAGGCATGGTGACATGACTATAGTCCCAGCAACTTGGGAAGCTGAGGTGGGAGGATTGCTGGAGCCTGGGAGGTTGAGGCTGTAGTGTGCTGTGATCATGCCACTGCACTCCAGCCTGGGCAATGGAATGAGACCCTGCCTCAAAATAAATGAATACATAAAGCGACTTGGAAATCTGTTCTCTGTTATGGTCGATGTTTGTACTAAGGGGAGTCTTATTTCCGTTTTATTTTCCTAGGTGAAGAAAAAGAATTATTGGTGGCAAGCACACAATCCATGCCAAATGGAGCTGTGGAACGGCTTTGTTGCTGCTTCCCAGAGGCTAAACTCCACTGCCTGTGCCAGCATCTCTAGTTACTTGCTTCTCTTCTTGCTCACAGGTCTTTGTATGCACTCAGACTAACCTGTGAACTGGCACCCCGTGTCTGCATCTCCCTGACTTTGGCAGCTTGGATGCCGTCTTCACCTGTAAATGCCCTTTTCTCCAAAAAGCAGGTCTGCTGCCTGTTCATTCTCTCTCTCACTGTATCAGAGCCTAGAACCTGCAGGCTTTCTGAAAGAGCATTGTGTTGCTTTTTATCCAAAGCAGCATGCATTTCCATCAGCTTTCCAACAGAAAATCAGGCGAGAGCTTATTCAACATTCATTTATTCACTGAATATTCATTAATTTTCCAGACATTCTTCTAGGTACCAGGGATGCCAGTAAAAAATATTTACCCTCATGGAGCCTGGCTTCTAGGGGATGAAAACAGACATAAACAAATAAACAAATAAATGAATATTCAGTGAATGAGTGAATGATGAAGAACCTCTTTCCTGATTTTCTGTTGTAAAGCTGACAGATATACATGCGGCCTTTGACAAAAAGTAACATGATGATCCCTTAGAAAATCTGCAGTTTACCCGGGCACAGTGGCTCACGCGTGTAATCCCAGCACTTTGGGAAGCCAAGCGGGGGCAGATCACAAGGTCAGGAGTTTAAGACCAGCCTGGTCAACATAGTGAAAACTCATCTCTACTAAATATTTTAAAAATTGGCCGGGCATGGTGGCAGCTGCCTGTAATCCCAGCTTCTGGGAGGCTGAGGCAGGAGAATCACTTGAACCTAGGAGGTGGAGGTTGCAGTGAGCTGAGATCACACCACTATACTTCAGCCCTGGTGACAGTACAAGACTCCATCAAAAAAAAAGAGAAAGAAAAGAAAACATGCAAGTTCTAGAGTTTGATGCGTGAAAGAGAGAGTAAAAAAGTAAATCCAGTAGGTCTGATGCTTTTTTTTTGTTTTTATTTTTTTGTGTGACAGGGTCTCTCCTAAGCTGGAGTGCAGTGGGGCAAACATGGCTCCCTGCAGCTTGACCTCCAGGGCTCAAGCGATCCCCCCACCTCAGCTTCTGGAGTAGCTGGGCCTAAAGGTACATGCCACAATGCCTGGCTAATTTTTTTGTTTATTTTTTTTTATAGAGATGGGGTCTCGCCATATTGCCCAGACTGGTCTTGAACGCCTCAGCTCAAGCAATCTGCCTGCCTTGGCCTCCCAAAGTTCTGAGATTGCAGGTGTGAGCCACTGCTCCCAGCCTTCAGATGCTGTTAAGATAAATAAAACAGTAGTGGGGCATAAGGAGTGCCAGGGATAGGGCATCACATGGTGAAATGAGGAAGCCAGGGAATCCTCACTGAGAAGTGCAACTGAGCAAAGGCCTCTGTGGTATAGTAAAGAAAACCCTGAGGCCAGGTGCGGTGGCTCACACCTGTAACCCCAGCACTTTAGGAAGCTGAGTTAGACAGATCACCTGAGGTCAGGAGTTCAAGACCAGCCTGGCCAACATGGTGAAATCCCGTCTCTACAAAAATACAAAAATTAGCTGGGCATGATGGTGGGTGCCTGTAATCACAGCTACTTGGGAGGCTGAGGCAGGAGAATTGCTTAAACCCGGGAGGCAGAGGTTGCAGTGAGCCAAGATTATGCCATTGCACTCCAGCCTGGGCAACAGAGCAAGACTCTGTCTAAAAAAAAAAAAAAAAAAAAAGTTATTATAAGGTTTGAATGAAATTATACACACACACACACACTAGTGTCAAATATATAAATGGGAACCACTGACATAGCTTTTGCTAGATAATCATGAGGGCCCATCCAGTCCAGGGTTCCCACATTCTTGGAGGGTCTTACTTGGATCCAGAGGCCCAATTGGAGGGACTGGAGCTCTCCTTCCCTTCCTGAGTCAAGCCCCAAGGTGAAATCTGAACTTCTCTAGTGATGATTTAGATGAAATTCACTCTGCAATTTCATCTCTTTGTGAACACCCCTCTCTGAAAACAGAGGGTTTTCATTTTTAAGAAAGACTCCTCACATAGTTTGATGAAGGTGTGGTCTTAAATCTAGTTCACTGATTGCAAAAACCTGGCTTGATTCAACACACTTGATCTATTTTAATCTCTCCGCCACTTGCTTAAAATAAGAAGCTCATTGCTATGCTGCCCACGGCTGCATCTAAATCATAACTGAACTGCGAATTGAATACATTTTTCTCTCTTCTGCTAAATACCATTTTTATCTTCGCCAAGCCCACACATCCTGAGTTGAGAGTGTTTGCTTTAGCAGTTTCCCCCTGGACCTGGAGGGATAGTCAGGTGACAAAAGACCCCTCCTGAGCTTCCAGAGAGCCTCCCTCCCTATGACCTGTTTGTCTTCCAACAGGGCATTCTCCTACCCAGGAGCTAGCAGAAGCCACCTTTCAGGCTGTCACCACAATTCCTGCTTTTGTTTTCCCCACTCTTCGTTGCTTGGTGAGGCATAGGGAGGCTTTGTGAGCCTTTGGGTCTCTCATGTCTCCTGGGAAAGGCTTGAATCTCAGCACCCTCTGGACTTCAGTCTCCCCTTCTTTGACTCATTATAGGAAGTGGAAAATTAGCAAAACAGGGAATTCAAGGAACTCCAAAAAGCAGCCTCATAAACATGAATTAAGAGACTCGACTCCTGAAAGGAATGATGCCACGCTCAGAAACCAGCCTGAAACTCATGCTTTTCATCTTTAATCTTCTCCTGTCCAAAGCCTTAACTC
This sequence comes from Callithrix jacchus, assembly GCF_049354715.1. NCBI lineage: Eukaryota > Metazoa > Chordata > Mammalia > Primates > Cebidae > Callithrix > Callithrix jacchus. The sequence continues at coordinate 62,586,705 of NC_133508.1, read as the reverse complement.
CTCCCACGTGTCTCCTCTCCTTCTCCTTCCCATGAGAAAGGTCAACATTATTATCATCGTTTTACAGAGAGTCAAATGAGCCCCGCTGGGGAGGGAGCCAGTGGCACAGTCCAGATTAGGATGTGAGGCTCCCCGGAGGACAGGCTGGAGCCTGAGGTGTCCCTCAACTGCTTCATTATTTTCATCCATATGAATATTTCCTTTTCAGTTAGCCCCTGTGCACCTGATAAGAAATCCTTGCCACCACCGTTGCAGATATCAAGTGTAAGGAAAGGCACCAGGGGAAAAACATAAATACTCTATTCTGCTGTTAGGAAAACAGGAGAATAACTGAGGTTAACTGGGAAAAAAGAAAGGGTAGCAGCCTCAGACAGGGTCAGGAATACAGGATAGAGAATCAGAGCTGGCCTCTGCCTCTCAGGTGCAGCCATTCAGAAATGGCACTGTGAAGCAAAGGATTTTTTTTTTTTTCTAGATGAAGTCTCACTCTGTCACCCAGGCTGGAGTGCTGTGGTGTGATCTCAGCTCACTGCAACCTCTGCCTCCCGAGTTCAAGCAATTCTCCTGCCTCAGCCTCCCAAGTAGCTGAGATTACAGGTGCCCACCACCACACCTGGTTAATTTTTGTATTTTTAGTAGAGACAGAGTTCCACCATGTTGGCCAGGATGTTGGGATTACATGAGCGACTGCACCCAGCCAAAGCAAAAAATTTTTGGTTTCCAGCAGTGGAAGTGGGTGGCATTGAGCCAACTACATGAAATGGCAAGAAAAGAGATTCTGAAACTAGTCTAGTCAGTTTCAGAACTGTGTTAGCTGTATTACCCTAGACAAGTTACTTTGCCTTTCTGAGTCTCGGTTTCCTCATCTGTAAAATAAGAATAATAATAGTATTTCTACTCAGCAGCATTATTGTAAGGATTAAACAAGATGATATATAGGCTGGGCGCAGTGGCTCACACCTGTAATCCCAGCACTTTGGGAGGCCAAGGCAGGCAGATCATGAGGTCAGGAGATCGAGACCATCCTGACTAACATGGTGAAACCCTGTCTCTACTAAAAATACAAAAAATTAACCGGATGTGGTGGCATGCGCCTGTAATTCCAGCTACTCAGGAGGCTGATGCAAGAGAACCACTTGAACCCAGGAGGTGGAGGTTGCAGTAAGCCGAGATCTTGCCACTGCACTCCAGCCTGGGCAACAGAGTGAGACTCCATCTCAAAAAAAAAAAAAGATGATATATAAAACATACTTAGCACACTATGCAATACACAGTAGCTCTAATTATTAAATGTCTACAATATGCCAGCATTATGCCAGTTACAGGAAATAGTTATATGAGTAAGGTAGATTCCTCGCCTTGGAGGAGTTCATTTGCTTATCAATAGGACAAGCGAACAGATATTTACCACATAGCACTTTGGGAGTGATGCTGTTTGTCTACAGTTTTGGAATAGATTTTCCCACCTCTGGATGAAGTTAACTGCATTAAGAACAGAGACTAGGCCGGCCACAGTGGCTCAAGCCTGTGATCCCAGCACGTTAGGAGGCGGTGGCAGGAGGATCACGTGAGGTCAGGAGATCGGGACCATCCTGGCCAACATGGTCAGAAAACCCATCTCTACTAAAACTACAAAAATTAGACTCCAAAAAGAAAAAAAAAAGAACAGAAACTGAACTCATGACCTGAAATGATGGGAACATAATAAAAAATAATTGTGGTCTAGCAACTGGCCATTTCCAGAGAGAGGGTGTAAATTGTCACACAACCAGTGATTTCATTCTATCCTCCTCAAAGCCTTACAAGATTTGATGAAGAGTAACTGAAGAGGGGAGTGTGACTTTTTCTGGGGACTTCAGACAATTAATTGTCCCTCAGGCCCTGCACATGCTAACCCCTGCCTCTACTCCCTACCCCGGTAAAGATCATAGTCAGTGCTATGTGTTATATGCCCCTACCCATCCCACAGAGGGGAAACTAAGTAGCAAAACGGCCACAGGGTAATGTGGGGAGGCTGGTCAGAGCCTGGTGGATCTATAAGCTACGAGTAAGCCGATCATTTTTTTTTCCAAGACAGAGTTTTGCTCTGTTGCCCAGGCTGGAGAGCAGTGGCATGATCTCAGCTCACTGCAACCAGCTTCCACTTTCTGTGTCCAAGCAATTCTGCCTCAGCCTCCCAAATAGCTAAGATTTCAGGCGTCCACCACTATGTCCCACTAATTTTTGTATTTTTAGCAGAGATGGGGTTTCACCATGTTGACCAGGCTGGTCTCGAACTCCTGACCTTGTGATCCACTACCTTGGTCTCCCAAAGTGTTGTCATTACAGGTGTGAGACACTGCACCCCACCCAGGTTATCTTTATGAAGTCAAAGAATTTAGGAAAATGCCTTCTTGCAGGTTTAGGTGGAAGTGAAACTGTCTACTCTGCTCTCCCTTAATTGGAAATAGGGCGGTGAAAGAGTGGGACAGAAGGCAGCCTGCCCTGTGCCTGTGCTAGTGATCTCTGCACACTGAGCTCCATCTAGGGCACATCCTAGCCTGGATAGGATATCTTGCTTTGTGTGTGACGTGTCTTGTCTTTCCCCTCACATGTGTATGATACTTTACAGGGCATAACGTCCTTTCAGCCCTATGATGCAGGCACTTGTCACTTCTCAGGAAAACAAGGCTCAGAGAAAGTAGAAATCTCAAGGCCAGAGCTCAGTTTGCTGGCTCTGAGACCCGTGCATCCACTGTTATAGATGCTTCCTTCCTTCCTTGGGGCTGTGGATCTGGATTTTTGCTAAGGAGAGGTTTCCTCAAGTGGGTCAAAGGATCCTTGGAGACAAAGCTTCTTTCCTTTTCCCGATGCAACTTTTATACAGGAAGTGTACAGGAACATCAAGAAGGCAGTCATATTAGTCCATTCTCAAGCTGCTGATGAAGACATACCCAAGACTGGGTAACTGATAAAGTAAAAGGTTCAAGGGACTCACAGTTCCATGTGGCTGGGAGGCCTCCCAATCATGGTGGAAGGTGAAAGACACATCTTACATGGTGGAGAACAAGAGAGAAAATGAGAGCCAAGTGAAAGGGTCTCCCTTATAAAACCATTAGATCTTGTGAGACTTATTCACTATCATGAGAATAGTATGGGAGAACTGCCCCCCGTGATCCAATTACCTCCTGCTCAGTCCCTCCCAAAACATTCAAGATTTACGGGAACTGCAATACCAGATGAGATTTGGGTGGGGATACAAGCAAACCATATCAGCAATGGAGGGGGTGGAATGAGCCCCAGCCTCAAATAAAGAGGTAGGACTGCTCCACCAACGGCTGCCATCTCTCCTATGACCTTCAGCAGGTCACTGTACCTCTTTGTGTCTGGGGTCCTTGTTAGCTATAGGGAGTCATGTTCCCTTCCCTGCCTACCTTCTGGACATGATGAGAATCAAATGAAACAAGCAACGTCAGAAACAGTTTGAGAATGTTGAAAGTACAATACAAACCCAAGGTATGATTCTGAACATCTTCATACAGAAATGAGAGCCGGTGGCCCTCAGTTGCTTCTTTCATTAATTCAAGCAATGCTAGAAAAATGTTGGTTGGATACTTTCCCTGCACCAGACTCTGTGTTAGGTACTGGGGATGCAAGAAAACCTCCAGACTTTGAGGAATTCAAAAGGAAGAGAGACAGATTCAAACAAATAATTATGACACATAGATGGGAGGCCTTTTATTTCTGTTTTATTTTGTTTTGAGACAAGGTCTCCCTCTGTCTCCCAGGCTGGATTGCAGCGGCACAATCATAACTCACTGCAGCCTTGACCTTCCAGGCTTAACTGATCCTCCCACCTCACCCTCCTGAGCAGCTGGGACCATGGGTGCTTACCACTACGCTTGGCTATTTTTTTATTTTTAACTTTTTGTGGAGATGGGGTCTCCTTATGTTGCCCAGATTGGTCTCAAACTCCTGGGCTCAGAGCTCAAGCAATCCTTCCACCTCAGCCACTAAGTAGGCAAGACTGCAGGCCCATACCACTGCATCCAGCTAATTTTTAAATATCTTATAGAAACAGGGTCTCACTATGTTGCCCAGGCTTGTCCTGAACTCCTGGCCTCAGGGATCTTCCTACCTTGGCCTCCCGAAGTGCTAGGATTGCAGGCGTAAGCCACTGCACCCAGCTGATGTGAGGCCTTTTAAAGACATGACCACGGTCAGGGAGCCCTTCACTTAGGTATCCACAGATGCTGTGGAATGCGAGGTTGGATGGCAGTGAGCAACAGTTGGAGCCAGAAAAGACCCCCAAGAGGAGGATGAGAAGGGGGCTGATGGAAGCGGGAGGGAAGAGGGAAAGGGCAGAGGAAACATCACGCACAAAGGCCTTGAAGAGTATGTGAGTCATTTACTATAACTGGGGCATGGGTTACTTGAAGGAAGTCTGATGACTATTTCTTTTTTTTTTTTTTTTTTTTTGAGACAGAGTCTTGCTCTGCTGCCCAGAATGGGGTGCAGTGGTGCGGTCTCAGCTCACTGCAACCTCTGCCTCCCAGATTCAAGTGATTCTCCTGCCTCGGCCTTCCAAGCAGCTGGGACTACAGACACCTGCCACCACGCCCGGCTAATTTTTGTATTTTTAGTAGAGATGAGGTTTGGCCAGGCTGGTCTCAGACTCCTGACCTCAGGTGATCCACCCGCCTTGGCCTCCCAAAGTGCTGGGATTATAGCATGAGGCACTGTGCCCTGCCATGATGGCTATTTCTTATTGTGGGAACAGAGCCTGCTGGTCACCCTGAAGTTCTTTTTGGGACATGTTTAGGCATGTACATCTATGTGTACTGGTTTGCCTCTCTGGGCTGCAAGGAAGAAGCCCATGTAAACGAACTCAGCTCCGGAGCTTTGCTGTGAGGCCCCATGTGAAGCCAGATTTTTAGGAAATGATCTCGGCTACTAGCTGGACGTGTGCTGGGACCTTAGGCTTCCAACTCAGTGCAGTGCTGTCCAGATTATGACCTGAGTTCCAGGTCGCACCTTCTCTGTGGCATGTGGTACTGGTTGTTGGTGGTTCCTGAGAGCAGTAGGGTCTAGTTGCCTTGGTTTGCTACCAACTGGTGTAATTCTCCACATCAGGCAGGGCTCCAGCCTAGCCACCATGGCAGGAGTTGGTTTCCACTGGGTCCAGCATATACCAGGCCACTGTCCCAGGTCCAACCAGGACTAGTTTTAACCATAATGCATTACAACCTTATATGAAGAGAACTCCGGATTTTGACTTGGTTCATCCTATAGAGAGCTTTGTAGGTTTCTCTCTTGGAGAGACAGTTGGAGCTGAGGAGAACCCTTTAGAGATCACAGTCCAATTTACTCACTTCACAGAGTGGTATAGGAAGGCCCAGAAAAGGCATTAGACTTGCTCAAACCTGTGCAGCAAATTCACTGCAGGGCCAGGCCTAGAACAGGTCTCCTAACTCCAGTCAGATTTTTTGATTGGCACATAAATGTGCTTTCTGTGCTACGGACATGTTCATGAACCCATGTACTGTGTACAAGGCGGTGGGCTATGTCCTGCGAATGGACAGGCCACATAATCCCTGTCCTCCAGAAGGTTATAATGGGGGTATGAGAGCACACATAGAAAAAGATAGCTGTGGCCGAGCACGGTGGCTCAAACCTATAATCCCAGCACTTTGGGAGGCCTAGGGCGGATCACCTGAAGTCAGGAGTTCAAGACCAGCCTGGTCAACATGGTGAAACCCTGTCTCTACTGAAAATACAAAAATTAGCCAGGTGTGATGGTATGTGTCTGTAATCGCAGCTACCCAGGAGGCTGAGGCAGGAGAATCACTTGAACCCTGCAGGCAGAGGCTGCAGTGAGCCAAAATCATGCCACTGCACTCCAGCCTGGGCAACAGAGCACAATTCTGTCTCAAAAGAAAGAAAAGAAAAAGATAGCTGTTCAATTTGCAGTGGCCCTGGGCAAAGCCAATATAGTTAGACAAATTACACCAGGTCCAAGGGGGAAATCTGTGAGACTCTGCCTGCCAGGCCCTCGATGACCTTCTAAGAAAGGTGATTTTCAGCCAGGTGCGGTGGCTCACACCTGTAATTCCAGCACTTTGTGAGGCCAAGGCAGGTGAATCACCTGAGGTCAGGAGTTCGATAACAGCCTGGCCAATATTTTGAAACCCCATCTCTACTAAAAATACAAAAGTTAGCCAGGCGTGGTGGCACGTGCCTATAATCCCAGCTACTAGCGGGGCTGAGGCAGGAGGATCACTTGAACCTGGGAGGTGGAGGTTGTGACAAGCCAAGATTGTGCCACTGAACTCCAGCCTGGGCAGCAAAGCGAGACTCCATCTCAAAAAAAAAAAAAAAAAAAAAGAGAGAGAAAGAAAAGAAAGGTGATTTTCGTGATTTTTTTTTAAGCCTGTGTTGCCTAGCCTGGAGTGCAGTGGCTATTCACAGGTACAATCGTGATGCATGACAGGTACAATCGTGATGCATGACAGCTCCTGGGCTCATGCGATCCTCCCAACTCAGCTTCCCAAGTCACTGGGTCTACATGCGTGTGCCTCTGCACTCAGCTAAGATTTTTTGTTTTAGTCTGGTTAGAACCAGACAAGCCACAGCAGGACTTCTGGACTCAGCCATAGGCCAGTGGAGAGCAGGGAGAAGCCTAAGGAAATGGAAAGGGGGTAAGATTGGAGACTTTGTTGCATATGACCGGTTCCCTAAGCCATCTGCTCTTGCAAATCCCTACTTAGCAGCCCAGAGCAGTTACAGGAGGGACAGCGGTCTTTGAAACACAAATTACCAGTGATGACAAAGCACTGGGTATGAGGCTGTTTGTTCTCTTCCTGAGTGGATGAGGTTTCTAAGGGATAAATGGAGTGTTCTTTCTGGCTGGCCCAGGACCTGCTACTCCCATGCAATGGCTAGGGGATGCAGTCAGAGGCTCTAGGGAGTGGCAATGGCCTGACTTCCAGAAAGACAAGTTGAAAACCCAGTTACAAGGTAGGAGTTCCAGAGCCTGGACCCTGGCAAATTAGTCTTTTGGCCTGGTTGCCATGGAGACAGGCAGGCAGCAGCTGCTGGGGAAGAGGAAACAGCAGCTTCACCAACATCTTGAATTCAGAGAGCCATGATGGGGGAGGGGGCTTGACACCACTCTTTCTCCCCCAGATACTGAGGTCCCTGTCTGCCCCCTATCCCCCTGACCCCTGACTCTCAGACTCACAGGATCTGGTGAGTTGCCTGGGTCACAAAACAAGATGGTGGCAGTACTGGATCCTGAAACCCCAGTTTCCTGCTTCCAAGCCAGCGCCCCACCTCTACTACACCACAGTTGCCCCCTGATCAGCTTCAGAGCCAAAGATCTTCCAGCACGCTGTGCTCCTGGGCCCTGGGAGGGTTCCCAAGATGCCTCCTTGAGGGGATAAGTCATTAGAGGTGAATCCCAGTGTGTTGGCCACCGGAGGCCAGTTTGGCCCAGTGCTCTGTCGCTGTCTCTCTGGAAAACCTGGCAGCATCTGCGTGGGTCTGTGACCAGCCATTGTCTGGGAAGGGCGCTTGAAGTGGAGCCCAGAGGGAACTCAGCAAATGATGGGGTTTATTGTTCCCTCATTTGATGCTACATTGATAACATTAATTTGTGGCTTCACGGCCATGCTGCCTGGCTGGCCATCCTTCAAGTCCTAACCTCCCTAGCCTGGTGGAAACAGCCCTTGGCACTCCCCCTCCTAGGGGTTATCTCTGGAAATTGAAGGTGGGAGAGGAGGGGCCTAGGATCCAGGTCACCTGAGTCCACTTTCGCAGCCCGGAGGTTGTGTCTCAGCATCTCAGTTTCATCCTCTTTGGTAAGGAGAAACGAAGCTGGTATTATCTAGGGCTTTGAGTTTCTGGGCTTTGGATGTGAGTAGTATCCTTACATAAGAGAACAGAGAGCTAGTGTGGAGAGACAGGAGAGGACTGGAGAAAAGCAGAGACTGCTACCAACCAGCCTGGGCTTTTGATGTTGCTATTTTAATTATGAAGGTAGTTTATGTGTGGGCATTATGAAAGAAAAAAGTCAATGCCAAGGAATATAAAGGAAATGGAGAAAATTACCCATCACTCCAAGCCCCAATCCCTCTTCCCTGGTGGAAACCACTGATAATTTTTTTGTATATCTTTTCAGATCTTACTCTATTCTTACACTTTCCAACTGTATATTACTATTACTTTTAAATTACACAGATGATATGAACACATTTCTACAAAAGATGCAAACACTACAGATAAACATAGAGCAAATAGTAAAAGTCTGCTTTTAGTCTATTCCTTTCACCAGACAGCTATTTTGTTTGTTTGTTTGTTTCTTTGTTTTTGAGACGGGGTCTCCCTGCGTCACCCAGGCTGGAGTGCAATGGCGCTATCATGGCTCACTGCAGCCTTGACCTCCTGGGTTCAAGTGATTCTCCCACCTCAGCCTCCCAAGTAGCTGGGACTACAGGCATGCCCAGCTAATTTTTGTATTTTTTTTTTTAAGAGACAGGGTTTTCATCATGTTACCCAGGTTGATCTTGAACTCCTGGCTCAAGTGATCCACCCACCTCAGCCTCCCAAAGTGCTGGGATTACAGGAATGAGTCACTACACCCAGCCTGGACAGCTATGGTTAACAGTTTAATGTCCTCCATACATCTATGTACAAACACAAATCCATACTTTCAGGTTTTCTTTCTGTAGCAGTAAGTGCAATCATAACATCCATATGGCTCTGCAAGTTGCTTTTCCTACCGTAATAATAATTAGATTTTTCCACAGTAATAGACCTACCCCATTATGTCTAACTGCTGCTTCATATTCTCCTTTTTGGATGGTCTGTAACTTATTCAAGTAATCCTCTCTAACAGACACAAGTTATTTACAATATTTTGTTAATAATAACACTTTGAACATTTGTACAGCCTTTTTTTTGAGACAGAGTTTGGCTCTGTCACCCAGGCTGGAGTGCAGTGGCACAATCTCAGCTCACTGAAACCTCCACCTCCTGGGTTCAAGCAATTCTCCTGCCTCAGCTTCCTGAGTAGCTGGGATTACAGGCGCCTGCCACCATGCCCGGCTAATTTTTTAGTTTTCAGTAGAGACAGGGTTTCACCATGCTGGCCAGGCTGGTCTCCAACTCCTGACCTCAGGCAGTCCACCCACCTCTGCCTCCCGAAGTGCTGGGATTATAGGCATAGGCCACCTCGCCCGGTCCCATAAATTTATTTTTAAGTTAAAAAAATTGTCTTAGCCATAGATGCCCATTACAAAAAAAAAAAAAAAAATTGAAAACTGTAGAAAGCTACAGGGGGGGAGAAATCACTCAGTGTCTCCATTCAGCAACCACAGTTGTTTACTTTTTGGCACATTTTCTTCCATTATTTTTTATGCCTGCTATTGTTACAGTGGTCAGACGGGTCTCCCTGTGTCACCCAGGCTGGTCTCAAACTCCTGACCTCAAGTGATCCTCCAGCCATCATGCCCAGCTTGCACAAACAATTTTCTATCTAGGATTTCATTACTTAATGTTATAAGCATTTTCCCATGTCAATAAATTTTATTATAAACATCCTTTTTATGATTTCATGGTAGGTGGTACACGTACATACCATAACTTTCTTATCTGTTCCTCTGTTGTTAGGCTTTTAAGTTGTCTACGTCTTTTTCCTGTATGATAACACTTCAGTGAATATCTTTTTGCATAAGTCTTTGTCTGAAATCCAGTAATTTCCTTAAGCTAGATTCCAAAAAGGAGAAGTACTGGGTCTACAGGCAGGGAATTTGTTTTTTTAAGTTGAATTTTGAATTGTCGTTATGTACACATGGCACACAATTCCAAAGGCACCAAAGGTTACACAATAAGAATATTTCTCGGCCGGGCGCGGTGGCTCAAGCCTGTAATCCCAGCACTTTGGGAGGCCGAGGCGGGTGGATCACGAGCTCAAGAGGTCGAGACCTTCCTGGTCAACATGGTGAAACCCCGTCTCTACTAAAAATACAAAAAAAATTAGCTGGGCATGGTGGCGCGTGCCTGTAGTCCCAGCTACTCGGGAGGCTGAGGCGGGAGAATTGCCTGAACCCAGGAGGCGGAGGTTGTCAGTGAGCCGAGATTGCGCCATTGCACTCCAGCCTGGGTAACAAGAGTGAAACTCAGTCTCAAAAAAAAAAAAAAAAAAAAAAGAATATTTCTCCTACTTGGTCATTTAGCAATGGCCCTTCCTTCCTTCCTTCCTTCCTTCCTTCCTTCCTTCCTTCCTTCCTTCCTTCCTTCTTTCCTTCCCTCCTTCCTCCCTCCTTCCTTCCTTTTTCACTTAAAGGCTAGTGTGATAGTAAGATTTTTCTTTCTTTTTTTTTCTTTTTTTCTTTACTGAGATGGAGTTTCACTCTTGTTACCCAGGCTGGAGTGCAATGGCACAATCTCGGCTCACCGCAACCTCCGCCTCCTGGGTTCAGGCAATTCTCCTGCCTCAGCCTCCTGAGTAGCTGGGACTACAGGCACGCGCCACTATGCCCAGCTAATTTTTTGTATTTTTAGTAGAGACGGGGTTTCACCATATTGACCAGGATGGTCTCGATCTCTTGACCTTGTGATCCACCCGCCGTGGCCTCCCAAAGTGCTGGGATTACAGGCGTGAGCCACACGCCTGGCCCTAGGTTTTTCTTTTTAAAGACAATGTAGGCCGGGTGTGGTGGCTCACCTCTGTAATCCCAGCACTTTGGGAAGCCGAGGTCAGGCATTTGAGATCAGCCTGGCCAAGATGGTGAAACCCCATCTCTACTAAAAATACAAAAATTAGCTGGGCGTGGTGATGGGCACCAGTTATCCCAGTTACTAGGAGGCTGAGACAGGAGAATCACTTGAACCCAGGAGGCGGAGGTTGCAGTAAGCCAAGATCGTGGAGACCATTGCACTCCAGCTGGGTGACAACAGCCAAACTCCATCTCAAAAAAAAAGGCAATATGATTGCCTGTTTTCTTCATGTGTATATTTCTTATGGGGGATATATATTTAAATATATATTCATTTTTTCATATAGAAACAGTAGCACATCAGATACTTTTGCACTTTCTTCTTTTTGCTTAATATTTCTTGATTGCTCTATATATTAGAGAACTGCCTCATTTTCTTAAAATACTGCATAGAATTCCTTTAAACAGAAGTGCAAGATTAATCAACTCCATTGATGCATTTTTCGGTTGTTTTTCATCCTTCGCTACTGAAACAGTGCAGTCATGAACGTTCTTACTTACATGTGTATGCCATTTCGTACATGTGCAAACACACCCATCTCTACAGTGGATTTCCGTAAATGAAATTGCTGAGTCCCAGGGATTTTACATGCAGATAACTATTGCTATCTCCACAGAGGGTGGCCATTTCCTGAGTAGAGGATACGCACAGTTTTTAAAGCTCTCGGTAGAAATGGCACGACTGCTCTCCATGAAAGCTTCGTTACCCGTTTATACTCTCACTCTCGCGCTGCTGCTCCCTTCTCCCGCAGACCTGCCAAGCTGACATGTTTGAAAAAAAAAAAAAAAAACAGTATGGAGATGTCTGCAGGTTTTGTTCTCAATAGTTATTATTTCAAGAGGATCTGTGAAATATTAGCAAAGGTTTGCAAATATTTAGCTTTTAGACCCTTTCTAATAAAAAAATATTAAAAACAAAGGATCTGAATTTCCTAACCCTCGTTTTCTCCACTGTATACGCTTGACCTTGGCAAATGACTTCTCCTCTCCAAGCCTGTCATGTCTTACAACTGTCGTGGGGAGGAAGTGAAATATGACACTCACTGAGGTGCTTGGCACACAGCGAGGGCTCAAAAGGTGGTCGCTGGGAAGAAATGTTGGTGAAGGAAAAAGTGCCAGTCCTCCGAGTCATCCCAGCGGTCAGAGGAAGGAAGCCTCTCAGGCTCCAAAAAGTGGGCTGGGCGGTGCCGGCGGCTTTGTTCTTTCCCTCGAATTCTCTCGCTGGTCTTTCCTGCCTTGGAGAGGAAAACGGAAATCTGCCACCAGCTCCTGGGGAGAAACACCCAGACCAAGACTGGTCCTTTAACCGGGGCTGTGGGCTGGGGGCTGGGAGCTGGGAGCTGGGGACTGGGCCTTCCCCCAGGTCACGGAATCCACTTCGGGGAAGCCCGTGCAGACTCTGGTCCGCATCCCGAGTGGAGGACCAGGTTCCTACCGCGGGCGTCCCCAGCCTGCTCCGAGACCGGGAGTGCCAAGTGCTTCCATTCCTACTCGTTTCTTACTCAATCCCAGTTCTTCCTGAAGCTAAAGGCAGGCACTGGCCGCCGGCGCCTCCGGGCGGGCACCTCCCCGTGGGCTGGGTGGGCGCGGCCCCTTGCGCCTGGGGGGCCCAAGGCTTCTCCGCCACTAGCGAACGCGACCTCGTGCGGTTTCCCGCAGCTCTGGCTCCCGGCCAGCTGGAGACCCCACGGGTTCCGAGGGCCCCGCGAGCGGACTGGAGGGGACATCGCAGCACGTGTCAGGGCTGCGGTCCGGCTTGCACCTCCGCCCGGATGCGGGATGGCCCTCGTGGGCTCCTCCGCACCGCCAGTAAGCCCGGGCCTCCCCTGCTCCTAGCACAGAGCTGCTGCCCTGAAAAATCAGCTGCTAAAGACGCCATTTCGGTCCCCACCCTGTTCTCAGCCGAGGAAGAGCCAATCACAACGCTTGTGTGTCTCTGTGCAAGCCGCAGGTGGGATGGGAGAGCAGATATGTGGAGCGCGGCGAAGCCATTTTCTGGGAGGATTCGCAGTCATTTCCGTGACGGGTGGATAATCTCCACTGCTGGTGGGATAATCACCATGTTTAATTTTAGCCATTCCCTCCCCGCCAACTTCCCTCACATCGTGGCCTTTTCTTTCCCCAAGAGATGTGGGGTCTAGTCTTGACCCTGAACCTAACCTGCTCTATGACCCAGCCTCAGGCCTCCGTCTTTTCAGCTATAAAAACGCAAGGGCCGGCCGGGCGCGGTGGCTCAAGCCTGTAATCCCAGCACTTTGGGAGGCCGAGGCGGGTGGATCACGAGGTCAACAGATCGAGACCATCCTGGTCAGCATGGTGAAACCCCGTCTCTACTAAAAATTACAAAAAATTAGCTGGGCACGGTGGCGCGTGCCTGTAATCCCAGCTACTCAGGAGGCTGAGGCAGGAGAATTGCCTGAACCCAGGGGGCGGAGGTTGCGGTGAGCCGAGATTGCGCCATTGCACTCCAGCCTGGGTAACAAGAGCGAAACTCCGTCTCAATTTAAAAAAAAAAAAAAAAAAAAAAAAACGCAAGGAAGGAATAAAATTAGACCATGGCAAGTACTAGTTAGGTTATGAGGAAATGTATTCTCTGGATTTGTCTTTAAACTGAAGACTTGTGCCACATAATCCTGTCTTGGTCTCTACCCTAGAAAAATACTTGCGCCAGATTACCATGACTTGTGCCAGATAATTCTGTCTTGGTCTCTACCCTAGAAAAATACTTGCACATGTACTCAGGAAGGCTGTCCCTTGTGGGACCATTTCCAATAACTAACCACTGAAAGGAGCTCAAGGACTGTCTGTCGATAGAGAATGAATGAATACAATGGGCTCCATCTACACAACGGGTCACTGCCAGATCTATATATGCAGAGAAATGGATAGAGCTCAAAATATATTAAGTAAAAGCAGAAAGTTGCAGAATAATGCATACAATATAATACAATTTTTGTTGTTAAGCAGAACTGTGGATTTTCTGTGGTTATATTCAAACATACATAAAAGCATTTTTTTTTAATTGAAAAGTTTTTTTCAGTTCACTTCTTTTCAGTTCACTTCTAATTCATACAAGTGGCTGTCTCTGGAGAGGGGTGGGGAGTTGGGATAGCAAGTGGAAGTGAGAGGCAACTTCAGCTTTCTTTGTAATATTCTAATTTTATTTTCAAAAATGACAGCCGATAGCTGGGCATGGTGGCTCATGCCTGTAATCCCAGTACTTTGGGAGGCCGAGGCGGGCGGATCACAAGGTCAGGAGATCGAGACTATCCTGGCCAAGGTGGTGAAACCCCATCTCTACTAAAAATACAAAACAATTAGCTGGGCATGGTGGCGCACGCCTGTAGTCCCAGCCACTCCGGAGGCTGAGGCAGGAGAATTTCTTGAACCAGGAGGCAGAGACTGCAGTGAGCCGAGATGGCCCCACTGCACTCCAGCCTGGGCAACAGAGCCAGACTCCGTCACAAGAAAAAAAAAACAAACGACAATACATTCATATATTACTTAAGGAATTTTAAGTGGCATATTCTCGAAATACTGGAGACAAATATGTCAGAATGTAAACAGTGGTTAATTCCAGGTGATGGGAAATATGAATAATTGTTATTTTCTTCTTTGTACTTTTTTGGTTTTTAGTTTTTCAACATGCAGGAAAGGGATTCAAGACTGTCTGTGTGACCCATCAAGTCCCTCAGCTCAAAGAACCTGCAACATTGTGATTCTAGATGGTCATCCTTAAAGTCCTAGCTCCCCACTCTACCCTAAAGGGCTTACGAGTTTTGCAGGGCAGGGGAGTCTCAAAATTGGCGCTCCACCATGGAAAGTTCTTGGCTTACACCAGGAAAGAATTCAAGGGTGACCTAGTGATAGAAGAAAACAGCTCTACCGAGGCAGCAGTGTTACAGCTCTGTGACTGTTCCCACTGAGCAGAGAGTGGAGTCTAGCAGCTCAAGGATAGTTCCGCACTTTCATTTATACCCACTTTTACTTACATGCAAATTAAGGGCAGATTATTCAGAAGTTTCTTTTTTTTTGAGACAGTCTTGCTTTGTTGCCAGGCGCCAGGCTGGAGTGCAGTAGCACAGTCCACTCCACTGGATTGGACTCCAGTAGAGTTGCTCACTGCAACCTCCACCTCCCAGGTTCAAGCAATTCTCCTGCCTCAGCCTCCCAAGTAGCTGGGACTACAGGTGCACGCCACCACACCCAGCTAATTTTTGTATTTTTAGTAGAGACGGGGTTTCACCATGTTGGCCAGGATGGTCTCGATCTCTTGACCTGGTGATCTGCCCGCCTTGGCCTCCCAAAGTGCTGGGATTACAGGCTTGAGCCACTGTGCCCGGTCGATTTTCTTTTCTTTTCTTTTCTTTTTTTTGAGACACAGCCTCGATCTGGCTGGAGGTCAGTGGCATTATCTTGCAGAGGCTGGAGTGCAGTAGCATTATCTCGGCTCACTGCAACCTCTGTCTCCCAGATTCAAGCAATTCTCCTGCCTCAGCCTCCTGAGTAGCTGGGACTACAGGTGTGTGCCACCATGGCCAGCTAATTTTTGTATTTTTAGTAGAGACAAGGTTTTGCCATGTTGGCCAGGATGGTCTCAAACTCCTGGGCTTAAGTAATCTGCCCGTCTTGGCCTCCCAAAGTGTTGGGATTATAGGCATGAGTTACTACACCCAGCCAGAAATTATTATTACTATTTTTAAAACGTTTTGGCAGAACATGCTCCTCCTCCTGCTTGGGTGGGGCCTGCACTCTTCAGTGTGCTGCCTTCTGGGCGGGGCAGATTGAGGACCAATTAGGAGGCTGCCTAGTAATCCAGTAGAGTGACCCGGGCCTGCTCCCGCCTTGGGGCAATACTGCTTTCTCCTTCATGCAAGGGTTTAGCTGAAAGAGGTCTTGGTATCTAACAGCAATAAGTCCCCAAGGTCTATAAATCAATGGAGTTCCAAGCCAGGCAAGGTCATTCACACCTGTAATCCCAGCACTTTGGGAGGCTGAGGCAGGCAAATCACTTACACTCAAGAGTTTGAGACCAGCCCAGCCAACATGGTGAAACCCTGTCTCTACCAAAAATAGAAAAAATGAGTCAGGTATGATGGCATGTGCCTGTAATCCCAGAAACTCATGTGACTGAGGCAGAAAAATCGCTTGAACCCAGGAGGTGGAGGTTGCAGAGAACCTAGATCGAACCACTGTACTCCAGCCTGGAGACAGAGTGAGACTCCATCTCAAAAAAAAAAAAAAAAAAATCAACAAAGTTCCAATGAATGACACATCGCTTTTCTTCCCCTCCTGTATTTTCTCTTGCACAGCATCCCACCCTCTGCCACCTGACATCCCAGCCACCCCCAACTTCCCAGCTCAACTTCTACGTGTAGACTTTCACCTGTCTCAGAATGGGTGTGATACCAGCAGCCTTTGTTTCAACTTCCTGTGACAGCTGTAACCTCTGTTCTCACTGAATTGCTAAGATTGCTGATAGATACCAACTGCTTGGAAGCTTTTTAAGTAACTGGGAGCAAGCTCCAATCCAAGTCATGGAAAAATGGGCTACAGAATGGCCCAGAAATTTACTGAATTAAACAAGTAATTATCCCCTGTTTCTAGGCCCACGAGAGCCCGTTCAAGAAACAGACTAGATCTAAAATGAAAAACATTTTAGTCTCATGTAGGAGGAAGCGTTATTCTACCCATCAGAAGCCCCAGAAGCCCAGCAGAGGGCAAGAGCCCAACCCCAGCCTCCTCATTACAATAAATATCACTGGCTGGCCTGGCCCAGTGGCTCAGGCCTGTAATCCCAGCATTTTGGGAGGCCAAGGTGGATGGATCACCTGGGGTTGAGAGTTCAAGACCAGCATGACCAACATGAAGAAAGCCCATCTCTACTAAAAAGACAAAATTAGCCAGGTGGCACATGCCTGTAATCCCAGCTACTCAGGAGGCTGAGGCAGAAGAATAGCTTGAACCCAGAAGGCAGAGGTGTGGTGAGCTGAGATTGCACCATTGCACTCTAGCGTGGGCAACGAGAGTGAAACTCTGTCTCAAAAATAAATAAATAAATTCCATTGGCTAAGGTGACAAGCTACTATGTGCAAGGTGGTATCCTGGATTAGATCCTGGAACACAAAAAGGGACTCCAGTGGAAATATGGGGAATCCAATTAGTCTGCCATTCAGTTAATAACATTGTGCCAATGTCAATCTGTTAGTTTGGGTAAATGTACCTTGATTATGTAAGATGTTAACGTCAAATGAAGCTGGCTGAAGGGTATATGGGAACCCTGTGCACCATCTTTGCAACTCTCTGGACATCTAAAATGGTTGATTTCAAAATTGAAGTTTAAAAACAAATAAAATACATTTGAAAAAAAGAAAGTAATGTCACTGGAATGGTCCTTTTTGAATTTGCAAGGGACTAGACTGCAGAATATACACTCAGATTTGCCAACTGACCCCAAGGCCTAAGTGTTGTTTGATGGCCAAAAAGACATTAGCCGAATGATTTAACACTTACAGAGTGTCTGTTTGTGGCACTGTAGGCATGGCAAGACAGAATCACATAGCATCCTGCCCTGAAGGACTTTACTCACTACTGAGAGAGAGACATGTATATGGATAGCTGCAATAGCAGAACAGTGGTGAGGGGCAGAGAGTTTAGTCAAGACCTTGAAGGTGGGGAGAATTTCAGTACAGGCAGAAGCCAAGGAACTCAAGGCCTTATGAGGGCTGGTGCTATAGACTGAATGTTGTGTCTCTCTCACATTCATATGTTGAAGCCTACACCCCACTATAATGGTATTTGGAGGTAGAGCCTTTGGGAATTAGTTAGGTCATGAGGCTAGATCCTTCATAAATGGGATTAGTGCCTGTATAAAAAGAGGAGACACCGGGCGTGGTAGCTCATCCCTGTAATCCCAGCACTTTTGGAGGCTGAGGTGGGTGGATCACCTGAGGTCAGGAGTTTGAGACCAGCCTGGCCAACATGGTGAAACCCCATCTCTACTAAAAATATAAAAATTAGCTGGGTGAGGTGGTGCCCACCTGTAATCCCAGCTACTCAGGAGGCTGAGGCAGGAGAATTGCTTGAACCCAGGAGGTGGAGGTTGCAGTGAGCCGAGATCAAACCACTGTACTCAAGCCTGAACAACAGAACAAGACTCCATCTCAAAAGAAAAAAGGAGACCTGGAATCTCTCTGTGGACTCAGCCATGTGAGGATACAATAAGATAGCTATCTGCAAACCAGGAAAAGAGCCCTCACCAGATATCAGATCTGCTGGTGCCTTGAACTTGGACTTCCCAGCCTTCCAGTGCCCAGGACTGTCAGAGATAAGTGTTTGTAGGTTAAGCCACCTAGTCAATATTGTTCTGTTACAGCAGCCTAAATTAAGACAGTTGGTGTCAACAAAACAATGGAACATATAGGCATGTAAGCTTTCAGAAAGCTGGCAGCAGCCCAATAAAGCTGAAATTTGGTGGGGGACTGGGAGGAGTGAGTGTAGAGGTTTCAGAGACACAGGACATAAGATGGGTAAGGAGGACAAAAGCCTCTTCTATTTTTTAAATATAATTTTTGTCATTAATAAAGGTAATACATGTTCATTTTAAGAAGTTTGGAAAATCCGGAATAGTATAAAGAAGCGAGGCAAACTCAGTTGTTACTTTCCTTCCAGGACTAATATTCTGGGACATTTTCTTCACTATATTTTGTTCCTAGTTGAACTCACATTGTGCAATTGGGTAGGCTTCGTTTGTTCTATTTAGGGCAATATCATCAGCCTTTCCCCATCTCATTAATAAAGGACCTTAAAGCAGGAAGAGAGGCCATTTAGTCCACCTCTCGTCTAATCCAGGAATCCTGATTCAACATTTCTGATGTTTGACTTTGCCTGCACATGTCTCATAGCAAGAATCTCACTCATGAAGAGGTCCCGGTCCTGGTCCATCCTATTGTTGGCTAAGTCCAACGATCATAGAGCTCTTCCATTCATCTTAATTGTGCTCCTCTATAACCATCCCCTTTTGAGAAGACAGGTTTTCAAATGCATCAAGAATCAAAGAATTTCAGGGAAAAGGAGGGGGAGGTCCTTGAGGAAGACTGACCTGGAGGTAGAGTGCAGTGACTTCATGGAGAGTCTTAGCTGCCTTGCCAAGAATCCTTGGACTCTAAGCCAAGGATGGGAGTCTTTTTTTTTTTTAGGTTTCAGAAATTTTTTATTTTCTCATGTCATGTATCCCAAAGTTGAATTTGTCAAATGTTTTCAAGCAGAAAATGGCATGATCAGAGCTGTGCTTGATAGCGAATACCTTAGCTGTCACTTATTGAGGGTTTATTGTGTATAGACATAATGCTAGGAACTTTACATATATTATTTCATTTAGCCCTGACAGCTCTATGAGGTAGGGGCATTTTTCCCATTTCACAGATGATGGAACATAGGCCCCAAAAGGGGAAGTCACGTGCCCACACTCATACAAATAGTAACTGAGCAGTACCTGCTGCATCATATAAAGGACAGGATTCAAATTCCCTCTGACATGACACGAACTACCCACACGACCTTGGGCAAATGTCTAGAGTTCTCTGGTCTTTTCTCCCCTATTCATAAAATGATAGTGGTAGCCTGATAAAACAGAGTAATAGCTGAAAGCACAGAGTCAGAGCCAGACTACAAAAGCTCTGCCACTTCTGTGTGGCCTAGTTGAACGAGTGATCTAATCTTGCTGCAAACCTGCACTAACGTTTGCCAGACCCAGGGCAGGAGTATAGAAGGGAAGCCCACATACCGTATGGCTACGTATTTAAGAGTTATAAATCAAGCTAACAAACTATTTTTTTTAAATATATGTTTTATCCTCCTACCTTGACAAATATACCTCCGTAACAACCTAGAAAGCCAGGTTTTGAGTTGAGAATTCGTGGATTCCCTGGAGTTCCATGTGGGAATGTGGCACAGCCAGCTCCTTTCTCTTCTCATTCCTGTGTGCATTCCCCAGCCCACATGCTCAGGCTGTTCACACCCCTTGCAAATAGTCAGCTCTGGGTGTAGGGGGTGCACTCACTGGCAGGAAGTTTGCCTTTGGGAGGATAGAACCAGGGAAGGCATAGATGCTGAAAGTGGACTTAGGCCATTTTGGCAAGGGATTCTGGAGTCCTGGGGATTGGGAGGGTGGTCTAGAAGGGGTGCACAGGCTCCAGGTGGGCACATCTATTTTGGCCACAGGGAACTGTGAGGGGGGACACAGCTGGATGAGGGTTAGGGTGCAGCCCTCTAAAGAGTAGGGCCTAGGACAAGGACCCCATTCAATATGTCTACAAAAGGTACTGCTCTCCATGCCTCAGTTTCCTTTATTCTATTATTATTATTATTATTATTTCTTTCAAGAAAAAGGGCATTCTGAATCAGTTTCTTTATTTAGAATGACAACTCCTCTGGGTTTGCCTGGAACTTTCCCTGTTCCAGTCTTAAATCCTGGAAAAACCCTTCAGTCCCTGGCAAACCAGGACAGTTGGTCACCTTCATTGCTTCATCTTTACAATTAGGCTAATAATATCTCATAAGATTGTCAGGAGGCCAGGCACAGTAGCTTACACCTGTAATCCCAGCACTTTGGGAGGCCAAGGCCGGTGGATCATAAGATCAAGAGTTCGAGACCAGCCTGGCCAATATGGTGAAACCCCATCTCTACAAAAAATTAGCTGGATGTGGTGGCAGGCACCCATAGTCCCAGCTGCTTGGGAGGCTGAGGCAGGAGAATTGCTTGAACCCGGGAGGCAGAGGATGCAGCAAGCCAAGATTGAGCCACTGCACTCCAGCCTGGGCAACAGAGGAAGATTCTGTCTCAAAAAAAAAAAGAATGTTAGGAGAGTTGAGTTAGCACATGTGGAGTGTTTAGGCTAGTGCCTACAATATGGTAAGCATTCATGCAAGCTATTGACCTTTAAAAGATTCCAGTCTAGGCCGGGGGAGGTGGCTCACACCTGTGATCCCAACACTTAGGGAGGCCAAGGAGGATGGATCACGAGGTCAGGATTTCAAGCCTGGCCAACATGGTGAAAACCCATCTCTACTAAAAATACAAAAATCAGCTGGGCATAGTGGCGGGTGCCTGTAATCCCAGCTACTCAGGAGGCTGAGGCAGGAGAATTGCTTGAACTCAGGAAGTGGAGGTTGCAGTGAGCTGAGCGCACCACAGCATTCCAGCCTGGGCAACAAAGCAAGACTCTCTTAAAAAAAAGAAAAAATTCCAGTCTCGGCCAGGTGCACCTGGACTGGCTCATGCCGGTAATCCCAACACCTTGGGAGGCCAAGGCAGGAAGATCACTTAAGACCAGGATCTCGGCCGGGCGCGGTGGCTCAAGCCTGTAATCCCAGCACTTTGGGAGGCTGAGACGGGTGGATCACGAGGTCGAGAGATCAAGACCATCCTGGTCAACATGGTGAAACCCCGTCTCTACTAAAAATACAAAAAATTAGCTGGGCATGGTGGCGCAGGCCTGTAATCCCAGCTACTCGGGAGGTGGAGGCAGGAGAATTGACTGAACCCAGGAGGCGGAGGTTGCGGTGAGCCGAGATCGCGCCATTGCACTCCAGCCTGGGTAACAAACAAGAGCGAAACTCCGTCTCAAAAAAAAAAAAAAAGACCAGGATCTCAAGACCAGCCTGAGCAACATGATGAGACCCCCATCTCTAAAAATTTTAAAAATTAACCAGGCCTGGTGACATGTACCTGTAGTCCCAGTTACTCAGAAGGCTGAGGCAGGAGGATCACTTGAGCCTGAGAGGTTGAAGCTTCAGTGAGCCATGCACTCCAACCACTGCACTCCAACCAGGGTGTCAGAGTGAGAACCTGTCTCAAAACAGCAAAGAACAACAACAAAAAAGATAAATGGTGTCAACAATTATGACATGCTATTTATTGACTAAGCGGACCAACTGATTTCAAAGATCAAAAAATGTGAGGAGAAAATACATCTTAGAGTTAATTAGTTAAGTTCTATGCCAGGCACTGTCAGGTATCATTGGGAGGGGAGTGAGATACGGCAGAGAGAAAGACCCTACCTTCAGAAAGCTTCCAATCTCACAGTGCACTTCCAATCTTACTGCAGCCATGTGAGTCACAAGACTGACAGTCGCCACAGTGCAGGCACCGAGCTGTTCTGAGATCAGCCTGTTTCTTGTCAAATATTTGTAGAAGTTATTAATATAGAGAGAATTGACATGTCTTTCTTAGGATTTCTATTCCTCCCCCTCTTCTCTAATGCCTGAAATTTCTAGGGACAAAGCCTTTCAAATCATTTTTGAATGAGTTGAGATAATGAATTAAAGCGCCACATGGTGAGTGTTGAATTCATACAACGTGGAAGGCAATTTGGCGCTATCCAAATTACAAATGTGCTTGCCTTTTAGCCCTGAAATACCATTTCTAGGAATATGTTTTGCAGATATACTCATACCCTTGGGAAATGTCCTATGAACTAGGTCATTCATTACAGCATGGTGAGCTATTCCAAATAATTGGAAGTAACCTAAGAGCCATGGATAGAGCCATGGTTAACTGCATCTTGGAATATTCATACCATGGACACCAGATCAAAGAAATGCCTGGTGTATGAACAGGGAAAAGATCCCTGACATGGTTTTGTTTGTTTGTTTGTTTAGAAGACAGGGTCTCGGCTGGAGGGGGTGGCTCACGTCTATAATTCCGGCACTTTGGGAGGCTGAGGTGGGTGGATCACAAGGTCAGGAGTTTACGACCAGCCTGACCAACATAGTCATTTCAACCATTTCTACTAAAAATGCAAAAAATTAACCAGGCGTGGTGGCAGGCATCTGTAATCCCAGCTACTAAGGAGGCTGAGGCAGGAGAATCACTTGAACCCAGGAGGCAGAGGTTGCAGTGAGCCAAGATTGCGCCACAGCACTCCAGCCTGGGCAACAGTGCGAGACTGTCTCAAAAAGAGAGAGAGAGAGAGAGAGAGAGAGAGAGAGAGAGAGAACGGGTCTCTGGCCAGGTGTGGTGGCTTACATCTATAATCCCAGCACTTTGGGAGGTCAAGGCAGATCACTTGGGGTCAGGAGTTCAAAGTCAGCCTGGCCAACATGGTGAAACCCCATCTCCACTAAAAATACAAAACATTAGCCAGGCACGATAGCATGTGTCTGTAATTCGAATTACTCATGAGGCTGAGGCAGGAGAATAGCTTGAACCTAGGTGGCCGATGCTATAGTGAGTTAAGATCGTGCTGCTGCACTCCAGCCTGGATGACAGAGTGAGACTCTGTCTGGAAAAAAAAACAGAAAAAAGAGACAAGGTCTCACTCTGTCACCCAGGCTGCATTATTGTGGGGTGATCATGGCTCACTGCAGGTGGTCCCCCACTTTAGCTAGGACTACAGGTCCATGCCACCATGCCCAGCTAATTTTATTTATTTATTTGTATTTTAAAATTTATTTGTAGAGACAAGTTCTTGCTATGGAGCATAGGCTGGTCTCAAACTACTGGCCTCAGGCAATCTGCCCGACCTCCCAAAGTGCTGGGATTACAGGTGTGACCTACCACACCCAGACTCTGACATGTATTGTTAAGTGAAAACTGGAAAGCAGACAGTTATAGGAGGCTATCATTTGTATAAAAGGATGGGGATATTAATGTATACCTACAAGTTTGCTTGTGTACACATGAAGAAACTCCTGGATACACAGGAAACTGGTTAACAGAGATTATGGTGGGGGTGTGGTTGGTAGAGAATTTGGAAGATAGGGATAGAGAAGGGAGGAAGACTTCTTATACTTTATTAGTTTTTTTTTTTTAAAGACAGAGTCACACTCTGTCACCCAGGCTGGAATGCAATGGCCCGATCTCAGCTTACTGCAACCTCAGCCTTCCGGGTTCAAGCAATTCTCTGCTTCAGCCTCCCAAGTAGCTGGCATTATAGGTGCCTGCCATCATGCCCAGCTAATTTTTGTATTTTTAGTAGAGACGGAGTTCACTGTCTTGGTCAGGCTGGTCTTGAACTCCCAACCTCATTATCCACCTGCCTCGGCCTCCCAAAGTGCTAGGATTACAGGCGTGAGCCACCATGCCCAGCCCTTATACTTTATTTTTAAACCATATGAATGTGTTACCTATTTAAAGTGTTAAATGAATTGAATTTAACCCCATGGGATGAGTTAACCCAGTGACTACAATTTCCATCAAAGGATGAAAGTCTGATAATTATTCATTCAGTAATCTGTAGCAATCAGGAAACAACTCTAGCAATGATACCGAACAAGTGCTCAACACTTTAAATGTGCCAGGCATTGTGCTACGTGTTTTCATTTACATTATTTCATTTAATCCTTACCACTCTCATAGAGTGCAGGTGTCTAATGTCACAGAAGAGACAGAAGATCACAGAAGGATGAGAGAGGTTGTTCTTTCCCGAAGTTCTCTGCAAACATCAGGTGCCACCATCCTGGGCCAGGCCCGAGGCTGGGCACTGCACTAGGAATACCAAAACAAAGACAGCACCCTGCCCTCTAGGACCTAATGGTCTAGTGAGGGAGATGGACGTGTAAAATGGCAGACTCACAGGTTTTGAACAGAGAAGGAAGTGTTCGAGCACAGTGCTTGAGGATTAGGGGACAAAGGGAACAGAGAGACTGGGGACAACAAGCAAACCTCTCCCACGACACCCTTTGGCCAAGGACAGGTCTTGCAAGCGGCCGTGGAACTTCGAGGCGCCTTGTGGGAGACAAACCCCGAAGCCTCAAGCCCAACAATGAACAAAGGCTGCTGGGCTCTCTGGCAGGAGAGGTGATCTGACAACACCCAGGCTGGCCATTTGATCAGTATAGACATTCCTTCTGGGCTTTGAAGACTGAAGTGTTCTCCTTTAGCTGTCTACACAGATCAAATAAGCTGGATGCCTGCCGTATCTCCACTTCGTTGTGTGCATCCATAGTCACAGCCAGCTCCATAACAATCCAACCAAACCATCTGAGCAGAGGCAAAAATAATTCTCATGGGCAAAGACAGACAGTTCCGAGATGTGAACATTAACTCCTTATTGCCACTTCAGAAGAGAGTGGATCTTGAAGTTTGTTCAGGAAGCTTTTGAGAAGGGAGATTCTGCCCCTCTCCAAGGTGAAGTGGCAAAGCTGTTGTTTCTCCTTACAGTTGAAAGCCCTTCCTGTTCCATGGCTCATATAGGACACCCACAAAAGCTGACAATAATGAGCTGTGATCTGGCTCTCAGGAAGGCAGCCCCACCCTAAAGAACAGGGATCACGCTGGGTGTGTTGGCTCATGCCTGTAATCCCAGCACTTTGGGAGGCTGAGACAAGAGGATCACTTGAGCCCAGAAGTTTGAAGCCAACCTGGGCAACACAGTAAGACCCTGTCTCAATTTGTTTTTAAATCAAATAATAATAATAAAATGGCAGGAATCATCCCACCTCAAAAGCATCTTTTTATTCACAGGCTCATTCTAGGGAAAACCTTATCCCAGCCGTCTTAGTCCTCAAGCAGCTGTGAAGAGCTCAGGTCAACGTCACAGACTGGCAGGACCAGGTATCTCCGAATAAACCCAGAAGCCAAGTGGCATTGCTAAAAAAGATTAAAAATCGACATGAGTTCTAACATCTATGTTCCTTGCTATGGTTTCCATGGAAATAGACATCTGCTCTAGGGAGAAAGAAAAGGTGGTGGTGGGGGGGAACAGCGTAAGTGCTTTAAAATAATCAGTGTTTTGAAAGATGTATTTCTTTTTTCTGTCACAACATTAATAGGAATGTGAGATTTTTGTGTGGCAATTTCTCATATTTAAAAAAATGCATTAAATGAGTGGAACCTTCCTCTGTGAACCTCCAGATCAAATACAAAGACTTCAAGATAAAAAGCCTGTTCAGTAGGTAAGGACCTCTTGGGCTTGGGTTCCTTGCTCATTTGTGTTGCCTGCCTATCTGTTGCTTTCCCGCAGGGTCTCTTCCCTGTCCCTCTCCAACTTTTCTAATGATTTCTGAGATTTTGTTCAGAAAAATGACAGATGGAAGCACCTAGCCATTTTGAAGCTAAGTTTGGTCTGAGAAGGAGAAGCCTTTCAAGGCTCAGTATCTGAATTATCCCTGGTCCTGCTCACAGGCTAAGTGAAAACCACTTAGATTGGCTTGAGGCGGGAGGCTGACCCCACACAAGGGCGATTGTTGGAAAAAATGCCACGACAAGCATATTTCAGGCAACAGTGCATTGCTAATTGTTTGCTTTGTGTAGTGTGTCTGCTGCTTGTATGATCCAGTTTTCATTGTCTCCGGCACCTATTAGTTGTATTTTATCTCTGGCACATCCCTAGTGACTAACTAGGCATGGAAGTCTTTCTAAATTAGGACAGTTGTTTCAGGGAGGTTGGGCACATTTATTTCTTGATTTGGGAAGACAAAGCCCGTTAATAAAATAAAGATGTCTCTTCTGCTTAGTCGGGATCTCAAAGCAGGTGCCTTGATGTATTGACCACCACCCAAGCACCCTTACATTTCATTTATTTTTTTCCTCTTCTTGTGGGAGAAAGGGTCAGTTATTCTAAGCCACGGTTTGACCAATTTCCTTTGTGCCTTTGCTAAGGTTCTGAGCTATCCAGGTCAGGGGGAACAGTGACTTTGTGCCTCCTTTTTTGATTTTTAAAAAGAGCCCAGGGCTGCTCCGGGGAGCACGTGCTCTAAGAACAAAAGCAACACTTAACTGCAATCTGTGTAGTCTAGAACGGCTATTGCTCTTCCTCCCCTATCATCCAAAGGCTTGGCAGAACAGATGGAGTCTGCATTTAAGCTGAGTGGCTTTGTTAGACCAAAGACGATCAAATTCCAAGGCCTCACGCTTTCTCGCACAGGTTAACTGGTCACCGGCTCGGGAACCTGAGGATGCTGGCAAGAACGCACACAGTGAGGGAAGGGTCACGCCCACGACCTGTGGGCTGAGTGGGGTAGAAATTACGATGATGTCACAATACGGGTGACATACCGATGTCGGTGAGGGGCGCGGGAGGCAGGGGGCCCTGCAGAGCGTAGAGTGGCATTGTGCTGTCACAGGGGCTCGTGCCTCTTAGGCACCCAAGTGGGTGGGGCACTAGAAGGGACACTGCTCTGTCCGAGTGCTGCCCTTGGGGCGAGGCGGGCACGTGGCTCTACGAGGCGGAGTTAAGGCAGGCAACGTCGGAAAGGTAGGGAAGGACCCCCCTCTTACCACGCTCAGCCACGCCCTTGTTCTGGACATGGGAGAGCTGGTTCAGACCCAGTACGGGGTCCACTGCCACGCCCTCCTCCACAGCGAGACCACCCCCCAGCCCCAGGCTCACACCTGGCGATGCTCCCTAGGCGCCCCGCAACCCTCAGCATTGTCCTTCTACCCTGCCGGCCGAGACTACACTTCCCGACGTGCTTCGGGGTCCCAGGGGGCGGGGCTCCACGAGAGCTGTGGGGGCGGGGCGGCACGTGCCGCTGCTCTCGGCCAATGCGGAGCCCCGCGGGGAGGTCACGTGCCACTGTTTGGCGCTTTTGTGCGCGCCCGGGTCTGTTGGTGCTCAGAGTGTGGTCAGGCGGCTCGGACTGAGCAGGTGGGTGCGGGGCTCGGGAGGAGGCGGCGGCTGGCTGCGGCCGGTGAGAGGGACGCGGTCGGCGGGAGGGGCCGGGCAGTGGCAGCGACCCCCTGCTACAGGGTGGCGGGCGGGGCTGCAGGCCCCGGAGGGGCTGGTGGGCGGGGGTCGCTCCGCTTTGTGTGTGGCTCGGGCGGAGCCTCGCCTTTGTCCCCGCTGTCTGGGGGCGCGGCTGTTCGTGGGCAGGGGGCTGGGCGAGCTCCCGGCGTCTGCTTCGGGGTGCCGTCGAGGAGACAATAGGGGGCGTGGGCCCCTGTTTGCCTCTCCCTCCCCTGCGGGCCCCGCCGGGGTCCCCATTGTCTGTAGGGACGGGGCGGCGGCCCCGGGGACCAGCGGCTTTAGAGCCAAACTGCGGGCGGCCAGGGCCGCGACCTTCCCGGCGACCGTCCCCTGGCGACCGCACCTGGTGACTGAGAGGTGGCGTTCCCGGGCCCGGCGGGTGCTCTTCTGTCTTCGCGGCCGGACGCGCGGACAGCTTGGGTGACGGCAGGTTGGAGTTGGGGACGGCGGGAGGCGGTGGCGAGTCCACGACCCGGCCACCCTGGGGCCCATTCCCGTGGCCTGCTCCACCTTCTCATCTGTGACGGGGGTGGTGGCGGCGGCTTGGAGGTGCTTTTGGCGGGAGTTGGGGGGGGGCATCCGTGCCGGGGGAGTCAGGCAGGGGCACGGTTACCCGGATTGGACCGTTAGCCCCGCCCACCCCTCCCCTTCCCACGCGCGCGGGCTCTGGGGTGTTCAGGGTTCTGGGAGATTCGAAAAGGCGCGGGGAGGAAGGGGCGGGGCCAGGGGCCGGAGTGCAGGGCGTGCTCTTATTGGCCGGGGGCGACCGGTCCGCTTTTCCTCGCCTGGACCAGGGCCACGCCCATCCTGGGTCGGGTGCTGCATCTAAGGCTCTGCTTTGCCTTAATCTTATCGCTGCTTCCGATTTTAATTTCTAGTTTTTGGGAACCTGTCATCCTGCGTTTTTGGTACTAGCTGGAGTCTACAAAAATCACAATCTTAAAAAGATCAACAAGAGATACAGCATTTTTCATGACATAACAGCACCAAATATTGTAACTTAAAACCTAGAGGTTCATAATCATTTTGCTTGCTGTTGGGCAAAGAAGCGTAAACCTGAGGGACAATAGGAATTCAACATTATTGGTTAATATTAGCTTGGGCGTTTTGTTATCCACCACGTCAGACACAGACAAAGCAGGGGTGGGTATTTCATTTGCACAATGAGTTGTAGGCAGTATTAAGATGGCTCCGGGGGCACTGTTGAGTTGAATCTGGAATATCTTCTTACAGTTTCGGGGAATTTTAAAGAGTTTATGGGGAGAAAAATCCTTCAGCCTTGTGACTTCTTTTGATTTTAAAAATCCAAGAGTTTTATGAACGGGCAAGCTCAGTTAAGTTGATTTTCTGCCACCAATATCATATTCAGGTCATATTTCCCAGTACGTTTATTTTGTAGATTTTGATAATTTTTTTCGTGGTTAATGACGTCTTTATTCCACATAGTGATTTTTCTGACGACGTATGTAGATGTGATTTGAAATGTCTTTTATGTTGATGACATGTAGAAAGGCAAAGAAAGTGATTGCTTTTTGCAAATCATTTTCAGGACTTTCCTTATCCCAGTTGATTGTGCAGCTCGCTTGTCTTCTATTCACCATGGCTTCTTCTGGTAGGTAATTTATTTGGAAAAGCTGAAATTGTGATGGGCCTATGATTTAGGCATAAGGTCTTACACCTTTGATTTGGCACTTATATTTTGGTCTTACCAAAAACCTATTTTATGAATAGGAGAATTTTAAAAAATGATTATCACTTGAATATGCCAAGACCTCATAATTGTTTCATTATTAGACAGTTTGGCTTGGTCAGAAGCAAAATTGTGGAGTTTGCACAAGTCCTTTGTTTGTGAAAGCGATTGTCAGATACTGATGTCTTAAAACAGTATTTATTAATCCAAAAATCTTGAGCTTTGTTTTTCTGGGAGATGGTTTTATTTATTTGTTTATTTATTTCAAGACAAGAGTCTCACTCTGTTGTCCAGGCTGGAGTGCAGTGGCTCAATCATAGCTCACTGCAGCCTTGACCTCTGGAGCTCAAGTGGGCTCAAGCAATTCTCCCACCTCAGGCCCCATAGCATCTGGGACTATAGGCAGGGGCCACCAGACCCAGTTAATTAATTTTTTTTTTTTTTTTTGTGGAGATGGGCTCTCCCTTTGTTGCCCAGACTGGTCTCAAACGCTGGGACTCAAAGTATCTTCCCATGTTGGCCTCCCAGAATGCTGGGATTACAGGCATGAGCCATGGTACCTGGCCCCGGGAAATGGTATTTAGATAATAATATCTTTCCTGCAAACACATCTTCTGTAGTGTCAGTAGGCTGATAGAAATAAAAAGGGGGGAAAGAACCCACAATTTTCCTCAGTAGCCCTAGTTCTATACATTAAATTGATTTGTTTTTTTGTTCATTTTTTTTTTAAAGCCAAGAATCACGGGCTGCTGAAAATTTATTTGGTTTTTAGGAAATTATAGAACAGTGTATTAGAATAGGAGAATCCTAGTTTTCTGAATTATAAATATAATCAATTCTAGATATCCAGGTGAAAGAACTGGAGAAGCGTGCCTCAGGCCAGGCTTTTGAGCTGATTCTCAGCCCTCGGTCAAAGGAATCTGTTCCGGAATTCCCCCTTTCCCCTCCAAAAAAGAAGGATCTTTCCCTGGAGGAAATTCAGAAGAAATTAGAAGCTGCAGAAGAAAGACGCAAGGTAAACATAGCAATTCACAGAAAGCAGGATATTAATTTATATGATGGGCAAATAAATTTTATTTCTATAACAGCAAGAAAACAGAATTGTAGCTGTACTGTGATTATTACCTATGCCAGTTATTGGAAGGAAATACCAGCCATCATTTATTGAATTCCTGTTACATGCCAGCTCCTTTGCTTGTATTTTTCTCCTTTAATATGTTGACCCTACAGAGTTGGTGTTAACCCAGATAATGGAAATTAGAAACAGTTTCAGGAATGTTAAATCGTTTTTCTGAATTCATACAACTAGGAAGTGTTGGGGTCAGATTTCAAGCCCTGGTCTGTCTTAAACCGAAGCTCATGCTTCTTTCATGCTTCCTCTTTGAAAAGATTTATTGGCAGATGATTCTTTGGCACTTTGGCTTTGTTTTTTGAGAGCTGTACAATAAAAACTTTGAAAATTGCTAGTGTGATTGTGTTGCTCAACTGGTATCATGGCAACTTTTATCTACGCTATAAAGTAGTATCTTTAAAGGCAAATCAGAAGAATCAACAAATACTAATATGCTAGTTGTAGAAAATTTGGAAAATACAGAAATTTGTGAATGGAAATTAAAAGCATTCATTATTCCACTTACCAGAAGTCACCAGCGTTACCATTTTGGTGTATTTCTTTCCATTCAACATTATTTTACTCTTTTAAGAACTGTACATAAGTTTTCATGTAACTCCCTTTCCCAACAACCCTGACTGGATTGATTTTAAAGCTGGGGCAAGTAAGGCACAAAAGGTAAGGTAATAACCTGCCCCAAACCAGCATAGTGTGATTTGTGGTACACACACATACACCTGTCTGCCCGAAGAGCAGCAGTGTTTACACTAAGGAGTCGTCGTCTGCGCTTCTATGTAATAGTCTGAGTTCATGGAGTAGGGAGAAGCAATATAACGAAAGGTTGGACAATGGAAAGTTTTTAAGACAATAACCCTGGCCCCTGTAGTCATTGGCCTGTGCTTTACATAGTAACTGGCTAAATATAGTGAAACTCCCATCATGACTAGGGTTTGGCAGAAGAGAATCAATAGAACCAGTGGCAGATGCTCTGTGGTTATCCTGCAAGTCATTGGTTCCAAACACATTTGAATGTTTTGAGAAAACACTGTTCTTTTAAAGGTGGCATACCAAGGTATAGTCTGGTAATTAATGCAGTTTCCTAAGACAAGCTAATAAGGCTTTTCCTTGAAACAAATCCTTCTGTCTTAAATAGTAATGTGGAGGCTTAGTCTTAAATTTTCTATCTTTTTTTTTTTTTTGTCAGTTATGGTTAAAATTTTCACAATGAGCTGGTTTTCTTTGGGTAGCTTTTGAAGTTAAATAGTCAAAATCTTTTTTTGTTTGTTTGTTTTTGAGACAGGGTTTCACCACATTGGTCAGGCTGGTCTCAAACTCCTGACCTCAAGTGATCCACCCGCCTCAGCCTCCCAAAGTGCTGGGATTACAGGCGTGAGCCACAGCGCCTGGCCCTTAAATAGTCAAATTCTTTACAATCAAAGTGCCACTCCCGAGTGCATATTCCTCAAGTCATCCAGATACCATTAAACAGTAAATCTTAATAAAGATTTTCTTAAGAACTAATTGGGTAAGAGATTTCTGAACAAATAAGAGCAGTTTTCCAAAGTAAATACTAGAAAAAAATAGCATTTTCATAGTATTTTATAATAGGGATAATTCAGGTCCTAACTTCAGTATTATTTAAAGGGACCTTATTTTCTACCTTTCAGTCCCTGTAATAAATAATTTGTATTGTAATTTTAACTAATGCTGAATACATTTTATTTTTTGAGATAGAGTCTTGCTGTGTCACCCAGGCTGGAGTGCAGTGGTGCAATCTTGGCTCACTGCAGCCTCCACCTCCCGGCTGAAGGAGTTCTCCTGCCTCAACCTCCCAAGTAGCTGGAACTACAGGTGCCTGCCACCATGCCCAGCTAATTTTTATATTTTTAGTAGAGGTGGGGTTTCACCATGTTTGGCCAGGTTGGTCTCGAACTCCTGACCTCAAATGATCCACCTACCTCAGCCTCCCAAAGTGCTGGGATTACAGGTGTGAGCCACTGTACCCAGCCTGAATACATTTTAGAGTGCCTAGCCTGTTAAACTTTTTTTCCAGTCCCATGAAGCTGAGGTCTTGAAGCAGCTTGCTGAGAAACGAGAGCATGAGAAAGAAGTGCTTCAGAAGGCAATAGAAGAGAACAACAACTTCAGTAAAATGGCAGAAGAGAAACTGACCCACAAAATGGAAGCTAACAAAGAGAACCGAGAGGCACAAATGGCTGCCAAACTGGAGCGTTTGCGAGAGAAGGTTGGTTTCTCGCCCAAAAGAAAGGGTTAAGAGCTTGGAGTTTGATGCTCCAATGAGTTAGATTGAACTGAGTGCCTTGATAAAACGTGTTTGGTGTCTTTTTGTCATCCATTTTGGGACTTAGCATGTTAAATGAAAGGTGTATTTTAAGATGGAATATTCAGTAATTCCCAGCATAATTGCACAGTCCTTGGAAGACCAGTAGGCGGCTTGGTTGTTAAATTCTACAAGGGACCCAGGAGATTAGAAGATGATGTCTCAGAACTCAAATTTTGTGGTTCCCACAGGCTGTAATATATGCACCAAGGTTGTGTTGGGCCTCTTTGAGGTGGGGGTTGGGGGTTGTGAGTTGACAGGCTTTTTTTTTTTTTTGACTGATGGCACCTTACCGTTCCTTTACAGGATAAGCACATTGAAGAAGTGCGGAAGAACAAAGAATCCAAAGATCCTGCTGACGAGACTGAAGCTGACTAATTTGCTCTGAGAACTGACTTTCTCCCCATCCCCTTCCTAAATATCCAAAGACTGTACTGGCCAGTGTCATTTTATTTTTTCCCTCCTGACAAATATTTTAGAAGCTAATGTAGGACTGTATAGGTAGATCCAAACTGTAAGATGTTGTTTTAGGGGCTAAAGGGGAGAAACTGAAAGTGTTTTTTTCTAAAGTGTTGGTCTTTCTGATGTAGCTATTTTTCTTGTTGCATCTTTTCTACTTCAGTACACTTGGTGTACTGGGTTAATGGCTAGTACTGTATTGGCTCTGTGAAAACATATTTGTGAAAAGAGTACGTAGTGGCTTCTTTTGAACTGTTAGATGCTAAATATCTGTTCACTTTTCAATCCCAATTCTGTCCCAATCTTACCAGATGCTACTGGACTTGAATGGTTAATAAAACTGCACAGTGCTGTTGGTGGCAGTGACTTTTTTTGAGTTAGGTTAATAAATTATCAAGCTGTAGAGACCCTCCTGGTTGATACTTGTTCCAACGGGGCCTTGGAGCTGGTGGAAATACCCAACGCACAAATGACTGCACGTTCTCTGCCCTCAGTTTCTTGCCCCAGTGTGGTTTGCATTGTCTCCTTCCACAATGACCGCTTTGTTTGGATGCCTCAGCCCAGGTCAGCTGTTACTATATTCTTTCAGATGTTTATTTGCAAACAAGCATTTTCTGTTCTGTGTCCCTTTTAAAAGGCAGATTAAAGGCACAAGCATGTTTCTAAAGAACAGTTTAGAGAGAATTTCAAGATCCCAGTTGGTGGTTTGCTTGCTCTTCGATACAGGTGGTGTGTATCCTCATCCTTTCCTGCCCTAACAGCTGTGATGCAAAAATCAGAATATTAATAAAATTTTCTGTGCTGCTGTAGTAACTCCTGTGAAATGATTAAAGGGAAGCTACATTTTAGAGTAGCATTTGAGTCGGGTGGTTAAGGTTGGCAGATAACATCATCTTGTATCCAGAGGCTCTAATGGTCCCCATTGTCAGTGCATTGCCTCTCAATTCAGGGAAAGCCTTTGGCAGCTTTCCTATGCTATTTGGGAAATAGCCTAATTATAAATATTTTGTGCCTCTTAGATGTCTGTATAACAACTCTTGGAAGCCAAGCACTTACAGCAAAAGATGACTGCTAATACTGCGGTAGGGTCCACGTGTTGCTAATGCATGTGCCTCTGTAGCCTGGGCTGTATTTTGATTGGGGTTTTTTTTTTTTTTTTTTTTGGAGACGGAGTTTCGTCGTTGTTACCCAGGCTGGAGTACAATGGCGCGATCTTGGCTCACCGCAACCTCCGCCTCCTGGGTTCAGGCAATTCTCCTGCCTCAGCCTCCTGAGTAGCTGGGATTACAGGCACGCACCACCATGCCCAGCTAATTTTTTGTATTTTTAGTAGAGACGGGGTTTCACCATGTTGACCAGGATGGTCTCCATCTCTTGACCTTGTGATTCACCCGCCTGGGCCTCCCAAAGTGCTGGGATTACAGGCTTGAGCCACCGCGCCCGGCCCTGATTGGGGTTTTACCAAACTTGAGAGAACAATAACATCCTACCTCAATTTACCTCCTGAGATTGTTAGGATTAAATGAGTTTGCAGTGAGAGGGCACGCTTAGAACATATGTATTTAGCACTCCATATAAGTCATGATTAATGTTTTCAACCAAAGATTAATGAGTGATCTAAGTTTACATTCTTGAGTTGGAAATGATTACGCAGTTCTAAATTTACTTAAATGATCTATCAGGAATTCTGAACAAAGCTTGGTTTAAAGAGTTATGGCCATGTAGGGCAAATAGAAACAAGTGCATGTGTAGTTGAGTACAACATAGGTTCTGAGCAATGTCTAAACCAAGAAGACAGGATGAGGCTTGTGTGCAGTGGTGCAGCACTGTTCATCTTGGCTCCCATCTCTTGCACATTGTAGGTTCCCTGCAATCTTTAAAATATCAGGTCTGAGTAGATGGGAATATAAAGAGGGCCTGAGGGTAGAAACTTGGCATAATGATATGAGGTGTCCTAGCAGTGGCAGTAAGCTTTTGTTCATCTAGGACATTTAGGGAGTGAAACTGACCTCAGGAGAAAGCAAGGGAAGGATCAACATAGGCCTAAAAGGATGCCCCGTCAGTTACCACCAATCCCACGGTGGCCTTGACTTCTATCAGAGGGCAATTCTTAGCCCCTCCCTTGTGATGTTTGTATTATTAGCTTAAGTCACAGGAAACTGAAGGGGATACATCTTAACACAGAAACAGAAGCTCTGGCTTTTCTATTTCACCTTGACCTTTGGAGAAGCACTTAGTCCTGGGCCCCCATTTTCTCCTGGATAAAATGAGACAGTTAGGGGAGATCAATTAAGTAACTTCCACTTCAACATTCATTGTGTCTGGCTTGAAGTGACGAGGAGGAGTTTTGGTACCTACAAGCTTTGGGGAGTGTCTCTTGGCACGATTTCCCAGGCCTGGTGTTCTTTCTGCCATTGCAGGAGTCTGCATCTGTCCCAGTGGAGTCAGCCTCTCCCGGGAGCACTTCCAATATGTTGGCCTCATAAGGTCGGAGTGGTTTGACAAGCAATCAGGGCTGTCACCAAGGAGCAGACTACATTCCTTTTATCTTGAATGGAAAATGAGGCTTGTCCCTTCCTGCGGTTTTTGTACTTGAGCCTTATGGTTGACTGGCCTCATGGAAAGAGGTTTGAACATTTGACAAGCCTCATTTGTCAAATGTTCTCCACACTACATGAGGAGAGAATGTGCTCCACACTACATGAGGAGGAGAGCTGTTGGAACACTTGCTCACCTGAGGGTGTCTCCACCACATACTTTTACTCACCAGGGTGCTCTAGTACTTTGATGAAAGGAGTGACCACAGAGGGCTTTGTGGTCTGGGAAGCTTTGAGAGGAGAAAGGACTTGAGTTTGTCCTTTGGGAAGTCAGATGAACCTTCCAAGCCAGACCCCAATAAAGCACTTCATTGTTGAACATTTGGTAAGCCTGTGATTGTGGCATGCAGAGAGAACCTGCCATAGTTAATGGCTTGTGGCAGGCTCTCCAGGCAGGCCCCCTCCCCATTTCTTTAAACAGTGGAGGCTCTTTAAAGGCTTTCAAACGTAGAGACTACAGTGGTCAGCAACAAAGCCACTTTAAGGAAGAGAAAGTTCAGGCCGGGTGCATTGACTGGAGAGTGGCTACCCTACAGACATAGCTGCCCACATTTATGGTGGCTGTTGAGGCCGTGCAGGGATGAGGTGGGAGGGGCTGCTGGGCTCTGGAGTGATCCATGTGACTGACGCTGCACTGAGGAACTGGGACATGTGTTGCTAAACGTGGGTAGCTGCAGGAGAAAAAAACCACTCCACTTGGAAAAACGGTGGTGCCACTACTTACCAAGCACTTAATGTCCAGGCATGATGTTCATTGTCTCCACCATTCAGAGACGTGAACAGGCTTAGGAAGGTAATGTAATGTGCCCAACGTCCTAAGCTAGTAAGAGAAGCTTACCCAGGCAGTCCTGCTGTAGGCCCTACACAGGGAGAGTGGCTGCTCTTGCAGCTCAGCGTTCCCTAGTTGCTGGGAACAATTCCCCTCTGCTCAGACCTGCTCACCAGACTCAGCAAGCAAATGAAAGCACTACATTCAGCTGGTCCTACCTCCTTAGAAAGTCAGGGCCTCTGGTTATCCTTGCATGCGTGAGGTCTCATCCGCCACCCTCAGCACTTTTATAAAGGTGCTCCTTTATAAAAGGAGCTGTATCATTCTCCCAGTGGAGAATTCTGATTTCCAGCGATGTTTTTGCTCTTCCATTAAACCTATGCACCCAGATGACAGTTTGGCTACCTTACTGCTAATTCAGTTGTTTGAATCACTGTTAAATGTGGTTCATTTAGGAATACAGAAGATGAAGACCAAGTTGTTTTTTTTTTTTCTTTTGAGACAGTCTTGCTCTGTTGCTCAGGCTGGAGTGCAGTGGCAGGATCTTAGGTCACTGCAACCTCTGCCTCCTGGGTTCAAGCGATTCTCCTGCGTCAGCCTCCTGAGTAGCTGGCATTACAGGCATGCACCACTACGCCCAGCTAATTTTTGTATTATTAGTGGAGATGGGGTTTCACCATGTTGGCCAGGCTGGTTTCAAACTCAACCTCGTGATCCACCTACCTCAGCCTCCCAAAGTGCTGGGATTACAGACGTGAGCCATCGTGCCAAGCAAGGCCAAGTTTCTTATAGAAAAGCTCCCCCTTTTGGGTGGAGGTTGGACTAGATGCCCTAGAAGTTTCCTTCCAAATCCAAGACTGTGATTTTCTGCAGGATTGGATTGCGGACCCCCTGAGATCAGAGAGAGATGATACACACAGAGCTGAACTCCAAGGCCCCAGACACATTGCTGATGAGCCAAGTCTCTTCACATTTGCCTCCTTTTTGGCCCAGGTGAAATGAAGGTCCAAAATGTCCCTGTGGCTTAGGCCTCTGCCAACAGAAGCTGATATTCTGTACTTAAGGGCATAGGAAAGGGTTTCTAACTTGTTTTGTACATGCACTTAGATTTTTAAAACTTAGTTGTAGGGTTTCATGAGCTCCAAAATGCAGCAGCTTCATGGAGGGGATCTGGTTCATAGCTGGAAAGGACTGGCCTTCCTCCATCATGGCCAAGAGCAGAGTAGTACCTTCCCAGTCCTTGAGCACCAAATCCTACTGAGGCAACTGGACTGCTGAAATTGGATCCATAGGAAGAACAGACGGACAGGAAACGAGCCAGCTGCCTCATTGTAGCCATCTCAGCAGAAGAAGACTGAGCCTCTGCTGGGCCTGGAGCTTCCAAGCCTCCTGTTCCCCTTACTGGCAAAAAGCCCCAGTATTCACTGGGATCGGGGGGTCCCCATGCTAAACCTAGGCTCCCCAATTCCCTGTTCTAACAGCTCTCTACTTAATAGCAGCAGCTAATTATGATTTGCATTGTCTCAATGAATCCCCACAACAACCCTATGAGGTTATCATGGCCATGCCACAGGTGAAAAGTGAGGCGACTGGACCTAGATTAGGGGATTTGCCTAAAATGACAACTAGCAAGCAGTGGAGTCAGGACTGAAACCCAGACTTTTAACCCCCATGCTGTACTGCAACTCATGTGTCACAAATGTTACTCATTAATTCAAGTGTCTCCCCAGCTAGAACTTAGGGTCCTGGAGAGCAGGGACTCCACCTGTCACATTCACCACTGGATCTCCTGGCTCGTGGTGGGAGGTTAATAAATGCATGTTGGATTAAATAATGATGAGTGGGTGGGTGACTCCCCCTGTCCATCCCGGGACACTGGCTTTGTCCTCATCCTGTGCGGACGCCATGTGGAGCCAATCCGATTTTCTAGACGCAAATGATGGCTCTGCAATAGCTTTGCAGATGGCTCTGAGGTGCACAATCCTTAATGGAATCCTCCTGGATCCGAACACACAAACTGGTGGCCTGCAGCCACCATTGAACCATAGCCATGTTGTGTTCGGCCCATGCCGTGTTTTAAATTGTTGAATTAGCTGACAATTCCATGTGAAAATCTGATTTCAGGCTTATCTTGAAAAAAGCCAGTAGATCTGGCAACCCTGGGCTCGCAATCCCCACCCAGCTGCCTTCAGCGGACTCCCGGCAGCTGCTGCCCCCTCGAGGCAGTACTTGTGCTCTGCAGCTCTCCATCCCTCTCGGGCCCACCCACCTCTGTCTTTCGCTGGATCCGCTCTGCCCCTGCTGGAGGCCCAACGTTTGCAGTCCCTGACACAGAGAACAGCAACTCCATCACTCCAAGTCAGCCAAACCTTTTTTTAGATCAAAAGTCGAATCAGCACAAAAGGATGTATAATAAAAGTGAATCTCCCTCTCTCCCAGGTTACCGGATCTGTCCCGCAGACCCTGGCCAACGGATGAAATGAGTACTCAGAGACAGGTATGCAACATAAGAGCAGCTACGGGACTGCCTGGCTCTAGTGGCCAGAAAGCAGCCCTAAGAAGCTGGAACTGATTGCTTTTTATTCAGTGCAGGCACAATGCCAGAGACCTGGAGCCTGCAGGTAATTAACACACAACCTGCAGGTAATTAACATTTACTGATCTCCTTTTAGGGAACATTACACACATGGGATGATCAAAGGTCGATTTGTGGTCAATGTAAGTGAGCCTGTTTAAGATAAATTCCCCTACACTCCTTGCCCTCTGTCTCGTGGTTATAGAACAGCTGCCTTCAGCTATTCTTCCCCGGGGCTCTGCAAAACCTTCCAAACTTTCAGAAGGTTTGCATCCTTTCCCTATAGCTTTTCCTCACCACTCTGATCAATCCCCTACACCAGGTCACCTCGCTGCCGCCTGTGTCTTCTTCCAGAGATGTGCTGTACCTTTAAACCCAGTCACCAAACACTCACTGGCACCTCTATGGGCCAGATACCAGTGGGGTATCAGGATCACGATCACGTGGTACTTTTTCAAATATGAGACTCGGGACCCTCATCAGACCTTTGGAGGTAGAATTTCTAAAACTGGAGCCAGCCTGTGGCTGGGTGTGGTGGCTCACACCTATAATCCCAGAACTTTGGGAAGCCAAGGCAGGAGGATCACTTGAGCCCAGGAGCTGGAGACCAGCCTTATTTATTTAGAGACATAGTGAGACTCTGTCTCTAAATAAATAAATAATTAAAAAAAAAAAAGGTAAATAGCCGGGTGTGGTGGTTTACGCCTGTAATCCCAGCACTTTGGGAGACTGAGGTGGGCAGATCACCTGAGGTCAGGAGTTTGAGACTAGCCTGACCAATATGGTGAAACCCAGTCTTTAAAAAATAAAAAAAAAGTAAATAAAATTGGAGCCCTAGTAACTAGAATTTATTTTTTCAGACAGGGTCTCTATGTCACCCAAGCTGGAGTGCAGTGAAGACAGTTCACTGCAGCCTCAACCTCCTTGGCTCAAGCAATCCTCCCACCTCAGTTTCCAGAGTAGCTTGGACTACAGGTGTGTGCCACCATGGCCAGCTAATTTTTGTATTTTTTGTAGAGCTGAGGTTTCACCATGATGCCCAGGCTGGTCTTGAACTCCTGAGCTCAAGCAATCCACCACTCTCAACCTCCCAGAGTGCTGGGATTACAGGCATGAGTCACCACGTCTGGCCGTGATTTTTTTTAAGCCAACAATGTTTTCTCTTGCTGCTCATCTAGGCAGAGACCTCTCTACTCAGGATGCAACATCCTAAACACCAGTGCTATCTCTCCAGTCCCTGCAGCTGCACCCATCACAGCCCCTGCTCACAGGGTGCAGACCGTACCCTGCACAGGGGATCTTGCCAAGGAGCTGCGGGGCCTGAAATCCACTCATACCCTAGAACCAAGGCACACATCACATCCCCTCATCTTCTCAGGAGCAGGCACCACTTCTTAATTTACCATGTCACCCATTCAGTACAAATACAGGGAGACCTGTCCTCTGCTGTGGGACACAGGGGCTTCTCAGATTGCAGGCCCAGGATGACTTTCTGTAGGAGATAATGCTTGGGCCAAGTTTGGTTTAGGGAGTAGAAGCAAAGAAGGCACCTCTCTACCCTTTACCTCCCCAGTGCAGGCCACCCTACCCCATGTCCCACCCCATGACTCCCTGTGGTTATCAGGGGCACCACCATTCTCCTGGCCACTGATAGGGACACTTTAATAACAGTGCACATTGGCCAGGCACAGTGGTTCACACCTGTCATCCTAGCACTTTGGGAGGTTGAGGTGGGCAGATCACTGGAAGTCAGAATTTTGAGACCAGCCTGGCCAACAATGGTGAAACCCATCTCTACTAAAAATACAAAACGCTGGGCATGGTGGTGGGTGCCTGTCTGTAATCCCAGCTACTTGGGAGGCTGAGGAAGGAGAATCACTTGAACCCAGGAGGCAGAGATTGCAGTGAGCCGAGATCATGCCATTGCACTACAGCCTGGACAATAAGAGCAAGAATGTGTCTCAAAAAAATAAATAAAAAATAACAGTGCACATCAAGAAGACCCTCAGGGACAGACTGGGGCATAAGGAGGCATCAGCCAT
Organism: Callithrix jacchus; assembly: GCF_049354715.1. Lineage (NCBI taxonomy): Eukaryota > Metazoa > Chordata > Mammalia > Primates > Cebidae > Callithrix > Callithrix jacchus. The sequence goes on along the minus strand of NC_133508.1, from coordinate 62,545,673 downwards.
ACATCAGACCAGTGTGTCTGGCTGCTGGGATTCACTTGGGGTGGCTGCAAAATACTAGGGAAATATTAGGGAAAGTTAGAAGATTATAGTCTCAAACCTTTTGGAAAGCTGACAGATTTTAATGGAATGAACTGAAGGCAGCCAGTTCATTACGTTAGAACTTTAAGTCATAGGGTGAAGATTAGAATAATAAAAACTTGTCCAGTTAAGTCTGTTTACCTCACATTCCTTTGTCCCTACTCTGTTTACTCATGTAAACTTTGTGCCGAATGGTCTTCTCAGGGGAGGTCAAAGGTGAATTTCCTATTAATGGTGTTTTTTCTGGGCCCCAGTATCAGGACCTTTTATCATTCATAAAACAACTCTTTTAACCATGTTAGTTATCCACAAGCGTGTTGACTTACAACCTCTCTTATTAAATCTATACTGAATAAATGTGAGGAGGACAGGGAATCTGGTTGGTTAGCTGCAATCGCCCTGTGAGAGCAGCTGATGACCATCCCTAGCCCACTCAGATTCACTGTATTCTGGTGTATGTGAGTGCATTTTATTCATCCATCGTTGAGTCAGGGTCTTCAGGACAGACCTCCATAGGTGATGATCAACGTCTCAGGTGGTGACCCTGACATGACAGGTCTCACCTGGCCTGGGCTGTTTGAGAGTAACTGGTTTGGTGTTCAGAAGTGCCTGCAGGAGGGAGTCGCAGTGCAGGGAACTTGTGGCCTTGGAAGGTCTCCTGAGAGGCCCTGCAAACCCAGAGTCCCTCTTAGCAGCTCAAATTGGTGCTATCAAAGTGTACTAGCAGTTCGATTGCTGCCAGTACACAAACTTTTACTAGTCTGCAGCGAGATAAGTACAAAAGTTGAAAGTAAGCATTTAGAAACTTTTATAACAATTTTACAAGGTCTTGTTGAATGCTATTAAAATGAAGCTAAGGGTAGAATTTTGCCTCATTTTCCATTTCTTTTTTTCTATTTAAATTATTGTGGTAAAATATAGATAATATAAATGTACTATTTTAGCCTTTTTTGTGTGTGTGTGACAGAGTTCTGCTCTTGTTGCCCAGGCTGGAGTGCAATGGTATAATCTTGGCTCACTGCAACCTCCACCTCTCAGGTTCAAGCAATTCTCCTGCCTCCACCTCCCGAGTAGCTGGGATTACCGGCATGAGTCACCACACCTGGCTAATTTTGTATTTTTAGTAGAGATGGGATTTCTGTATGTTGGTCAGGCTGGTCTTGAACTCCCGACCTCAGGTGATCCACCCGCCTTGGTCTCCCAAAGTGCAAGGATTACAGGTGTGAGCCACTGTGCCCAGCCTATCTTAGCCATTTTTAAGTGTACAATTTAGTAGCAGTAAGGGCTTTCACAATATTTTGTAACCACTAGTATTATGTAGTATATACTTTTAAAATTTTACTGAAGTATAAGTTTGCAGCAGATTAAACTTTTTTAAAAGTTGATTTGAGAAGCACTGGCCTAAATGGTAACCTGTGGGGAAGAATTGGGCCCCTAATTGAGGCGCTTGAGTCCAGTGCTTGGCTTTTTTTCCCCAAATCACGGAGTGGAGTTAGGCCCCAGAGAATGGTGTGGGCTGAGGCCAGGCTCCCTCCCAGGCTAGAAAACCGGGCAGACAGACACCACCCTTGAAGGGCAGCTAGCCAGGCACTGCACAGCCTGGGGCAGTGCTGTCCTGTGTGCCTGGGACAGGAAGGCTGGATGAGAGGCCCCGGGGCTGTTTTGTTTAGAGGCCCAGCAGGCTTTCCTTCTGACTCAGCGTTGTTTAGAATCCCAGGAATCTCAGCTCCAGCTGGAAGGACCATCAGCGGCTCCACTGTGGTGGAATCTACCCTTCTTGTTTAAAGAAGGAATCTGGGGCCAGAGAGAAAGGACTGATTCAAGGTTGCAACCAGTTAGTGATGGTCTCAAATACAGGCCTTGTAGTTCCTAGGCAGAAGCAGGGCAGAGATTTTATTTTATTTTATTTATTTTTTTGAGATGGAACCTTGCTCTGTCACCCAGGCTAGAATGCAGTGGCACCATCTCGGCTCTGCTGCCTCAGCCTCTTGGGTAGCTGGGATTGCAGGCAACCTCTCCTGCCTCAGCCTCCTGAGTAGCTGGGATTGCAGGCAACCTCTCCTGCCTCAGCCTCCTGAGTAGCTGGGATTGCAGGCACCCCACCATGATGCCCAGCTAATTTTTGTGTTTTTAGTAGTGACAAGGCTTTGCCATGTTGGCCAAGCTGATCTCGAACTCCTGACCTCAGGTGATTCTTCCTCCTTGGCCTCCCAAAGTGCTGGGATTACAGGCGTCAGTCACAGTGCCCGGCCTAATTTATTTTTAATTTTAATTTAAAAATTTTTTTCAGACTTCAGTGAGCATAAGAAGGGGCACAGATTTTTAGAGTAACACAGAATGGCATTCTGGTTCTGGCTCCAAGAGCTCTACAGGGGCCTTGGGCACCCACACCCTCATCTGTAAACTGCAGAAATTACCTTGAAGGCTGCATGAGTATTGAGCCCAGTGCTGAGTTTAATGAAACACTGGTTCCTCCCTGCCAGTATTCCTCCTGCCAGCTTCATGGGTCTTCCCAGCCTGCCATTTCCCCTCATTGTGGGTGGTGGGGGCAGAGGAAGGCAGACTCTTTCCCCCAGAATGAGAGCGGGGGGCTCACAGCCCGCTGCACCCACCCACCTCAGCAACACTGTCCCCACTGGCCTTCTTTCTGTACTTGACTCTGCTTACTCTCTGGATCTTTGGCCTTTCTTTCCAAGATGCAGAACATTTGTAAAATTGAAGGGGTTGGACCAGAACTCAAAAGTCCATTTCGAGAAGGGGAAGCTAAAGTCCAGATGCCTTGCATTTCTGTGTCTTTTCTAGGAGGTCCAAACTCCCAGCACATCTGAGTGGGCTGCCCCCAGGGGACTGGGACATCTGCTTCTATGTTACCTGGCTTCATCATTTCTCACTCCCTCCTGTCTCTCTTTTCTTTCTTTTACATGACTGAAGTTGTTTGAGGTCTTACGATTTGCTGTGCATTGTATAGGTATTTTAAATAATGCATCTTATTAAATTCCTTTTTTGTGGGGGAATGGAGTTTTGCTCTTGTTGTCCATGCTGGAGTGCAGTGGCATGATCTTGGTTCACCGCAATCTCCACCTCCTGGATTCAAGTGATTCTTCTGCCTCAGGCTCCTGAGTAGCTGGGATTACAGGAGCCTGCCACCACGCCTGGCTAATTTTTGTATTTTAGTAGAGATGGACCTTCACCATGTTGGTCAGGTTAATCTCGAACTCCTGACCTCAGGTGATCCAGCTACCTCGGCCTCTCAAAGTGCTGGGATTGCAAGCATGAGCCACCATGCCCGGCCCTTACTGAATCCTTAAAACAACCTTGTGAAGTAAATACTCTTCTTTTTATCCCATTTTTATAGATGAGGAAACTGAGGTTCAGAGAGGGTTAGGTTACTTATCCATTGCTAATTAGAGGCAGACCCAGCAGTCTGCTCTCTCAATGCTATTTTCCAGATAGCTGTGTCCCATTCTGGCCTGAATTCATGGGAATCATTATGGTGGTGCCTGTGCTCACTTCTTCCTTCTAGTTTTTATCAAATGGTCTCTGACTTGGCCCCCAGATATGCTCACCTAGCAGGATTTCTTGGGCAATCAGGGAAGAAGGTTGGGATGTTGGTTCCAGTTTCTGACATACCTCAGGTATTGCCTTCCCTAACCCAATCTCCTTCTTCTCCTTTCTCTTTAGATCTCCAACAGCTAGAAGGTTCCCTAAGAGACCACGCAAAACAAGCCTGTCCATTCATTTATTCATTGACTAAATATGCATTCAGTCCTCCTACTTGCCAGGCAGTGTTAGAGCCTGAGGATACATCAGTGAACAAGGCAGACAAGGTCTCTTCCCTTGTTGACATCTTGGAAGAGGAGACAGACTATAAAAGGGATTAGGATGGATGCTGTGAAGATGAAAAATGTGACATAACAGACAATGACTACTAGGCAGTGTGTTCCTGGCAAAGGGAACTGCTAATGCCAAGGCTGGAGGATGGGGTGGGCAAGGGGGACCCCACGCAAGGAGGTGCTCAGGGTCCAGCTGTGCAGCCTGGGGCCAGGGTGAGGATTTGGTTATAGTCTACATGATGCAAAGCTTTGAAGGGCTTTATGGGGAGAGTGATGTGATCAGATTAGGTATGCAAAGAATTCTTCAGCCACCAGGAGGAGAATGGATGGTAAGGAGAGCTGGAGTGCAGAAGGGAGAGAGATGAGAATGGCTTAGATGGTAAGGTGGAGGGTCATGGTCAGATTCAGGATCTAGGTCATGGTGAAGCTAACAGGAGCTGATGGACTGGATATGGGCACGGAGTGAGGGATGACTCCTGGGCTTTTCACTTGGGGAGCTGAGTGAAGGGAGGTGCCATCTACTCAAACAAAGAAGCCTAGAGAAAGAGTAGGTGTGGGGGAACAGTGGTTTCATTTAGCCGTCATGGCAGATCTTGCTGGCTGCTCTCCCAGGACTGAGTCTCTCCTCCCTTATAACAGAACCTGAAAAGTATGGTGTTGTTGTTGTTAAGTACTCACCTGTCTGGCTCCTTCTTGTACCTTTTGCTCTTATCCCATCCTTCTTTTTCCTGAAACAGAGATGTGATACATAGAAGTACAGCAGCTATCTTGTTATGCTGAGGGTAAAAGTCACATGATGGCTGGGACAGGGAGATGCGTAGATCCTGGGTCCTTGACAATATCATTGAGCTGATATACCAGTCTGGGCAAGTTAATCATTTTACTTGTTTAAGCTACTGTTTTTGAGCCACCACACCTGGCCCATTGTGGCTTTTCATTGCTTGCTGCTGAATGAAGTTATAGCTAATGGAATTATGTTGAGTTCAAGATTTTTGGAGGAGGGACCTAGGTCTAGAGAAGGAGAGGGAGGTTACCCCTATACACCGAGCTAGCCAAACCAGATTTCAGTCATTTATTCATTCAAGAAATATTTACTGGGAACCTACTATGCACCAGGCACTATCCTAGGTGCCGCGATTTTAGCAGCAAATAAAGTAAAGGTCCCTGCCCTTGAGGAGTTTGCCTTCTGCTATCATCAGGAAGCCAGCCCCGACTTCTGGGCATCTGCATTTCATTTAATCCCAAGAGTGGTGGGGTTTGAGGCATGAACAGGTGATAGTGGTCACATGTGACATGTCTATTCCCACTGCCCTCCTCACCCACTCATGATCTTAGCAAATCAAAATGGTCAACATATCTCTCCAGTGTTTTCTATGAGCCAAGCGCTGTGCTGTGTTCTACCTCTGAGGGAGGTGGTGTTATTATCCTCATGTTACAGGAAGGTTAAGAAAGCAGTCCTAGTCATACAATTAACCAGTGGTTGTGCTAGATTTAAACCCAGGGCTTTCTGACTCCAGAAATTAACTGACCCCCTTCCATCCCCAGGCAACCTCTTTAAAAAAAAAAAATCTTTATTGTCTAGATTTTTTCAAAATCCCCCACAAAGATGCTACGTTCTCATTTTCCCCATTTTCTTCCTTTTCTTCCGTACCTCTGATATAAAGGACATTATTTGTATTTTTTGAGACAGAGTCTCACACTGTTGTCTGGGCTGGAGTGCAATGCTGTGATCTCAGCTCACTGCAACCTCCACCTCCCAGGTTCAAGTGATTCTTCTGTCTCAGCCTCCCAAGTAGCTGGGATTACAGGTGCCCACCGCCACGCCTGGATGATTTTTTGTATTTTTAGTAGAGATGGGGTTTCACCATGCTGGCCAGGCTGGTCCCGAATTCCTGACCTCATGATCCACCCACCTTGGCCTCCTGAAGTGCTGGGATTACAGGCGTGAGCAACCACGCCTCACCTATGGAGAACATTATTATACCGTATTAAAACTTTACTGAGGTGTCCAGACAGCTCCCCACCTATGTATTCCTCTTATTTGTAAGCTGCATGTTCATATAGCTATCTAAGATGCCAGGTAGCCCTTGTACTCCATTTCCTACTTTGTTTCACCATCACCGATTTGCCTGTTAAGCCACAGAGGACAGCTTCGGGATTGAGGGGTAAACTTCTCGTAACTACGGGTGAATGTGCAGGCTCCTGGACAACCTCTTGGCCCCATTCCTGTACCCATTTTTGTTATGTCATTGAAACCATTTCCTGATTTCCCCTTTCTCCTTTCTTTAGACAGGGACAAAGTGTCTTGTTCATTCCTGTGGTCTAGGTACCCGAATGAAGATGAATGCCTACCACCCTTCATTTCTCCATCCTACCTTTTTTTCTTTCTTTCTTTTTTTTCTGAAACGGAGTTTTGCCCTTGTTGCCCAGGCTGGAGTTTAATGGCGTGATCTCAGCTCAGCACAACCTCCACCTCCTGGGTTTAAGCAATTATCCTGCGTCAGCCTCTCAAGTAGCTGGGATTACAGGCATGCGCAGTGCCACGCCTGGATAATTTTGTATTTTTAGGGGTTTCTCCATGTTGGTCAGGCTGGTCTCTAACTCCTGAGCTCAGATGATCTGCCTGCCTTGCCCTCTCAAAGTGCTGAGATTACAGGCATGAGCCACTGCGCTCCTCAATCCCACTTTTTAAGAAGCTTTCTCTATGCTGAGTGCTGGGAATATAGACAAGTCATAGAACAAGACACACACCTCTCAAGGGAGACAGGCAAGTAACAGGTGTCACAGTGTAATGGGTCTGGTAGGATAATCGGAGGGACCAACAGAAGTACAGGAAAGAGCATCCAAGTTAGACCAGTGTGGTGGGAACCAGTCAAGGAGGGCTGCCTGGGGGAGTTGACACCTGAGCTGAGTCCCAGATGAGAAGCAGGAGTTGAGCAGGTAAATAAAAGCAGTGGGGATGTTCCAGACAAAGAGAGCAGCACATGGAGTGTGGAGAGGCGACATGGCAGCATGTGCGCATGGCTGGACTGTGGATGGTAGGGGGCTTATCTCCCACTAAGGAGTCCTTCCTGGGAACCCCCTCCAGGACTGTCCAGATAAGAACTGTCCTCCAATTCATATCTCCCTTCTTGTACCTTTTGCCCTTTCCCCATCCTTACCCAATTCATATCAGGGTACTTTACACCAGCCCAGTACCCTGACCTCCCTGCCCTAGAGCCTCAGGCTTCCAGAGGCCAGGTCATCACTACCTCCTCCTATCAGACCTCCTCCCCACACCCTGTTCCTGCCTGAGCTTTCCTACACATTTAAAAATCCAGATGCCTGTGTTGCTTCCCATACCAACAAGATCAGAATGTCTGGGGGCAGGGGCCGGATGTTGGTGTTTTTTAAATATCCCTGGATGATTCCATTTTCAGCAAAGTTTGAGAACCACTGTTTTAGCCTTGATGAAGCACCCATTCACCTCCTGTCCCTTAGGCCCTGGGTTGCAGATGACCTGGTGATTTTTTTTTTCTTCCAGATTTACTTCCTGGACTCATGGGCCTGGGTCCCAGTACAAATTTCTGCTGAGCAATCTTGTCTCCACTTTGTTCCTGACCTTTGCCTAGCCCTGGGCCTCCAGTCTGCCTTGATTACCTCGTCTGACCTATCTCACAATCACTAGGTACTTAATAAATATTTGCTGTTGGGGGCTGGGCGTGATGGCTCATGCCTGTAATCCCATCACTTTGGGAGGCTGAGGCAGTTGGATCACAAGGTCAGGAGATAGAGAACATCTTGGCCAACATGATGAAACCCCATCTCTACTAAAAATACAAAAATTAGCCGGTTGTGGTAGTGCACATCTGTAGTCCCAGCTACTCTGGAGGCTGAGGCAGGAGAATTGCTTGAACCCGGGAGGCAGAGGTTACAGTGAGCTGAGATTGCACCACTGCACTCCAGCCCTGGCGACAGAATGAGACTCTGTCTCAAAATAAATAAATAAATATTAGCTGTTGATGATGGCAAGACCTTGAGATTGATGCAGAGTCTGGCCAAGAGGATCCTTGATGTGGGAGATAGAAAAAGGCTTTAGGGTCAGGCAGACTTGGATTCGAATACCAGCCAATTCTGCTTGCTGTGTCTGAGCCTCAGTTTACTCGTCTGTGAAGAGGAGGTAGCAGGAATGAAAATGCCTACCTTGCTGTTTGTTGTAAGGACAGAGACACTGGCTATGTAGAGGGCCCAGCAGCTCACAGACCAGTTGCTCTGGGAGTAGACCGCTCTTACCTTGATGATAGAAAACTGTTTTTGGGGCCAGGCGCGGTGGCTCACGCCTATAATCCCAGCACTTTGGGAGGCCGAGGCAGGTAGATCACGAGGTCAAGAGATCGAGACCATCCTGGTCAACATGGTGAAACCCCGTCTCTACTAAAAATATAAAAAATTAGCTGGGCATGGTGGCTCATGCCTGTAGTCCCAGCTATTCAGGAGGCTGAGGCAGGAGAATTGCCTGAACCCAGGAGGCAGAGGTTGCGGTGAGCCGAGATCGCTCCATTGCACTCCAGTCTGGGTAACAAGAGCAAAACTCCGTCTCAAAAGAAAAAAAAAAAAGAAAAGAAAACTGCTTTTGGGCATGGCAAGTGGGACATCAGGAAGGAAGGCAACTGTGAGCCTTCTGAAAAGGACCCTACACAAGGGGGTTTCCTCCCAGGGCAGGTGAATGGAGAAGGTGGTAAAAGTCTATGGGCAGGGGTCACAGGGATCGGCCAGAGAATGCCGCCACCCTGCCTGGGGAATACAGGGCAAGGTCCCTGGTGGGAGTTTTCCTGGGAAGCCAGAGAAGCATCCCATGAAGACAGAATCAACGTTTGGGTACCTTCAGTACCCAGAGGCAGCAATGCCAACTACAACCACACTGGAAGAAGTTCTTCTCTGCAAAGATCTCTGACTCTTCCTCCTTCATGGTACCAACGCTGGGGAACCAGCATGGTGGGGAAATCATGAAGCTGGAATTCAAGCATTATAGACTTCACAACCTTCTCCCCACAGTTACTTCAGAGCGAAGCAGGTGAAGCTTCAGGCTGCATAGAAGATGAATGTTTTGATAGCAAACAGGATGGGAATTTTTGGTATCTACAAGAGGAGAGTCTTGTAGATACCAAAGGGATTTTAGGATCACATTTTATTTCTCCCCTGAGCAAGAAAAGCTATAGTAGCATCTCAAGCTGGGGACAGGAGTGTCCAGAGGAGTTCAAGGGGCTCTGGCAAAAAACTCAAGAGGCTGGTTCAAGAACTGGCTCCCATGTGTGCTGGGTGCCAGTGAAATTGCTGCCAAATGCCTGTGTGGCCTTGGCAAGGCCTTTTGTTTCTCTGGGCCTTGGTTTCTCTAGCTGTGAAATGACTGTTCTAAAAGAGCCCTGCCGGCCTTCGGCAGTCTGTAAGAAGACCTGAGTTCTCCTCTCAGTTCCAAGCAGGAAAATTGAACAATCCTGAGCCCAAAGCCTGTAACAAACTCTGGGCAGCTTCAGGAAGTCAGGCAGTGAAGTCCAAACAATGATCTCTTTTGTATAGTGAGGAAATAAAAGTTTTAAAATTTGTAGTTTGATGATGTCAATTGCCATGTTAATTTTTATATTATTATTTTTTTCATTTCCTGGTAATGAGATGCTATGTTATCTTTATTTATTTACTTATTTGTTAGAGACAGGGGTCTCGCTTTGTTGCCCAGGCTGGAGTGTAGTGGTGCTACTATAAACTCACGCTGTCTTGAATTCCCGGGTGCAAGTGAACCTCCCACCTCAACCTCAGCAGCTGGGACTAAAGGCACATAATACCATGCACGGCTAATATTTTTTTGTAGAGACTGTGTCTCACCATCTTGCCCAGGCTGGTCTCCAATTTCTGGCTTAAGCAATCCTCTTGCCTCAGCCTCCCATATTCTTGTTTAAACAGTTTCTTTAGAGCACAACTTACATACCATAAAGTTCACCTCTTTTAAAAGGGTATATTGTGATGACTTTTAGTAAATTTACAGAGTTGTGCAACCATTACCACAATCTAATTTTATTTATTTATTTATTCGTTTATTTATTGTGATGGAGTTTTGCTCTTTTTGTTCCAGTCGGAGTGCAATGGCATGGTCTCGGCTCACTGCAACCTCTGTCTCCTGGGTTCAAGCGATTCTCTTGTCTCAGCCTCTTGGAGTAGCTGGGATTACAGGTGCCTGCCACCACACCCAGCTAATTTTTTATTCTTTTAGTAGAGATGGGGTTTCACCATGTTGACCAGGCTGGTCTTGAACTCCTGACCTCAGGTGATCCACCGGCCTCAACATTCCAAAGTGTTGGAATTCTAGATGTGAGCCATGCCTGGCCCACAATCTGATTTTAGAATCTTCAGTCATCCCGTAGAGATTCCCTCATGCCATTCCCACCCCTACCTCCACCATCTTGGGGCAACCACTAATCTACTCTGTGTCTTATAGACTTGCCTCTTCTGGACATATTCTATGAATGAAATCTTATAATATGTGTTTTTTTGCATCTGAATCTTTTCACTGAGTATAATATTTCTGAGGTTCACCCATGATGTAGTATGTATCAATACTTCATTCCTTTTATGACCAAACAATATTAGACATGTATACCACATTTTATTTCTTTATTCATAAGTTGATGGATGTGTGGGTTGTTTGCATTGTGGGCCATTATGAAAAATGCTGCACTGGACATTTGTGTTCAATCTTTGTGTGGATATATATTTTCAGATCTCTGGGGTAGATTCCTAGAAGTGAAAATGCTGGGTCATATGGTAACTCTGTTTAACTTTTTAAGGAATAGAATTTCTTTGGTTATTTAGGGTACTTTGCATTTTCATGTACATTTTAGGATCAGCTTGTTAATTTCTGTAAAATACGATCTGCTGGGAGTTTGCTCAGGATTGAGCAGAACACACAGATCTATGATACATTTTGTAGATTTCATTGTGCAAGCCGTGCACTACTTTTGTTAAATTTAGTCCTCAATGTTTATTTCTTTTTGATGTGATGATGTGCAATGTTGTTTTATTATTGAAAGAAAGAGAAAAAGAAAAAGTAAAATTATCCAGAATATACAATATTTGGGAAATTATTAAGCAAATTATGGCCTGTTATATTGAGAGGATATTCTGGAGCCATTAAAAGTGACTGTTCTGTGCTTCCTTCAGGAAGATCCCCCTGATCATGGCAAATGTTAAAGGTAGGGACCACATCTAATTCATCGCTCTCTTCACAGGACTGAGCCGAGAGAGCCTGGCACAGACTTAATGCTCAATATGCCAGCCACTGGTACTGGCCAAGAAATATTTGCTTCTTCTCTTGTTGCATTTCCCCAATTCCCCAACTCTTTTTTTTTTTTTTTTTTTTTGAGATGGAGTCTGGCTGGGCATGGTGGCCAGGACTGTAATCCCAGCACTTTGGGAGGCCGAGGCAGGCAGATCATCTGAAGTCAGGAGTTCGAGACCAGCCTGGCTAACATGGTGAAACCCCATTTCTACATAGATACAAAAAATGAGCCAAATGTGGTGGCGCATGCCTGTAATCCCAGCTACTCAGGAGGCTGAAGCAGGAGAATCGCTTGAACCCGGGAGGCAGAGGTTGCAGTGAGCCGAGATCACGCCATCGCACTCTGGCTTGGGCAACAAGAGCAAAACTTGGTCTCAAAAAAACAAAAAAGGAGATGGAGTCTCACTCTGTCGCCCAGGCTGGGGTGCCGTAGTGTGATCAAGTGATGCTCCTGCCTCAGCCTCCCACATAGCTGGAATTATAGGCATGAGCCACCACGCCCAGCTAATTTTTTGTATTTTTAGTAGAGACGGGGCTTCATCACTTTGGCCAGGCTGGTCTCGAACTCCTGACCTCAGGTGATCCGCCCACCTCAGCTCCCAAAATACGGGGATTACAGGCGCAAGCCACGACACCAGGCTACTCTCCCAGGTCTTAAAGTTAGTTGTGGCCATAAACTAACTTTATCTTTAAACTAACTTTATCATTTAGATACTTGCTGTATCTAAACGAAATGGGAACGAATGTGATATATGTCACTCCTGAGTGGAAACTAACAGCTGCACCAGCACAAAGCTTATACTCTTAACCTCTGCAGAGGGGGCTCCAGTCTGGGCCCTGGAGCCGGGTGACATGGAGAGAGATACAGCCAAGGGACATGCAGCAGAAACAAGAAATACAGCCTGACAGGAGTCACTGAGCTATTGGTGTGGTTTGTTACTGCATTATAACCAGCTCATCCTGACTAGTAGTTGTGCAAATGTTTGCTGGAGAAAGGAACTAAATGAAAGAGCAGAACATTAACTTCTCTGTCTTTGCTGATGAAAACTATGCCTTTTCTGATTAAAATGAAAAATGCTTGAATATGAGCAGTAAACCTAAGAGAATGAGGAAATTAAAGCCAGCTGGAGGGGGATTGTGGGTGAATTGCTTCTCTTTTAAATGTATTTTAATGGATTTTCAGCCCCACTCATAATAGGAGAAATGGGGACTAAAAAGAAACTGAGATTCCATTTTTACCTAGCAGATTGGCAGAGATTGAAAGGTCTGATACCATACTCAGTTGGTGAGGGATACAGGCATTTTTGTATATTGCTTGGGGGAGTTTGATGATCACTATCAAAATCCCCTTTGATGCAATAATTCTGCTGCTAGGGCTTTGTCTTACAAATATCCTGGCACACAATGACATAAGAAAAAGGTTGTTCACTGCAGCATTGTTTATGAACAAAGACTGGAAATAATTTAAATGTCCATAAATAGGAGATTGGTTAAGTATATTAGGATCCATACATACAGTAGAAACTGTTCAGCCATAAATAGGAATGAGGGACAGGGCCCAGTGGCTCACGCCTGTAATCCCAGCACTTTGGGGACATGGCAGGAGGATCACTTGAGCTCAGGAGTTCAAGACTAGCCTGGGCCATGTAGTGAGACCTCATGTCTATAAAAAATTGGCTGGGCATGACGGCATGTGAGTCGTCCCAGCTACTCAGGAGGCTGAGCCAGGAGGATGGCTTGAGCTTGGGAGCCCAAGCTGTAGTGAGCTATGATTGTGCCACTGCACTCCAGCCTGGGGTACAGAGTGAGACTCTGTCTCAAAATAAAACAAAAAAACAGGAATGAGGAAGCATCTGTGTACATACAGAGAATGAGCTCCAAGAATGTTAGGTAGGAAAGAAAGGTAGCAAACACAGTGGACGGTGGACAGTGTGCTGTGACTTGTATAATAAAGGTGGAGTTGCACCCATACCTGTGGAGCCAGCACACTGAACGAGGCAGGACTCATGGTGTACCCAAAAAAACAGTTTTGTCTTTTGTCCCTGCTGTCTGTGACTTTCCTGGGCTGGTGCTTCTGGTGCCTTGGGTGAAATATGAGCAGTTCCCATGAGTTGATACTCTCAGATTTAAAAAAAGAAAATGTTTCCAATCACCTTAAGTTATGAAACAATTTGATTTTAATAATTTAGAAGAGCAAAGATAGTCAAAACTTCAGACTATGCAGTCAAAGATTTCCTCTCTCCCAGCCCAGGCCTGCCCCAGGTAGGAGGACAGCTTCTTTCCTTCCCTCCCTTCTGCCTTCCCCCCACCCCTTCCTTTTCTCCCGCTCTCCCTTCTTTCCCACTTTTCCTTCCCTCCTTCCCTCCCTCCCTCCCTCCCTCCCTTCCTTCCTTCCATCCATCCATCTCTATTGAGCACCTACTGGGTGTCACGAACTGTTCTGGTTCTGAGATACAGCAGTGGCCAGGCACAACAGATGACCTCTGGGGCTTACAATCTGGTGGGATAATTTGAGACAGTACAGCCAGGGATCCTGCGTGCCCTGAAGGGAGATGAGACTGGGAAGGGTTATTAGAGGGTAACTGGAGGGTGAGTGGAGGAAGTCAGAATTAGTTTATTTCTTAATTTTTATTTTTATTACTGTTATTTTTATAGAGACAAGATCTTATTCTGTCGCCCAGGCTGGAGTTTGGTGGCGAAATCATAGCTTACTGCAGCCTTGATCTCTTGGGCTCAAATGATCCTCCTGCCTCAACCTCCTGAGTGGCTAGAAAGTTTTTGTTTGTTTATTTTTTAATTTTTGCAGAGATGAGGGTCTGTGTTACCCAGGCTGGTCTCGAACTCCTGGGCTAAAGTGATCCTTCTGCCTCCGCCTCCCAAAGTGCTTGGATTACAGGAGTAAGCTACCACACTTGGCCAGTGCTAGTTTATATAGGTATTCAGAGGAAGCCTCTGTAATAGGTGACATTTGCGTGTTTGTTTGTTTATTTATTTATTATTTTTTCTTAGAGACAGCATCTGGCTTTGTCATCCAGGCTGGAGCACAGTGGTGCAATCATAGCTCACTGCAGCCTTGAACTACTGGGCTTAAGCAATCCTCCCGCCTCAAGTCCCACTTCAGGCATGCACTACCACACCCGGGTACTTAAGGTGACATTTCAATAGACCTGAGGGAAGTAAGGAGGCCAGGCCTCTTGCTGTTTGGAGTTGTGTGACCTGAGCCAGGCACAGGGCCCTGCACTTAGGAGGGCCCTATGCTGGGTGTCAGCTCTTCTGTCCCTATCTTGAAGATCTTAATTTGTATGTACATTTTCATTGTGTACAGGGTATGCGGCCAGTCCTGATGAGGCCAGATGAGTTCCAGGCAGAAGGAACACCAACTGCAAAGCTCACGCAGTGGGCAGGTGTTGACATCTTGGAGGCTGGATAGGAAAGGAGGCCATGGTTGGCCTCTCCTCTTTTTCTGCCTTTGCCCTTTCATCTCCTTCCCAGCTGCCCACTGTGGTTCTGGCACCTCCAGGGCTGATGCAGGAGAAAGAAGGGAGAGGTTCCAGAGTCAGGAAGGGTCTGACTCCTGGATACTGTCTTGAGTGAGCGTTGACGTTCTCTGGGCTTGGCAGGGGTTTAAAGCTGATACTCAGCCTGGTGCGGTGGCTCATGCCTGTAATCCTAGCACTTTGGGAGGCTGAGGCAGGTGGATCACCTGAGATCAGGATTTCGAGACCAACCTGGCCAACATGGTGAAACCTCATCTCTACTAAAAGTACAAAAATTAACCAGCACAGTGGCGTGTGACTGTAATTCCAGTTACTTGGGAGGCTGAGGTGGGAGAATCACTTGAACCCAGAGGGGCAGAAGTTGCAGTGAGCCAAGACTGCACCACTGCACTCCAGCCTGGGCGACAAAGTGAGACTCTGTCACAAACAAACAGCTGATGCTCTTTCTTGTTTGAGGGATGGGAGGGGCACTTTCATGGAAGTCCTGGTCTGGCTTCCCGCACAAAGCCTGGGACAGAGACTTAGATGCCAGAGTTTGTATGGGAGGTGATCCCTGGAGGTCTAGTGAGACAGGAAGGAGATTGCTACTTTAGGTAATGGATCCCTAACTCCAGGAAACCCAATGCGCAGACAGAATGAGTTGTCTTCTTGTGAACCAGAATCCGGGGTTTTCTCAACTGCTCCCGCATCCCACAGTGTCAGCTGCCTGCGCCTCTAGTCTGCCTCCAAGCTAGTGGCTGAGCATCCCTCCCAGCTTCAGAGGGAGCCCTAAGGCAGAAAGTGGAGGAATGCCAGGTGGGCAAGTGGGCTGGGGTTAGGGTCAGCATGCATAGCACTATCCCCACTGCAGAGGCTGACTTGAGGTAGACGGAGAAGGTGTGACCTGGCACACTTGTATGCCTGCACCCCTGCGGGTGGTGGCTACGGGGTCTCCCAGCTGCACCCTTGTGGAAAGTGGATGGGTCTCCACCAGCCAGGTGCTCATGATGACTTCCTCAATCCCAGGACATCCCAGATGCCTCCAGCTTCTTCCTGCTGAGGCCTTATGCCCCGAAGGAGACCTTCCTGGGATCTGGATCCGAGGCCGCCCCAGGAGAACTCTCTCCTGTGGCATCCTGTGTGTGTCCTCCTGCTGTAGCCCTCTACTCCACTGCATCAGGGGGCTTCAGCCAGTCCTTTCTCTTTGGGGTTCTCAGGAAAAAGTCACACACCAGATCACAGGGTCTCAGGGCACACACCGACTGTCTCCTGGAAGTCCCCTCCCTGTGCTTGAAGTGAGAGGGAAACAACCCCCTCCCACCCAACTTTCTACCCCTGCTTTCCTAGTGTCATCTACCGCCACCAGGTCCCCTGTGCTCCAGCCCCAGAGCATGATGACAGCTCATTCCCTAAGCTTACCTCTCCCCTCACACCTCTGCGCCCTGGACATGCTGTTCCCTTTCCCTGAAAAGTCCTTTCCTCTCCTCAAGGCTTGGTGAACTCCTCCTCATTCTGTGAAACTCATCCCAGGAGACCATAAAGCAGTGAATCTGTCTTGGAAATCAGTCCTGCTCCACCGTGCTCCCACTGCACCATGCTCCACTGTCCTGTGATCCCATCATCCTGTGCTCCCGCTACACCATGCTCCTGCTGCACTGTGCTCCCGCTGCCCTGTGCTCCCACTGCCCTGTGCTCCCATTGCCTGGTGCTCCCCCTGCATCATGCTCCTGATGTCCTGTACTCCTGCTGTGGAGTAAAGAATAGAAATAGAGTAGTACTTGGCATTTCTTGAGCAGTTACTGTATGCCAAGCACTGTAAGCCCTTTCCTTTGTATGATTTCATTCACTCCTCCTGCCAGCAATCTGCAGTGGATATCTTGACCCTGCTTTTGAGTTGAGGAGACCAACGTCGGGCAGTGTTACAAAGCTTGCCTAGGTCACAAAGACCTGGTACACAGTAGAGCTCAAGGGTGAACCCGGGCAGAATACACCCATGTGCTTTGCAGCTTTGCTGCCTCTAGTGAATGGTGGCCTTGTTTTAGGAGAAAAGAAAAGAAGGTGTTGGGGACAGCTCAGGCCCCACACATTTGTTGTTTCTCTTACTTTAGGTCTGCTGACACCCTTACTGATGCTCTCCCAGCTCAGAGCCTTTTGAGTCCTTTCCGGTACTGGACTTAGGTTTGCCCAGGAATCCAGTCTTGCCGGAGACCTCGATCTACTTGGGGCTGAACCTGGTGGCTGGAAGAACAGCCAGATAATGCACAGGCTACCCAGTAAGCTCCCTTCCAGAGTTCAGAGCTCACACAGTTATAGGGGTCTGAGCTCCTGGAGCCAAGCACCATCAGCCTTACCCTGGCCAGAATGTCAGACTGCCCAGACTGGGCTGGGGAGGGCAGGGTGGGGAGGCACCCAGGGTGGTGAAAGGAGTTGAGCAGAGCAGGACAGAGAAAGAAGTGTCCCTGCCTGCAACTTCCCTGCTTGATATCAGCACTGTGGCACAGATAAGAGCAGGCTTGAATCCAGGTCCACCACTGGCCAACTGGGTGGCCTTGGCCAAGTAGCATTCTCCCAGGCCTGTCTCCTCATCCACAGGCGAACATACTGGCAGAACAGCCTCAGGGACCTACAGCACATACCAGGGGATTTGCATCCGGCCATAACTGTTCCCTGTCTTTACTTTTACTATTTTATCATTCAGCTCTCAAAGCACACCTCCACATCCACTTCCAAGAAGATCCACTTCTCTGGAGCTATGTGACCTGGGACACGAAATTCTTCCTTTCTGGGCCTCAGTTTTTCTATCCATAAAATGGGGATTGTAGGGGCAAAAAGGGTAATCTCTTTCCTCTCTATCATAAGGGTCATTGCTAACCCTCCTATAACAAAGACAAGTTAACAAGAGAAAAGCATAACAAATTTATTTCATTATAGTTTTATGTAGCACAGAGCCTTCAGAATGAGGACCCAAAGACATGAGGGAAACTGTCCGTTTTTATGCTTAGGTTTAACGGACTATGGGCAGCTGTGGCGAAATATGACTGGACGAAAAGGGGATGTTCTAATGCTAATAAGAGACAGAGTGAGGAAGCTCAGTAAGGCCTGTCTGTCCAGATTCTTCTTGGCCTCTCTGTGCAGCATTCTTCCCTCCTGGGTATGGGGCAGGACCCTTATTAAGAAATAAGGGTCTTAATTTCTTTTCTTTTTTTTCTTCCCCCCCCCTTTTTTTTTTTGAGATGGAATCTTGCTCTGCCGCCCACGTTAAAGTGCCGTGACTCATCTCACTGCAACCTCTGCCTCCAGGTTTCAAGCGATTCTCCTGAGTAGCTGGGATTACAGGTGCCCACCACCACACCCAGCTAATTTTTGTATTTTTAGTAGAGATGGGGTTTCACTGTGTTGGCCAGGCTGGTCTCGAACTCCCGACCTTGTGATCCACCCGCCTTGGCCTCCCAAAGTGCTGGGATTACAAGCGTGAGCCACCGCACCTGGCCAAGGGTCTTAACTTCTTTATGGCTACCTGTTACACGAAAAGATGGTGGGAGGTAGGATGGGAGGCAGGAAAGTGAGAGCAAAATTTTTTTATTTTTATTTTTTTGAGACAGAGTCTGACTCTATCATCCAGGCTGGAGTGCAGTGGCACGATCTCAGCTCACTGCAACATCTGCTGCCCAGGGTTTAAGCAATTTGCCTGCCTCATCTCCCGAGTAGCTGGGATTACAGGTACCTGCCACCGTGCCTGGCTAATTTTTTGTATTTTTAGTAAAGATGGGGTTTCATCATCTTGGCCAGGCTGGTCTTGAACTTCTGACCTTGTGATCCACCCGCCTCAGCCTCCCAAAGTGTTGGGATTACAGGTGTGAGCCACTATGTGGCCCAAGAGCAATATTTTCATTTGTTATGCCTGACTTTGGGAGAAAAGCGTTCTAGTTTCTATGACCTGCATTGGGGAAGAGATTCTAGTTTCTATGGCTTAGGGGCTACAGACAGGAGGGCAGGAGAGAGACTGCTTTTGAATCTGCCTTTTTTTTTTTTTTTTTGTGACAGAATCTTGATTTCTCACCCAGGCTGCAGTGCAGTGGCGCTATTTCGGCTCACTCCAACCTCCACCTCCCAGGTTCAAGCATTCTCCTGCCTCAGCCTCCTGAGTAGCTTGAATTACAGGTGTGCACCACCATGCCTGGCTAATTTTTGTATTTTTAGCAGAACGGTGTTTCACCATATTGGCCAAGCTGATCTTGAACTCCTGGCCTCAAGTGATCAGACTCTGCCTCAGCCTCTGGGATTACAGGAGTTTGCTTTTATTCCTTTTCTTGTCTTCTTTTTCCTTCCCGTCCCTCCCTCCCTCCCTTTTCTTCTTTCTTTTCTTCCATCCATCAAGTGCAGCAGTGAGAAGCGGTAAAGAGTCGAACAAGGAGTTTCATCTGTAACTGAATAATCAAATTGAGATAACTCACTACTTTTGAACTTAGGCCCTCAGTTTGGGGACTTTGGTGTATTACCTTCTGAGCCCCCAGAGAATTATCACAGTCACCTCAAAGGAATGCATGAGGTTAAATGAGATAACAGGAAATCTCTTGTCACCTCTTTGAGCCTCAGTTTTCCAATTTGTAAAATGGGTTAATTATAGTGTGTGCTTCATAGGGTTGTCTGGATCAAAGGAGGTAGTTAACACACCGTTTAGTGCACTGCTTGGCACATGGCAAGAGCTTAACAAACTGTAGCTTTTGACAAGAGCCCAGAATGGAGCAGGTGTTCCAAAAAGGAAGGCTGAATCCAAGTCACCTTCCAAGTTTTTAATTTCTATTCATGATAACAGAATATATTCTATTATGCAGAATATCTTCTCCATAATGTCCTTACTTGTTTTCATTGCCTGTTCTCTATCAGTTTTAAATGAAAATTTTCTATGCTACTTTTCCTATTCATGCAGGTAACAGATTTAACTAATTCCTTTTTTTTTTTTTTTTTTTTTTTAAAGACATTGTCTTGCTCTGTCGCCAGGCTGGAGTGCAGTGGTGGGACCTCAGCTCACTGCAACCTCTACCTCCGGAGTTCAAGCGATTCTTCTGCCTCAGTCTCCTGAGTAGCTGGGACTACAGGCACACGCTACCATGCCCAGCTAATTTTTGTATTTTTAGTAGAAACCGGGTTTCACCATGTTGGCCAGGATAGTCTCGATCTGTTGGCCTCGTGATCCACCAACCTCAGCTTTGCAAAGTGCTGGGATTACAGGTGTTAGCCACCATGCCCCATCAGATTTAAGTAATTCTTATGGATTTGTCTGAACCTGTTGAAGGAGAGACCAGTTTCATGCTATTGCATTACAGTTACATAAGTTTCCTTCCTTCCTTCCTTTTCTCTCTTTCTCTCCTTCCCTCCTTTCCTTCCCTTCCTTTTTCCTTCCTTCCATCTTTCCCTCCCTTCCTTCTTCCACTTCCTTTCCTTCTTTCCTTCCTTCTCTTTACTTTTTCCTTCCTTACTTTCTTTTCTTTCTCTTTCTCCCTTCCTGCCTTCCTTCTTTCTCTTTTCTTCTCTTTTTCCTTTCTTTTCTTTCAACAGAGTCTCACTCTGTCACCCAGGCTGGAGTGTAGTGCTACAATCATAGCTCTCTGTAACCTGGAACTCCTGGGCTCAAGCAGTCCTCCCATCTTGGCCTTTCAAAGTGCTGGGATTACAGGCATGGGCCACCTTGCCTGGCCTGACTACATAAATTTCAAATGTAATAGAGAAATGTATGTTCCTCTAAGACTTTGCAGTGGACAAAGATCCTTCATGCCCATTGTTTTATTTCATTCTTCTGACAGTGCTGGCAGGTTGGTGGTATTATCTCTATTTTGCAGATAATAATCCTGAGGCTCAGAGAGAACAAGGAGACTGTCCCAAGGTCCCATGGTGAGTTAGGACTGAGATCTTGGCATCGTGCTTAGACACAACTGCCTCTCCCAGTGGTCTCAGAACTCCCTAAGGTCAGAGTGGCACCTCCTTCTAGGCTGTCTCCTCTTGGCCTCCTATTCGGCAGGCTGTATGCTCCCAAGAGCCATGGGAGTGGGGGTCTCCTCACCCAGCCTGTTCCAGGTCTTTGCATACCAGAGGGACAAGCAATCTGTGGCACTGTTGAGCCAGTATTTATGGAGGGCCTGGGATTCCTCACCCTTCAGGTGCTCACAGGACTGGGAAGGTGTGGCACTAGGGGGTAGAGAGTGGGTGTTCGAATACAGGTCCAGGCAGGGTGCACTTGGCTGAGCAGAGCAGGGCACGCTGCCCGAGGGGCGGGTTTCGGGTGGGAACTTGAAGATGCCAGGGGTGCCTGAGGTGGGGGTGAAGCTCCCCAAGCAGAGAAATGAAGGTGCGAACGCTGGGGCGTATCTCCAGCAGAGTGGCCTCGGAAGGGGTGGCCGGGGTGGGCTGAGTGAGCGTAGAGGCCGGCCCGGCTCTGGTTGGGAAACTCATCCCCTCTCCTGCGGCCGCTGTCCCCACCCTCCCCCGTCAGCCCGGCACAGAAGCCGGAGCCTGCGCTTCCCGTCGTCCCGAAGTGCGAGAAGCGCGGCCGCAGCCCCGCGCCGAGGAGCCCCGGGAGTCCACTCCCGGGCCTTGGTCTCCCCATCTGTGCGACGCCACAGGAAGTCCCCAGACGCCGCCTCTGCGCGGCCGACCCTCTCACGCGCCTGCAACACGTGGGCCCTGCCGGGCAGCGCTCCTTGGGCCCAGCGGGCGGGGTGCAGGGCGCTCGCCGTTCCCTGGGCAGGGGTAGGCGGCTGCACCCGGAGCTCCCGGAGCGCCAGAGGTCGCCGGCTCTTCCCCGGTCGGGGCGGGGCCGTTGCTCGGCCGCTGAGACCCTTTCAGCTCGGCTTCGGCTCAGGTACGAGGCTGCCGAGACGGGGAGGCAGGGATGGCCGCAGACTGGGGTGCTCCCCACGGGGCGCGGCGGGCTGTGGGGCTGGGCGTGGAAAGAGCAGGGCTCCGCTGCACAGGGGCGGACGTGGGGACCCCGGGAGGACTCGCAGGACGCGGAGCCAGAAGGGAGCACCTGGGCAAGCAGCTGGCTGAAGACGCTGGAAGGAGGCGTCTTGGGAAGGATGGGAGGAGCAGAAGGAGCACGGCTGGGGAGAATTCCGATGGGGGGCCTGAGAACCTGTTTGTCCAGTGAGCAGGGAAGGGGAGCACTGCTGGGGCAGAGTGAAGGATGGAGGCCAGAGGGGCGTCTGTTCTGGGCAAGGCCGCTGTCTTTCTGGAGGAGGACAGCCAGGGAGCTCACTGCTTTCTGGAAGAGGAAACTAAGTGAGACCGGGAGGGGTGTGGGTGACCAGAACCGGCTGATGTGAGGGAGTCCCACTTAGGGACCCAAGAACAGTGGGAATAGCACTGCTAGGGGTCAAGGGGGGGCTTGCTCCAAGGGCCCCAGCAGCCTAGACACCTTGGGGGAGGGGGGAGCCTCCCCTGGTGTCAGGAGAACCTGGGGGTTCCCCACACACATGAGGGAAGGGGACGGCTGCAGCACTTGCCTCAAGGCTGCAGGCTTTGAAGACACCAGACATTTCCCTGTGGCAGCCCCTGGAGGAGGCCTGTGGGGCTCGGTCAAGCCAAGGCCTCGAGTCTGAACAGTCTGATGGATTCTGAGCCTGGCTGCTCCTGGGTGGATCACCCAGGACCCCATGTCTGAGCTCCTACCAGAAAGAGGGACCCAGCATCTGGTCATGTAGCCTGTGCCACCTCTGGGTCCCCTTGTTGAGAACCTGCCCCTCTCCAGCCTTAGTTTCTCTGCCCAGAGTTCCTTGCTTGTCAGCAGTGATGCTCAGGTCCTTTTTCTGTGCCTTGTGCTGGGTGACTATAGCTAGCTCACCCAACCTCTCTGGGCCTGAGAGACTCCCCCTCCTCAGAGCTATTGTGAATCTGAGCTCCATAGAAGAATTTCTTTCTTTCTTTCTTCCTTTTTTAAGAATTTCTTTAAGAATTATCTTCTCAGCCAGGCGAAAATCCCAGCACTTTGGGAGGCCGAGACAAGTAGATCATGGGGTCAGGAGATCAAGACTATCCTGGCCAACATGGTGAAACCCCATCACTACTAAAAATACAAAAATTAGCTGGGCATGGTGGCATGTGCCTGTAATCCCAGCTACTCAGGAGGCTGAGGCAGAAGAATCACTTGAACCAGGGAGTCGGAGGTTGCAGTGAGCCGAGGTTGCACCACTGCACTCCAGCCTGGTGACAGAGTGACACTCCATCTTTAAAAATAAAATGTTTTTTTTTTTCAGGCCAGGCGTGGTAGCTCACACTTGTAATCCCAGCACTTTGGGAGGCTACAGTGAGAGGATGGTTTAAGCCCAGAGTTCAAGGCTGCAGTGAGCTAAGATGGTGCCACTGTATTCTCAAAAAAAAAAAAAAAAAAAAAAGAATTAAGAATTAGGCTAGGCACAGGCACGGTGGCTCATGCCTGTAACCCCAGCACTTTGAGAGGCCAAGGCAGGAGGATTGCTTGAGCCCAGAAATTAAAGACCAGCCTGGGCAACATAGAGACCCCATCTCTACACATAATTTTTAAAAATTAGCCAGGTATGGTATTGTGAGCCTGTGGTCAGGGCTACTCAGGAGGCTGAGGTGGGAGGATCACTTGAGCCTGGGCAGTTGAGGCTGCAGTGATCGCTGCATTGCACTCCAGCCTGGTGACAGAGTGAGACCTTATCTCAAGAAAAGAATTATTTACTTCATTCTGATCACATTTTTCAGTATAAATACATGGAGGCCCAAAGAGCCAAAGTTACAAAAAAAAACAAAAACAGTTTCTGTTGTTTTGGAAGACATGTAGAGACTTTTTCTTTAAACACATTGGACCAAGTAGGGGAGTTAGCTTGCAGTGAGGGAGGTGACCCAGTTGCTAAGAGACTGGGAGCCAGCCAGGGATGAAAACTTTGCCTGTGTAATCTGTGGTTGCCACTGGGTGCCTGGGAGTTGCCCATGATGGAAAAAGGGCAACGACACTGGTTTTGGAGTCAGATAGATGTGCTCTGCCCTCCTGCCTCGGGGCTGGGCCACCAGGTTGGCTGTGGATCCAGAGGGTTGTGAGGGAGAGGTGAAATGTGTGTGAAAGTTCTTGGTAAATAGCCAGCCACTATATATTATGAATGGAATCACCTAATCTCATTAATGATATTTCAGGTGCCATATTGGGTCATCTTCACTAAAGACTCTTCAAGAGAGTTTTCCTCTGACAGCCCTAGTATTAACATTGGTCTGGCCTTATTATTTGTGTCTAATGGGGTTAGACCTTGCCTTCCGTGTTGAGAAAAAGTTGTCTTTAAGAGAATGTGCCGGAACAATCAGGGCACAGAAAGACAACAATGTTTTGCATGCCAAGAAGAAGGCAAAAGAGGAAGTGGAGTTGTAACCAAATAATGCTTATAATAGGTGTTATTTAGCTGAGCTATAAGCTCCAGGAGGGCAGGGTATTAATATATTGAGGTGTTGGTTGGGCACCGTGGCTCACGCCTGTAATCCCAAATCTTTGGGAGGCCGAGGTGGGAGGATCCTTTGAGATCAGGAGCTCGAGACCAGCCTGGGTGATGTAGCAAGACCTTGTCTCTACACATAATTAAAAAAAATAAGCATAGTGGTGTGCATGTGTGATTCCAACTACTCAAGAGGCTGAGGCAGAAGGATCACTGGAGCCCAGAGGTGGAGGCTGAAGTGAGCTGTGTTTGTACCTCTGCACTCCAGCCTGGGCAACAGAGCATGACCCTGTCGCAAAAAAAAAAAAAAAAAAAAAAAAAAATTCCTGAGGTATTACCATTGGGTATGAATTCCCTGGACTTTTCTATGAGGGCAGTGGTTTAAATGGCTCTGTATCTGAGGAAACTCCAGCGCCTGGCACATCAGAGCCCTAAAGTAAATATTCTTGGACTGTCCCAGGGCCTGAGGGCCCTTGCAAGTCACTGGTGAATTTAGTCTCTCCTTCCACATTTGGAGAAACAGGGCCAAGAGGGGAAGGGACTTGTCAAAGGTTACACAGGGATTTAGCGGCTGAGTCAGGACGAGAATCCCACAGAAATAGCAGAGCTAGCACTGTGCTAGAGTCAACACCTGGCATCTGTGGCTTTGTTTTGCTTCCACAAGACCCCAAGAGGCAGCTATTTTAATCCTCTGACTCTAATGAGGAAACAAGATCAGAGAGGTTGAGGGACTCTTGAAAAGTCACACAGCAGGTGAATTCCAGAACCAAAATTTCATACTCGAATAAAAATGAGACTTCTGGCTTCTCTTGAAACAGCCTGCCGGAGATTAGTGGAGGATGCCCACCTGCAGGGCAGCAGCCTTCTCCAATTCTCCAGGGTCACCACCTGGCTGGCTTCCCTCCAGGCTGGATCTTCCTAGGCCCCATGGGCATTTGTATGGGTGAGCCCATCAGGGCAGGGAGCCTGTCTGCTTCATTTTCTGGGTGCCCCAGCACACAGAATGCCTGGATGGCATTGAGGCTGGCATATAGTAAACACTGAGTGAAATCTGTGGGATGGGGGTAAGCCAGGGCTCTCCCTCTTCATAGCCCATTTTCCACCACCTCCCCACAGCCTGGTCTGTTTGCCCCAGGGGTGTTATGGGAGCCTTTGACAGTGTGTATCCTTGGAGAGCAGGCTAGGGCTTGCAGCCTCCAGTTGAGGAGGGAGGTGAGGAGTGCTGACCTTGAGTTGAGGAATATGAATTGGGAGAGGTGGGAAAGTAGAGGGGTGGGGAGGGGAGGGGGAGGGAGGAAGGAGCGGCTCAGGCTGACAGGGCACTCCCACTGGAACCCTGGAGATTTCACTTCTGAGGTTCTGCCAACCCAGAGCCTCCCAAACCTCCTGCAAGACATACCCAGGCTACGCCACATGCCTTTTGGATTACCGGCCAATTTGGCTCACCCTCTTGTGCCCTCCTGCTCTCCAATGGGGCTGCTGGGGCTGCTGGAGTTGAGGCCCCTTCCCCTGGGCCTGTTACTTCTCAGCCACATCTCTTGGGCCTGTGAGTAAGCACCAATTTTCAGGGCTCTGTGAATTCTTTTTTTTTTTTTTTTTTTTTTTTAAAAACGGGGTTTCACCATGTTGGTCAGGCTGGTCTTGAACTCCTGACCTCAGGTTATCCACCTGCCTTGGCCTCCAAAGTGCTTGGATTACAGAGGTGAGCCACCATGCCCAGCCAAGGGCTCTGTGAATTCAGAACAGTTACTCTGAATGGTCTTTGCTGAAAACAATGTAATGATTAAGTAAGGTCAGTGTCCTCAGAAGTCCACACTCTAGCCAAATTTCCGTGGTCTACACCCCTAGGGATAAGGTAAATATTTAAGAACACAGCAAACTTCCTGAGGCCCCCAAATCCAATGGAACTAGCTATTGAGGGCTAAGAGAGGACAGTTTTTAAGAAAACTCCAAGCAGATCTCTCAGGCTGGGGATATTGCAAAGACTACTACTATTATTATTAATAATAATTGTGAGCATTCGTTGAGTCCCTAAATGAAGATAAAACTTTGTTCGAATAAACTTAATCTTTGCAGCAACCTATGAGGTAGATAATATTGTAATTCCCATGAGGGAGCTAAGGATCAGAGAAGGTGAGTCACTTATCTAAGGTCACACAGCTAGCATATTGTGGAATCAGGAGTCAAACCTGGTTTGTCTGAATCTGAAGTCCATCTCCTCTGTGTGCTTTTATAGTGTCTGCTTTTTCCTTTATTCCTAATTTCCTTCCATTCTGATTCCCACTGAGTAGTAGACAGAAGCCACCGAAGTTTCCCTGATGTCCAGGCCCTAGTCACCTGGCTTTGCCTTTGCCTTGCTGTGTGATCTTAGGTAAGTCAAACTTTTCATCTAGCCCTCAGTTTCCCTCCTTATATGTCACCCAGAGGTGAATGGTGAGCTGCTTTCTGCAGCAGAGGCCTGGCTAGGAAGGCACACAGTTTAGCATAGATTTCACCACTATGGGAGTGGTGAAGTGGGGGAGGAGAGATATGGGAGGTTGTCTTTAGCCCCACCCTCTGGTGACATCACATAAGACACCGCCAGTCCCCAGAGGCCCCGCCCCAGTGCCCCTCATCTGTGAAAGTGCATCCAGTGCTCAGCATCTGGTGAATTTGCCCAGTCCCACAGTAGAGGTTACCAGCCCCCAGACTCGAGAAAACTCCCAGGTACCCAGTGCAATTTGCCAGACTTGGAGGGGGCCCATGGAGGTGGGCTGGGCTGGGCTGCCTGAATAGACAGGGCAGGCCAATCACTCAGAGGATGTCCTAATAGTGACCTCTGGATACCCATCCTCATCCCCCTGGCTCAGGCTTGACCCTTGCCCCTGCTTTTTCCTTTCCCCTGGATCAGAGTCCCTTTCCATGGAGTCAGGTGGTGGATTTTAATTCTGTCTATTTTAATTCTGAAAATAGACCTATTTAGATGGAGTGAGGCCTTTAGCTGCTGTCTAAAGAAAATAGGGAGGCGGGGCCTCTGTCATCCTAGCATGTTGCCTCTGGGTTCTGTCCTTAGGGCCCATTATGTCTGTGGAAGGGAGGCGGAAGCAAGCGCTGTCACTCACCTGAGGAGGTAGCTGTGTGGGCCTCCCTGGGAGAAGATCAGGAGCAAGCAGGTAGCCAGCAACTGAGGGAGACTCAATTGCTAGAAGCCTAAGAAAGTAATTTACAAGAAAGGGCCTGGTTGCCTGCTTTAGACCAGGATTTTGCAAAGTTGTTCTGTGGGGTGTAGTCAAGAGTGCCTGGAGCAGGGTAGCAGCAGAGTGTCTGCAAGCATCTGCAACCCAGTCCTGGCTCCACCTCCCTCACTCCCCATCTACTTCCTCCCCACCCTCCAACCTTGGATAAGGAGCTTTTGTGTGTGTGTGTGTGTGTGTGTGTGTGTGTGTGTGTGTGTGTATGAGACAGAGTCTCACTCTGTCACCCAGGCTGGAGTGCGGTCGTGTGATCTCAGCTCACTGCAATCTCAGCTCCCCGGGCTCAATCAATTCTCCTGCCTCAGCCTCCTGAGTAGCTAGGATTAGAAGCATGCATCACCATGCCCGACTAATTTTTGTATTTTTAGTAGACACAGGGTTTCACCGTGTTGTCCAGGCTCAAACTCCTGACCTCAGGTGATCTGCCCACCTTGGCCTCCCTGTATGCTGGGATTATAGGCGTGAGCCACTGCACCCAGCTGGGAGCTTTTAACTTCTCTGAATTTTACTATCCACAACAAAATGGGCAGAATAATACCTACCTCACAGACAAGTTATGAGGGTTAATTGCAACAGGACTTTAAAGAGTGGGCATATAGTAAATGATTACTACATTTCAACAGGCTTTTTTTTTTTTTTTTTTGAGACGGAATCTAACTCTGTTAGGCTGAGCGCAGTGGCACGATCTCGGCTCACTGCCACCTCTGCTTCCTGGGTTCAAGCGATTCTCCTGTCTCAGCCTCCCAAGTAGCTGCAAATACAGGTGAGTGTCACCACGCCTGGCTAATTTTTATAGTTTTAGTAGAGACAGGGTTTCACCATGTTGGCCAGGATGGTCTCGATCTCTTGACCTCGTGATCTGCCCACCTTGGCCTCTCAAAGTGCTGGGATTACAGGCGTGAGCCACCGCACCTGGCCTCAACTGGCTTTATAATGTAATTATTACTAGGGAAGGAATCCATGGTCACATAAGCTTGGCAAATGTTGATTGAACAAAGCTAAGCCGACTTCTTTGCTGCAGGACTTCTTAGAGCCTTTTTTGAGACAGGGTCTCGCTCTGTCACCCAGGCTGGAGTACAGTGGTGCAGTCTTGGCTCCTGGCAGCCTCCATATCCGAGGCTTAAGGGTCCCTCCTGCCTCAGCTTCCCAAGTAGCTGAGACTGCAGGTGCATATCGCCACACCTGGCTAATTTTTGTATTTTTTCATAGAGACAGGGTTTCACCATGTTGCCCAAGCTGGTCTCGAACTCCTGGTCTCAGGTGATCTGCCTGCCTCAGCCTCCCAAAGTGCTGGGATTACAGGCATGAGCCATCATGTCCAGCCCTTTTTAGAGTCTTTAATGTGCTGTTATACCTTGGGAAGTTCCAAGAGTGGGATATGGAGCATAGGACTAGACTTATCAGATCACGAGGACTCAGGAACCAGGTGTCCACAGGGCACATCCATCGTCTTCATTCCCTGGTCTTTGCCGCCATAGTGGAATAGAAACCTTGCTGGTGGGAGGACTGTTGGGGAAAGCCTTCCAGTGTCTGGGCTCTGCTTTCCTAAGTGTAAAACAAGAGAGCCCCACAAGGTGCTTCCAGAGGTCTTTTCTGGCTCTCCAAGGTTCTGAGTTGGGAAGACAAAATTGTGGACAGGAGTAGGGGCCAGATTGTTGAGGTTGAAGCCCAGTCTCTTGGGGAAATGGAGAAATCCAGTACTGGCTCCCAACCAGCAAGGCTGGCTAGGGGTTCCTTGTGCTCTGGATGGAAGTGGCCCCATGAATTATTGTAGCAGCGATGTCTGCTTCCTAAATCTGCCCTGTGCCAGGCTTGCTGGGGAATAGAAGCATCCTGCACACCCCTGTTGTCCTGAGTAGCAGCCTCTAGGCGGCAGTGTCACGACTCCTGCTTCCCCTAGGAAAGGCTGGGGAGCAGGGCTGATGCCAGAATCCTAATGCACGAGGAGCTTAGGGATGCAAATCAGACTTGGGAGATGTGGGCTTGGGGGATGGGGTCGTCTTGATGCTACCCTTGCACAGCAAGCACCGTGCATTTACTTGGACTGTGTGTGACTTACTTGAGTGGTCTCAGGGGTGATCAGTGTGGTGGATTGTGTGTGACTTACTTGAGTGGTCTCAGGGGTGATCAGTGTGGTGGATTGTGTGTGACTTACTTGAGTGGTCTCAGGGGTGATCAGTGTGGTGGATTGTGTGTGACTTACTTGAGTGGTCTCAGGGGTGATCAGTGTGGTGGATTGTGTGTGACTTACTTGAGTGGTCTCAGGGGTGATCAGTGTGGTGGATTGTGTGTGACTTACTTGAGTGGTCTCAGGCGTGATCAGTGTGGTGGATTGTGTGTGACTTGAGTGGTCTCAGGCGTGATCAGTGTGGTGGATTGTGTGTGCCTTACTTGAGTGGTCTCAGGGGTGATCAGTGTGGTGGATTGTGTGTGCCTTATTTGAGTGGTCTCAGTGCCACTGGTGGCAGAGAATATGAATGCTTTATTCTGCCTGAATCTCTTTTCCTTGTCCAGTGACTGGTGCAAAGATAGTCACAATAGATATCTGATGAACAAATGAATCCAACAAATAAAACACCTGAACACGGAGTCCAATAAATAAGCTTGGAGGGAATTTATTTGGCAGGCAGGGAGAGATTGTCTGGCAGGTTTTCAATAAATATTTGAGTTAATGAATGACTCAATGAATGATGGTAAGCCTGAATTATATAATTGATGCCAGGTAAAACAGCATATAATTATGAAATGATAAATAGCCCTTGCCACCTTGTGTTGCAAAGTACAGTTGACGGTAGTGGTTAAGAGCACAGTGGCTCACACCTGTCATCCCAGCATTTTGGAAGGTCGAGTGGGAGGATCGCTTGAGGCCAGGAGTTTCAAGACCAGCCTGGGCGGCAAAGTGAGACCCTGACTCGACAATAAAGTAAAAATAAATTTTAAAAATCAGCTGGGCATGGTAACATGTACCTGTAGCTTCAGCCACTTGGGAGGCTGATAGGAAGATTGCTTGAGTCCATGAGGTCAAGGCTGCAGTGAGCTGTGATTATACCACTGTACTCCAGCCTGGGGACAGAACAAGACCCCATCTAAAAACAAAACAATGCTGGGCTCATGTCTGTAATCCCAGCACTTTGGGAAGCCAAGGCGTGTGGATCACCTGAAGTCAGGAGTTTGAGACCAGCCTGGTCAATGTGGTGAAACCCCATCTCTACTAAAAATACAAAAATTAGCGGGGTGTGGTGGCAGGCACCTGTAATCCCAGCTACTCAGGAGGAAGAGACAAGAGAGTTGCTTGAATCCAGGAGGTGGAGGTTGCAGTGAGCCGAGATTGTGCCATTGCACTCCAGCCTGTGTAATGAGAGCAAAACTCCACCTCAAAAAAAAAAACAGACTTGAGTTCAGAGCATGCCTCTGCCATTTGCTACGTCCTGGGTGCTAAGCACCAAGGATTCACTAAATAATGAGACAAACTGCCTACCCTTGATGAGCTCACATGAACAATCATGAGAAGTGTTGTAATCAGACCATCAAATGATGGCCTGATAGGCACTCAAGTGGAGGGGTCATCATAGGAGGTTCAGGAGGCCAGGGAAAGCATCATAGAAGAAATGTGTTTTTATTTATTTATTTATTATTATTGTTTAAGACGGGGTTTCACCATGTTGGTCAGGCTGGTCTTGAACTCCCGACCTCAGGTGATCTGCCTGCCTTGGCCTCCAAAGTGCTTGGATTACAGGCGTGAGCCACCACGCCCAGCCTGTTTGTTTTTTTAAGAGATGGGCTCTCCCTTGAGATCAGGCTTGAGTGCAGTAGTGTGATCATAGCTCACTGTACGTCGAATTCCTGGGCTCAAGTGATCCTTCTGCCTCAGCCTCCCCAACAGCTAGGACTGCAGGCACATGACACCACACCTCACTATGTTGCTCCAGCTGGTCTTGAACTCCTGGCCTCAAGCAATCCTCCTACTTTGGCCTCTCAAAGCTCTGGGATTACAGGAGTAAGGCCTCATGCATAGCCAAGAAATGAGCTTTTGAGGGATGAATAGGGTTTTGCCGTGGTAGGAAGATGAGGAAAATGTCTCAGGCAGAGGGAACGGCTTGTGCAAAGCTACAGACATGTGAAAAAGCAGTCCAGGGGTTGGTGGGGCCAGAACTGGATTTGAAGTGCCCTGTGGTTGTGCAACTGTGCAACAAGACTCGAGAAGGTAGCAGCGACCAGGTCATGCCAGATAATAGACGGCCAGTAGGGGCAAATGACCTAAATGGAGGGAGGGTCAGTAGCCACTCTCAAGGAGCTAGATAGGCAGTGGGTCTGTTAGCAAGGTCATTCTTGCTATCAGATGAACACTAATGGTGGCATGAACACAGGGGCTCAAAGAGCCTGACCCCTCCCCTGTGTTTCACATGGCCAGATCTGTTCTTTAGGAGAGAAAACAGTTAGTGTCACTGGGTATAGCATGGACCGAAAAGAAAATTAATGAGGCAGGGAGCCTTATTAATTAATTATACATTCCTCAAACATTTATTGAGCACCTACTATGTGTCAGACACAGTTCTAGGTACCTGGGATACGTCAGGGATCCTTGCTCTCATGAGGTCAGAGATGAGGAATTCCATAGGATGAGTCTTCTGTTCTTAAACCCAGTGTAAGGATAAGGGTATCAGGGAGGAGGGAGAAAGATCTGGGCATCAGAGTCCCCAGCTGCTGCTTGTGGGGGTGAGAACACCAGGCCCCTGACTTTGCTCTGGCCTCTCTCCCAGCTCCCTGCCCAGGCCCACAGCCATGGCCATGGCCCAGAAGCTCAGCCACCTCCTGCCCAGTCTGCGGCAGGTCATCCAAGAGCCTCAGCCATCTCTGCAGCCAGAGCCTGTCTTCACAGTGAACCAGGCCGAAGTGCCGCCACTCTTCTGGAAGCCATACATCTACGTGGGTTACCGGCCACTGCATCAGACCTGGCGCTTCTACTTCCGCACGCTGTTCCAGCAGCACAACGAGGCTGTGAATGTCTGGACCCACCTGCTGGCGGCCCTGGTGCTGCTGTTGCGGCTGGCTCTCTTTGTGGGGACCGTGGACTTCTGGGGAGACCCACACGCCCTGCCCCTCTTCATCATTGTCCTCGCCTCTTTCACCTACCTCTCCTTCAGTGCCTTGGCTCACCTCCTGCAAGCCAAGTCTGAGTTCTGGCATTACAGCTTCTTCTTCCTGGACTATGTGGGGGTGGCCATCTACCAGTTTGGCAGCGCCTTGGCACACTTCTACTATGCTATCGAGCCCGCCTGGCATGCCCGGGTACAGGCCATTTTTCTGCCCATGGCTGCCTTTCTCGCCTGGCTTTCCTGCATTGGCTCCTGCTATAACAAGTACATCCAGAAACCAGGCCTGCTGGGCCGCACATGCCAGGAGGTGCCCTCAGTGCTGGCCTACGCGCTGGACATCAGTCCTGTGGTGCATCGTATCTTGGTGTCCTCCAACCCTGCCACGGATGACCCAGCTCTTCTCTACCACAAGTGCCAGGTG
Organism: Callithrix jacchus; assembly: GCF_049354715.1. Classification (NCBI taxonomy): domain Eukaryota; kingdom Metazoa; phylum Chordata; class Mammalia; order Primates; family Cebidae; genus Callithrix; species Callithrix jacchus. The sequence goes on along the minus strand of NC_133508.1, from coordinate 62,512,784 downwards.
GTCTTCTTTCTGCTGGCTGCTGCTTTCTTCTCTACCTTCATGCCCGAGCGCTGGTTCCCCGGCAGCTGCCATGTCTTTGGGCAGGGCCACCAACTTTTCCACATCTTCTTGGTGCTGTGCACGTTGGCTCAGCTGGAGGCTGTGGCACTGGACTATCAGGCCCGACGGCCCATCTATGAGCCTCTGCACATGCATTGGCCTCAGAACTTCTCTGGCCTCTTCCTGCTCACGGTGGGCAGCAGCATCCTCACTGCATTCCTCTTGAGCCAGCTGGTACAGCGTAAACTTGATCAGAAGACCAAGTGAAGGGGGATGGCATCTGGTAGGGAGGGAGGTAGAGTGGGGGGACAGGGGTCTGCACTTGGCTCCAGGTGGAAACAAGTCCTAGTAAAGTTGTTTATGTCTGGCCCATGGTGACTCTATGCACGACTCAATGCCAAGGGCATCACTGACCAATTCTTGGATTTAGGGATTGGCTGGGAGCTGCTGGGGTCCACTCCTGGGCCTGCCCAGCCCCTTGTCCTGGGAGAAGGAAAAAGTTAAAAGTGTGGGCCACTCCAGCTTGCCCCTCAACTGCCACTCACTGGGATTACTTAGTGAGGACTGGGGCTTCTAGATTGTCTGGGCAGGAGGTAAAACTTAGGCCAGAGTCAGATTTGAGCTGAGGCAGAGGAGGCCTTGGCAACCCACCTCTACTCAGATTTCATTGCTGGATGCAGACGGGGCAGGCCCAAAATAGATGCAGGATCTTACTGCCCCTTGAAGCCCAGCTACAGGTATTGGAGCTGCAGAGAGACCCCAAGGTAGTAGATTGTGCCAGATACAAATGGGTCCCTCCAGTGCTTATACCGCTTCAGTCACCATTCCAGACAGTGAGTCCCAGATCTTCTAGCTCTGGCTTCTGTGTCCTACACAGCCTGTTCCCAGCTTCTCTCCTAGTTCCATTTTTAAGAATTCCTTTATCCATTTGGTGTTTCCTGGGCCTCTGCTCAGAGGCAGGTGACTGCTGGACCCTGTGGATCAATGCAAGATGACAAAGGCTTTTTTTTTTTTGAGATGGAGTTTCCCTCTTGTTGCACAGGCTGGAGTGCAATGGTGTGATACCGGCTCACAGAATTTCCACCTCCTAGGTTCAAGTGATTCTCCTGCCTGAGTCTCCTGAGTAACTGGGATTACAGGCATGCATCACCACGCCCAGCTAATTTTTTGTATTTTTAGTAGAGATGGGCTTTCTCCATGTTGGTCAGGCTGGTCTCAGACTCCTGACCTCAGGTGATCTGCCTGTCTAGGCCTCTCAAAGTGCTGGGATTACAGGCGTGAGCCACTGCGCCAGGCAGACAAAGGCTTTGATATCAGAATGAACTGTCAAGGGAAGCGCTGAGGAAGGAATAACCAGACCTCAGGGTCTTGGGTTGGGGAGTGTGAATAGGTGTTTGCAGATGGAGAACAGGAGGGCATTCCAGGCAGAGGGAAACCTGTGCAGAGACCCAGAGCTGTGGAAGGAAAAGTGGGGCTGGGGTGGATTATGGCTTAGATGCAATAAAGTGACTGTGACAGTAGCTGCCCCTGTTTTTTGTCTCCTGTTTCAGGGAGGGGTCCCTGCTCACACTACTGGAGGAAGTTTTCCAGAGGAAGCTGGGGCTCCTGGGAGTGGACACAGGGTGGAGGGAGCAGTTCTTGTTTATCTTTGCTGGGGGACGGGATTGGGGCCTTATATACCATATCTATATATACGAAATTTGTTTGGCAAGAGCGTAGGGGGCAGTTTTATTACTAAAGTTTTAGAAGTCGTTAATGTGTTTAAAATATACATAATCTCACTTTATAATCTGCAAAGATTTTTTTTTCCTTCAATTAAGGAGGGTTTGTTTGTTTTTTAATGGAGGGGGCAAGAGTGTGCACACTCTATCACACATATTGAGGCCCCTCACATGCACTCCAAAGGAGTATTTTATGTTAACTCTTCTAATACTGCTTTTTCCATAGTACACAGCAATATATATACAATGAAGGAAAATTAGGAAGATAAGAAGAAGACCCACATTAATTAGAAATATCATTTCACTGCTAAAATATCATGGAGGACCTTATGAGACATACACACACGTAAAACATGTGTATATAAATAAATATTTTGATATAGGCCGGGTGTGGTGGCTTATGCCTGTAATCCCAGCACTTTGGGAGGCTGAGGCAGGTGGATCACTTGAGGGCAGGAGTTTGAGACCAGCCTGACCAACATGGCAAAAACCCATTTCTACTAAAAATACAAAAACTAGCTGGGCGTGGTGGCACACACCTGTAGTCCCAGCTACTTGGGAGGCTGAGGTGGGAGGATCTTGTGAGCCGAGGAGGCTGAGGTTGTAGTGAGTTGAGATTGTGCCACTGTTACTCCAGCCTGGGTGACGGAGCGAGAGGGCTCCGTCCGTGGTGAAGACAGGCTCTGGCTGCAGAGATGGCTCAGGCTCCTGGCCCATCTGCGGTAGATTGGGCAGGAGGTGGCTGAGTTTCTGACCCTTTCAAAAAAATTTTTTTTATGTTTTTGATATATTAAAATATACAATATGTAAAAATCACATACAATATATACATATTTCATCTATGGAGATTGTGGTTAGGAACGGAAGGATGGGTGGGGTGCCAGCATTTTTGCATTTCCAAGGGGTTTTCTAAATTCACAAGGGGTTTTCTAAATTCTAAATTCACAAAACTCATTTGACCCCTCTTTAAAATCCGACACAATAAACGGTGAAAGCAGGACTGAATGCCTCTTGACCCCAAATTTTAACTTCTTCAAAATCCTCTTCCATGTGGCCTCGTAGTTAACGCTTACATTTAAAAAAAAATTACCTAAGTAGTTCGTACCCTCGAGTGTCTGTAACCATTTAGGTAAAGGACCCCCGGTGTGGGGTCGGCGGGCCTGATCTCCGCTCCGCAGCTTCCTTCTTGGGGTGATTGCGAAGATTCAGGGATGACACAAGCAAAGCCCTAAACCCGGGGTAGTTATTATATTTACTGTAAGAAATTTTCAATGCAGCAAAAAGAAAATGCAAATTTCTGAGGCTGTTGAGAACCGTTCACATAGCAGCTTCCGGAATCCGGTCTTGAATGAGCAGATCAGAAAGAACACGCACTCCTTGGCGCAGGGAAAGACACAGCAGCTTCCGGAATCCGGTCTTGAATGAGCAGATCAGAAATAACACCCACTCCTTGGCGCAGGGAAAGACACAGCACGCACTCTAGGACCCGAGGCAGAAGTTAGCGGTGGGCGGGGCAAAGAGAAGGGGGCGGGACCTTTCCGGGGCCGGGCTAGCGACCTGGACGGCAGCGGCGTAGTCCCGCCCCCAGCGTTGGCGCGAGATCCGAACGTCGCCGGCAGCGATTCTGTGGTTCCCTGAGGCGTCGGGATCCCGCGCTGGTATCTTGCTGGCTTACTCTCCTCGGCGACCATGAGGCGGACAGGCCCCGAAGAGGAGGCCTGCGGTGTCTGGCTGGACGCGGCGGCGTTGAAGAGGCGGAAAGTGCAGGTGGGACGCTGGGGGATGAGAGGGCGTCGGGGGGGACCGGCAGGGCCTGGAGGCGTAAGACGGGAGGAGTTTGGGGGACACCTGGAGGTGATGGAGGCGAAGTCGGGGACAGAGAAGGGAACAGTGTTGGGGATTCACAGGCGAGAGGGATTGGGGTCTGAAGAAGGTTGGAAAATGGGGTTTGGAGAGTGTTAGGAGCTGCCTCGGAAAACCCCCTCCGCGCCAGCTGACTCCCCTCACTGATTGCTCTGCAGCTGCTTTCCTGAACGCCGATCTAGGGTGCTACATTTAAGCGAAGCCTGATTACAGCCATCTGGGCAGCTCGGGGGGAGGACAGGGAAAACAAGTGTTTGTTATCCATACTTGTAAATTCCTGTTTTACACATACCTGTAAAATCCTGTTTTTGTTTTTGTTTTTTTAAAAACTGCCCCCACAAAAGTCACAGGATAAGGTATTCCACGTCTGTCACAAGGGTAGCAAACTATCTCTGTGCCTGTCACAAGCTGATAGATTATCTCAGTCCTGAAACTCCCTTATGCCCCTCTCACCCCATATAAACCCCTCGTTTGATTGTTATGGGGTTAACTGAACTTGCTTGCCTGACTTTGGGTCTCTTCTTTTTCTCGGCTAACCTTACAGGGAGGGGTGGGGGGCGGAAGGAAGCGCGTGCTGTGGAGGGGCGGGGAGGAGCGGTGCGTGGCCGGGCGGCGAGGTTCAGGTGTGGGAGAGGCGGAGGGAAAGTTCGTTCTGAGCACGCTCCCCAGGAGCCCAGAGTCCCTGCACGACGTCCTAGTAGAGGCTGGAGGATTGGGAGATGGATGCGAATGCAAATTTGGGAAATTCTCACCCCAGGGTCTGTTTCCACCCAATTTGCCAGGTTGCAGGCCATCTACCTGCCCAGAACCGGTAACTTTGAGGGGAAAAGTAGAAGCTATGGGAAGCGGAGCTGGCCTCCTATCTATTGAGCAGTCACTGGGTGCCGGATACTGCATTAGATACTGAGTTTGGGTTATATGTATCCTCATTCTTTCTGGGAATAAGGAAACTGAGGTTGAGTAACTAACCTAGGCCTGCCCAACTAGGAGCTGACAGTCACAGTCAGGTCTGTCACCTAGGCAGGATGCTCTTCAGTCATTATAAAGAAACAGAGGTGTGAGATAATAATCGTTCCTGTTTATTGAACATTTTATGCTGGTGCTAAGTATTTTAGATATGTTATCTTGTTTGGTACAATTCTATGTGGTAGATAATTTAAGGATATCCATTTTCTGTGTAGAAAACAGGCTCAAAATAGACACCAGGGGCAGGATTCTTGCTCTCAAGTTGCTCACAGTCTTATAGGGAAGAAAAGAGGTATATAAATAATAATATTACCCAATCTTTATTGAGTGCTTTCTAAGTGTCAGGCACTTTGCTGGGACTTTATACACCTTATCAATGGCAGGTACTCACCAAAATTCAATAAAGTAGATTCTGTCGTTATCCTGGTTTTATAGATGAAAAATTTCATTGTTTTATTTTTTTAAAAATGATCAGGCTGGGCACAGTGGCTCACTGTAATCCCAGCACTTTGGAAGACCGAGGTGAGTGGATCACAAAGTCAGGTGTTCGAGACCAGCCTGGCCAATATGGTGAAACCCTGTCTCTACTAAAAATACAAAATTAGCTGGGCGTGGTGGTGGGCGCCTGTAGTCCCAGCTACTTGGGAGGCTGAGGCAGAAGAATCGCTTGAACCAGGAGGCAGAAATTGCAGTAAGCTGAGATCATGTCACTGCACTCCAGCCTGGGTGACAGAGCAAGACTTCATCCCAAAAATAAAATCAAAATGTGCAATGGCTATTACTCCTTGAATTAGGGATAAGCCGTTTGTACCTCCCTTAGAATACTCTTTTTTTTTTTTTTTTTTTTGGAGATGGAGTCTTGCTCTGTCGCCCAGGCTGGAGTACAATGGCGTGATCTTGGCTTACTGCAACCTCTGCCTCCTGAATTCAGGCGATTCTCCTGCCTCAGTCTCCCGAGTAGCTGGGATTATAGGCATGCGCCACCACGCCCGGCTAATTTTTTGTATTTTTAATAGAAATGGGATTTCTCCATGTTTGTCAGGCTGGTCTTGAACTCCTGACCTCAGGTGATCTGCCCACCTCAGCCTCCCAAAGTGCTGAGATTACAGGCATGAGCCACCACGCCCAGCTCTCATTTTGTTTTTATATTATGAAAGTAATATATATTTGTTTAAAAAAAATTAAACCCAGCACTTTGGGAGGCCGAGGCGGGTGGATCACAAGGTCAAGAGATCGAGACCATCCAGGTCAACATGGTGAAACCCCGTCTCTACTAAAAATACAAAAAATTAGCTGGGCATGGTGGCATGTGCCCGTAATCCCAGCTACTCGGGAGGCTGAGGCAGAATTGCCTGAACCCAGGAGGCGGAGGTTGCGGTGAGCCGAGATGGCACCATTGCACTCCAACCTGGGTAACAAGAGCGAAACTCTGTCTCAAAAAAAATAAAATAAAATAAACAGGGCCATGGCTCATGCCTATAATCCCAGCACTTTGGGAAGCTGAGACAGGAGGATCACTTGAGGCCAGGAATTTGAGACCAGCCTGGGCAACATAGTGAGAGCCCAACTCTACAAAAAATAAAAAATGTTTATCATGGGTGAAGAAGTGTGGGAATTTTAATATCTGTCTACAAATTCTTCAGTACTTTTCCCTTTAAAAGATAGAACTTAATTCCTCTTTCTTTAAGCATAGACAGTATTTCTTGACTCCAGTGAATAGAATGTGGTAGGTTAGTGTTAGAATCTGAGTCTAAGCCTGGCCAACATGGTAAACCCCATCTCTACTAAAAACACAAAAATTAGCCAGGCTTGGGTGGTGGGTGCCTGTAATCCCTGGCTACTCAGGAGGGTGAGGCAGGAGAACTACTTGAAGTTGGAGGGTGGAGGTTGCAGTGAGCCAAGGTTGTGCCACTTCACTCTAGACTGGGTGACAGTGAGACTCTCATCTCAAAAAAAGAATTCTGAGTCTGGGTCATAAATGACATTGCAGCTATAACTTCATTGTCTCTTTGGGAGAGGCCAGCTGTCATGTTGCAAGGACACTCAAGCAGCTCTGTGGAGAGTTTCACACAGTGAGGAGCTGAGGCCTTTTGCCAACAGTTGTATGCGTGAGGGAGTCATCTTGAAAATGGATACTACACCTCTGGTTGATACCTTGAATGGCTGATTGTGAGACAAACAGCCATCTAGACTTAACCCAGATTCCTCATGCACAGAAGTTGTAAGATAATAAATGCCTGGTTGGATTTCAGAATTACCATTGACTGATGACCCACTTGTACCTCTTATATGTCCCCCTTTTTGAACAAAACGTCTATAACAGTATGCCTGTTCCAAATTGTATGTTAGATGTATGAGGGAAGATAATTTGTCTTCATTTCACAGGCCTACAGATCTAAAGGAACTGTACTTAAACTACACTTTTGGACTTCACATGTACCTGTTTTAGATGCTAGTATCTTTGATATTGAGCTAATGCTATAAAGAGATGAGACTTTTATAGAGTTTTGGGAGGGAGGAAGTATATTTTCCATGTAAGGAAGAAGGTAAGCAATTTGGGGCCAGAAGGTGGACTGTGATGGTTTTAAAATATGTCCACACACTTTCCTTCAAGAGGTGGAGCTTCATTTTCCTGCCCTTATGTTTGGATTGGACTTGGTAACTTGCTAACTTGCTGTTCTTTTGTTTTGTTTTCTCTTTTTTGAGATGGAGCTTGCTCTGTTGCCCAGACTGGAGTGCAATTGCACAATCTTGGTTCACTGCAATCTCCGCTTCCCAGATCCAAGCAATTCTCCTGCCTCAGCCTTCCGAGTAGCTGGGATTATAGGCGTGCACCACTGTGCCCAGCTAATTTTTGTATTTTTTTTTTTTTTTTGAGAGAAGGAAAGAAAAAAAAAAAGCGAAGGAGAGGAAGAAAGAGGAAGAAAAAGAGGGAGAGAAATGGAAATGTTGCTTTATTCTAAAAAAAAAAAATGGGTATTAATAATGGCCAATCAATATTTCATTTAAACCTATGAGTAGGTGTGATGTGGTATTGACAAGAATGTATATTTTGTGTATTTGAAGTGGAGAGCTCTATAAATATTTATTAAGTTTACTTGTTCCGGATCTGAGTTCGAGTCCTTGATATCCTTATTAATTTTCTGTCTCATTGAGTCTAAGTCTCTATATATCTGGGTATTAGGATCGTTAGCTCTTATTGTTGCATTGATGCTTTTACCACTATATCTTTGTTGCTTTAAAATCTATTTTATCAGATACGAGAATTGCAACTCCTGCTTTTTATTTATTTATTTATTTTTGTTCTCCATTTGGTTGGTAAATCTTTCTCCATCCCTTTGTTTTGAGTCTTTGTGTATCCTTGCATGTGAAATGGGTCTGGATGTAGCATACCATTGGGTTTTGGCTGTATCTTTTGATTGGGGGATTTAGTCTATTTAAATTTAGGATTACTGCCATTTGATGTTAACTGGCTGTTTTATCCATTCATTGATGTAAATTCTTCTTTATGTTGATGCTCTTTTTGGTATATTTTTAGAAAGGCTAATACTGGTTGTTTCTTTCTATGTGAAATGCTTCTTTCAGAAGCTCTTGTAAAGCAGGCCTGGTGGTAATAAAATCTCTTGAGTACTTGCTTGTTCATAAAAGATTTTATTTTTCCTTCAGTTGTGAAGCTTAGTTTGGCTGGATATGAAATTCTGGGCTGAAAGTTCTGTTCTTTAAGGATGTTGAATATTGGCCCCCACTCTCTTCTGGCTTGTAGAGTTTTTGCTGAGAGATCTGCTGTAAGTCTGATAGCCTTCCCTTTGTGGGTAACCTGACCTTTCTCTCTGGCTGCCCTTAGTATTTTCTCCTTCGTTTCAACCCTGGTGAATCTAACGATTATGTGCCTTGGGGTTGTGCTTCTTGAGGAATGCCTTTGTGGTGGCCTCTGTATTACCTGGGGTTGAATATTGTCCTGCTTTGCTAATTTAGGAAAGTTTTCCTGAAGAATATTTTCCAGCTTGGATTCATTCTCTCCGTCGCATTCAGGTACACCTATCAAACGTAAATTAGGTCTTTTCACATAGTCTCACAATTCTTGGAGACTTTGCTCATTCCTTTTTATCCTTTTTTCTCTAATCTTGTCTTCTCATTTTATTTCATTAAGTTGGACTTCGACCTCTGATATCCTTTCTTCTGCTTGAACAATTTGAGTGTTTAAACCTGTGCATACTTCTCGGAGTTCCCGTATTGTATTCTTCAGTTCCATTAATTCACTCATATTCCTCTCTAAGTTGTCTATTCTCATTAGGATTTCGTCAAACCTTTTTTCAAAGTTCCTTAGTTTCTTTACATTGGGATACAACATGTTCTTTTAACTCACAGAAGTTTCTTATTATCCATCTTCTGAAGCCTGATTCTGTTAATGGGATGCACTCGTTCTCCATCAAGCCTGGTTCCCTTGTTGATGAGGAACTGTGATCCTCTTTAGAGGGAGAGGCATTCTGATTTTGAGTATTCTCAGCCTTTTTATGCTGGTTTCTTCCCATCATTGTAAATTTATCCACCTGTCGTCTTTGTAATTACCAACTTTCAAATTAGGTCTCTGAGTGGACATCCAAGTCGTTAATTCCCAGGGCCGAAATATGAGCAACTCACTGCCCCGGCCAAAACAGCGGCATTAAGACTGATGGTGTTTCTCTGCCCGGGAATCCCCAGTCTGGCTTCCTTCTTGAGTTCGTAATAGGCGACTCTGCCTTCCCAGAGCTCCAAACCTCCGTCAGAAGGGGAACCAGGCCGGGCGCGGTGGCTCAAGCCTGTAATCCCAGCACTTTGGGAGGCTGAGGCGGGTGGATCACGAGGTCAAGAGATTGAGACCATCCTGGTCAACATGGTGAAACCCTGTCTCTACTAAAGATACAAAAAAATTAGCTGGGCATGGTGGCGCGTGCCTGTAATCCCAGCTACTCAGGAGGCTGAGGCAGGAGAATTGTCTGAACCCAGGAGGCGGAGGTTGCGGTGAGCCGAGATCGCGCCATTGCACTCCAGCCTGGGTAACAAGAGCGAAACTCTGTCTCAAAAAAAAAAAAAAAAAAAGAAGGGGAACCGGTCCCGTTTACTCTGCACCAAGAGCTGCTGCGCCGAGGTGCCGGCAAAACCACTGCGCCAGCCACAAGTCATGCTGGCGACCCCTGCGGCTCCTCCAAACCTCGGTCAGAAGGGGAACCAGTCCCGTTTACTCTGCACCAAGAGCTGCTGCGCTGAGGTGCCGGCAAAACTGCTGCACCAGCCACAAGAGTCGCAGGCGACCCCTGCGGCTCCTCCACTGGGAATCTTCTGCTCCGTGAGCGACCAGAATTTGTCTGAAAGTGTGGCGTCCTCTCATTCTCTGCGCTTTCACTGGGAGCTGCAATCCTGAGATGTTAGCGATCAGCCATCTTGGATCGTTCTCCAATTTTTGTATTTTTAATAGAGACAGGGTTTCACCATGTTGGCCAGGCTGGTCTCAAACTCCTAACCTCAGGTGATCCACTTGCCTTGGGCTCCCAAAGTGCTGGGATCACAGGCGTGAGCTACTGCACCTGGCGTTAACTTGCTTCTAATGAATAGACTATTGCGGGAACAGATCGTATGTAATTTTTTTCAGATTGGGCCATAAATGGCATTGTGACCTCTTTTGATTACTCACTCTGTGAAAAGCTAGCTTCCATATTGCTACATGAAGCCTGCTAACATCTTGGAAGTGGATCCGTCAGCCCCAGTTAAGGCTTCAGATGATTGTAGCCTGAGCCAACATCATGAATGCAACCTTATGAGAGACCCTGAGCCAGAACCACCAAGCTAACCAACCTGAGAAACTGTGAGATGAGTGTTTATTGTGTTTTTGGTTTTGTTTTGTTTTTGTTCGTTTTTTGAGATGGAGTGGTACTCTGTCACCCAGGCTAAAGTGCAATGGCACGATCTTGGCTTACTGCAACCTCTGCCCACCAGGTTCAAATGAGTCTCCTGCCTCAGCCTCCTGAGTAGCTGGGATTACAGGCATCCGCCACCACACCCGGCTAATTTTGGTATTTTTAGTAGAGACGGGATTTCACCATGTTAGCCATGCTTGTCTCGAACTCCTGACCTCAGGTGATCCACCTGCCTCAGTCACCCAAAGTACTGGGATTACAGGAGTGAGTCACCGCACCTGGCTAAATGTTTATTGTTTAAGCTTCTAAGTTTTGTGGTAATTTATTACACAGCAATACAACATGAATACAGCTAATGTTCAGAAATATTTTGTGAACAATATTTGGAGACTATAATACCCGCTTTTAATTGTGAATATCAACAAAGAAAAAGGGCTTGAACAATACTATAAACCAAGTAGACCTAACAGACAAAATTATAGAACAGTCTATGCAACAACAGCAGAATACAGTCTTCTTCATGACACATGGAACATTCTCTACAAATACTAGGTCACAAAACAAATCTCAATAAATTTAGAAAGATGGAAATCATACAAACTATATTCTCCATCCATAATGGAATGAAAGTAGAAATCAGTAACAGAAGAAAAAGTAGAAAATTCACAAATAGGTTGAAACTAAATAGCACATTTCTAAATAGCCAAGGGTCAAAGAAGAAATCAAAAGGAAAATTATAATAGAAAGTACACTTTGAGATAAATCAAAACAAAAATACAATGCACCAAGATTTATGGGATGCGAATAAGACTATGCTTAGAGGGATATTCATAGCTGTGAGTGCTTTCCTGAAAAAGAATCTCTGCCAGGCACAGTGGCTTATGCCTGTAATCCTAACACTTTGGGAGGCTGAGGGGGGTGGATCACCTGAGGTCAGGAGTTCCAGACCAGACTGCCCAACACGGTGAAATCCTGTCTCTACTAAAAATACTAAAATTAGCCAGGCGTGGTGGTGGGTGCTTGTCATCCCAGCTACTCAGGAGGCTAAGGCAGGAGAATGGCTTGAACCCACGCGGCAGAGGTTGCAATGAGCACAGATCGTGCCATTGTACTCCAGCCTGGACAACAAGAGTGACACTCTGTCTCAAAAAACAAAAACAAAAAAAAAAAACAGCGTAATTTTCTACCTTAAGAAACTAGAAAAAGAAACACAAGGCCGGGCACAGTGGCTCACGCCTATAATCCCAGCACTTTGGGAGGCTGAGGTGGCTGGATCACGAGTCAAGAGACCGAGACCATCCTGGTCAACATGGTGAAATCCCGTCTCTACTAAAAATACAAAAATTAGCTGGGCATGGTGGTGTGCGCCTGTAATCCCAGCTACTCGGGAGGCTGAGGCAGGAGAATTGCTTGAACCCAGGAGGCGGAGGTTGTGGTGAGCCGAGATCGAGCCATTGCTCTCCAGCCTGGGTAATAAGAGCGAAACTCTATCTCAAAAAAAAAAAAGAAAGAAACACACACTAAATCCAGAGTGAGTAGAAGGAAAGAAATAATACAATTTAGAGTGAAAATAAATAGTAAAGAAAAAAATCAAGATCAAAAGTTGGTTCTTTGCAAAGATCAACAGACTCAACACATCTTTAGCTAGACTGATGAAGAATAAGAGAGCACAGTGGCTTGCACCTATAATCCTGGCATTTTAGGAGGCTGAGGTAGGAGGATCCCTTAAGACCAGCCTGGGCAACATAGGGAAACCCTGTCTCTACAAAAAACTATAAAAATTAGCCTGGTGTGGTGGTGCATGCCAGTAGTTGCAGCTACTCAGGGGGCTGAGGTGTAAGGATCATTGAACCCAGGGAAGTTGAGGCTGCAGTGGGTTGTGATTAAGCCACTGTACTCCAGCCTGGGTAACAAAGTGAGACCCGGTCTCAATCAGTCAGTAAGAGGCCAGGTGAGGTGGCTCAAAAAACCCCATCTCTACCAAAAATACCAAAATTAGTTGGGCATGGTGGTGCGTGCCTGTAGTCCCAGGTACTTGGGAGGCCTAGGCAGGAGAATTGCTTGAATCCAGGAGGCAGAGGTTGCAGTGAGCTGAGATCATGCCACTGCACTCCAGCCTGGGCCACAGAGTGAGGCTCCATCTCAAAAAACAAAAAGAATTACAAGAGAATACTATAAACAATTGTATGTGAACATATTTAGATAACTTAGATGAAACGGACAAATTCCTAGGAAGTCACCGACTACCAAACTTGTCTCAAGAAATAGATAAAAATTAACTGACTGTAAATGTAAAGGTTTACTTCTGGACTTTCAGTTCAATTCCTTTGGTCTGTAGACCTACAACAAAGAGATTGAATTAGAAATTTAAAATCTAGGCCGGGTGCGGTGGCTTAAGCCTGTAATCCCAGCACTTTGGGAGGCCGAGGCGGGTGGATCACGAGGTTATGAGATCGAGACCATCCTGGTCAACAAGGTGAAACCCCGTCTCTACTAAAGATACAAAAAATTAGCTGGGCATGGTGGCGCGTGCCTGCAATCCCAGCTACTCGGGAGGCTGAGGCAGGAGAATTGCCTGAACCCAGGAGGCGGAGGTTGCGGTGAGCCGAGATCGTGCCATTGCACTCCAGCCTGGGTAATAAGAGTGAAACTCCGTCTCAAAAAAAAAGAAATTTAAAATCTTCTTGCAAAGAAAAGTCTAGGTCCAGACAGTTTCACTGGTGAATTCTACCAAACCATTTAAAGAATTACACCAATCCTTCAGGCTCTCCCAAAAAAAATAGAAGAAAACACTTTCCAACTCATTTTGAGACCAGTATTACTCTGATACTAAAACTAGACCAAGATATCACAAGAAAAGAAAATTATGGGCCAATATCCTTTATGAATACAGATATAAAAATACTCAACAACAAAATACTAGCAAACCAAAGCTAGCAACACATAAAAAGGATTATACATCATGACCAAGAGGAATTTGTCTCAGGAATGCAAGGTTGGTTTAAATTTAAAAACCAATTAATATACTAATTGCATAAAAGACAAAAACTACATAATCATCTCAGTAGACACAGAGAAAGCATTTGACTGACATCATTTTGTGATTACAATACTCAACAAACTAGGAATAGAAAGGAATTTTCTCAGCCACATAAAGGGCATCTATGAATACCCATAGTCAATATTATACATAATGGAAGAAGACTGAATGTTTCCATCCCTAAGATCAGCAACAAGACAAAGATCTTGCCGATCTGTTTACCATTGTATAGAGATTTTATCCAGGGAAATTTAGCAAGAAAAAGAAATAAAAAATATCCAGATTGAAAAGGAAGAAGTTAAAATTATCTCTTTTTGCAGACAATATCTTATAGATAGAAAATCCTAAGGAATCCACTTAAAAATTAGAAAAAAATGAGTTCAGCAATACGACAGGATACAAAAATCAATTGTACTTTTATATAGTAGGATCTTATCCAAAAATGAAACTAATGAAATAATTTCATTTTCAAGAGAATAAAATACTTAGGCATAAATTTAACAAAAAATTACAAGACATACACTGGAAACTATAAAACTTGTTGAAAGAAATTACAAATCTAAATAATGGAAAGATATTACATGTTCCTTGATCAGAAGACTTCATATTATTAAGACAGGAGTACTTCCCAATTGATCTACACAATGAATCAGTGCAATCCTTATCAACATCTCAGTTATCCTTTTTGACAATATCCAGATATTGACAGTCTGATCCAGAAATTCATGACATCCAAGGGATCCAGAAAAGCCAAAACAAGCTTGAAGAGTAACAAAGTTGGAGGAATCATGTGTACTGATTTCAAAATTACTATATAGTTACAGTACTTAAGATGGTTTGTTACTGTCATAAAGATAGACATATTATAGACCAAAGGAACTGAAAGTCCAGGAATAAACTCTTACATTTATAGTCAGTTGAATTTTTTTTTTTTTTTTGAGAATCAGGGTCTTGGCCGGGCACCGTGGCTTATGCCTGTAATCCCAGCACTTTGGGAGGCTGAGGCAGGTGGAGAGGTCAGGAGATTGAGAACATCCTAGCTAACATGGTGAAACCTTGTCTCTACTGAAAATTAGCTGGGCATAGTGGCATGCACCTGTAGTCCCAGCTACTCAGGAGATTGAGGCAGGAGAATTACTTGAACCCGGGAGGTAGAGGATACGGTGAGCTGAGATCCCACCACTGCACTCCGGCCTGGGCGACAGTGAGACCCTGTCTCAAACAAAATAACACAAAGTGGTATATCTATACAATGGAATATTATTTGGCAATATAAAGGAATCAAGTAGTGATACATGCTACAACATGGATGGACCTCCAAACATTAGGCTCAGTGAAAGAAGCCAGTCACAAAAGACCAGATATTATATGATACATAAAAGGCCCAGAATAGACAAATCTGTAGAAAGTCAGTGATTTCCTGGGCCTGGGTGGGATGGGAATGAGGAATGACTACTAAGGCTAGAGGATTTCTTTTGGGGGAAATGAGAACTGTTCTAAAATTAGATTAGGTGATAATTACACAACTTCTTTAGTATACTAAAACTTAACTGTATACTTAAATGGGCAAATTTTATGGTATGTGAATTGTATTTCAATAAAGCTGTTTTAAAAAGAAAGGCTCTTTGTGGAAGAGTTAGACCTTAAAGCGCCAGGTTTTTTTGGAAAGCAATGGGAGTGCAATGGGACAATATGAATAGTCCCACAGAAGCAGGAAATACAAGCGATGTTTGTGAAACGTGAAATGAAAGTTAAGGAATATCAAAGACCACCATAATTTTCAACACCAACAGCAGGTTTGGGGTTCCAAAACCATTCTTAATTTCATAATTCGCTATATGTACTCACAGAACTCATTAAATGCTGTTATGGTTACCGTTTATTGCAGTGAGGAGACATAAATGAAAATCAGCCAATGGCAGGGGGCATAGAGAGCCAAGTCTAGGAGAATCCAAGCCTGAATCTTCCAGTGTCCTCTCCCAGAGAAGAATTAGACAATGTCAACTGCTCTCAGCAGTGAGAGGTAACAGTATACACGGAGTACTCCCAATCAGTCATGGAGGCTTACCTGAGCCTTGATGAACAGTTGGTTTAAGGGCTTGGTCACATGCATGTGGTTGACTTACCTTCCTGGCTGACCTTAGGTTTCAGGTCATGCTGCTAATGCATGGCCTAAGGACCCCTTCATAAATCACATTGTTAGCACAGATTATCTGGTGTGGCCCAAGGCTCCCAGGTTAAAACAAAACCAAACACTCCAAGGATTTAGAGATTATCTTGCAGGAGCTGTCTCTCCTTGGGTAAGATTCTTTTTTTTTTTTTTTGAGATGGAGTTTCGCTCTTCTTGCCCAGGCTGGAGTGCAATGGCATGATCTCAGTTCACTGCAACCTCCGCCTCCTGGGTTCAAGTGATTCTACTGCATCAGCCTCTCAAGTAGCTGGGATTACAGGTGCACACTGTCACAGGTGTCACTCACATAAAGAGACCACCAGACAGGCTGTGTGTGGGCAACAAGGCCGTTTATTTCACGCTTGGGTGTAAGCAGGCCAAGTCTAAGAAAAAAGTTAGGCAATGGGTGTAGGAGAGGGGATTGATTATATAGGTTGGGGCAAATGGTCAGCTAAAGATGGTTATCTGTCTTGGGGGGGCTGGGGGGAAGGGGAGGGCATCACAGGATGCATGATCACAGGGTGGGGAGTGTCAGTTGCAGTCAGAAGGGAGGGTGCGGTAGATGACATAGTCACAGGGGTGGGGGTCTTGAGAATCGAGCTTCAGGGGGAAATTTTTGCAAGGCTAAACAGGAACAATGGGTACCGGTTTGCAGAGCAATTAGTCGAGGCAGGAACAAGTTGTTTTACTTCTTTCTGTGGCCACCTGATCACTTGTGGTTACTTTAGACCATCTGGCTCCTGGGGACTTTCCAGAGGTATACATGCGGGTCACCAAGGCTAAAATGCCCAGGCCTGGACTTGGAGGCCTAACATTCCATCTTTTTATATATGTATAAAAGAAAAAAGTTAAGGGAGTAGGGGAGATGTTTTTCATGGCTACTTCAAGCATGACAAGGGGCTGTGTGGACACCTAAAAGAAAAGTTTGTGATTTTTGTAGTTTAGTAAGTGTGTGGTTAAGTCCTTGGCTTAGGGTGCCACTTTATGTACTTAGCAAGGTTCCAGTTAGCATACTTTTGAGCTTGAAATTGTCCTAATAGGGTGAACTCCCTAAAAATAGCCTTTAAACATAATAACTTTAAGGTGGGTAGTGATAATGCCTTGGGCCAAGGTTGGAACAGCATCCAGTGTACCAATGCATTTTGTCCCCGTTTTTCATCATATGAATAAGACTGCCTGTTGAGCCAGTAATCTACTATATCACCCTTTTCCCATATGTGTAAGATGTGTTTTGAGTGGGGAAGCTTAATAGTTCTGATTGCCGACCCTATGCAAGAGAGGTAATAAGTACAGTAGTCTTTATCTCCCGAATTGAGCTGAGGCTGGCAAAAGGAAAAGTGTCCTAAGCCTTCTAGTAGCCATTGGCATACTTTATGGTGACCTGGATGTTGGTTTGGCTGCCAAATATGGGATACAGACCCTGTATACTTGTATTGTAGTTTATCCTCATCAGAATAGCCCTGGGGGCACCATGGGCAAGAGTCTGATGGCTGCCACCCCATATGTCTTAGACTTTTTTCCCAGAGGCCTTTTAATTCAGGGGTAGGGAAGATCTTTGAGGACAGGGCTTTAAAAAACTGTTATTATAGTGGGGGTGATCTTAGAAGATTTGGATGGAAAGGGGGATGTGCGGGTTCTGGAGAGGTGTCATGCTGCATCTTGACCTCAGCTGGGCGCTGTCTGGAGCCTATGAGCAATGGATTGGTGTTTCTGTTGATAGTAGGAGGGTGAAGGCTGTGAAATAGGGCTGAGGATAAGACAGGTGGATGAACAGGGAGGGTTGGCAAAGCATTTGGTTTAAGCGGCTGAGAGGTCCTGGGACAGGGTGATATTGTGAGGCTGTTAAAAGTAGCATTTGCTGAATGGAGTGATTAGTGATGGCCTGGATACGGTTTTGTAGGAATTGAGAGACTAATCGAAAAATGCAAGGTCTGAATAAAAAGAGGAGGAAGATGGGTATTAGGGGAGTACGGACTGGAAAAAGCCATGACATCCAGTTAGAAAATGGCCAGGTGGGGTCAACATAGTTACTTGCCTGATTAGCAAATTTTTGGGCCTTGTCTTTAAGCCTTTTGATATTATCATAAACTAGGCCAGATTGATTTAGGTAAAAACAGCATTCCTCATTTAGAAATATACAGAGTTCTCCCTTTTCTGCAGTGAGTCAGTCAAGACCATGACAGTTTTGGAGGACAGTTGCAACTAAAGAGCCGAATTGAGCTTGAAGGACAGACAAGGTATTATATATGTCTGTAATGCTGGTAGAGAGATCAACAGACAGACTGCGGAATGTTGTGGCAGAGGTGTTGACCCCCACTATGCCAGTTCTGAGGCCTACAGTTGAGGCTGCAAGCCCTATTCCCACAAGTAATGGAATTAGCTGGACAACTCTTTTTTGTCGAGTAGGTATTATTAGGGGGACAGGCAGTTGCTCATTACCATTCGCAAATTGAATTTTAGGAATAAGGAAGACTAAGGCACAGGTTCCTGTCAGTTAGTGGGTAGACAGATGTAAGTGGAAGAGCCACATAAGAGGAGGAGGCCTGGGGGAAGGCAGAATTGAAAATGTGAAAGTGGGAAAAGTGGGAAAGGGTGAAAAGGTGGGAGGGATCCTTGAAAGGGGAGTCAGATACCCAAAATCCTAAAGATTCAGCAAGAACAGCAGCAGTTAGGGGTTGAAAGGGAGATTGATGAGGTAACTATGTGGTGGGGGCGGTTTGATTTTCATGATGTATGAGTAGTATCAACAAATAGTCTGTCACTAACATTTGTAGGGCCAGGTATGAGTAAGCATGAAGAGGGGCTAAGAGGAGACTCTGAGGAACAGGGAGAGGGTAGCCAGGGATGGAGTGAGAGACAGGGAAGGTGTCGACCTAGACAATAATGACTGTTAGTATTTTTAGGTTATTAGTAGTGATAGAGTGTTTGTCAGTGAAGCGAAGTAGGTATGCTCCTAAAGGCATATTAACATGTGTGTCAGGGCTTTGGAGATGAAAAGTAAAGGAGCACTTGGAAGTTGGAAGATTTCCCAAAGGAATTCCGGTGGTTTGTTGGTGGGAAATGCATAGAGGAGCAGGAGTGGGAATAGTTGCCTGTGTAGTAAGGGGTCCTAATATGGGCAGAGTGGAGTTAATATGAGGTGAGAGTTGCTGTAAATAGTTCTGGAGAAGTACAGCAGCTTGTTGGTATGAAATGTCTGAGGAAGTTTTGCTAAACTTATCTAAGAAATAGAGAAGCTCTATGGGAGGGTAGAGATGGGGACTGTTAAAAGAGATGTGTAGGTGTAGGGAGACAGAAGTAGCCCAGTTGGCTGGCAGGGCAGGAATAGCGGTGTTAGCAGCTTGATGAATTTCCTGTCTAGTTTGTTGGAGAACTGGAAGATAGTCTTCAAGAGGACTAGTGTCTAGGAGAAGGTTAGGCCCAAACAGAAAGGTGCGGTCATATAAGAGTTCAAAGGGGCCATATCCTGTGGGTTCCCAGGGAGTGCCATGAATTGGGAGAAGAGCAACAGGTAGAAGGGATACCCAGTCTTTCTTTAGTTGAAGGGTGAGCTTGGTAAGATGTGTTTTTAGGAGGCCGTTAGCTTTCTCTGATGACTAAGGGTGGTAAGGGGTGTGAAGATTCCATTGAATGCTAAGGGCCTGAGAGACTGCTTGAGTGATTTGGCTAACAAAAGCAGGGCCATTTTCAGATTGGATGGAAGTAGGCAGGCTAAATAAGGGAAGGATATCACTTAACAAACAAGAAATAACAGCAGTGGCCTTTTCTGTTCCAGTAGGGAAGGCCTTAACCCACCCTGTAAAGGTCTACCCATACAAGAAGATACTTAAATTTCTTGACATGGGGCATATGAGTAAAGTGAATCTGCCAATCTTACGTGGGGGTAAATCCTGGCGCTTGGTGAGTGGGGAAGGGAGATTTTGAAAATCCCTGGGAGTTGGTGGAGTGGCAGGTGGAGCTCTGGCATGTAATTGTTTTAAGTATGGACTTCCATGAAGGGAAGGAGACAAGAGGTTCTAAGAGATGGGCCAAAGGCTTATATCCCACATGAAAATGGTTATGGAAGGAAGAGAGGACAGATGGGCTTATGAGTCAGGAAGAAGGAATATTCCTTGATCCAAAAACCAGTTTCCTTGAGTGGGAAGTGACTGATAGGTTAAGGATTCAGGACAATAGGGGTACTTGATGAGAAAGAAAAATATTGTCCGCTAGGAGGGGATACTGGTGGTTTGCTGCCTTTTTAGCTGTTTCATTGGCAAAAGCATTTCCTTGGGCAATGGGATCTAAAGTTTTTTGGTGCCCTTTACAGTGAACAACTCTAGCCTTGGCTGGGAGAACAGCAGCCTGAAGGAGGGCCTGTATTAAGGGAGCATTGATAATAGAAGATCCCTGTGTAGTGAGAAAGCCTCTTTCTGCCCATATAGCAGCATGGTGGTGTAGGATGTGGAAGGCATATTTAGAGTCAGTATAGATATTTACACATAGTCCCTTAGCAAGAGTAAGAGCACGGGTTAAAGCAATTAGTTCAGCTTGCTGAGAAGTGGTAGAGGGAGGAAGTGTAGCAGCCTCAATGATAGATGAATGGGATACAGCCTCATAACCAGCTTTAGTCGGTGCTAACTGAGCTTTGAAGAACTGCCATCAGTAAATCATGTGTGATCTGGGTCTGGAATGGAAAAGAGAGAAATATATGGAAAGGGGGAGGATGAATTATGAATTAAGGATATACAGTCATGGGGTTTGGGGCTTGTGTTTATGTTTGGTGTTAGATGAGAGGCCAGATTAAAATCGGGGCCATGTGCAATAGTCACACTGGGAGTTTGTATAAAGAGTGAATACAGTTGGCTAAGACGTGGGCAGATAACAGATGTGGGAGATGCGAGGAAGATACTAAAGCCTGAAGGTTGTGAGAGCTGTATAGAGTGAGTGAGGCATAGCCTGTGATTTTGAAAGCCTCAAGAAGGAGCAGAGCAGAGGCAGCTGCTGTACACAGGCATGAGGGCCAACCTAGGACAGTGAGATCAAGTTGTTTAGAGAGGAAGGTAACAGGACATGGACCTGGCTCTTGTGTAAGAACTCTAACTTCACAACCCTGAATTTCAGCAGTGTGTAAGGAGAAGAGTTGGGAAGAGCCAGTGCAAGCGCAGTTTCTAGAGCTATTTTTAGAGCTGTTTTAAAGAGCAAAAAGAAGAGTGAGGAGAGGATTTAGGATCACTGGGGTTAAGTTTCCCTTGGTGAGCTTATATAGTGTTTTGGTAAAAATGGCAAAACCTGGTATCCAAAGGCGAAAATATCCAACTACACCCAGGAAGGAAAGGAGCTGCTCTTTGGTAGAGGGAGTTGGGGTTGAGGAGATTAACTGGATACAGTTGGTGGGGAGAGCACGGGTATTTTGTTGGATGTTGATGCCCAGATAAGTGACAGATGGAGAAGAAATCTAGGCCTTAGAAGGGGACATGTGATATCCCTTTAAGAATAAGTACTGAAGAAGCAGGAGAGTATCTTGCTGAGAAGTTTCATAAGAGGGGCTGCACAGGAGGAGGTCGTCCATATATTGAATAAGGTGGGAAGTTGAAGGACGGAAAGAGAGCAGGTTGTGAGTGTGAGTGAGGGCCTGACTGAAGTAGTGTGGGCTGTCCCTGAAGCCCTGAGACAAGACAGTCCAGGTGAGTTGTTGTGATTGGTGGGTGCCAGGGTCAGTCCAAGTGAAGGTAAATAGAGGTTCGGAGGAGGGGTGTAAGGGGATGGTAAAAAAAAAAAAAAAAAGGCATCTTTGAGATGGAGTACAGAATAATGAGTTGTGGAGGGAGGAATTGAAGATAGGAGAGTATATGGGTTTGGCACTACAAGATGGATAGGAAGGACAATTTGATAAGGCTAAGATCTTGAACTAGCCAGTAGGATTTGTCTGGTTTCTGGACAGGGAAGATAGGAGAGTTAATAGGCTTTAGGAGACCATGTTGTAATAGGCGGGTGATGACAGGTTGTAGTCCCTTTAGAGCTTGTTGGGGAATGGGTATTGCTGTTGGGCAGGGTAGGGGTGATTGGGTTTTAGAGGGGATGGTGACAGGTGCACGTTTGGTTGCTAAGGACGGAGTAGAGGTGTCCCAGACCTGAGGGTTAAGGTGAGGAGACGTGATAGGAGGCTGTGTGGTAGGCTTTGGGTCAGGTAAGAGGGCAGCTATGAGATGTGGCCGTAGTCCTGGAATAGTCAGGGTAGCAGATAGTTTGGTTAAAATATCTGGCCCTAATAAGGGAACAGGGCATATGGGGATGACTAGGAAGGAGTGAGTAAAGGAGTGTTGCCCAAGCTGACACCAGAGTTGAGGGGTTTTGAGAGGTTTTGAAGCCTGGTCATCAATTCCCACAACAGTTCAAGTGGCTAAGGAAAAGGTCATTGAAAAGAAGGTAATGTGGAGTGGGTAGCCCCTGTATCGACTAAAAAGGGGATGGACTTACCCTCCACGGTAAGAGTTACTCAAAGCTTGGCATCCGTGATCATCTGGGGGCTTCCAAAGCAGTTGGGCAGCGACAATCTTCAGTTGCTAACCTGAGAAGTTCTGGAAAGCAGTCGGCTGGAGAATATTGGGCTTGAACTCCAGGAGCCTTGGGAGTGTCTATAATGTGAGCCAGACAGTCCAATTTCCAGTGGGGTCCCCCACAGACACGACATGGCTTAGACAGGGGCTTCAGCTGTGAGCATTCATTAGCCCAGTGTCAATGCTTTTGGCATTTAAGGCAGGATGGAGTCCCAGGCTGTGGGTACTCCCTAGCCCAGTGGCCAGTTTTCTGGCATTTGAAGCAAGGCCCTAGAGGAGGATGGCTTGATGGAGCACCCGCCTTGGTGCCTGGAGGTTCCTTGTTGTTGAAATAGTGGCTGGGGTTTGCCTTACCATGGAGGTAAGCAATTGCAGCTCTGAAATGGGTTGTTGCTGTGCTTGGTGCCTCCTCCCTATTGTTAAACACCTTGAAAGCCAGGTTGATTAATTCCTGTTGCGGGGTTTGAGGGCCTGAGTCTAGTTTTTGAAGTTTTTTTCTTAATGTCTGGGGTAGATTGGGTAATAAAATGCATATCGAGAATAAGGCGACCCTGTGGCCTCTCTGGGTTTAGCGCTGTGAAGTGTTTGAGAGTTTCTGCCAGGTGGGCATGAATTGGGCAAGATTTTCATGTTTGCCCTGGGTTGTTTCCTTAAGCTTGTCCTAATTAACGGCTTTGTAAGCTGCCTGCTTAAGT
This sequence comes from Callithrix jacchus, assembly GCF_049354715.1. Classification (NCBI taxonomy): domain Eukaryota; kingdom Metazoa; phylum Chordata; class Mammalia; order Primates; family Cebidae; genus Callithrix; species Callithrix jacchus. The sequence goes on along the minus strand of NC_133508.1, from coordinate 62,489,857 downwards.
CCCTCAACCAAGCAAGAGACCATATAGTCTCACTTGGCGATGTCGGGTGAGCCCACCTGGTATTGCCAATTGGGTTCTTTCCTAGGTACTGCCCTGATGCCCTCTTGGAGGGCTGGCTCATGGCATCTGCAGGTGTCAGCATAAGATTGAGCCAGAATATAAACCCTATTTCGTTCACCTGGAGAAAGAATAGAGGTTAGAATGACATTTAAGTCTTTCCGAGTTAAATTGCAGGACTGAGTTAGATTGGAACTCCTGGATCTATTTAGTGGAATCTGATGAGAAAGCTTTTAAGTGCTGACCAATTTGGGACAAATTGGACAGAGAAAAAGGAACATGCACCCTGCCTATGCCCTCAGCTCCAGCCACCTCTGGAAGGGGAAACTGTTGGGTGGGGGAGGGAGAGCTACTTTTAAGTCTGAATTGTGTCCCGGAGTGGGCGTGCAATGGAGAAGTGACAGAGGAAGTATAAGAGGGAGGGTGACTGATCATTGCGGAGATGTCTGCTCTGGTCAGATGTGAGGGGCAGAGGGGAGATTAGGGTTTGGTTTGGCCTGATGAGGGGCAGCTTGAGGGGGAAGGAAAAGGTCAGAAGGGTCTATTGAGATTGAAGAATCTGCGGTGGCCATAGGGATGGGGTGCGGTGGAAGAGAAAGAAAGAGAATTTGAGAAGGAATCCCATTGGGAGCAGAAGCTAGGAAAGGAGCAAAGTGTGAAAAATGCCTGCCCATAGGGGATTTCAGACCACTTGCCCATTTTACGACGAAAGTTGTCTAGATCCTGCAAGATAGAAAAATCAAAGGTGCTGCTTTCTGGCCATTTAGAGCCATTGTCCAATATATATTATGGCCAAACGGTATTGCAAAAGAAAATAAGATGATTAAGTTTTTAGGTCAGATGATAGCTGGAGACATTTGAGGTTTTTTTTTTAGAACGCAGGCTAAGGGGCAGGATAGAGGAATGGAGGGCGGGAGGTTGCCCATAGTGTAAGAAGAGCGGTGGAGACAAGAAAAGTGAATGCGCGACCAAGCAGTTTAGCAGACTTCCTACACTAAATGTTTATCTGAACCTGGGGTGAATCTGTCAAAGGGGGCATCCCCTGCATTATCTGTCACCCTACAAGTGTGAGTGAGTGACCAGAGCAGATGCTTCTGCAGTGATCAGTCACCGAAGGAGTGCGAGTGAGTTATCAAAGCAGACGTCTCCGCAATGATCGTCACCAAGGGGAGACTGTCTTCCCGGTTCTGTGACCTATGTAGGATTTTTTTCCGGTCATGAACCTCATGGAAAGTCCTGTCTTTCTTGTCTCTGCTGAAAGGGAGAGGAAAATGAAACAGAAAGGAAAAGGAAGCTGATAATGAGAAAGGCAAAAGAACTAAGGCAAACCGCTTATCTGATCTGAGGATGGTGAGTGGATTCACTGGCTGGTCTGATGCGTCTAGGTCATAGGTAGGTCTCTTCATGGAGGGAGCACAAGGGGTAGGGACAGGGGGTTTGGTCTCCTGTGGGAGTTCCCTTGCCCTGGGTTTCAGCACCAATTGTCAACGATTGTCGCTCATGTAAAGAGACCACCAGACAGGCTGTATGTGGGCAACAAGGCCATTTATTTCACGCTTGGGTGCAAGCAGGCCAAGTCTAAGAAAGGAGTTAGGCAAAGGGTGTAGGAGAGGGGATTGATTATATAGGTTGGGGCAAATGGTCAGCTAAAGATGGTTATCTGTCTTGGGAACGGGGAAGGCATCATGGGATGCATGATCACAAGGGTGGAGGAAAACAGACATGATCACAGGGTGGGGAGTGTCAGTTGCAGTCAGAAGGGAGGGTGCGGTAGATGACATAGTCACAGGGGTGGGGGTCTTGAGAAACCCAGTTTCAGGGGGAAGTTTTTGCAAGGCTAAACAGGAACAATGGGTACAGGTGTGCAGAGCAATTAGTTGAGGCAGGAACAAGTTGTTTTACTTTCTTTCTCTGGCCGCCTGATCACATGTAGTTACTTTAGACCTTCTGGCTCCTGGGAACTTTCCAGAGGTGTACATGCAGGTCACCAAGGCTAAAATGGCCAGGCCTGGACTCGGAAGCCTAACATGCAGCACCAAGCTCAGCTAATTTTTTATATTTTTAGTAGAGACGGGGTTTCACCATGTTGGTCAGGCTGGTCTCGAACTCCTGACTGCGGGATCTGCCCGCCTCAGCCTCCCAAAGTGTTGGGATTACAGGCGTGAGCCACCATGCCTGGCCAACATTCTTTACTACATAGGGAGTAATTCAATTTGGCTAAAGTATAGACTGTTCTCTGGAGTTGAAGCTGAGCTTAGGAGAGTGAATTAGTGCTATCTTATTAGAAATTGATGGAAGGCATTTGTTGTCATGGGAGCTATCTCTTAAGAAGATTTACTCAATAGTGGTTATTTGAGAGTGTGTAGTATCCTGACTGGTAGGCTAGAGGAATTTGGAGGATGCTGCTGAAGTTTTTTTTTTTTTTTTTTTTGAGACAGAGTCTCGCTCAGGTACCCAGGCTACAGTGCACTGGCATGATCTCAGCTCACTGCAACCACTGTCTCCTGGGTTCAAGCAATTCTCCCATCTCAGCCTCCCAAGTAGCTGGAATTACAGGCATCATGACTGGCTAATTTTTGTATTTTAGTAGAGATGGGAGTTTTATCATGTTGGCCAGGCTGGTCTTGAACTCCTGACCTCAGGTGATCCGCCCACTTCAGCCTCCCAAAGTGCTAGGACTACAATTATAGGCATGAACCACTGCACCTGACCTGGACTTTTTTTTTTTTTTTGAGATGGAGTTTTGCTCTGTTGCCTAAGCTGGAGTACAGTGGCACAATCTCTGCTCACTGAAGCCTCCACCTCCTGGGTTCAAGTGATTTTTCTGTCTCAGCCTCCCAAGTGGCTGGGACTACAGGCGCGTGCCACCATGACTGGCTAAGTTTTTTTTGTATTTTTAGTAGACACGGGGTTTCACCATGTTGGCCATGGCTGGTCTCAAACTCCTGACCTCAAGTGATCTGCCTGCCTTGGCCTCCCAAAGTGCTGGGATTACAGGTGTGAGCCACTGTGCCCAGCCTGGGAGCATCATTTAATGAGACTTAGTAATGCCAGTGGATATAGCCATATTAGGTCTCCAATTAGGAATTGTGATAGGAGAAATTTGCTTTTCTCTTTTCCGTTTTCAATGAGGTTTAGATGAAAAACCAATACAGGTGGTTCTTTAGAAGATTCCTGCAATAATTTTGTATTGTTAAATTACTTTTCACAGTTCTCAGTGGGTGTTTGCTTCTGTCCCGTCTGTGTTCTGGACCTTATATGTGACATCAATTATAGTGACAGGAGCTCATCTGGATCACAGCTAGAAAAGCCTTAGTTTTTTCTGACAGCTCTGTTGCTGTTGTGCTAAAAATATAATGAGTAGCTATAAATAAAATGAAAATGGGAAATCCTTCCTGCATATCCACATTCCTAAAGTATTTACTGAATCAAGTACCTATTATGTATATTAAGCTATATTGAGTTCTGTGCAGGATAGGAAAAAGGTATATGAATCACATGCTGATGCCAGGATTTTGTAGGATGGTAAGTTTTGAGACTCCAAGGGGTAAATGGCCAGTTCAGAAGAGGAAGAGACCACACGTGGCTGGGGGAATCAGGAATGCTTGTTAAGCTGAAGAGTACGTAGCATTTCAGAGTTGGTGTGAAAAATGCCTTTCTCTGTGAGACATACAAATGAAGAGGGTGGAGTCCAAGAACAGGGACTGGCATGTAGTTGAGTATCATTACAGAATGCACCGAGGGGTTTTGGTAGAAGAGAAAAAGGTAAACTGGAATCATCAATGTGTGCAGTGTGAGTCTACGCTTTATGCTACAGGTAGTAAAGAAACTATGGACAGATTTTGAGCAAGATGATGTGATGACAGCTGTACTTTAAGATTAATCTAGAGGCCAGGTACGGTGGCTCATGCCTGTAATCCCAGAACTTTTGGAGGCTGAGGCGGGCAGATCATGAGGTCAGGAGATTGAGACCATCCTGGCTAACAACAGTGAAACCCTGTCTCTCCTAAAAAGACAAAAAAATTAGCTGGGCGTGGTTGCAGGTACCTGTAATCCCACCTACTCAGGAGGTTGAGGCAGGAGAATTGCTTGAACTCAGGAGGCGGAGGTTGCAGTGAGCTGAGGTCGCGCCGTCACACTCCAGCCTGGGTGACAGAGCAAGACTCCGTCTCAAAAAAAAGATTAATCTAGAAGTTATGTAGGGAATGAATTGAAATTGGTGGTGAATGGAGGCCTGACCAGCTAAGAGACGATTGTCATTGTCTAGGGCTAGGCAAGAGTTTATGAGAGCCTAAACTAAGGTAGTGTGTTTTTAGTGCTGCAGGTCTGGAAGAACTAGGAGAGGTTTGAAGTAAGCTTTGAATTAATACTTTGTTACTAATTCAAAAGAGCTAACTTAATTGTTGGAGATGCATATGATGAGAATCCTGACAGCTTTTCTTGGTAACACTTCTTAAACAATCCTCCTTAGGGCATGCTTATGAGGTAGCATCATGCTTTCACCCTAACTCAGTGAGGCATGACAGTGCTGACTAGAAAGATTTTCATCCTAAATGTCATCAAATTAATGCTGGAAAGACTAAAAAGAAAGGACTTGGTGATGATGCTCTCAGTGACTCTGAAAGTGAGAAAAGAAAGAGTAGGGGGCCCTGGTAAGCATAATGGAAGGATGAGCATGGCAGAAAGGAATAATACTTTCATGTATGTCAGTGTGTGGAAAATGAGACTTCATATGGAAATTTAAGACCAGAGTTACCCTTAGGAAAAAAGGAAATTGGGTCCAGGTGCGGTGGCTTACCCCTGTAATCCCAGCACTTTGGGAGGCCAAGGCAGGTAGATCATGAAGTCAGGAGTTTGAGACCAACCTGGCTAACATGGTGAAACCCTGTCTCTACTAAAGATACAAAAAATTAGCTGGGCGAGATGGTGGGCACCTGTAATCCCAGCTACTTGGGAGGCTGAGGCAGGAGAATCGCTTAAACCTGGGAGGCCGAGGTTGCGGTGAGCCAAGATCAAGCCATTGAAGTCCAGCCTGGGTGACAGGGCAAGACTCTGTCTCAAAAAGAAAAAAAGAAGTTGGATCAAATTATGTACTAGAGTTGAAGGTCATAGTGAACCATGAAAAAAAACTTTAAGACAAACTTGTAGGTAAATTATCAGAAGAGATAAAAGATAAAATAAGAGCTAAACTGAATTTTAAGTGCTGAGAACATTTTCTAATAGTGAGAGGAGTTATGTATATGATCCCAGCTCTTTTTTGACAATAGAGTTGTTGAACATAAGAAAGGGTCACACTTGGTTGGGTGCAGTGGTTCATGCCTGTAATCCCTGCACTTTGGGAAGCTCAGGTGGGAGGATTGCTTGAGCCCAGGAGTTGGACACCAGCTTGAGCAACATAGCAAGACCTCATCTCTACAAATAATAATTTTTAAAAATTAGCCAGGTGTGGTGGCACATGCCTGTAGTCCTAGCTATTCAGGAAGCTGAGGTGGGACGATTGCTTGAGCCTAGGAGTTTTGAAGCTGCAGTGAGCTGTCGTTGTGCCGGTGTACTCCAGCCTGGGTGACAGAGTGAGACCCTGTCTCTAAAAAATAAAAAGGAAAGAAAGAAGAGTCATACTTTTGGGGTGAATTGCAGCCCTCCAAACCCAACAAAAACATCACTGTAAACATATCACAGGGGATCCTTGTGATAACAAGAATAGCAGAATTGGCTTCTCCTTCCACCACACTAAAAGAAAAAACCTTGATAGGACCATGAATGTGATATACCATAGGACTAGAGATTCTTTGCTTTAGAGGGAATATGTTTCTTGAAGTTGGGTTCTTTTGGGACATTCCTATACAGTAAGAATTGTGGCTGGGCGCAGTGTCTCGTGCTTATAATTCCAACATTTTGGGAGGCCAAAGCAGGAGGATCGTTTGAGCCCAAGAGTTCAAGACCAGCCTTGGTAACATAGTAAGACCCTGTCTTGAAAAACAAAATGAAACCCAGCTTATGAATTATTTAAAATTCTTTTAATTTTAAAAAGTATGTTTACTCTACTGTAGTCTATTAAATATGCAATAGTATATCTAAAAAAAGTACATTGCTTTATTTATAAGTACTTTATTGTTAAAAATCGCTAATGATCATCTGAGCCTTCAGTGAGTTGTAATCTCTTTGCTGGTGGAGGGTCTTGCCTCAATGTTGATGGCTGCTGATTAATTAGAATGGTGGTTGCTGAAGGCCAGAGCAGCTGTGGCAATTTCTTAAAATAAAACAATGAAACTTGCTGAATTGATGACTCTTCCTTTCATGAAAGATTTCTCTGTAGCATAAGTCGCTGTTTGATAGCATTTTACCCACAAAACTCCTTTCAAAATTGGAGTCAATCTTCTCAAACCATGCCTCTGCTTTCTCAATTAAGGTTATGTAATATTCTAAATTATTTGTTGTCATTTCAACAATGTTCACAGCATCCTCATCAGGAGTAGACTCCATCGAAAGAAACCATTTCTTTTTTTTTTTTTTTGAGACGGAGTTTCGCTCTTGTTACCCAGGCTGGAGTGCAATGGCTCAATCTTGGCTCACCGCAACCTCCGCTTCCTAGGTTCAGGCATTTCTCCTGCCTCAGCCTCCTGAGTAGCTGGGATTATAGGCATGCGCCACCATGCCCAGCTAATTTTTGTATTTTTAGTAGAGATGGAGTTTCACCATGTTGACCAGGATGGTCTTGATCTCTTGACCTCGTGATCCACCCACCTCGGCCTCCCAAAGTGCTTAGATTACAGGCGTGAGCCACCGCGCCCGGCCCGAAACCACTTCTTTTGCTCATTTATTAGAAGCAACTTCTCATATTAAATGGGAGATGTATCAATTCAGTCACATCTGCAGGGTCCATTTTTAATTCTAGTTCTCTTGCTGTTTCCACCACATGTAGTTATTTCCATCACTGAACTTTTAAATGCTACAGTCATCCATGAGAGTTGGAATCAAATTCTCCTAAATTCTTATTGGTGTTATTTTGACCTCCTCCCATGAATCATGAATCCTTTTTTTTTTAAATACACAGGATCTCGTTATTTTGCCCAGGCTGATCTCAAACTCCTGGGCTCAACTGATCCTCCCGCCAGTCCTCCTGAGTAACTGGGACTATAAGGTATGCACCACCATGACCAGAGAATCACAAATGTTCTTAGTGACATCTAGAATGGTGAATCCTTTTCAGAAGATTTTCAATTTACTTTACCCAGATCCATCCCAGGAATCATCTATGGCACCTGTAACCTTATGAAATATATTTCTTTTTTCTTTTTTTTTTTTTGAGACGGACTCTTGCTCTGTTGCCCAGGCTAGAGTGCAGTGGTATGATTTTGGCTCACTGCAACCTCTGCCTCCTGGGTTCAAGCGAGTCTCCTGCCTCAGCCTCCCAAGTATCTGGGACTATAGGTGCATGCCACCACACTCGGCTAATTTTCGTAGTTTTAGTAGAGACAGGATTTCGCCATGTTGTCCAGACTGGTCTTGAACTCCTGATCTCAGGTGATCCTCCCGCCTCAGCCTCCCAAAGTGCTCGGATTACAGGCTTGAGCCACTGCGGCTGGAAGCTGAAATGTATTTCTTAAATAATAAGACATAGAAATTGAAATTACTCCTTGATCCATGGGGTACAGAATGAATACTGTGTTAGCAAGCATGAAAACATTAATCTTCTTATACATCTCCATCAGAGCTCTTGAGTGGCTAGGAACATTGCCAGTGAGTAGATATACATATATATTTTGAGACAGGGTCTCTGTCACCCAGGCTGGAATGCTGTGGCACCATCATGGCTCATTACACTTCAGCATGGGCTCAAGAGATCCTCCCACTTTGGCCTCTCAAGTATCTGGGACTACAGGTGTGTGTCACCATACCTAATTTTTGAAGTTTTTGTAGAGACAAAGTCTCACCATGTTGCCCAGGCTGGTCTCAAACTCCTAGGCTCAAGCAATCTGCATGCCTCAGCCTCCCAAAATACTGGGATTACCCAGGCGTGAACCACTGTGCGCAGCCAATGAACAGTAATATTTTGAAAAGAATCGTCTTAGCAGTAGGTCTCAAGAGTGGGCTTAAAATAGTAAACGATGCTGTAAATAGATATGCTGTCATCCAGGCTTTGTTGTTTCATTTATAGACCATAGGCAGAGTAGATGTAGCATAATTCTTAAGGCCTAAGAATTTTCAGAATGTTAGGTAAGCACTGGCTTTAAATCACTAGCTGCATTATCCCCTAACAAGAGAGTCAGCTTTGAAGCCAGGCATTGACTTCTCTGTCGCTATGAAAGTCCTAGATGGCATCTTTTTCCTATGTAAGACTGTTTCGTGTAGCCACCTTCATCAATGATCTTAGCTAGATCTTTTAGATAACTTGCTGCAGCTTCTACATCAGCACTAGCTACTTCACCTGTACTTTTATATTAGAGACAGTTTCTTTCCTTCAAACTCATGAACCAACCTCTGCTTGCTTCAAACTTTTCTTCTGTGGCATTCCTCACCTCTCTCAGCCTTCATAGAATTGAATTCCAGTTAGGGCCTTGCTCTCTGGATTAGGCTTTGACTTAAGGGAATGTTGTAGCTCATTTGATCATTTATCCAGACCACTCAGACTTTCTCTGTATCAGCAATAAGGCTGTTTTGCTTTCTTATTTGTGTGTTCACTGGAGTAGCACTTTTAATTTTCTTAAAGAACTTTTCCTTTGCATTCATAACTTGGCTGTTTGGTGTAAGAGGCTCAGCTTTTGACCTCTTGGGACATGTCTTCCTCACTGAGCATTATCATTTCTAGCTTTTGATTTAAAGTGAGAGACCTGTGACTCTTCCTTTCACTTGAATACTTAGAGGCCATTTTAGAGTTCTTAATTAACCTAATTTCAATATTAAATCAGGCGGCCCAAGGAGAGGGAGAGAGTTGAGGCAGTGGCCAGTCAGTAAAGCAGTCAAAACATTTACATTTATTGATTAAATTTGCCATCATAAATAGATATGGTTCATGGTGCCCCAAAACAATTAACAATAGTAACATTAAAGATCACTGATCACAGATATAATAATAATGAAAAAGTTTGGAATATTGCAAGAATTACCAAAATGTGACACAGAGACATGAAGTGACGGACATGACATGAGCACAATGGCACTGATAGACTTGCTTAATACAGGGTTGCCACAGACCTTCAATTTATTTAAAAAAAAAAAATCTGCAAAGTGCAATAAAGCAAAGTGCAAGAAAATAAGGTAAGCCTGGCCAGGCACAGTGGCTCATGCCTGTAATCCTAGCACTTTGGGAGGCCAAGGTGGGCAGATCACGAGGTCAGGATTTCGAGACCAGCCTGACCAACATGGTGAAACCTTGTCTCTACTAAAAATAAAAAAATTAGTTGGGCATGGTGGCAAGTGCCTGTAATCCCAGTTACTCGGGAGGCTGAGGCAGGAGAATCGTTTGAACCCTGGAGGCAGAGGTTGCAGTGAGCCGAGTAGCCTGGGCAACAGAGCAAGACTCCATCTCAAAAAATAAATAAAAAATAAGGTGTGCCTATAATGTATAAAGTACAAACAGCTGCCTTTATTTTGAAGTAGGAAAAATCAGCTGAAGGATTTTGTTCCTGCAGTTTTTCTCAGTTCCAAATGACCTTTTCTCACAGTCATAACAGTCCACTGAGACAGACACCGATCCTTGAAGCCATGGGTCTTCTAAGAGAGCAATAACCGGGACGGTATCACTTCTGACCTCACTCTGACCTAAAGAAGGAACATCCTGCCAACTTGGCAAAAAGCTTTATTCCCAGATGCTTTGCTAATTGAGGTCTTAGTGTTTTCTGATAATCAGTAGTGTTCTGCAAAACTTCTTTATAGGACTTAACATACTTGTAGTAATTTAAATAACTATTTATTAGTCTATTATTTTCTCTTAAGCTGTCAACTTTACCAGAACAGAAAGTCTATTTTGTTCATCACTGTCTTCCTGGTCTTAGCATATAGGTACTCAAATATTTGTTGGTATACTAACTGTGTTATTTTACATATCCTAGGATGTGGATCCTATAAAATTTAGAGTCATGTGCCAGCTTGGGCATCCTCATAATGTGGTGGGCGGATCTCAAGAGAGCAAGGCAGAAGTGCATGGCATTTTAATGACTTAGTTTTGGAAATCATGTATAGCATTTGTTATTTATGTCATATCTTATTGGTCAAAGTAGTCACAAAGTACTTTCCAAGTTCAAGGTGAGAGAATAAGGATTTCATCACTTGATGGTAACAGCGTCATAGACACATAAGAACATGTGAAATGGGAGATCTTGTATTGACTATCTTTGAAAAAGGATGCTACAGTTTATAATTTTCACCAAATTTGGAAAACGTTTGGCCCTTATTTCTTCAAATGTATTTTCTGTCCCCCTCCACTGTTTTTTTTGAGACTATAATTATATGTACGCTTTATATCTCACTAATGAAGACTTTGCTTCTTCCTTTTCAGTTATTTTTTCTCTCTGCCTTATTCTGTATAGTTTGTGTTGCTATTGTCTTCAGGTTTACTGTTATTTTCTTCTGTGGTCTCCAATCTGTTAAGCTCATCTGCTGAATTTTTTTACATCTTTTATTTTCTCACCTTGTTATGTTCATATTTTCCTTCAAATTCTTGAGCATATTTATTGCAACTATTTTAAGTTAACTATTAACTTGTCTGCTAATTCTCTTATGTATCACATTTCTGGGTCTGTTTCTATTAACATTCACCCACCACAATTACAGATATTTTTCTGCTTCATATAGCTAGTAATTCATTGTATGCTAGACATAACAAGTGCCACATTAAGTATCTAGATATTGTCGTCTTTAAAGAATATTGGCCAGGCACAGTGGCTCACACCTGTAATCCCAGCACTTTGGGAGGCCGAGGCAGGCAGATCCCCTGAGGTCAGGAGTTCAAGACCAGCCCTGGCCAACATGGTAAAACCCCATATCTACTAAAAATACAAAAATTAGCCTGGCATGGTGGCAGATGCCTGTAATCCCAGCTTCCTGGGAGGCCAAGGCAGCAGAATCCCTTGAATCTGGGAGGCGGAGATTGCAGTGAGCCGTGATTGTGCCATTGAACTCCAGCCTGGGCAACAAGAGCAAGACTTCGTCTCAAAAAAAAGAAAATTGAAATTTGTTTTTGCAGGTAGTTACTAGTCAGCTTGATACTTTCAAAGCTTGCTTTTACACTTTGTTAAGGCAAGTGTTTGGAATAGTTTTTGCTCTAGGACTAGCGTAGCTCTACTACTAAAGGATGATTCTCCTTAGAGCTCCAATGAATATTCCTGGTATTCAAAGTCCTCCTATCTGGATAGTGGGAACACAGATGTTCCCCAGCTTGTATGAGCTCTGGGAATTGCTCCACTTGCAATTTTAGTTTGCAGTTTCATTGCCTGTCTTGGTGGGGTTTCACCTAACACGTGTAGGTTAGTATTCAGTAATGGACTAAAGGGATCCCCATGCAGAAGTCTCCCTTCCGGAGGTCTTTCTCTGCACTGCAAAGCTCAGCCACCTCAGTTTTCACAAATTCCAATCTCAGTCTACTCAGTTCATCAAGAAAGATACATTATGGTCTGCAAAGTGCTTCTGGGCAGAAAGCTGGAATGATCACAGGGCTCACCTTATTTGTTTCCCTTTTCTCAAGGATCACAATTCTTTACTGCCTATTGTCCGCTGTTTATATCAATTTTTTCATATATCTTTGATCCAGTTTTCTAGTTGTATGCAGTGGAAGAGAAGATTCTGTACCAGTAATACAACATGTTGAAATACGAATTTTATCTTCAGGATTTCTTTCTTCTTTTAACCACTTAAAGTACAACTTAAGTTTCCAAATGTAAAAGTCAACTTTGAGTTAGAATAACTAACTTGGCTTCAAGTTTCAGGCCTACCTCTAACTTGCTGCATGAATATTGTCAAATCTTATTTGTTCTTTGGCAGACACAGCAAAATTGAATTGAATATAATCCTATTCTCCCTACTTCCCAGGTGTTCTGTAATAAGCAAATGGAAATAAAAGCAAACACTAAGGATGAGGTTATATTTATAGTTAGTTGACAACTCACTTCTGAAACCTCTCTTGCCTTATCTTCCAGCTCTACTCTCTAAAGAATAAAAGTGGCTGAGTTAAAAGTGTAGTGAGACTGGTGCTGTTTCACTGCTGCTCCTCTTAATATTAGCCAACTGTTACTGAATGCTTTTTATGTGCCAGGAACTGTGTAAGCCTTTTATGTGAATAAATTTACTAAATGTTCATAACTGCCATATGGATAGGTACTCTTATTGTCCCCATTTCACACTTGAGAATAAGACAGAGATTAAGCAACTTGGAGAAGGTCACACAGCAAAGTGGCAGTGGCAGAACTGGGACTGATTCTTGTGCCATGCTCTTAACCACCACTGTGTGACTACTTAAAAGCTACTGAAAAATGCATCAACTGCTGCTGATGTAGAATCATTAATTATCCTTAAATATAAAAGAGCATTATCTCTGCCATCCCTTTAACAAATCTTGTTTGTTTAGACAGCCTGACTGATTTCCATAGAGAAGCAGAAAGATTGGGCTGTCATTGGAATATATGATTCCTGAGAAAAACACCGTCAGGATGGCAGGAAATGGAGATGATGTCCAGCACCAACTACCTGGCAAATAGGCTATATAAGTGGAGTACAAAGGATCTAGTGGGGTTCTTAAAGGGTCACTGGTGGGTACTGAATCTCTCCTGTCTTTTAATATTAATAGGCTCATTATTCTTTTTCTCTTTTTTCTCAGACACATTTAATTGAACCAGGCACCAAAATGTTAACACTCCTTCCTGAAGAAAGACAGACTAAGGTTTCTTTTAATCAAAGCAGAGCTCCATCTACAGGCATTTGCCAGAGAAGCATTGCTTCCTTCTTCACCTTGCAGCCAGGTATGGTGACCCATATGGGAATACTTCATTATCCAGAGCAAAAAATTGAGTGTGTTCATTTGTCCATGTTAGAACATATAAGAGAAATGGTGAAACCAGTGCATTGTGTTAAACGTAGCTGACCTATTAGAAGAGGTTATAAAACATAAGAAGTCATTGCCTTTTGAAAAGCAGTATATATATATGCTTTTACAAATATACTTTTCTGCTTCTGTTTTGTTCAGCTTAATATTAAATTTTTGTATTTGCTGACAGAGCAGTGAGGAGAGGTGTACTTGGGAGTTGGAGGTGCACTGGGGAATTGCCCTGCCATTAGTTAGGTGGTATGTATCTTGGCTGGGCCACAGTGGGTCCTCTATGTAAGGTTAATTGATAATTGATATTTTTGTGTGAAGCTTTTCAGATTAATGAAGATTCAAAGATGACTTTTCATAGAAAAGCTCACATAAAGTTGGTTTGTGTCTTATCCTTTGGCATTTCTTTGCTTACAGATCTCTGTTTGGGGAGCAGCTGACTCAGAGTAGGCTGGGCCTTAAACAGCAGGGCTCCTGCCACTTGGAGGGTGTTAGGAAGAGTGCTCTAATGCCGGGTGTGAGTCTCAGGATTGCTTTGCGTAAACATTCAAAATGCCCTCTTCCTCCTCCAAACAAAAATGTAAACACTCTTTTGCTTTATGTAACAAGGACAGATTTTAAAAAAAACAAAAAAACAAAAAAAAACACCTTTTTCTATTTACAAATTCTGGTGTATTTTATAGTCTTGAATTCTTAGGAAAAGCTGAGAATTCTCACAAAACCTAGTTTCTGTAGTATAATTCTTAGGGGAGAAGGAAAGAGGAAGTCAGTTATTCTGCTTTGTTTTTATAATTAGATCTTGATATAATTTGTGCCAAGTTGGGAATTCCATGTCCTTCATATTTGTCTTAAGGCAGAACAGAATCCACTCTATGCCCGATAAAATTAACAGGCCAAACACTAGTAGTTATTTTACTATTCTACCTACTGATTGACTTAGCATCCTAACCGTGTCTTCACTCCCTTTCCAATGAAATGCTTGGGAAGTGGAGAACCCATGTTTTTCACACTGTCACCAGAAAGTTTCTCAGAGTTGGATGGTTAATGTAATCTTTAAGACCTTACAAAACTAGCATGTGTTTTCCAATATCTAGGAATGTATATTTGGCCAGGATCACCATTTAGTAAAAACCACATTAAGTAAAAAAACAAAAGCAAAACTGATATGCCCTATATTAAACCCACAAATGAAAACTCAGCTGGTAAAGTAGGCTGTGGTCTGATTACATGCGATGTTTGACTTGATTTTATTTTGTTTTCTCTCTCTTTTTTTTTTTTTGATGTTTGACTTTATTAGGTAGATGATGGGAAGCATTCATGTATTTGAGTAGGGAATTTAAGATCTGATGTTTTAGAGATCATTAAAGAGAAACTGGCAAGGTTGAAAGCAGGAAGATTAGTTACAAAATTATGTGAAGAGTCTAAGACTCCTGCACTAGGTAGTAACAGTAGCTAGTATTGATTTCAGAAAAAGCTTAGGGCAGTTTTTCTGCAGAATAATATTTGTTCATTCCTGTTTTAGGAAAGACAAATGGTAGTGACCAGAAGAATGTTTCATCTCATACAGAAAGTCAAATCTCGTACAGAAAGTTCATCTCATACAGAAAGTCAAATGGACAGAAAGAGTCCAAGAAAAATGCTACCCAGCTGGACTGTCTGATCCCAGGCTTAGCACATGATTGCATGGCATCCCCGTTAGCCACTTCGACCACCGCAGACATCCAGGAAGCTGGACTTTCTCCTCAGTCCCTCCAGACTTCTGGCCACCACAGAATGAAAACCCCATTTTTGACTGAGCTGTCTTTGCTCCAGCCTGATACTCTAGACTGTGCTGGAGAGAGTAATGCCCCACTGGCTTTATCCTTCACTGAGGACTTGGAAAGTTCTTGTTTGCTGGACCAAAAGGAAGAAAAAGGGGATTCTGCCACGAAAAGGGAATGGCTTCATAGATCTAAGAAAAACTATCAGGGTATGGAGAAACATACCAAACTATCTGAGGAAAAATGCTGTCAGCCCTTAGGCAAGACTAAATTGGAAAGGAAGGTGTCTGCCACAGAAAACAGGCAGGCCCCTGTCCTCCTTCAAACCTACAGGGAATCCTGGAATGGAGAAAACATAGAATTAGTGAAACAAAGCCCTTGTCCTATTTCTCTGTTTTCCTGGGATAATGAAACGAATGACAAGGACTCCTGGAGTCAACTTTTCACTGAAGATTCTCAAGGCCAGCGGGTCATTGCCCACAACACTAGAGCTCCTTTTCAAGATGTAACCAATAACTGGAATCAGGACTTAGGGCCATTTCCTAACAGTCCTTGGGCTCAGTGCCAGGAGGATGGGCCAACTCAAAATCTGAAGCCTGATTTGCTCTTTACCCAGGACTCTGAAGGTAATCAAGTTATCAGGCACCAATTCTAAATGTTTTTATGAAGCTTTGTTTCTAAAAGTACCCTGAAATGACAGAGATGTAGGAAACTATAGTTGTGGGTGGAGAGAGGAGTGAGTTTGTTTAGTTGGGAAGGTGGCATGGGATAAAGTTGTCATTACTGAGCATCTTCTGTGTAAGTAAAGCAGGCAGTACCATTGTTAAGACAGTGGGACTGGCATCATGGCTTTCCCTCAGGAAGAAAGTAGCTGGTAAATTCCCTGAATGAGTCTATGATGAACACTGAGGCAGCACATTGTGTATTTATCCCTCCATGAAAGCACCTTTTACTCAGCCTGCACAGAGCCATCTCTTTGCCCTTCCAGATCCCTGACTGGGACCCTGCTTATGGATTTGTAAGCTTTCAATCTCTGGCTGTAATCTTACCCACTTCAACCTCTTGACCCTTTTTTTTTTTTTTGAGTGATTAGGCAAATCTCCCCACGACCCAGGTGTGGGGAGAAGAGAGGCAGAATGGGGTGCTAGTTTCTTATTTTATTTTTGTGGTAACTGTACAGCACTTTAAAGTTACATACTTTATGTTTAAATATCCCTCTTAAGCCTGAGCTGGCCAGGCGCAGTGGCTCACGCCTATAATCCCAGCACTTTGGGAGGCCGAGGTGGGCGGATCATGAGGTTACGAGATAGAGACCATCCTGGACAACATGGTTAAAACCCCATCTCTGTTAAAAATAAAAAAATTAGCTCAGCGTGGTGGCACATGCCTGTTATCCCAGCTACTAGGTGAAGCAAGAGAATCGCTTGAACCCAGGAGGTGGAGGTTGCTGTGAGCCAAGATTGCACTACTGCACTCCAGCCTGGTGACAGAAAGAGACTGTCTCAAAAAAAAGCCTCAGTTATATAACAATCTATATGTGACTAATGTTATCCTTTTCCCACAAGATGGGACAGAATCCCCTTTGTAAAACTATGAATCCAAATAAATGTTTACAAAGTGGTTCTTAAGATAATGAAACCGTTACAAATTTTATTTTTGAAAATGTAGTGTTGTAATAGTATATGCTGTCATTGCCGAGTCTGATCTGAACCAGTGTCTAGTTTGACCTGTCTTCTACCCAAGGCATTGTCCTTTGTTGTTAATGTGGTACCTAAGGGGCTTAAACAACCTCTAGGGGACAAATTTGCAGGTTATAAGATGGAACTGCTTTTTCTTTTTTTTTGAGACGGAGTTTCGCTCGTTACCCAGGCTGTAGTGCAACGGCGCAATCTCGGCTCACCACAACCCTCCACCTCCTGGGTTCAGGCAATTCTCCTGCCTCAGCCTCCTGAGTAGCTGGGATTACAGGGACACGCCACCATGCCCAGCTAATTTTTTGTATTTTTAGTAGAGACAGGGCTTCACCATGTTGACCAGGATGGTCTCGATCTCTTGACCTCATGATCCACCCACCTCAGCCTCCCAAAGTGCTGGGATTACAGGCGTGAGCCACCATGCCCGGCCTGCTTTTTTTTTTTTTTTTTAACTTAAATTTTTTAGTTTGTTTGAGACATGGTCTCGCTCTGTTGCCCAGGCTGGAGTGTAGTGGCATGAACACGGTTCACTGCATCTTGAACCTCTTAGGCGCAAGTGATTGTCCCACCTCAGCCTCCCAAGCAGCTGGAACTATAGGCACACGTCACCATGCCCAGCTAAATTTTAAATTACTTTGAGGTCTTGTTGCCCAGGCTGATCTTGAACTCCCAAAGTGCTGTGATTAGAGGTATGAGCCACTGTGGCTGGCCTAATTTAAATGTTGAATTCTACTTTTATCTTGTATGTCATCTTTCGGGTCATTTTCCTGAAAGAACTGCTTTTAAGATTGTATGGGACTGAGTGCAGTGGCTCATGTCTGTAATCTCAATGCTCTGGGAGACTGAGGTGGGAGGTTTGCTTGAGGCCAGGAGTTCGAGACCATCCTGGGCCACACAGCAAGACTCCATCTCTACAAAAAAATTTAAAAATGTCCTGGGTGTGGAGGTACACACCTGTAGTCCCAGAAGGTGGGGGGCTAGCTTGAGCCCAGGAGTTTAGAGGCTGCAGTTAGCTAATGATCTCACCACTACACTCTGGCCTAAGCATGACAGAGCTAGATCCAGTTTCTAAAAAAAAGAGTGTAGGGCAAAATCTCTACAGAAAGGGGGAAGAAACCCCCTAGAAGGGCAGGAAAGAGAAGAAGCCAGTAGCCTGTTTAACTTCATACACCTTAAAATTAACAATAATCCTATATCCCTGGAGGATACTGGGTAACCACAACTCAAAAGATGGACACAAGAAATGCATTCTCTCTCCAAATCCTTCCTTTAATGTCAGGTAGTACTTCAACCCAAACACACAAAGTATACATACCATAGAGAAAGGGACCTGAGGGCATCTGAGTCATGCATGGCGTGGTAGGTACAAACCTTGGCTCAACCCAAAGGAGCAGTCAAGGGCCTCGAAGAAAGACAATGGTATGCTCGTTCCCCCTCCTTTCTCTTTCCTACTGGGCTTAAAGTCAGTGGAAAAGAACGCTTTTAATCGGTGGAACTGATAAGGCCTCAGGGCCCTGGAGGGTAGACTTGGTTGTTCAGTAATATAAAATATCTTTAAGGAAAAAAACAGCCCAGGCTTCCCAGCAATAGACCATGTATCAGCTGGTTCAGCAGCCTGACCTCTACATCTAGACAAGGAAGTGAGGAGGGTGATTGCTGGGCATTGGTGTAGGTTTATGATGGAGCAGCATAAGATTTTCCGTGCCCTGTGAAATGTATACAAACAGAGCCCCTTACCCTCAGCCCTGCTCTGCTGCAAGGAAGCTGCTGAGAGTGAGTGACAGCTGGGCACAGTGTCTTGTGAGACCAATTATAGGGTCTAATGCAGTGAAGTAAATCAGTCATTTAGGACCTATTTTCACACAGGGGCAAGGAAAAACCAGAAACAACTTCTCTCCTACCCTTTAAACTGAGACACTTCATTCTGCACAATTACCTGTAACAAATGTCTCAGGTCAAATCATAGGCCTTAGCTTCTGCTAGGGTTTGAAGTCTGGGAAACATACAATCCAGTTCTTCTCTTTCAGTCCAAGCTCTAGCTTGTCAGCAAGATTGCTGACAATTTCTCCTTGAGAGGCAGAAAAATCTGCAGTGAGGAAGGCAGCTATTGAAGGTATTCCAGGAGCATGAGACTGAGTTTGCAGAGCTGAGGGTTCAGTTTCCTTTTCTACTGATATCTTCTTCCTTTAGAGCAAATTTCCTCCGTAGGACCTCAGAGATAAGCACAGCAGGGTCTTCCTCCTTCAATAAACTCCGGTTCCTAGAGGCACAATAACAGCTTGAGTACTTCTTCCTGGGTAGTGCTGTCTATCTTTGAATACATTATCTCATTGAATCCTCACACAATCTTAAGAGGTAGGTGCTACTACAATTCCCTTTCACAGATACAGAAATTGAAGCATAGGAAAGTTATACAAGTTGCCCAAGGTCAGTAGTCACTCAGCAAGTAAGTGGTGAATCCAGAGTTCAAAACCAAACTAGCTGGTTCCAGATCTCTTCTCTTAACTAGAATGCTTTACTAGTTCCTGAAATAGCTATAAAGTGTGGGTAAAGTAAAGGACCATCAATCTGTAAGAGCTGGCCTCTGGTGGCTAATAAGCTTCTGCTTCTGCCTTCTGGCCCTATGTTTTCATAGTAGCATTTCCCCAGGTCAGCAAGGGAAGTGACTGATGACTCTTGGCTATTCTGACCCTTAATAGTTCTGGAGAAAAGGTGTGTTTGGGATTTCCTACTACCCTGTCTCCCTTTCAGGGGAGATGATGTTTTTATAAGAGCCAGAATTAGAGCAAAACATTCACTTAAGAAACTCATGGGAACAAAACCAACTCCAAACTGAAGTCCAAATTATCAGATACATTATATAACAGGGTCCTAGATACCTGGAAAATAGTTGCTTGAAATCCTAGTGAACTTATATACGTGTATCCTCATGAAGGTGTTTGATTGGTGATTAAGCTAAATATAAAGGCCAAGACTGACTATTCAACATTCAAAGCAAAAACAAGACTGCATTTGGTTGGTGACATTTCTGAACCTTGCTGATTTCGGTACTTTCCCATTCTTATTCACTGACCCAGCTCCTGATGCAAGGACATAAGTGGGAGGAGGGGGCTGGCAGTAAAGGTCTTGAATCTAATTTGGTCCAAAAGGCAAATAAGAGACAGTTTTGAGAGTCAACAACTATAAAGCATTGTGTTCAGAAGAAAACAGCTCAGAAAAGACCAAAAGCAGCAGCAACTGAATTTGGGAATATAGAAGACCAAAGAGCAGGTGAGTATGACCAACCTGACTAGGGCCAGTGAAGGAATGTTAATGGTGATTTCCCAAATGGGTCAACTGCCAGGAAGCAATGAGAAAGTCATTTAGCCTGATCTAGTTTTCAGAAGAAAATGCGTCCTAGGAAACAAAAAGGGAACCAAGGCAAGTAACTTTCCCTTTAACAGGAACTTTATCAACTCAGGAGACCTCACTTCCAGTCCCTAAAACAATTTTTCATCTGCATTAACAAATAGAGCTGGCTGGGTGCAGTGGCTCACACCTGTAATCCCAGCACTTTGGGAGGCTGAAGTGGGCATATCACAAAGTCAAAAGATTGAGACCAGCCTGGCCAACATGATGAAACCTCATCTCTAGTAAAAATACAAAAATTAGGCATGGTGGTGTAGTCCCAGCTACTCGGGAGGCTGAGATAGGAGAATTGCTTGAACCCTGGAGGTGGAGGTTGCAGTGAGCTGAAATCATGCCACTGCACTCCAGCTGGGCAACAGAGTGCACTCCATCTCAAAAAAAAAAAAAAAAAGTCAAATACATCTGCACAAGCTCGGTGCTGGCTATCAAGGTCTAAATCTCAAATGCTCAGGAGCTTACATTCAAACCAAGTTCCTCTGGTATCTGGTGGTCCTGTGCAGCTGTTGAAACTACAATTCAGTTGTGGATTGTATGCACCCCACTATGCAATGGGATGACTCCCTGAGGCTTCTCTGCCAGATGAAGCTTTTCCCCAAAGTCCCTCATGCGCCATCGGAAAAACCTAGAGCTCCACTCCTTGGGGTTCTACTTTAGTAAGTTAAAGATGTATTTTTAACAAATCCAAGCAATTCTGATACACAGACAGGTTTAGGAACTCCTGGTGAGTCTCAAAAGCCTTGTTCTCAAATCATTGAATTTGCAGGATTTGCTTGCATAATGGACCACTGTATTTTAAAGCAGAAATCTCCAACTTATGAAATTCTCCTCCCACCAAAAAAGTCTACTAATTTGAGATAAGAAAACAAAACATAATGTCATGCAACCCATCACTTTGAAAGGTGGGGCATGGAGACACTGTCACTAGCAGTATAAGAAATGAAGTGGTAAAGCCACCGAGAACAGAAGTTGGATTAGATGAGCCTTCTTGTAAGATCCTTACTAGCCAAATATTTGGTTTGGGTGACCTAACCCAATAAATGTAAAGTGTTGCTCTTTCCTCAAACTGGGGCCTAAGACACTAGCAAGCAGGTAGTCAGGAAGCTTTATGAATGACATAACATACGGTACTACTAAGAACTTACTATTTAAGTATGTTGCATTAGATCATTGGCCATGGGTAACTCAGAGTAAATAGATCACCAGAGTTCCTCATCAGATACTTACAGATCTTGGCTCTGTTTCATCCGGTGAAAGTCCTTCAGGATACCCATCATGTCTGCAAAGCTGCTGGCCTTGGACAAAGAGATGCAGTCATCCTCTTCAGACGAACTGCAGGTAGCTTTGTGTTCTGGTTTGCAACATTCAGGGCTGGCAGAACAAAGCAGGGGGACTGATGGAAGCTCAGGAACCTCCACCTCTGTCTCCTCGGTGATGTCACTAATGACAAAGGAAGTTGTAGAGTGGAATGAGGATCCAAAACAAGGTAAGGGAGAAGAGACATTTGAACTTCCTGGAGATAAGAAATCTGGCGTTAATGAAGCCGAAGCTGAAAGAGAAAACAATAGGCATGGATGGACATTGGGGCCAGAACACAGTAGCAACATCTTCTCCCCACAGCCCTGCCTACTGAACATTCATTTCCTGGGCTGACACCATGACATTCTGGGAGAGCCAGGATGGTATCTCTGTAGCCAGTGGAGGGTCAGTCCACTATGCTGCTCACTCAGGGGCTCAGAAATATGTAGAAGCACTGGGCTTTTCCAGTGTTCCAAAAGGGCAAGAAAACCCAGCCCTAAAGGCCTTGGCTTTTAAAAGCTCCCATTCCACAATAGGTGTGGAGTGGTAGCCTTGTTACAGGCCAAAGCAGCAGTGACAGCGCTAAGGCCTGAATTTGTCCTTTTCTCTAACTAGGCTAGTGCTTTTGACTATGCTCCTTTGAATCTTACTATGAACTAGAAGACATGTTCTCAGCAAAACTAGAATGGTGACAGACCTCCCAACATTCCCAAATTTCAGTGAAGAGAATTTCCCAATTTCTACATTTCTACAAAACTAAAAATATTTTAAAACCACTAAATATACTAAAAACTGTTTCTAAAAAAAGTTACTTCTGCTTGTCTCTCGTATGACAGAAGTAGCCAAGAAATATAAATGGAAAGTTTCAGTGCAATTCTTCTAAATAAATGAAGATTTCAAAGAGTACCATGATTTTCATGTGTTCTACCAATTGGTAAGTTTCGGAACTATGACTTTGAGTCAATGCAGAGTGAAAAAATGAGGATGGGAGGAACATGAGGATAAGCCCTGAGCATCTTGGGACATATTGACCTGTTGGCTGTCCATGCCTCTGGTCAAGGCAGGCTTCCCATTCATTTCCAGTGGTTCTGCCTTAACTGCAGATAGAAAGCTGGAGGGGTGGGTTACAGGGCTTGTCTGCATAATGGACCCATTTTTTTTTGGAGACAGAGTCTTACTCTCGCCCAGGCTGGAGTGCAGTGGTGCAACCTCAGCTCACTGCAACCTCCGCCTCTCAGGTTCAAGTGAGTCTTGTGCCTCAGCCTCCCAATTAGCTGGGACTAATTTTTTAATTTTTTTGTAGAGACAGGGTTTCACCATGTTGGCCAGGCTGGTTTCAGACTCCTAACCTCAGGTGATCCACCTGCCTCACCCATTTAAAGTGTTGGGATTACAGGCGTGAGGCACTATGCCCCACCACTGTGTTTTAAGGTCGAAATCTCCAACTTTATGAAGCTTTCCTCCCACCAGAAAAGTCCAACAGTTTGAGATAAGAAAACATAACAACAAAACATAATGTCATGCAACTCCCCACTCTGCAGGGTGGGCCTTGGGGACACTGTCACTAGCAGTATGAGAACTGAAGTGGTAAAGCCACTTGTGATCCCTGGTAGAAACAAGGAAAGGAAAGATAGGTGCTTAAAAAGGGTAAGTCTCAGTGGTGGTGGCAGGAATGTTTATTTCTTGTATTGAAAATGAAGGCCAGGCATGGTGGCTTATGCTTGTAATCCTAGCATTTTGGAAGGCTGAAGCAGGTGGATTGCCTGAGCTCAGGAGTTCGACACCAGCCTGGGCAATGACGAAACCCTATCTCTACTAAAAATACAAAAAATTAGCTGTGTGTGGTGGCGTGTGCCTGTAATCCCAGCTACTCAGGAGGCTGAGGCATGAGAATTACTTGAACCCAGGAGGTGAGGGTTGCAGTGAGCCAAGATCGCACCACTGTACTCCAACCTGGATGACAGAATGAGACTCTGTTTCAAAAAACAAAGTCGGCTGGAAGCAGTGGCTCATGCCTATAATCCTAGCAGTTTGGAAGGCCAAGGCGGGTGGATTGCTTGAGGCCAGGAGTTCAAGACCAGCCTGACCAATATGGTGAAACCCCATCTCTACTAAAAATACAAAAATTGGCCAGGTGTGGTGGTGCACGCCTGTAATTCCAGCTACTCAGGAGGCTGAGGCACAAGAATTGCTTGAGCCTCGGAGGCACAGGTTGCAGTGAGCCAACACTGCTCCAGCCTGGGTGACAGAGCAAGGCCCAAGATCCTGTCCCCAAAAAAAGGAAAGCTGGCTGGGCTCAGTGACTCATGCCTATAATCCCAGCATTCTGAGAGGCCAAGGCGGGTGGATCATCTGAGGTCAGGAGTACAAGACCAGCCTGGCCAACATGGTGAAACCCGTCTCTACTAAAAATACAAAAATTAGCCAGGCCTGGTGGTGTACCCCTATAGTCCCAGCTACTTAGGAGGCTGAGGTAGGAGAACCCCTTTAACCCAGGAGGTGAAGGTTGCAGTGACCCGAGATTGTGCCACTGCACTCCAGCCTGGGTGACACAGCAAGACATTAAAAAAAAAAAAAAAAGGCTGGGCACGGTGACTCACGCCTGTAATCCCAGCACTTTGGAAGGCCAAGGCGGGCAGATCACGACATCAAGAGATCAAGACCATCCTGGCCAACATGGGGAAACACCATCTCTACTAAAAATACAAAAATTAGCTGGGCGTGGTGGTGTGCGCCTGTAGTCCCAGCTACTCAGGAGGCTGAGGCAGGACAATTGCTTGAACCTGGGAGGCAGAGGTTGTAGCGAGCCAAAATCCTGCCACTGTACTCCAGCCTGGCAACAAAGCAAGACTCTGTCTCAAAAAAAAAAAAAAAGGCAACTGTGGGCTTATGTAAGATGTGATCTTAAAGACACCTGGAAGAGAGTGTCAGTTTTTGTGGCTAAGGGAAGGACTCTGCCTGGGGTCACAAATTAAGTGAAGATTTTATTCCTAATCAAACCATTCAGCCCAAAATGGCTGGTAGAACCATCTAAGAGGCACTATAGGCTAGCCAGTTGTCAGTACAACCCCACAGCCTGGAACCTAAGTACCGCCAAACCAAGGACTACCATTTTCTTTACCCAGATCCTGCCCAAGAGCCAGGGGAAATGAACAGCCTATATTTTGGCCCTGGCACAGAGGTTCCTACCTGTATCAGCTGCCACTATCTTTGCAATCTGGCTGCGTAAGTGGCTCAGCTCATCCTGCAGCTCAGTGGTACGGCTTAGGGCTGGCAGAGCTGGCTTCTTCAGGGCCAGAAGCCTCTCCTCGGACCCACGCAGGTTGGGCACTGAGGCATTGCGCTGCATGACAATCAGAGGGCTGGGTTTCCAGGTGTGCCTCAGGGGGCGCGTATCACTCCTGGACGAGGAAAAACCAAGTAGGTCAGTTAGAGACAGCTAGCCAGTGTGCTCCTAAAATTCCTTCCCCCAATCCTATAAGAGTAGTACAGTAAGGTTCTGCTCCCGTCTGGGCCCACAGTTCTCATTCCTCTCTCCTTGCTGCCTGCCACCTCTCCTAAGACGTTCCCCATTCCTCAGCAGACCAGCTACTGCCTCAACTACCTGACCCGGGCATATGTCTCCTCTTCATCCGCAGCAATCCAGGCGATGTCGGCCAGGGTAGGGACTGGAGGCACATCTCTCAAACACAGGTCAGAGATGTTGGGCAGGGTCTATGGAGAAACAAATTTTATCAACATTTACTGATGCCATAAGCCCATCAAAAACTGCACAACACACAGAAGGGGTACCTAATCCAACACTGGGTGTCAAGAATGCTTCCTAGAGGGAACAGAAAGAAGCACTTAATAGAGGCCAGATGCTGGTCAGGCATGGGTCACACCTGTAATCCCAGCACTTTGGGAGGCTGAGGCAGGCAGAATGCTTGAGACCAAGAGTTTGAGATCAGCCTGGGCAACATGGCAAAACCCAACCTCTACCCAAAAAATACAAAAATTGGCTGGGTATGTTGGTGTACACTTGTAGTCCCAGCTACTCAGGAGGCTGAGGTGGGAGGATGGCTTGAACCTGGGAGGCAGAGGTTACACTGAGCTGAGATTCTACCACTGCACTCTAGCCTGGATGACAGAACCAGACTCTGTCTCAAAACAAGAGGTAAGATGCATGAGAGGAGAGTCTGTGGGATTGCAAACAGTTCTGTGTCTTCAATGGGATAGGCCTGAGTCACCTTTTAATAGAGATGGCTATTGTCGAAAACCATTGTGCCCTCTGGTGAAAATACAAGGTCATCAACAACCTGTTATATCAACAGAAAATTTTTCCTGACTAGCTCTTTATAATCCTGTATAGCTAATTGAGATCTACATTGTTACAGCAATGCTGTTTTAAACAAACCTGATAATTTGAATATATTTAGATTTAAATACAAAGAAATAATTATACAAAAGGAACCATAATAGGATTTCTTAAAATAGCTCCTCAACCCAAATGAGCAACAACCAAAGAGAGAATAAAGATGTTGTGTAAAGTGAAAAATTACAATTCAATCATGTTGACTGTAATTACAACAAAATAAAAAACATTCATCTAGGAAAAGAGAGGACTACACTAAGACATTAATAGTTATTGTATTATTACTGTATAATTATAGGTTATTTTCCTTTTCATAATTCAATATTTTCATATGCTTAAATTTAAAAAATGGTAAGAGTTCCTTAAATAATACTTAAGGTAATATAATAATAAATGTATATCAGGCTGGGCGTGGTGGCTCATGAGGTCAAGAGATCGAGACCATCCTGGTCAACATGGTAAAACCCCGTCTCTATAAAAATGCAAAAAAAAATTAGCTGGGTGTGGTGGCGCATGCCTGTAATCTCAGCTACTCAGGAGGCTGAGGCAGGAGAATAGCCTGAACCCAGGAGGCGGAGGTTGCGGTGAGCCGAGATCACACCATTGCACTCCAGCCTGAGTAACAAGAGTGAAACTCCGTCTCAAAAAAAATAAAAAATAAATAAATGCATATCTACACACAAGTAAAATTCAACTGTTTCTGCCACAAATTATTTGGTATGATAGATGGATCCAGGATTGATAGCTCCTGCATTTAGATAGGAAACCTGGGACTCACAGGAGTTAAGTGATACTCCAAGGTCACACACAGAGATGGACTTCCACTGACCCAGGAACTAGTGCTAAAATAGGGGAAGTCTCCATTTGTTTTCCTGATTAGTGCTGAATGCTCCTTTGCTCCTGGCAATTAAATGAGTAAATACATATAAAGTACTCAGCCAGTGCCTGACACATAGCAGTGTGCTCAGTAAATGTTAGTATTACCAATACTACTCACATATATTCCTGCTCTATGAGAGCCTGTGCCCTTGATTGTCTCTGCCCAGCATCTGGCCAAAGAACTAATGAGGGTATAGCCAAGTATGGGAGGAGCAGCCTCCATGGAGTCAGCCACACTCCCCCGGCTTTTTTTTTTTTTTTTTTTTTTTTTAAATGATTCTGAGGCAGCTAGGAACACTTCCTGCCCAGGACCTTTAGGCAATTACGGATAGCTAGCAATCTGAATAATGGGACAGCTTTTCCTGCCCCCTAACCCCAACACACGTCCATTACTAACCCTAATACCAACCCTGATACCTCTTCTAATTCCAGATCCAGTTCCTACAAAAACTTTGCTGTTTAGCATCTTTTATACAGATTTGGCTCCTTCATTTCTATTTCTACCTGGCCCCACATCCTTTTATGCACATATTTCTATCTTCTCTGTGTGGGTAGAAAGCAGAAGTATTTCTTTTGTGTCCCAGCTCCCCAAATGTACACATCTGAACCATACAGTCTGGAGCTGGTGCTTAGCCATTACCTCCTAGAGGGAGCCAGCTGGGACTAATAAATACTACTTAGCTTTCTACCACAGAAGGGAGCTCATTCCTAGACTAGGCAGGAATCTCTGGAATCTCTGCTGCAGCGTGGGTGCTAAAGGATCTCTAGACACAGAGGTAAGACCGAAGTACCCCAGTAAAGGATGCCCAGATTGGCCAGAAAGAGCAGGCTGAGGAATTATGGCCTCAGAGAAACACTAAAAATAGTGGAGCTGGGCATGGTGGCTTGTGCCCGTAATCCCTGCTACTAGGGAGGCTGAGGCAGGAGAACTGCTTGAGCCCAGGAGTTTAAGGCCTAGCCCAGGCAACATAGCGAGACCTCATCTCAAAAAATAATAAATAAAAATACTGGCTACATAGCCATTAGGGCTGGTGAAGAAAAGCAGAGTTCACTCAAACATCATAACACTCAGTGTCCCATGTGGGGACCTGCCAGGTTCCTTGTGATCACCGGTTTGTATGCAATCAGGACGGCACAGTGACCAGGATCTATTATAAGCACTTACTAAATATTTCATAACAAAATGAAAAGTGACCAGGAAACAACCTACTTTGGCAGTACCAAGGGGTTTGGGGCACAGAAGCAGCACTCTCTGAGCCTCTACTCTCCTGCCCTTCCAACATACTCACCTCAAAGGATGCCCGGGGACATGGCTTCAAGGGTAGGTTGGTCCCAATTCTTCTCACTACACTTCGAGCAGCCCCATGTGGCTTGTTTTGCCAGATTGGGATGGTCTGGACCAAAGAGAGAAAGACAGCCACAACCTCAGAGACTGAGTCCATCTACTGTCCCTGTCCTCTCCTCTCTAGCAGGGAGACTGAATTCCACAATCCTAGGTACAGGGCAGACTCGGGGGGTAAATCAACTCTTAACTATAGTGAGGGCAGGTTCCCCAGTTGCCAGCCTAACCCTGGCTAGCCACCCAAGGGGATACCTGCTGCTGCTCAGGCAATGTTGGGAGGGCCAGTGAAGGGGAGAGGAAATAGCTGGGTGTAGAGATAATCCAGGCTTTCCTTCCCTTCCTCTGTACAGAAAGGCAGACATACACTGACTCCTGAAGTGCCCCAGAATCATAACTGGTTCTTACGGTGAGGGAGTGAAAGGGTAGCCTTGTTCCAATTCCAGGCTTCTGGAGAAAGGAGGACTTAACTGGAGAGTATCAGAACCTTATAGAGTACTTCAGCAGGCCCAGCACCCAACCTTCCCCACCATACCCCTGCCCTAGGAATGCCCCTTACCACAGTGGCTTCCATTCCCGACATTTGGAGCAGCTCCTACACTTGAAAGACAAGGCAGCCACAGGGCAGCTCCGGAAGGCAGGAGGCGTGACTCCTTCATATCAGGCCATCTGGAGGAACACCAGATTTCCCTCTTGTGAAACAACCCTCACAGTGGGAACTCAATGGTCACCACACCAGCCCCACAAAACCAGGCCCTGCAGAGCCATGACTACCACCAAGGCTTCTCTGATGTTTCACAGGGGAGAAAACCAGCCCAAGAGGCTGCCCTCACCCAACACTTACTCTAAGTCCAGACTCTTAAAGGTTCTGTTCAAGATTTGTCTAGTGAGCTTGGCAAACCCAGGAGCCTTCCTAGGATCTAAGGTTTCCTGAGGCAAAACTTCTAAAGATGTAAATGGAACCCTTTGGTGGCTACAAAGCTTATAGAGCCGAAATGTAGGTCCTATCCACGCCCACAATTCATTTTGGAAGATGAGATGTAAAAGCACTGCTGGGCCCTTCCTTGCAAGGGGAGAGATCAGAGAGAACAGGAGAACAAACAGCAGCTCATGCCAATCTCAGTCTCTTGAGCTACAGACAAAAAGAGCCAAAAAGGTTTATCCTAGCTCAGCCACATTCTGGCTTTGTAGCTACAGGCAAATTATTTAACTTTTCTGAACGCTGGCTTTTCTATCTGGAAAAGGGGACAAGAAAAGCTGCCACTGGAGGCTACCTTAAGGGTCAATGAGTGAAATGGGTGTTTCTGAGTACTTAATGAACTGTTATAACACAGATCGGTGGGGTGACACCCTATCTGAGGGGTCACCTCACAGATAGGTGAGGTGACATCTGACTGCTCTTCACAGCAGTCCTTGCATGGTGAGCAGATGCAATCAGTGTGCTTGTTCATTCACTTGTTCATCAAACACCAACAGTACCCACTTGTGCCAGGCCCTGTGCTGGGCACCATAGGGACTATGGAAGGAGTAAGACACAGTCATACTCTCAAGGAACTCGCTGTCCAGCAGAGTGATAGGACATGAATACATACTTCTAGCAAAAGCTAAATATCACTAGGCAGGTAGCCAGATGAGGTCAGAGCTCCCGCCCTAGTGCTCTGTAATGAGCTTCCAGGGAGTAGGAAAAGAAGACAAAACAGCAAGAGCACAGGCCCAGCACAGGAAAGCGAAGGATATGTGAAGAGGAGCAGAGTATGATAAAGCTACAAAGTAGGGGTCAAGTCATGAGGCCTGGAGGAGAAGTCACTGGGGAACCCTGGACAGGCTCTGAACGGGGGACAGACTAGACTGACAAAGCAGCTCTTTCTGGAGACCTCCCGTGGAGGGTCTTCTACCCTTGGGAGAGGAGGTATCACTCGCTTTACGATACATATGGGGAAAGAAAGTTGGAGAGGAAAAGGCACTTCTCTCAGGTCACTCTGGTCATGCCAGTGGAAAGCACCCAAAACCTCGTCCAAGTCCTGCCATCTCCTGCGTGGGCTCCATCTCGGCTCAGTTCAATTTTTTAGAGTGTCTCTGTGTGCCAGGCTCTGTGCTGAATGTCAGTGCCAGCCACAAACTGCACTAACAGTATGTCTCTGTGTTTTTCACTTTCCTCTCTGACCTTATCTCCAAAGACCTAGCTGGGCCTAAATCTCACACACAGCCAGAGGAATCCTTCCCAAACACGCTGTTAATCACATGGCTAGTCCGTTTAAAACTGGCTTACTAGAGCCAACAGGATAAAATCCACAGTCAGGCCCAAACCCATCTTTCTCTGCCCTCTCTAGACCACACTCACTGAGCACCAAGGCCTGCACACTTCGCAACCAGCCTTCCTGCTCTCCCCTTGCTCTCCAGCCACAATGACGCTCAGCCCCCAACACCCCACCTCTGAGCCCTGCATCAAATACCAGCCCCGCTTCGCCGAGCTCATTCTTCATCATGCCTCAGAGCTCAGCTCAAGCATCACGTCCCTTTCCTACGACAGGGTCAGGTCCTTTCCTGTGCGCCCCGAGCACCCTGCCTGTCCCTCGGAGTGCTCGCAAGAGGAACTGGATAACTGTGATCCCCGCGCACAGCATGGTGTCTGCCTAGGACACAGCAAGCGCTTCAACACGCTGAAATAAACGAATCAAGGGGAACACCAACTCAGATGTCACTCCCGCCCCCAAGTGTCACTGGCTAGATCTTCCCCCGGTTCGCCGGCACCGGTGGGTCTTGCCATCTCCGTGCCCCGCAGCCCGCCTGAGGCTGCCGTTGCTGTCTGAGGACAGACGCCCCCCTCAGGAGAGCCGGAGCTCCCCCAGCGCAGGGCCCCGCTCAGCACTCCTGGTCCCGGGCGTCCCCACGGAAGCCTCCGTGCTCAGTGAAACTTTGCCGCGCACGGCAGCGGCCAGAGTCGGCGCGGACCCTCTTCCCACGCGGCCCGGCCCAGGGCGCGCCGCTCCCCCACCTCCCCGCGGCAGCTGCGCGGACCTGGGCCAAGGTCGGCCAAGTCCTCGCCGCCTGCCCAGAGGCCCTTGGACCCAGAGGCCCGGAACCCGAGTGCACGGAAGCCTCTGAGCTGCGGCCAGGTCTCAAAACAAGCAGCAGGGCAGCCCGGCCCGTCAAGCAGGGAGGCCGAAACTAGAAGCCTCAGATCTGGCTCGGTCACTATTTGGTGCGAGACTCCGACGAGCAACTGCCCTTCAGGGACTCAGTTTCCCCGGGGCCAAGTGAGGGGGACAGCAACGGTTCCCGCGAGAACTCGCGCGGGAACAGGAGACGCGGGCTCCACACAGCACCTGGCACGTAGACTACTAACGGGCTGGAAGGCCGCGCTCCCGCCTCCGCGCCACCCTAGAACCTTTCCTACCTCAGGCTCCAGCTCCGGGACTCTCACCTCACGGTCCCTCCTTCCACCGTGGGCCGCCCAGCCTCAACCACCCTCACTTCCGCTGATCCGCCCCCCGGAAGCGATCCTCCCTCCGCATCTGCGCACCGAGCCGCGCCTCCGCGCACCCTCGGGAGGCGGGTCCAGCCCGGGGACGAAGCGAGCGCAGCCCCTGAGTGGGCGGGGCGCTGGAGGCCGCACGCTCGGATCCCGAGGCCACGCCCCTCCCTCGAGGCCACGCCCCCGCAGAGGTTTGTGCCCCCGGGAAGAATTGGTGGCCTTTGCAGATCCCAGGGCCCGATTCGTCGCGTCCCCCACGTTTAGCCCCCATCCGACTTGACATCTGGAAGCCGAGGGCTATGTTGCTCAACCCCTAAAATATGTGGTGTATGCTGCTCCTACCCCCAGGGCAAACCAGAATCCCCACCCTGGCGTTCAAGCCCTGGGCCCCTTCCCAGTTCACCGTTCCCAGGCAAGGCCCTCTGCAAAGCCCCTCTCCAGCAAGAATGGGCAGAATGGGCCTCTTTCTCCTCTGACTCCTGCTCTCCAGCACTTTGCAGCTTTCTTCTATTTTAGCCTCCCCCCGCCCCCACCCCCACACGGTACATTCAGTGAGTTTGCTCATTAGATGGGTACGTTCATGCTCAAAGACCCCAGCGGCGCTGTAGGAAGAGCCACATTCCTTCCAGGCTCACTAACCCACTCTCTTTGTGCTCCTGCCCTCACTGTCGTGGTCTGTGGCATTCAGTTCCTGGGTCACATTTCCTCCTCTGCCTTCCACAGCGCCAGGCTGTGCCTGGCTCCCACGCTGCAGTTTCTTGGTCCCAAAGCCTGCTATCCTCTCTGACAGAGACAGCTGGTTTCATGGGTAACCAGCCCCATGCTCAGAACTCTGTACTTGGTTTAGTACTCTGCTGTTGTCCTCTTGTAATGATTAATTTTCTAACTGTGCTCTGCAGTGTTAGAAAATGATGTTACTGGTCCTAGCAAGAGACCTCAGAGGTCATCCATTCTGATCTCCACCATATTTCAAATGCTAAATACTGATTTCCTGAAGATTGACCAGCCTTCCCCTTCCAGGATGGCACATTGTGTTTTAATCATTACCTTCCCCTCCAGTGCAATGGCAGATCATGGAAGTCCACGATAGCTCTTTCCTGGGCGTAGATGCTGATTTGGTGCTCCACTCAGATCCCCTTGCAGGAATGATGGAGCCCCTTAAACTGGGAATTGCCTTCATCTCCCAAACCAATGACTGATACAAGGTCCAAAAGGTTGGTTCAACTCTGCAGTGTGGGTCAGGCCAAGGCTGGGCTGAGACTGTTCCTACTCAGCATTTTTCCTTTCCCTCTTGTTTCCCTCCTTCTTTTACAGGTTTTTCTGGAAGTTCACTTCCTCAAAAAAATAAATCAATCACCTCATGCCTGTCTCAGGCTGTTTTTAAGACAATGAGTTTAACTTCAGGATCTTTCTCAACAGAAAGCACCAGATTCTCAAAACAGTAAGTCCTACCATTTGTTCTATCACAAACTTATTCTGGGGAAGTCACGCAAGCCCTCTCTCTGGTGATAAGATAGTCCTCGAGAGCATTCCAGCTCAAGTCGGCCCCAGGAGGGAGCCACCCCATGGAACGGCAGAACTGACAACATCCCACTCAAAGGAAAAGCACTTAGAACCACCCTAGTCAGTCTTCTCTGATTTTATTACAGGGCATGTTGGGGACAGGGGAGGGAAGTGGCAAAGGAGTGGCAGGAGGGCAGCCTAGGCCCTCTCTCACCCTGAGTCTTGAGGCCTGGTGGGGGGCAGGAACTGCAGAGGCATCAGATGAAGCCTCAGAAAGCCCAGGCCATCAGCACCTTCCATGGGACCAGGAATGTGGAGTTGGCTCTCCAGGAACAGCAGGAGAAAGGCTTGCATGAGCTACCCCCGCCACCTATACCTGACAGGATAGGGGAGACCCGGAGAGAGCATCAGTTGCCCTCCCTTCCCATTAAGGGGCATGGGGCATGGGAGCACTTCCTCCAAGGACACAGAGAGCCTGGCTGAGCTGGCTGGCTCATGCTCCTTCTGGTCTGGAGATCAGAGGAGAGTGAGATACTCTGGTTTGAAAGGCCTTCCTTTCTACTTCGGGGAAAACAGGCAGGGAGGTGAGGGTGCAGTGCCAAAAAAACGCCCCCAAAACTCCACCTGGCTGAGTGACCCTGGGTAAGTCACTTCACTTCCTGGAGACTCAACTTTCAAGATGGGAACAATGAGCATCGCCTCACAGGTTTGTCCAGAGGATTAAGTGAGAAAGTGTGTGTAATATTACTGATGACTGGATGATACGAAATTGAAAACAAGGCTGGGCGCGGTGGCTCACGCCTGTAATCCCAACACTTTGGGAGGCTGAGGTGGGTGGATCACGGGGTCAGGAGTTCGAGACCAGCCTGACTAACATAGTGAAACCCTGTCTCTACTAAAAATACAAAAATTAGCCAGGCATGATGGTATGTGCCTGTAGCCCAGCTACTAGTGGGGCTGAGGCAGGAGAATCACTTGAATCCAGGAGGCGGAGGTTGCAGTGAGCTGATATGGTGCCAATACACTCCAGCCTGGGCAACAGGACAAGGCTCTGTCTCAAAACAAAACAAAACAAAATTGAGAAGACAACTGGCTGGGGAAGGCTCAGCGGAAACGCTCAAGGCAAGCGGGGGAAGTTGGTGGACAGAAGGCCTGGGAGTGGCTGCAACGTAGCTTTCTTCACGTTTAGCTCACCCGCAGTGAGCCCCAAGTGGGGAGAATATTAGGGTCCCGGGAGGGGGCAGCCTGACATCAAGGCCTGAATGAGAATGCACGGGTGCCCATGGGCTGCGTGGAGGATGGGACAGCGTGGGAAGAACAGGGATCCTCTGAGGGCTGTTTTTAAAAAGCTGAAGAGAAGGAAGAGAGGACTATTTCTTCCCATAGGTGCAGCTGCAAAGACATCAAGCTGGACCCATCGAGGATTTCGGATCCAGCCATCATGGGGCTGCTGCCGGGGATGCCAGTGCCCCTCCTTTCTCCTCAGCACTGGGGTTATAAAAAAATACCTACAAACCATGATAAAGTTTGTGTAAAAACACTTTTCTGCATGTATTAAAAAAAGAAACTGGCCGTGGTCAGTGGCTCAGGACGTGGACCAA
This sequence comes from Callithrix jacchus, assembly GCF_049354715.1. NCBI lineage: Eukaryota > Metazoa > Chordata > Mammalia > Primates > Cebidae > Callithrix > Callithrix jacchus. Next base: position 62,455,464 of record NC_133508.1, on the reverse strand, counting down.
AGTCCCAAGAGTGGCCAAGGGGAGTCCATGGCACCCCAATGGTAGAAGAGGTAGCCTGGGGCACCCCTGCGGCTGGGACAGTGCTGGCTCTGGAGAAGGCTGTTCTTTGGCTGGGCTATGCTTCCGTGGATGCAAGGTCTGAGGGGCGGGAGGGATGGCAGGAGCACTGGCTCCAGCAGTCCCATGGAGACCCTGTGCTGGGGTGGGCAGTGGGGGAGCCTTGGCCCTGGGCCTCAGGAACCCCCTTAGTGAACCCCATTGCTAAAGGCAGAAGCCTCTTCACAGTAAGCTTCCCCAGACAGCTGGGGGAGCGAGCTGCAGGGGGTCCAGTCTGGTTTCCACTTCTGATGGAGGGTTCTGCCCAGAGGCTCCAGACGGCTGTGTCCTACTGAGACCGACCCCAGCTGGGGACATCAGGCACAGGAGGGCAGCCTGGGTTATGGACAGGAACCAAGGCGCTAGATGAACAGAAGAGCCACTTGGCAGCCTGGCTTCTCCTGCCAGGGGCTTCTGGATATTTCCTTGGGGAAGGAAGCAAGGAGAGGATGGTGGCCCTGTCCTCCTAGCCTGTTCCTCCCTCCTCTTCTTCACCCCACAAGGGCCTAGACTGTGTGGCTGGCTGGGAGAGGTCCAGGGAGTCCCCTCAGGCCCTGATCTGGGGGGGCCCAAGCAGCTTCCAGAGCCAAGTGGGTAGGGAGAGGGTGACGGAGCTAGAGGTTCCTCCACCCAGTCAGCCCAGGCACCCCTTGTGTACCCACCACCATGGAGCCAAGGCTGTGACGGGCACCCCCAGTGGATCTTGTACCCCAAGGCAGCCTAGGTGTGGGTGGGCGTGGGCGGCATCTGCAGTGGGCTGAGGACCACTCTGGCTCTGGGGAGTGGGGGCCTGTGCATCAGATCCCATCCGCCCCGCAGGTACTCTAGGGCTGGAGCAGGGGCAGGCCACGCCGGAGCCCCTCCTTCAGGAACTGCATGTAGGTGGCTGTGGACGGGTCTTCAAAGGTGGGTGAGAAGCTGAAGAGATTGTTCTCAATTTCCTCAGGCTTCATGGAGGTGATGTCCAAGAAGTAGTTGGCGTTGATGTGGTGGACCTGGGAGGAGGGCTGGGTGAGGAGAGTGGGGAAAGGGGGCCCCAGGCTCCTTGTACCTTCTGCTCTTTGGGGAGAAGCAGGGACTCTCGAGCATTGGCAGTCCCTGTCTGAGGCAGATGGTGGGCAGGCAGGCAGTGACGCAGTAAGCCCTGGCCACTGCCGACCCTGCGCCCCACTCTGCACATGTGGGGCCCTCTGACGAGGGGGCTCCTCCCTGCCTTACCCACCAGGTGAAAACCCAACACCTTCCAACAGTGCCTCTTCCACTAGCCCTCTGTCCCACCCCCCAAAAGGACCTCCCTCCTTGTTCCTGTGACCCCAGACTCCATCCTGAACTCCGTATCCACTTCTCTCACAGTACCCTCACACTTGCCAGCGTCCCCATCGGCCTCTCGCTCCAGAAAGTGAGCTCCTTAGCACAGGGCCGTGACTTTGTCTTTGTGCCTGGCACATAGTAGGTGCCCAGTAGATGAACAAACGAATGAATCAGCAGATGAGTGGCCAGCCTATCGTCCTCCCGTTCCTGACACCATCTCATCACCCTGTGCCTGGGACAGCAGACACCACCTGCCCGGTGCCCTTTCCTCTGCACCAAGCCCCCACTGGACACTGCTCCTGTGCCAGCCGCTGCTCCCCTAAAACCCTGGCCCCCTCCTACAGCCTGGGTCCCACACTAGCCATGCCTTGGGACTTAAAGGATAAGGAATCACTTCGATCAGAAGAGCCGGAGCTCTGAGGCTTAAGGGCAGGCCCAAGTTCAAGGCCAGCTGCGCTTCACTGTCTGCAGCATGTGTCAAGTCTCTGAACCTTTCTGGGCCTCTTTCCTTGTTTGTACAATGGGTATACATGATCATTCATCTCCCAAAGCTGCTGAGAGGCCTCAGTGAGGAGATGTGCCGAGTGCTGGGTAAGGGCCCTTAGCGAGAGGTGGGGTCTTGAATCCTGGCTCAGGGCCCTCTCCTGGTCTTCTCTGTCAAAAGGCCTGGCTCTTCCCTCCCCTTCTGTCCCAGGACTGGTTGCCATGCCCCAAGGCAAGCCTTCCCTTCCAGCCCGTTTCTGGGGGGCGCTGACTCTGCTCTGGGACTGTGCTCGCTGCTGTGCAGTCCCCATTGAGCACCACCTGCATCAGCGTTCCTGTTTCTATATGGGGACAGTAGAGGCTCAGACTGGGTAAGAGATCAGCTTGAGGCTTTGCAGCCAAGAAGTGGCAGAGCCAGACCCAAAGCCCAGGAAGGTGCACATCCATGTCGCCTGCGGGTTGCTCCCTGGGCCCCGTGGGGTCTGGGTGGGAGTGCCTACCACGGTGCCATTGGGCAGGCAGACCATCATCTCCACGGGGAAGCTGTACTTCTCCAGGTGCAGGCCAGCCAGCTTCTGGTGGGCTGGGTTCTCCTGGTTGCTCTGTGGAGACAGTTGTACACCCCTGATGCCGCGGCCCCTCCACTGCTCCGAGGCTCCCGCTCCTGCCTGCCTGCCCACTCACCTGCAGCTCTTCCAGCTCCTTCACCAGGGACCAGGTGCTGATGAAGCTCTCGTTGAGCAGGGTGAGGATGGGCGAACTTTCCAGGACGGTCTCCCGGAGAGTCCGCCCCGAACCTGTTCAGAAAGAGGAAAAAGCTGGAAGACAGAAGGGTGAGGCGCTCCCACGTCTTGCTGGGGTGCAATCTTGCTTTGGGGAAACATCACGGGTTACAGAACAGTCTCTGCACCCAGGTGAAATGACAGATTGAAAGAGCCTGACACAGAATAGGTGCTGAATAAATGGTAATTGGAATTTACATCAATAACATGCCAGCCTCCTGGGCTGAGATTAGGGGGAGGGGTTCTACCTGGCCCCGGGGACTTGCAGACAGCAACAGCTTCTCAAATCCAATGAAGGGTGTGCCCCGGGGCCTTCGCACAGGCTGTTCCTCTACCTGGCACACTCCATCTGGTCACCTGACGAACTCCTACTCACACTTCGAAGTCTCCACGTAAATAACACTGTCTTCACAAAGCCTTCCCTGACCCCCAGTTCTACACTCTGGTGCCACTCTGGACTGTCCCCTGTAGAACACTCACCCTGCTTGTACTGATTCATTCAGTGTCTGCCTTTGCACTGTTTCACCCCCTTTGAGGGCAGGGACCCTCTCTGACTTCCTCTCTGTGGGATGCCAGCACCCCGCCCACTGCTACACTGATAGTTGATGGGGTGAGGGTGGGGCACTGTTTTATTCATCTTTGTGCCCGCTGCCAGGCACCCAAAGAACATTGCATCTAGGAGGTCTTTGGTAAATTTTCTGAATAAATGAACGCAAGCCCAGCCTGTGGCCTGATTCTCTGTCTTACACATGTTTAATACTTCCCAGCGTATAAGGCACTTTCACCTCCATGTCCATAGCTCTGAGAGGTGAGTGTGTTACCCCCTCTTACTGCTGAGAAAATGAGGCTCGGGGAGGGGAGGTCACTTGGTCAAGGTTACCAGGCTGGCAATGGCCGAGTTTGAAGCCAGTCTGCCTGGGCCCTTTCTTCAGCATCTGGTCGCTCCCTCTGGACTCAGCACAGAAACCCCAGGCTCTCACCCCACACCCCTACCGTGGGCAGTCCCTGAGCCCCTCATGACCCAATAGGAGAGTCCCATTGTCTCTGAGCTTACAGTACCCCACAAGGTATGGACCTTTCCCACTGTTCCTCTCACCTCAGCAGGACTGGTCGTCCAGGGCCCCCCACAGCAGGATTGAGTGCACCAGCTTGTTCTCAGCCTTGGCTCGGTCGAAGGCCTCAGTGAACGGCAAGTAGGAGACCTGGGGTCACAGGAGACAGAGCGAAGCCATCATCAAAGTGGCCAGGGTCCCACTGTGAGTTTAGTGTGTGCATGTGTGTGTGTGTGTACATGTCTGTATGTACATTTGTATGTATATGTATCTGTTTGTGTGTGTATATGTTAGTGTGTGTGTCTGTATGTGTGTGTGAAGGGGGTGCTGCTGAGTCAGGATGGATGTCTCCTCCAAGTTCTATTTATTTATTATTATTATTTTTTTTTTTTGAGATGGTCTCACTCTCTTGCCCAGACTGGAGTGCAGCAGAACAATCGTAGCTCACTGTCGCCTTGAACTCCTGGGCTCAAGCAGTCTTCCTGCCTCAGCCTCCCCAGTGCTTTGCTATTACAGATGCCAGGTGATTAAAAAGATTTTTTGTACATATGGGGTCTCGCTGTGTTGCCCAGACTGGCCTTGAACTCTTGGCCACAAATGATTCTCCTGCCTCAGCCTCCCAAAGTTTTGGAATTACAGGCATGAGCCATTGCACCTGGACTCTTCCTCCAAGTTCTGAATGACAGCAGGGAGGCCCCACTGGCACACGCTGGGCTGACAGTGAGAGGGCTTCAGCAGCAAGCCCTGCACACACGCCAGTGCGTGTGCCCAGCTGCTGCTCCGCAGCTCCCAGCCTCTGCCCATGTAGCCTGACCTGGCCTTCACCCCTGCCCAGCCTCACCTTCTTGAAGGGGTACATGGCCACCTCCAGGCGGCGGGTGGCCTCCTCCCAGCTCAGCTCCTGCTGCCACTTGATCTCCTCAAACACAAACTGCAGGGGCTCCCCCGAGGGCAGGTGGCTGTTGATCACGCTGCCATCCTCATCCAGGATCATGGATGGCACTGAGGGGCCCGTGGCCTCTAGCTCCATCTGGGCCAGAGGTCAGTGGTTGGGGGAAGGCTCAGAGATGGGCAAGAATCCTCAGGGGGTCCCTGAGAGACCCTCCAAGATGCTCCACTCATTGCAGAGGAAGGACAGGCTCCTGCAGCCGAGCCCACCTGGATGGGAGCCTCCTGTGCACTCACCTGGGGTATGTAGCCGATGTCCACCTCCATGTTGCTGCTTTCACTGGCCCCATAAAGCCACTCCATGTCCACATTCAGAGACCTGAGGATGGCCAGGGCAGAGTGACACCATCATCAAAGCCCATTATCTGTGTCAGACTTTATCTCACATAACACATGCAACTGTCTCCATTTTCCAGATGAGGACACTGAGGCTTCTCAATGTGAACGCCTGCTCTCAGAGCCACTGGGATTCTGGCTGCAGAGCCCAGGCCTTCTCCCCACCAGGCTGCCCCAGATCCGCCACACGGGGGAGCCCCAGCACTGACAAACCACCACCTCCGCAGCAGGCAGGTGGCACAGCGGGGCAGAGCTAGGCACTCCCCCAGGGGTCAGCAGTCCCTAACACCTGGTCCTCAGACATGAGCCCAGGAGCAGCTGGTCCTGGAGCTGGTCACTGCCTCTCTCCTTCTGTCCCACACAGTCCCCCTCCTCAACAACCCTGGGTTGGAGGCAGGTGTGCCCAGCCTTAGGCCTGCAGATGGGGGGTTTGTGCCCTCCTCTTCCTTTTCCCTTTGACTGGGAAGCCCCTGCCCTGCCCACTCTGGGGAGGGAGGGATTCCACCCCCCACTCCTAGGGGCAACTTTCTCTTCTCATGTTACCCAACTGTCCTCTCACGCCTGCCCCGTGGGTGAAACAGGCCAGGAATCAGTCTCTCACCTAACCCTACGGAGGGCCAGGGCCTTGCCCACAGCCACACAGCCCAAGGGTGCCACAGCCAAGACTCAACTGCAGACCTTCTGGCTCCCAGCCCAGGTCTTGTCCCTGTAAAGTGGTCACTCAGGCCCACTAGGTGGCCACTTGCTATCAGGAATCTGGAAAAACTTGAAGCCAAGGCCTCCTGGGTCCCCTGTTCTGCTGACAGGTGGCCAGCCCTGAGCAGGTGAGGTAGGCAGGGGGTGGCTGGTGCAGCCCCATCCCAGAAGCCCCTCCAGGGCTCTGCAGCAGTGGAAGGCCTGCCCGTGGCCTTTGCATGTGCTGTTCCTCTGCCTGGTGAAATCCCTGGAGCTCTTGGTGTCTGCTGAGATGACCTTCTTCTTCCGGGAAGCCTTCCTACACCCCACAGCCTTCCTGGCTAGCTGCTGGCCTTCTCCTTGGCAGCATGCACAGGCTGTGGTTACAATGTGCGGCGGGGAGGCCCAACTTCAGGAAGGGTCTGCGGGCTGCTGCGCTGGGTCCCAGGCACAGAGGTGGAGGGCCAGGCCACAGGGTGCCTGGGAAGAGCCGGTCGGCTCATCCCCTTGCCCGCCTCATGCCACCTTCTCCCACGTCAGCCCAGGAGATGGGCTCTGGGGAGCCAAGGAAGGGCAGAGACAGAAGGAGCCCCTAGGCTCCTGGAGCTGAGGAACAGGACAGGCTGTAGGAGGGAGCTGAGGCTGGGCCAGGGTCAAGCTCCCACCTGTGGTTGGGCACGAAGAGCCGGAAGTCGCGGATGTGGGTGGCATCTTTGGAGAGGATGATGTGGCCGGTGAACTGAGCAGGGGAGAACCAGAAGGGGAAGTCGGGCGGCTCACTGAGCTGGAACTCGGCGTGGATCCTGTGGGGAGGGGACCTGCTGCGCCAGAGCTGCCCACCTTCTCCCCAGGAGCCCGGGAAGCCTTGGCCAGACTCATCAGGGAGAGGAGGCTGAGTGTGGGGGTGGAGGTGGGTGGGCTGGGGAGCCACAGTGAGGCCCTCCAAATGCCGCTCATAGGTCACGTGCCCCTCCTCTGGAAGCCCTGCCTGGATCCCCTCCCCAAACTCCCACAGCTTCTAGAGGGCATGCGTGACTGGGTGTCCTGCCTACTTCTGTGTGGATGGCACACCCATGGCTGCCAGCCTCGTGCCAAGCAAGTTCCACAGCTTTTCTTTCTGAACCCTCATGTGCCCCATGAGGAAGTCATCAGCACCCAGATCCACAGATGAGGAAACTGAGGCTCAGGGAGCCAAAGCTGCTAGCCTGAGACAGCAGGGGGAGGAGAGCTAGAGCTGGGGGCCTCGAGCCGGGCCCTCCCCTCTGGGCGCTGTACTGTCCTCGCCTCCCCGAAGCTCCCGTGTCGCCCACTCACCGGAACATCACAGTGTAGTAGAAGTCGCTGACGGCAGTCAGGCAGGCCACGGCCCCCTGAGGGGCAAAGCGGGTCTTCACGAAGGGCCGAGGGTGGAACATGCTCAGGAGCCGGTGGATGATGACCTGGGGTGGAGGAAGGTGAGCTCTGGCTTGCTGGGCCCCGCTGGGCTTAGATCCGCTGGGGTGGGGGTCAGCCCAGACTCAAAGGCCCAGGAGCCCCATGGGGAAGGGGCAGGTCCAGAGGGAGGCAGGAGAGCAGGTGGGGCAGGCCTGGCACTGCGGTGCAGGCACAGATGGAGGGGTGACCTGTGCCTGCACCCCATTCCTGGGCTGGGGCAGCGGGGCCCCAGGTGGCACCGGCTGTTCTCACCTCCTTGCCCTTGGGCGGTGGCGGATAGAAGCGGTTGTTGGACAGGTAGCCAGTGAAGATGCTCAGCTCACTAGGGATGATCCACCAGGGCTTGCCCAGCTCCTGGCCTGGGGGGGGAAGGAAGGGCTGGAAGTGGCGGGCGGCAAACACTGCCCTCGGTGAGGCTGCAGTCGTCCAGTTTCGGAGGCCAGACAGGGTGAGACGGGAGACCTGCCGCAGGGGAAAGCGAAGCTCTAGGAATCTGAGAACCATGACTCTGGGGCCTCCTGTCCCATGTGGGTGGAGGTTCCCCCAAGCCCACAGCCAGCCCACACCGAGGGAGCAGATGGACCCCAGGGAGGTTCCTGCCCCAGTGATGGCCACAAGCTTGGCAATACCCCACCCAAGAGAGGCTCCTCTGCCCTCTCCAGCGCCTCTGCAGAACACCGAGGGGGAGAACAGGCCAGAGCAGCTCACTCAAGGGCAGGGTCGGAATGGGGTGGTAGGGCTCTGTGCCTCACATGGTCCTGCCTCCAGCCTCTGCATAAGCCCGAGGGCCAGCCTGGGGTGCCCTGCCCTGCCCAGGCTTCCTGGGCCTCCAGCAGCCCTGCTCTCCGTCCCCCACCTCCTCTCCAAGTCTCCTCCCAGGGACTAATGTCCCACTGGCCAGCTCAGGGTTTCGGTTTGGAGCTAAGTCCGATGAGGGTGGTGGGCAATCATGTTCGAGGTGAAATCTCTAGGGTCAAGAGCAGAACGAGACCACAGGGAAGGGGAAGGAGGGACACCCCAGAAGCCCCCTGCCCTAAGTACAGCCTGCCCCACCCTGGCTGGGCAGCCTGGGCAAAGGCCTCTCCTAAGCCCGAGTCCTCATCAGTGACCTGCCTTGCCTGTCTGACAGGCTGATGGCCTGGAGAGGAGACTCAGAGGCCACAGAGCTGCCTACATGTCGGCCAGTCTTCGAGGAGCAGCGGGTTCCCTTTCCTGTCCCCACCTACATAGCAGCAGGAGCTCAGGCTTGGCGGGAGGTGGAAGGAAAGCAGTGCGGAGCTCCCATGGACAGAGATTGAACAGGCGGTTCTCAAGGCAGAGCGGCTGTGTGGGGCCAGGCTGAGCCCACACTGCTGGGTCCTGCTTATGGGCTGGCCACCCCCTGCAGGGGACCTGTCAGAGATGGGTGCTGGGCTTGGTGCAGCTCTGCATGGGGGCCAGGCTGAGCCCACACTGCTGGGTCCTGCTTATGGGCTGGCCACCCCCTGCAGGGGACGTGTCAGAGATGGGTGCTGGGCTTGGTGCAGCTCGGCTTGGGGGCCAGGGCTGGGGGTGCTGCTCCTGCCCCACCCTAGTTCTTGCTATCTGTGGGGAACTCTTCCGCTCGGACCAGTCCATCACTGCTAAACCCAGAGACGGGCTCCCCAGCTGCTTCTGTGGAAGGGCAGACCTGAGGTTAACCACTGCCTAGACCTCTGTCTGTCTGCTGGGCTCTCTCTCCTTGGCTGAGAAGAACACGTTGATTCATTTGTTCATTCAACAAAATGTTATGCACTACTATATACACAGTTTACATCAGGGTACACTGCGTACCCTGTCTTCCTGGAGTCCACAGTAAGAGACAGCAGGTGAACAGGAACAAAAATGGGGACTGCCCTTTCCTGAGCTCCTCCTTGGAATTCCCACCCCTCCCTGAACCTGCAGCAATGAGGTTAAGAAAGGGGCTCCCAGCCAGGTGCGGTGGCTCACGCCTGTAATCCCAGCACTCTCTGGAAGACTGAGGCAGGTGAATCACGACGTCAAGAAATCAAGACCATCCTGGCCAACATATCTCTACTAAAAATACAAAAAAATTAGCTGGGCGTGGTGGCTCATGCCTGTAGTCCTAGTTACTTGGGAGTCTGAGGCGGGAGAATCGCTTGAACCCGGGAGGCATAGGTTGCAGTGAGTCGGGATCGAGCCACTGCACTCCAGCCTGGTGACAGAGCAAGACTCCATCTCAAAAAAAAAAGGGGGGGGCTTCTCAGCACTGCTTCCCTGGGCTGGGCGAGGTAGTAATTCCACTGTAGGTGCCAGCCTCATGGTCATTCCAGTTTTTTCTGCCACGTGGCCACCAGGCTCTAGAGCTGGGCACTGCCATGGGGCGGCTGCTGCTGGGCGGTGGACACCCAGCACCCGCTGGGACCTCAACTTCAACATGTGCAGACTGACCTCATTCTCTCCTCACTCCCTGCCCCGCTCCAGTCCCCGTCTTGGCAAGCAGCCCACCATGCCCCTGGTCCCCAGCCAGAAGCCTGAGTCATCCAACTCCTGCCCACCATTGTCCATGAGGAGCCACGCCCTGCCCTTTCTTCCTTCCCCAGCACCCACAGGCTTCCCTAACCCTCCATCACCTCTGCCTCTCCCGTCCAGAACTGGTCGTCTGCCTCCCATTTCTCCCTATTCTCCCTATGCCCCCCGGGCCCTGTCCCCAGCCTGGAAAGCCCAGGTCTGATGTGGAAGCTCTTATTTAAAATCTGCTTGCTATTCTGTCACCACAGAATGAAGGCTAAGGTCAGGCCACAAGGCCCTTGGTGGGGTCTGGCAACTTCTCTCCAGGCCCCACTGACCAGGAGGCCCTTCGTGGGTCCTGTATGCCATGGGCCCAGCCACACCAGCCGTCTGGCCTCGGTGACCAGCCTGGCACTTCCTGCCTTCAGGCCTCTGTGCTGAAATGGCACTGGCTGAGATGAAAGGGCTGGGTTGCTGTTGGTTGGGCACAGAAAGGCAATGTTCCCAGCAGCGGGAACCACATGTGAGAAGGCTCCCAACTGGAAGAAAGCCTGAGGATTTGGAAGGAAGGAAGCATGTCTGGTGTGGTTGGAATAGAGGAAGCCCAGAGAGGGGAGGAGGGAGTGGGAGAGCGAGCAGAAGGGCAGGCAGGGGCTGAGGCAGCTTCATCCTAGAATGCGCTCAAGAGCCATCCAAAGGGCCTTGGGTGAGGGAGGGGCTGGCAAGGACAGCATCTGTCCACCTTCTCAGGTGTCCTCCCCCGGAAAGCCCTCTGCTGGGGACCAAACCTCAGGTCTAGATCATCAGAGTTCAACAGAGGCCCTATCAGGTGCCAGGCATCGTGCTACAGCCTGTGGGGAAGAGATGGACGTGCGGGAAGTAATCATAATACGTGGGGCAGCCGCATTAACAGGGTCTCTACTACACTTGCTGCTTCCTCCGAGACCCCGCCCACCTTGCTCAGTCACCGTGCTGAGTCCTCCCCATCCTGCAGTCTACCAGATGTCACTTCCTCTAGGAAGCTATCCCAGATTCCCCCATGTGGGGTGGAGGCTAATGCTTCTCTCTCCTGCTCCCCCAGCAGGCTGTATGCCTGGACAGCAGGGACAACATCACAGCCATGCAGACCCCCAGGGCCTGGCATAGGGCCTGGCTCCAGTGGGCAGACAGAGGGCAGAGGGAGGAAAGATGAAAGGAGCAGAACCTCGTCCTCAGGAGGCGGATGTGCATGGATGACCCCACTATCTGTGGTCCCCAGCTCACCCCTAGGAAGCCATCTTTACTCTTGGTCATGGTCTCCGGGAGCAGAGGCTGGAATCGGGCTTCTATGGTGAGTGTCTCCTCGCTAGGGTCAGGGGGCAGCTCCTCCTCCTCGTAGCTGGCCTCAGGAGTTGACCCTATGAGACACAGATCATTGGAGGCACTGGCCTCATGCTGCAGGGCTCACCTCTCCCTGGACATCCACACTAGCTGGTTATTAATGGAGCCAGGCAGGGGTGAGGAGTGCGGGGGTAGCTGGGGTGTTAATAGTTAACAATCACCAAAGTAACAACCAGTGTATCACAGTTTAGTTTCAGGAGAGCCCACGGAGGCAGATAATAACATGATCAACTCCATTCGACAAATGAGAGACTAAGAAAGGTGAAGCCACTTCCCCAGGTCACATAGTTAGATGGTGGGGGAATCAGGGTGGAAACCCAGGCCTGTTTACTCTAAACCCATGACCAAACACCACCCTTTTCTGGGTCTTCTGAGACTGAGAGGAACTCAGTCAAGGGAACCAGAGTTATGAATGAAAGGAAGAAACAGAATCAGGTTATCTTTGGTGTCATAGGGAGAGCACTGGTTTGGGAGCCAAGAGACCCATTTTCCCCTGCTTTTTTTTTTTTGGTCGGGGGGGCATTCCCCAGATGTAGGAGGGGCTGGACTGGCAGTGGCTGGACTTGATTTCTTGGATCTTTTCCTGTTCAGAGATCTGGCAAGTGTGTAACCTTCCCAGTGTGGAAGGAGTCATTTTGAAGCGCTAAGGGAGAAATGACGCCTGTTTCAAAAGGGGTGACAAACAGACACCAATAACAAAATGGAGCTGGGTAGGGGTCTTGCCCTGTCTGCTCTCTCAGGGCAGGGTCACGGTACAGAGATGATGCCTGGCATTTGCTGGCTGACTGGCTAGCAGGCTGAATGATGCGTTAGAAGCAGTTCTCACCCAGAAGTCCTCAAAAGCACCGAGGACGCCTTTAAGCTATAGATGCTCACAGCCACCTCAGACCTACTGAATCAGAATCTGCAAGGGTGAGAGTCCGGAAACTGCGCTTTTAACGAGCACTCCCTGCTGCTCCGGATGCAAATGCCTATTCTGAAGAATCACTGTGATTTCCGTATTTGTAAGTCAATGCAATGAAACCTTCCAAAACGCAACCTAGAAACCCCAGAGGAAGGGAGCAACAGGAAGAGGCACGGTTATTAGTCAGCCTTGCTTATTCAATTCTTTTACTGATATCACAGGTAAATATTAGTAATAATGATTCCCAGCTGGGCAAGGCGGCTCACGCCTGTAATCCTGGCACTTTGGGAGGCTGAGGTGGGTGGATCACCTGAGGTTAGGAGTTTGAGAACAGCTTGGCCAACATGAAACCCCATCTCTACTAAAAATACCAAAACTAGCTGGGTGTGGCAGCACACCTGTAATCCCAGCTACTCAGGAGGCTGAGATAGGAGAATTGCTTGAACCTGGGAGGCGGAGGTTGTAGTGAGCCAAGCACTTCAGCCTGGGCAACAGGGCAAGACTGTCTCAAAAATAAATAAATAAATAATAATAATAATAATAATAATAATGACTCCTCCACCACCTAGCTGTATGAACTGGAGAAGCAACTTCACCTCTCTGAGCCTTTTCTTTCTCATTTGTTAAATGGGAGTTGCTAATGACGTTATTAATTATAATAATAAAACTCAGCATTTTACAGCCCCTTTGGCTTTCTAATAAAAAGTTTTTCTTTCCTGACTTATGAGTAACATTTGCCCATTATAGGCCATTTGCAAAAGTTGTGAGGGATAAGGCAGAAAGTTAAACACGCATAACTCCACCAACAGCACTAGCTGGCTCTACTTCCTGCTTGATTTGATTTTTTTCCCCCTTTGATTTCTCCAAACGTGGTCCATTTTTACATTCACAGTTTAGAGGTAATGGAGGGATTCTTTTACTCTGATGCAGAAAAAGATTTCTTTTTTTTTTTTTTTTGAGACAGAGTTTCGCTGTTGTTACCCAGACTGGAGTGCAATGGCACGATCTCGGCTCACCGCAACCTCCGCCTTCTGGGTTCAAGCAATTCTCCTGCCTCAGCCTCCCGAGTAGCTGGGATTACAGGCACGCGCCACCATGCCCAGCTAATTTTTGTATTTTTAGTAGAGACAGGGTTTCACCTTGTTGACCAGGATGGTCTCGATCTCTTGACCTCGTGATCCACCCGCCTCAGCCTCCCAAAGTGCTGGGATTATAGGTGTGAGCCACTGCGCCCGGCCTGTAGAAAAAGATTTCTGAGCAAGCAAATTAAAAGTGCCCCTCAAGCCCAGCAAGCTTTGCTAAAGTGCCATTACGAGAGAACTCTCACTCGGGCCACAAAAAAGGACAAAGAGGTGGCTGTACAGATGCTCAGAAGTGTATGCGAAATAAGAGGTACAGGCAGGGCCACAAGGGGACCTGTTTATCTGCCATCTGCTTTCATGACAGAACTGCCTGCCGCCGAGAGACACTGACACACACCCTCTCCAGCTCATCAGCAATTTTCATCTGACCTTCCTCCTCTAGCAGCAACTGCAGGTCACCAGGCCAGCACAGAGCCAACCTACCCAATCCACCCGTGAAAACCAGCAGGCCTGTGACAGGGCTTTGGTGCTTACACACCAAAACCACCAGCATGTCTCTCTCACCTTTCCCATCAATGGCTGACGTACACCAAGCAAGCTGTATGTGCCCAACATCCTAGGTTCAAGAAATGTCACAAGAATTTGGAAGAAAATGGACACAGGTTGGTAGGGGCAGCGAAAGAAGCATTTTATAATTCATTAGACCGTTTCAGTCCCTCATCTTTAACCGAAAAATAAATAAATAATCACTGATTACAACTAGGCAAAAATGATAGCAAGAATGGAATAGGAGGCCAGAGGAGGTGGCTGACACCTGTAATCCCAGCACTTTGGGAGGCCAAGACCAGAGGATCACTTGAGGTCAGGAGTTCAAGACCAGCCTGACTAACATGGTAAAACCCCATCTCTACTAAAAATACAAAATTAGCTGGGCATGCTGGCAGGTGCCTGTAATTCCAGCTCTTGGGGAGGCTGAGGCAAGAGAATTGCTTGAACCAGGGAGGCGGAGGTTGCAGTGAGCCGAGATCGTGCTATGCACTCCAGCCTGAGAGTGAGACTCTGTCTCAAAAAAAGAGAAAGGAAGGAAGGTAGGAGGGAGGGAGGGAGGGAAGGAAGGAAAAAAGGAAGAGAAGGAGGGAGGGAGGGAATAGGAATCTGAAAGCACCTAAGCAGAGTTTCAGATTTAGTAATAATAGCTCCTGGCTGGGTGGGGTGGTTCACACCTGTAATCTCAGCATTTTGGGAGGCCAAGGTAGGAGGATTATTTGAGCCCAGGAGTTTGAGACCAGCCTAGGCAACATAGTGAGACCCCACTCTACAAAAAAATAGAAAAATTAGCTGGGCATGGTGGCATATGCCTGTAGTCCTGTTACTCAGGAGACTGAGGCAGGATGATCAATTGAGCCAGGGAAATTGAGACTGCAGTGAGCCGTGATTACACCACTGCCCTCCAGCCTGGGTGACACAATAAGACCCTGTCTCAAAAAAAAAAAAAAGTTATAGCTGCTGTCTATTGGAAATCCACTACATATTTGTCACGTTGCATTTCTTTTCTCTACTCCTCAGACCTGAGTTGGTGCAGGACCCTGGAGCCAGACAGCCCCAGTTCTAGCCCTGGCTCCCCACCTTTCTACTTGGGGATACTGCCTACCTGTGCCTTAGTCTCTCAAACTATCAAACACAGGGATCAAGGCAGTGTCCATCTTCCAGGTGATGTTTAAAGAGAGAACGGACATGAAGTAATTAAATGTCTGGCATGGAGGAGGTGGCCAAGGAATGTTTTTTTTTGTTTGTTTGTTTTTGGTTTTGCTTTATTTGTTTTGAGACAAGGTCTCACTCTGTCACTGAGGCTGGAGTCTAGTGGTGTGATCTTGACTCACTGCAACCTTTGTCTGGTGGCCTCAAGTGATCCTCCCACCTCAGCTCCCCAAGTAGCTGGGACTACAGGTGTGTGCCAGCACACCTGGCTAATTTTTGTAGGGATGGGGATTTGCCATGTTGGCCAGGCTGGTCTCGAACTCCTGGACTCAAGCAATCCTCCCATCTCCCAAAATGTTGGTATTCCAGGCGTGAGCCACCTCACTGACCCAAGAATGTTAACTGGTATTATTGTTCACAGTCTGAGAAAAACAGGCTCAGGGGTTGCTGAAGAAGCTCGAGCAAGCCACCAGCTAGAGTGTCAGAACTGGGAGAAGTCCAGGGCCTCTGGGACCCCAGGAGCTTCCCTCCACTCCAGACAGCCACTCCTGCTCAGCGAAGACACAGTGGCCAAGGCACCCTCCTCCCCAGCCGCCAGTATCTCCTGGTACCTGTTAGCTTCTCAGCAATGGGCTTGAACTCCTCGGGGCTGATGTACATGTCCCCGTCAGTGTCCAAGGAGGAAAAGAGAAAAAGGCCATCTGTCCCCAAGGTCTTCAGCGCTGATTCCTAATTGGGAGAAGAGACGAGTCTGATCACCAGTTGGAGGCCGGGTCTCCTGGTCCCCAACAGGCCGTTGCTTCCGGATGGAGCCCATCCTGCCATCATCTTCCTGAGTTCTCCCAATGCCTCCTGGTCCATCTGTGCAAATGTCACCTCTGCACTGCCCCAGAGCCTCCAGTCCCTCTGGTCCCTCTGCGTGCCCCTCCCAGTCTGTCCCCAGCCCGCCTTCTGCCTGGCCCTGTTCCTCCTGCACCCTCTGTCCTCTCCCGAGTCCCCTCCTCACTGCTCCAGGGCTCCCCAGTGCCCCTTTCAGATTCTGCGGGTCCCAGCTTCACTGCGCCCAGGTCACCCCTCTGGACGGGACCCTCCAGTTTGTCCCCGCTCCATACGGGCCTCCGTTCGCCTCCTCCCCATCAGCCCGGCCCCAGGCACCCCCCAACCCGGCTCCCGCGCCCCCTTTCTACTCATTCCCCTCCGCCCCTCGCCCCCTCCCGACTCGCCCCTGCCCACGCGTCCCCCGTGCTCGAGACTCGGCCCTTCCGTCCCCGCGCCCGCGCCCCCGCCCCCGCCCCGGCCCGCTAGGGCCCGGACCTGCCGCGCGGTTGCCTGGGCCTCGGCGTGGCGGGCGCAGACCCGGATGGCGGCGGCGGTAGCTGCGGCCAGCAGGGCTCCTAGCAGCGCCAGGGCGCGGGTGCGGCGGCGGGGCGGCGGCTCGGGAGGCGGCGCGGCGGGGCCGGGGCGGGGCGGCCCGCGCTGGCCCAGCCGGGCCCGGCCCATGGCGGCGGCTGGCAGCGGCTCCAGGCGGACCCCTACGCGATGGAGCCGGGCCGGGGGCGGGGCAGCCGGGGCGGGGCCGGGGGCGGGGCGGCCGGGCGGGGGTCGTCTAGTCCGGGCTTCCGGACCTGTCCCGCGCCCAAGGCGGGGTCGGCTACCCCAGAGCGCCAAAAGGGGCTAAGTGCGTCTACGCGGTCGGGTCCACAGTCCCGGCCACCCCGGCTTCCCCAGGCCGCTTCCTGCCTCTCGGCGTCCCTTCCTGTGCTTTCCAAAGCTGAGCCAGGCCTCTGCGGCCCACTTGCCTGGCCGAGCCCGGAGAGCGATTCCAGGCTGGTGACTGGCACAAAAAAGGGTCTGGGGCCGGAGGCTGGGGAGAAGCCACACACCCCGTGCTCTCCTGGAGAAGGGGCGTCGGGGGCCACCGGGGCCTTGTGTCCACCTCTGCTAACAGCCGTGCACGAGGCCAGACGCTGCTGAGGGCCATCCGTCCATCCTTATCCCACTAGTTCTCTAAACGTTCCTCTGTCATCTAGAGCAAGACAAATTAATTAAAAAGGGAAGTCCAGCCTCCGATCCCCTCTGGTGCAGATGCATGGGTTATGGGGAATGACCTTGTTCCAGGCACAGGCGGGGCAGCTCTGAAATCTGCACCTTCCTGGGCCCAAATTTCCTCATCTCCACCAGGGAGTTAAAAGAGCCCCCCACCCTCCCCACAGGGCTGTTATGGTGAGGGGAAAGCGAGGCTCTAGCCCCTCAGCTGCTGGGGCTTCCAGAGGCCCTGGCTTTGCCGGAGAACAGCAAGCGGCGTGCTTGGAGGCGGGCCCTGGGAAGGGAGGTGGGTGGGGCTGAGGACAGATGTCAATTCCCTGTCAATTTCCAGCAGCCTTGGTTCCTTAGGGCTCTCTTCCATTCTTTCAAGGCCACCAGTTGCCCCGGGTGGCTCTGCCTGCATTTTCTCAGGAGAGGGCGGCAGCTGCAGAAGCCTCTAGGCAAGAACTCTGAGCCCAGAAGCGAGCAGTGCCCGCCCTCGCAGAGCCCCACCCACCCCCAGCGCCCGGGCACCTGTCACGCCGCAGAGGCCTGAGGGATCCAAAGGATGCTGAGCTCCGCCCATGTGCTGGACTTGGACGGGATGATTTACACATTCTCTCATTCTGTTCTCAAGCCGCCTAGTGAAGTAAAGACCGCTTGCCTGCTTTTCAGATTAAGAAGCCTGAGTTCTGGCAGGTCTACCTGGGTCCAAATCTCCTGCCATCCCGCCTCCCAGGCTTCCCAGGGGATGGCCCAGCTGACTGAGTTGGGGGTGGGGTCCTGCCTCCACTGCCCATTGTTCTTCTTTGGTAGCCAGCCATGGCAGTGCCAGGTGGGGCCTTCCCAGTGCCCACACAGGGCCTGGCAGGCACATGATGGGCTCTCCTCAGTGTCTGCTGAATGAAGAATGACTTTCAGGGATCTTCCAGAATTTGAGCCTGCCCCAAACCCTGCCCTGTGCTCTGGCCCCAATGTCCTTAGAGGGACCCACTGAGGGCCTGACATCTGGCATTGGCTTCTGAAGGCTTCCAACTGTGCCACGTTCAACTCATTATTGCTACTGTTTGGGGACACCCTGCATACGACAGATGCTATTAGAAACCAAATTCCTTTCTATTGGAAGCAAAGTTAGCAGAGCACAAAGCAGGTTAGGAGGGGAAGATTGATGAGCTAAGGCTTCTGGAAAATAAACAAAGGAAGTTTTCTTTCCCAGATAACTTTTATTTATTACACTTGCTTTTTCTTAAAGATTACAGATACCCCACTGGTCTCTGCTGCCGAGTGCTGAAGCAATGTGCTTTCAGGACTTGGGGGATGATTCTAGAAGCTCGGGAAGGCACACAGAGGGGTGGGTTTATGACACTCAGCTCAGATCAGTGCCGTTGGGAAAAGGATCACTTGGGCCCAGCTCTGAGAGATGTCAGCGCTGGGCACTGGCAGTGGAGTGGGGCTGGTTTGCCACTGGAGGGCGCCCTTCCCAGGAAGGCTTGTCCCAAACCAAGACCAGGCAGGGCAAGGCCTTGAGAGATGGGGCCTAGTGTTCGGTTCTGGGGGTCAGCCCTACAGGATCTCTTTGGCACCTTGCTTTTGCCTCCCAGTGGGCGAGGGTGGCATTTGGGAACTGGCAGCCAATGGGAACCACAGCAAGGTGAATGACTCACTGTCCTCAAAGGTCTCGGAGGTTAGCAGGGCACTCATTCATTCATCCTTCTAACACTTTAATTGAAGGGCCACTATGCTGTGTCCTGGGGATGGGGTGTCCATCAGAAAACAAAACAGTCTCTGCTCTTCCAGACGAGTCAATGGATACTGCAACCCTCCTGTCAAGGAGTAAGTGCTCTGAGAGGGGTGTGCACAGACGAGGGGCCCCCGATTGTCAGGATGGCTTAGATTAGGCTTCCAGAGCAGAGGTCTGGGCAGACCTTGACTTCGGGAGATCACCAGGCATAGCACCCAGGAAGAGCATTCAGAGGGTGGGAAGAGCAGAGGCGAAGGCTCGGTGCTATGAAACTCCATGGAGTATCCCTAGTGTCTCAAGAACGTAGCCAGTGGATTCAAGCAGAGGGACCTGGCGGGGAGTGTGAAGAGGGAGGAGGAGCCAGGGAAGTTGGGCTGGAGCTCTGACCAGCTTGTGCAAAGCCTGGACTTTACCATTGAGACCAAGTGGAGGCATCATAAGAGAGGGACAAACATTTAGCCGTTGCAGCACCCTTTAGACTCCCTACTGGGTCCCCGCTTCTGCCTGCGCCAGAGCTCTGATTTCCACACCTGCACAGAGGGTGTTGGCATAAGCACACCAGGTCACTCCATCCACCCACAGGAAGAGGAGAGAGCCTGACCTGCTTGCAGCCACATTAAACAGGGGCAGGGTCACTGCCTCAAACCATGGTTCTTCTCTCTACACCCACACACCCACACACCCACACACCCACACACCCACACACTCACACACTCACACACCCCTGCCTGCCTCCTAGTAGTATCCTCTCTTCTGCTTCCTGTCTCTCTGGTAAGACCAGGGAAAGGCCTTCTTCCTCCAGGGGGCGCTGCTGCCCTCCAGGGAATCAAATCGAATTAGGATTTTCCACTCCAGTTTCACCAGGGACAGCGAGCCAGGGAGAGGGCCATTTGGCTCTGTTTTTCTGTGTTTCTCCTCTTCATCTGGGACCCTAGAGAGGCAGGTAATTTTCCCCAAACCCAACCCTAATATCTTGGCAGCCAATAATAGGACCAGCATTTGAGAACAAAGGGTGAAACTGGGGGAAACTGAGGCTTCTGATGCCACTGCAGGAGTTGCTTAAGCATGCCTAGACCACGTGGGCCTCTCAGCAAACTAAGTACCTTCTGTGTGCCAGGGACTGTTCTCAGCCCTGGGAACACAGTAGTGTGGAAGACGGCATGGTACTTCCTCACTGGGACTGAATATCCCACTGGGAGGAAGGAAATGACAGACACACAAAGTAATTTCAGAGAAAGGTTAAGTGTGAGGGAGTGAGACAGGGCACAGTGCCGTGGCAGGAATGAGCAGCGTAACTGGGAGGTGACATTTCCACTGCTCCGGGAATGGGAAGAAGCAGCCAGCTATGTGAGGCATGGAAGAAGGAGTGTCCTGGGCACGGAGCAGAGGGGAGAGCCAGTGCAAAGGCCTGGGGTGGAACAAACTTGGCATGTCCAGGAGACACAGAAGGCAGAGTGAGCTATGGG
The DNA here is from genome assembly GCF_049354715.1 of Callithrix jacchus. Lineage (NCBI taxonomy): Eukaryota > Metazoa > Chordata > Mammalia > Primates > Cebidae > Callithrix > Callithrix jacchus. Next base: position 62,435,561 of record NC_133508.1, on the reverse strand, counting down.
GAGAGAAAAGCTTGGTGACGGGCTGGGGCAGGACCTCAGAATCTTGCAGGCCATAGCAACAAACTTCATTCAATTTATTTATTTATTGAGACAGGGTCTCGCTCTGTCACCCAAACTGGAGCCCATTGGCACCATCTCAGCTTACTGCAACCTTGAACTCCTGGGCTCAAGCCATCCTCCCACCTCAGCCTCTCAAATAGCTGGGACCACAGGTGCGAGCCACGGCACTTGGCCAAACTTCATTGTAGCTATACGTGAAACCATTATAAGACTTTAAGCAGCAGTGACAATGTGTGACTTGTTGTTGTTATTGTTTTGAGAGGGAGTTTTTCTTTTGTTTGTTGGTTTGATTTGTTGTTTTGTTTTGTTTTTGATGGAGTTTTGCTCTTGTTGCCCAGGCTGAAGTGCCATGGCGCAATCTTGGCTCACAGCAACCTCTGCCTCCCAGGTTCAAGTGATTCTCCTGCCTCAACCTTCCCGGTAGCTGGGATTACAGGCATGCACCACACCCTGGCTAATTTTTTTTTTTTTTTTTTTTTTGAGACAGAGTCTTGCTCTGTCACCCAGCTGGACTGCAGTGGCGCTCGGCTCACTGCAACCTCTGCCGCCCAGGTTCAGGTGAGTCCCCTTCCTCAGCCTCCCGAATAGCTGAGACTACAGGCACCTGCCACCATGCCAGGCTAATTTTTTGTATTTTAGTAGAGACGTGTTTTCACCATGTTGGCTAGGATGGTCTCGATCTCCTGATATTTTGATCTGCCTGCCTCAGCCTCCCAAAGTGCCAGGATTATAGGCATGAGCCACCATGCCTGGTTACATGCCTGGCTAATTTTTTATTTTTAGTAGAGATGGGGTTTCTCCATGTTCGTCAGGCTGGTCTGGAACCCCTGACCTCAGGTGATCTGCCCACCTTGGCTTCCCAAAGTGCTGGGATTACAGGCATGAGCCACTGTGCCTGCCTGGTGACTTTTTTTTTTTTTTTGAGACGGAGTTTCGCTGTTGTTACCCAGACTGGAGTGCAATGGCACAATCTCAGCTCATCGCAACCTCCGGCTCATGGGTTCAAGCAATTCTCCTGCCTCAGCCTCCCGAGTAGCTGGGACTGTAGGTGCACACCACCATGCCCAGCTAATTTTTGTATTTTTAGTAGAGACAGGGTTTCACCTTGTTGACCAGGATGGTCTCGATCTCTTGACCTCGTGATCCACCCACCTCGGCCTCCCAAAGTGCTGGGATTACAGGCGTGAGCCACCGCGCCTGGCCTGGTGACTTTTTAAAAGACCTTTCTGATAGCCCAGATGCAGAAACAACCCACATTTCCACCAATGAATGGATAAACAATGCAGTGTATCCATTCAGTAGGTACGATTGGCAATAATAAACCTCAGAAACCTTAGGCTGAGTGGAAAATGCCAAACACAAAGACTGCGGATTGTGTGATTCATTCAGTGAAATGTCCAGAACCCACAGATCCAGAGAGACAGAAACTAGATTAGCAGTTGCCTGGGACTATTGTGGGAGAGGGGGAGGAGGAGGCTGAGGAGTGACTGCTAATGGGTGCAGGGTTTCATTTGGAGTGACAGAATGTTCTAAAATTAGGTTATAATGATGCTCGCACAACGCTGTAAATATACTAAAAAACATGAATTGTCCATCTTTGAAGTGGGTGGATTTTATGGCATGTAAATGACAACCCAGTAAAGCCATTTGGTTTTGATGTTTGTTTAGAGACCTTTCTGGTTTCTAGGTAGAGAATAGCGTTAGGGGATGGCAGAGGAAGGAGGGAGACGGAAGGCTCAAGCAGTCCTATCCCTGAGGCATAAGATGGCAGGGCTTGCACAGGCGTTGACAAGATGCAGGAGTGTAGTGGAGCCAGAGGCAGGATTTGCGGATAGGTCAGAGGTGGATGGTGAGAGGAAAGGCAAGTGTCATCAGTGGGCTGAGCTCGGGTAGCTGGTGGCACCATCCTGAGAGGAGGCACCCTGGAGGGGCCCAGGCTAGGGGGAAGCCTCCGTCCAGTCTGCCTCATTAATGCGCTTGAGAGCCACCCTCACGGAGGTGTCAAGGAGGCAGTTGTGTGTGAGTATGGAGCTATGAGCTGTAGGGAAGCGAGGCATGGATTATAAATCTGGGAGTTGCTAGCCTAAAAATGACATTTAAAGCCACAGATTCAATGAGATCATTGAAGAGAGAGATGAGGAGAAGCCTTTGGCCTATGTGGCCGCATGCCACCATGCCTTGGAATGTTGAGTGGTTTTGGCTGGATTTACAGGCTTGGGGCTGGGGCAGTGATTAGCCAGAAAATAGATGAATGTTAGAGGCCATGACACGCTTGGCTTGGCTCTCATACTGTCCAGGCTGGGAGAGAGATTTGTTTCCTGGGGTCAGGAAATGTCCTGGGACTCTGCCACGTGTACAGCTTTATTCTCAGCATCAGGTGCAGGGGCCCTGGTTACCCAGCCTGGCTGCGCACTAGTCACTTGGGGCCTTTGAAGGAGACCAGTGCTTGGGGCCACCCCCCAGTTGGTTGGGGGAAGGAGAGACATTTTTACCAGCTCTGCAGTGATTTTGACACACAGCCAAGATGGAGAAAATACAAAAATGGCCTAGTTCCACACGCAAGCCACAAAAAAGAGTTTGCCATTTGGGGACCTTCAAAGGTTAGTGTCAGGCGCAGGCACACGGTGCCGATGAGCTGCCCTGAACTCTGCTCCTCTTGTCTTGTGTATGTCCAGGACCAAGGAGGGAACAGCACTGGGGGCTCAGCCATCCTGGTCTGCTAAGGACTGACACCGATGCAGTTCTGCAGATGTGGGATACCCGGGCCTGAAAGCAGGAAAGCCAAACCTGGGATGAGCTAGTCACCTGAACGAGGGAGAGGCACAGCCCAGCTTGCATCTGAGGGGCTTTATTTCATCACCTCTGATCTTGGCTGTGCACTTCCAAGGTTTTAGCCGCAAACAGCGTGATAGAGAGCTATCTAATAAGCAGGCAAAGAAGTGTGAGCTAAGTGGTTATAAGTTGTATCATATAAATTAAGACAGAAAATGCAGAGGAATTTTTTTTTTTTTTTTTTTTTGAGACGGAGTTTCACTCTTGTTACCCAGGCTGGAGTGCAATGGCACGATCTTGGCTCACCGCAACCTCCACCTCCCAGGTTCAGGCAATTCTCCTGCCTCTGCCTCCCGAGTAGCTGGGACTACAGGCACGCACCACCATGCCCAGCTAATTTTTTGTATTTTTAGTAGAGACGGGGTTTCACCATGTTGACCAGGATGGTCTTGATCTCTTGACCTCGTGATCCACGCCCCTCGGCCTCCCAAAGTGCCAGGATTACAGGCTTGAGCCACCGTGCCGGGCCAGAATTTTATTTTTTAATGTTTAATTTTTTTTTTTGAGACAAGATCTCACTCTGTCACCCAGGCTGGAGTACAGTGGTGCAATTTCAGCTCACTGCCATCTCTGCTTCTCTGGCTCAAGCGATCCTCCTACCTCTGCCTCCTGGGCTCAAGCAAACCTCCCAACTCAGCCTCCCAAATAGCTGGGACTACAGGCATGCACCATGATGCCTGGCTAATTTTTGCATTTTTTTGTAGAGAAGTGGTTTCACTATGTTGCCCAGGCTTGTCTCGAACTCCTGGGCTCAAGTGATATTCTGGCCTCTGCGTCCCAAAGTGCTGGGATTATGGTTGTGAGCCACTATGCCCAGCCTATTATTTTATTTGAGACAAGGTCTCACTCTGTTGCCCAGGCTGAAGTGCTACAACATGGTCATAGCTCACTGCAGCCTTGAACGCCTGGCCTCAGGCCAACCTCCGAACTTCCAAAGTGCTGGGATTACAGGTGTGAGCCACTGTGCCCATCCTCAGTGGAATGTTTATAATCCAAAAGACCATGAAAAGAATAAAATATCTGTGCCTGAAATTAGGTGACGGTGAAAGAGGTCCATATAGGGTTTGCCCTGGGGATGGCAGGTATTGACTAGAAGTGGTACAAGCAAGCCTTCTGGGTGCTGGGATATTCTTGATCTTAATTGGGGAGGAGATCATATGAGTGTGTATATAGGTCAACATTCCTTGAGCTGGACATTTGAGAATAGTGCATTTTAGGCTGGGTGCAATGGCTCACGCCTGTAATCCCGACGTTTTGGGAGACTGAGGTGGGTGGCTCACCTGAGGTGAGGAGTTCAAGAACAACCTAGCTAACATGGTAAAACCCCATTTCTACCAAAAAATACAAAAATTAGCCTGGCGTGGTGGTGTGTACCTGTAATCCCAGCTACTTGAGAGGCTGAAGCACAGGAATCTCTTGAACCTGGGAGGCAGAGGTTGCAGTGAGCTGGGATTGTGCCCTTGCACTCCAGCCTGGGCAACAGAGTGAGACCCTGTCTCAGAAAAAAATAGTGTATTTTACACATTACTGTATCTACATTATATCTCAATCAAAAAACATTTTTTTTAAGTTTCACTTAAAAACTCAAGGAGAAATAGGACTGGTTTAAAAACACTGGAGCCTTGGAAAATTAAAGCATAATGAAGGATTAAACACCAGAACCATGGAAAACACTAGTTTATCTTATTATTTTATTTTATTGAGACAGGGTCTCACTTGTTGCCCAGGCTGGGCATGATCATAGCTCACTGCAGCCTTGCACTCCTGGCCTCAAGCAAACTGCCATGAAACACTGGTTTATAACACTGGAGCCTTGGAAAATTACAGCATGGTGAAGGCAGACATGCTGACTGAGCAGGAGGAAAGGAGTGATTTCTCAGGAGACAGGTGGGACACGTGGACAGAGATGAAAGGGAAGAGGAGGCAGATAGCTCATGACTGCTCCGAAGATAGGCTAAGGGGGTCGGGAGATATTAGATGCCCAGAGAGATTTCACAGAAGGAGAGGCAAGATCTCAGAGAGCAGGTCTGAGGGGTTCCTCCTCAGCCGGGCTCCATGACACTCCCAGGAGGACCCTGGCACCTATAGTTGGTGGCACCAGTCAAGGCTGTGGGAGTGGTCCGTTGGTGATCAGGTGAGCTGTGGGCAGGGAAGGTGTCCAGGCCACATGGTAATCATAGGCGGGGAACCCTGTGAAGTGAGGACCCTTTAGGAAGCACACGGAGAATGCCACAGCAGAAGGGGCCACAGCCAGGTGGACTTAGGTAGAACCCGGGCAGGTGCAGAACACTCGAGTCCTGCTTGGAATTCCCCATGAGGAGTGGTGGAGGTAGACAATGTTATGTTTCGGCAATATGTGCTTTCCAGAGACCCAGAACTCCCTGACTTCACAACTGCCACAAACCCTGAAGGTTTTGAAAAAGAATGAAAAGAAGGTCCCAGACCCCACAAACAGCCTCTGTTGCGCATGTGGGAGAGAAGGGCCATCTTGGGAAGCAGCTTCCATTTTTTAAAAGCACAGCTGAACCCACGTGAAAGGAGTGGTAGGAACAGAGAGGGCAGCAGGCTGGAGGCTCGATCTGCGGCTACAGGGAAGAAGGGTCAGAGAAAAGGTTTCTGGTGCCCTTGAAGTCCCCCAGGCTCCTCAAAACCCAAGGAGTACAAAGGCAGAGGAGAGGCCATGCAACAGGGCAGAGGGCACTTGGGCCTTGCAGCACTCCTGGGGCACAGACTTCAGAAGCTTCCACTCAGGAATCTGAGAATGGTTTTCCACTGAGACAGATGTAAGAGGAAAAAGAATTCCTAGGTCTCTCCACTGAGAAGTTGGAGGAAACTTTCAGAAATGTAAAGTGGGTCCTCTCATGCCCTGCTTTAAACTCTTCCTAGCTTCTTGCTGCTCTCAGATTAAAATTAAACTCTGTCTTAGTCCATTTTCTATCACTATAACAGAAAACCACAGACTGGGTAATTTATAAAGAAAAGAAACATATTTCTAGAGGCTGGGAAATCCGAGGCTGGGGACCTGCATTTGGCAAGAGCCTCCATGCTGCGTCCTCTTGTGGCCAAAGGCAGAAGGGCAGGAGAGTGCCAGAGAGCAAGCAAGCAAGAGAGGGTTGAATGGGCTTTTGGAACAACCCACTCTGGTGATACTGACATTAATGCATTCACAAGGATAGAGCCCTTATGGTGTAATTACCTCTTAACAAGCCAGGTTCCACTTCTGGTTTTTGTTTGTTTGTTTGTTTTGAGACGGAGTCCCGCTCTGTTGCCAGGCTGGAGTGCAGTGGCACAATCCCGGCTCTCTGCAACCTCTGCCTCCTCGGTTCAAGCAATTCTCCTGCCTTAGCTTCCCAAATAGCTAGGACTACAGGCACATGCCACCACACCCAGCTAATTTTTGTATTTTTTAGCAGAGCTGGGGTTTCACCATGTTGGCCAAGATGGTCTTGATCTCTTGATCTTGTGATCCACCTGCCTCAGCCTCCCAAAGTGCTGGGATTATAGGCGTGAGCCACCACACCTGGCCGCCACTTCTTAATAACATTCAATGGCAATTGCATTTCAACATAAGTTTTGGAGGGGCTGTTCAAACCATAGCAAATAAATACCTGCCCACCAGGCACTGAGGATGGAGCCCCTTCTGCCAACTCACTTTGACCCTCAGATCAGCCCCCGCCCACTTGCTCACTGCCTTTCTGTGCCTCTGATGCAACAACACTTCCTGCCTCTGAGCCTTGGCACTCACTGTTCCTTCTGCCTGGAATCCTCTTCACACAGAATGTCACAAATGTCAGCTCCACAGGGGCCATCCCTGAGCTCTCCATCTGCAGTGATTTCCATGTGGAGTCAATTCCTGGATAAGGCGGCCCACGCAGGTCCTAAGACCTGGGAAAGCCACAGTTGAAATTTTGTAACTTGTGCAAGACGATGGAATTATCCCTAAAGTCCCTCTCTTTGAGAAGTGGCCCAGGGGGGATGGTGGAGGCCCACATCCTCTCCTTTCTCTGTCCTGTTTACTCTCTGTCCTTGTTCTGGTCCCTGGATGGTGAGGACATTGTGGGTCTGGATTATCTGGGTTCTGGAAGCATGCTTTTGCTAGGATAACTGCCAGAGGAAACGAAATGTGCTACTATTTTCTAACCTTGGGCAGCTGCTGGGATTCTCATCTCTATTGAGTCAGACTTTGGAAGGGCAGATGCTCTGGAAATTTGGGCTAGGGTTAATTCAACAGTGAGGGAGGTGAAAGCACGTAGGAGGTGGCCCAGGAGGTGACTGGGGCTGCAGGGCCTGACAATGGAGGGGTCCTGACATCTATGGAGCCCTCCCGGTCAAGGTTGAGTGGAATACAAACTGAGGATGGAAGAATTTGGATGTTTCTTTGGATTTCAGTTTTCATAGAGAAGATTTCATTGTGAAGTTGAAACATTTTTTTGAGTGGGAGATTACATGATTGGAACGTGTTCCTAGGGAGGGGTTCACTGTGGGAGCAGGGAGCTTGGGAGATGACCCACACTGCTGCTGCATTAGAATTACCTGGAGGGCTTGCCAAAGACATGGACTGCTGTGCTGCCCCAGAGCTGCTGATTCAGCTCCTTGGGGCCTGAGAATCTGCATTCCCAATAAGCTCCCAGATGCTCTGAGAACTGCTAATGGAATTATTATTGTCTGATACGGAATCATTTTGTGGGTGAAAGCAGAGCTTCCCACCCTAGGGATCCCAAGGAAGTAGTGAATGCCCAGCTGGTGAGGGGCCTGCAGAGAGTCAGGGCAGGGCCATCTGGATATGCATCTGATGCCCCTGAGAGATAGCCACCCCTCACCCCTGATGACTGCAAGTTTGGCCAGGAAATTCAAAGGCTTAGAGAGGAAAGTCAAGGAGTGAATGTGTGTGTATGTGTATGTGTGAATATGTGTGTGAATGTATGTGTATGTACGAATGTGTGTATGTAGGTGTGAATGTGTGTGTGAATGTGTTCATGTGAATATGTGTTTGCCTGAAAGTGCATGTGTGTGTGGATACGTGTGTGAACATGTATGCATGTGTATGCATTTGTATGAATGTGCATGTGGGTATGTAGGTGTGAATGTGTGTATGAATGAGCATGTGTTTATGTGAACGCATATTTGTGAATGTTTACATGTGTGTTTGAACTTGTATGCATGTTTGTGTATATGTGTTTGTATGGCTATGCATGTGTGTAACGTGTGTGTGGTTATGTTTGAATGTGTGTTTTGGCATGTATGTATGAATATGTGTGTTTGAATATGCGTGTATATGTGTAAATGTGTTTATGTGAATGTGTGTGAACATGTGTGTATGTATGAACATGTATGTGTGGATGTGTGAACATGTGTATGAATGTGCATGTGTGCATGTGGTTATGTGAATGTGTGTGGGTGTGCATGTTTATGTGAATGTGTGTATGAATGCATGTGTGAGCATGTTTATGTGAACACATGTATGAATGTGCATGTGTGTGCATGTTTCTGTGAACGTGTTTGTATGAATGTGCATGTAAGTGAACATGTGTGTGTGGTATGCATGTCTTCTGAATGAGCGTGTGTTGTGTTTATGTGAATGTGTGTGTGAGTGTGGGTACGTGTGTGACCCCCTTTCCTCTATGCTGCCTCTCGGTCCCTGGGCTGGGGACTTCTCGCCCGGGATTGATAAGTGGGCTTGGCCCATTTTCATGCTATGGGATGGTGGGGGATTTGCGATTGGAAAACTGGGCGATTCCTGACAATTTCATTGCAATCGCCAGTGGAAAGGGGTCACTGCACTGAGAAGACAACACTTGACCAGCCATCTTGCCCCCCATCTCTCTGGGACCTTCCTGTTAGTGGAAAGAACTCCCCTCCCCTCCCTCGTTGCTTTCTGGAATCTACAGTCAGTCACGGACCAGACCAGGATGGCCCACAGAGCCCTGCAATGAAACTGCTTATCACTTTTCCCACCTGGTTCCTTGGGTCTGCTCTCAGCCAGCTGCAGCTGGGAGGGAGGCTGGGTGCATGGTTAATCCCCAAGTCTTCAGCACAGACCTTTATTTTTGTCTATAACATGCTGAGGACACAAAGGTGAGAAGACAAGGGTCCTGTCCCCGGGGAGCCGTCAGTCTATGGATATCTGCATATCTGGGTCTGGCCTAGGTGTGTAGGAGCCCAAGTCAAAGGAGTATTTAAGCCAATGTCAGAGGAGGGGCAGGGAGGAGTCAGGGAAGGTTTCCTGGAGGAGGTGACATTGAGGGCAGCCAGGAGGACTGAGGAGGAATTTAGTAGGCACACTTTGGGGGTGGAGTCTAGGCAGGAAGCAGCATGCAAAAAGACATGGAGGTGTGTGAGAACATGGAGAGTTTCCAGCAAGGAAAGAATCTCTGGGATATTTGCATGTTTTTCCAGGCTGAGTTTCCCCATTCCCCAGAGCACTTAAGGCTTCTGGGAAAAACACCTTAGTTATCATTGTTTTCACTTAGATCAGGGGGCCATAAAAAGCGTTGCCCAAGTTGGGGCACCTTTAAGAGCAAAGGGGCTACCATTATTATGTTGGAACAGCAGGTTAAAAACCTGTCATGAGCAAATGTGGGGTGATCCCCCCAGCCTTGGGGGCCATTTACAAGGGTGGGGTGGATGAAGGGCGTGGGGACCAGTATGTAGTGCATGGTGGCCTCTGTGGAGGCTGTCCAAAGGCTGGGAACAGCTGTTTGAGCTGAGCAAGCCTGTCAGGGCCTCAGTTCCCTCTTCTATAAATGGGGGTGCCATCTTTTCCTTTCCGCCTCCCTTCTGAAGTTGTAGACAGGATTTATCAGGTACTCCGTGAAGAGGAAAAACCAATTGGACCTCAAACATTCCTGGGCAAGCTCTTGGCATCTTCCTCAGCCCCGAGCCCCCCACTCCCAACCGGCCCGAGCATCTGCCACCACCAGACAGGTCCCTGGAATACCTTGGACAGTCAACAAATCTTCATCCCGGTTTCCCAATTTCTGTAGATTCAGGGCTAATAGCAAAATGCTTGCTCGATGGGAAAAGCAGAAAACATTCAGATTTATTGCTTGGAGAGTTTGGTCTGTCCCCTGGGCCTGGTTGATGCAGTTTCCTCCAAGTTTCAGAGCATTTTGTTTAAAAAGAGTAATTTTTGACAGCAGTGTTTTGCCTCACATTTACACAAGGTTTTATCGTTTACAAAGAGATTCACACCATAACAATCACTGCTAGGATGCACTGAGTTCTTACAAGGGGTGGGGAGGCTCAATTAACTCTTGAAACCACTTTTCCTTGTCCATGGATGGAGAAGCAGAGGCTCAGAGGGGCTTAACTAAGGGGCTGGCCCAAGGCCACGCAGCCTAGAAAAGGGCAGGGCAGGGCTGAACACAGGCTCAGCAGTTTCAAAGACTGTTGTATGAAGCCCACATGGCTGTCCTCTCCTGTCGCGCACCTCTGTCTCTCTGACCTTCGGCCTACCCGCTGCAGGCCCTGCTGCAGACAGTAAGAAAACACAAAACCAAACCCAACCCAGAGGCTTGTGCAGAAAACAGAAGCTGGAATGAGTATAAAAATAACCAGGTATGTTCATGGGAATCCTCCAGTCCCTAAACAATATGTCTTCTGCTAAGATTATTTACGTAGTGGTGCGGTTGATGGAGAGTCTTCGCGGCATTAGCAGCGTCGTTGCTATGTAAGTTCTAATTCTGCACTGTCCAAAACAGCAGCCAGCAGCAAATGCATAGCTAAATTTAATTAAAATGAAATGAAACTGGCTGGGTGCGGAGGTTCACGCCTGTAATCCCAGCACTTTAGGAGGCCGAGGTGGGTGGATCACGAGGTCAAGAGATCAAGACCATCCTGGTCAGCATGGTGTAAACTCCATCTCTACTAAAAATACAAAAATTAGCTGGGTATGGTTGCGCACGCCTATAGTCCCAGCTACTCGGGAAGCTGAGGCAGGAGAATCACCTGAACCCGGGAGGCAGAGGTTGCAGTGAGCCAAGGTCTAGCCTCTAGCCTGGCAACAGAGTGAGACCCAGTCTCAAAAAAAAAAAAAAAAGAAAGAAAGAAAAAAAGAAATTAATAGCTCCTCTGTTGCACTCACCACATTTTAAGTATTAATGGTCCACGTGGGGTGACCCTACTGAACATCATTTTTCTAAGCCACCTGCTGGTGTCTTATCCTGGCTGTCCTGAAGAAGGGAGAGCTGTTGACATAGGTGGCAGGCACACCTGTTTTAAGGTAGAACCCTCTGCAGTCAAGGTATCTATAGATGCCATCCCTACACCTAAGCACCTCTACTCCACTCTGGAGCAGTTACAGCTCCAAGGATGCAAATAAAAGGCAGAAACCAAGGGAGTGGCCACCAAATGTGGTCCAAGGGCTAGCAGCATCAGCATCTCCTGGGAGCTTCTTAGAGAAAAGCAGAATCTGGTGGGCACAGTGGCTCATGCCTGTAATCCTAGCACTTTGGGAGACTGAGGCAGAAGGATTGCTTGAGTCCAGGAGTCTAAGATCAACTTGAGAAACATAGGCAAATAATAATAATAATAATAGCAGCTGGGTGCGGTGGCTCACACCTGTAATCCCAGCACTTTGGGAGGCTGAGGTGGGCAAATCACAAGGTCAGGAGATCAAGACCATTTCGGCCAACATGATGAAACCCTGTCTATACTAAAAATACAAAAATTAGCCGGATGCGGCAGCACGTGCTTGTAGCTCCAGCTACTTGGGAGGCTGAGGCAGGAGAATTGCTTGAACCCGGGAGACAAAGGTTGCAATGAGCTGAGATCATGCCATTGCATTCCAGCCTGGGTGACAGAGCAAGACTCCCTCTCCAAATAAATAAATAAATAAATAATAAATAAAATTAGCTGTCTGTGGTGGTACACACCTGTAGTTTCAGCTATTCAGGAGGCTCAGTAGGAGGACTGCTTGAGCCCAGGAGATGGAGGTTGCAGTGAGCTGTGATGGCCCCACTGCACTCCAGTCTGGGTGACAGAGTGAGACCCTGTCTCAGAAAAAAAAAAAAAAAGGGAGCAGAATCTCAGGCTCCATGCCGGAGCCACTGAAGATGAACCTGGATTTTAACAAGCTGCCCAGGTGATTCCTGTGCATGTTCAAGTTTGAGAAGCTCTGACTTCAGGGACAGGCTGAGCAGGAACACAATACTGCTCCAAATATAGGAAACCAAACTGATATTTTCAGATACAAAAACTAGAATCAGCTCCTCCGCCTCCAGTAGGGTGTAATTAAGCATTAGTCACAGAGGGCCGCGCAGCTCTGTGCCTGTCACACGACCAATGACCATACTTCCAAGGACAGGCCTCCGGGGAAACGCTGGGGGAGGGGGGGCTGGCCTGTTCATCTCTAGCACTTTCTCAAACCACAATGGGGTCACCTCCCCAAAGCAGAGGGAACAGAACTGAGAATGACATCTTGGATACTGCCTTTACATCAGATCTTCCATTTTTGCTCCTCTTCCCAATGCATTTGGCTGGGCTGAACAAACAGTCATTTAAAGGGAGGCACCTAGAAAAGGACTGTGGTCCCCTCATCCCCCTTCCCGGGGCCATGATGCAGGCCTCAGTGCCAGGAGCTGGGTGTTGATGAAGCTTTCTGGGAAGGAGCTGGCATCATGCCTGTCTATGAGGGAAGCAGGTGCAAATGATGCTTCGATCCTCAGTGAGGGCGCAGACGAGGCTTAAAATGAGCCTGGCAGCCGTGTGCTGACCCCCAGGTGGGGAAGGAAAGAGCTGCTTCAGGGAGGTTCGGGTGCTCAGATTCTGTGGCTTGCGCAGCTCTCTGCTACCTTCAGTGAGGATGACTCATCTCTTAATTCCTCTCTCCTTTTGGCCTATCTTGAGTCTTACTTATTTTTATCTGTGGAATGGAGTTAAGTTGCCAAAAGGATGATATTTCTCCACCTGCAAGGGCCCTCCTGGAAAATACATTTTAAAATATTCATTTTTACAATTTCCTCCCAGCAATACAGCAGAGGACAGGAGAGGAGAGGGAGACAGCCGGGCCGGCGGGGGAGCCTGGAGTCTAGGGAACTGCAGTGCCTTTAAGATGGAGAGATACTCTAGAAGTTATTCTAAGGACATAATTGGGCAAAAGTGAAAAGGAGGATGGTTAAGTATGCTCTTCCACTCTCTGTATCATACTGAAGAAATCAGAGAAAGCTGTAAACAGCCCTGGTGTTTTCGCCTGTGCCTTATTTTGGTGATGTACCTCCTGTTTTTCTCTAGGGAACAGCCACTGCACAGGATCTTGGGGGGTCTGCCAGCCAAGATGCTTGGCCCTGCCCTTGCCTGGGGGCAGGCATATGACCCAGGCCAGGCCACATGGAAAGGCACCACAGTAGGATCTAGAAGCATTTGGCTTCAGCCCTCCTGAAGGCGGTGTCTAGGGAGGCTTCCCTGGTTCTTGAAGGATCCCCAGCCCTTTCTAGCCCTTCTGAGGTCTGGCTGTTTACTCTGTCCTGAGGTTCCACGAGCCACCCCATCGCATTTCAGGAAATCCCTTTCTGTGCTTGAGCTGACAGAGTTGGTTTGTGATTTGTAACTAAAATCCCAGATGGACACAAAGCCAAATGTCTGGCAACAGGGGCTTAGATCAGCAAAGTAGGATACGGCACACAACGGAACACTCCACAGGCAGGTACAGCGATGAGACAAACGTGTATTTGTTGACATGGAAAGAGGTTCACAATACAGAGCTAAGTGCAAAAGCAGATTATAAGAAAACAGTGTGCATAGTATGATACCATGTTAGCAAAATATATATTTTACATATTCATAGCAAAAGGCCTAGCAGAAAATAGAACAGTACTCACCCCAGAGTGCAGGGCGAGTCTTCTTTCTGCTTCTCTTCATTTTTTTTTTTTTTTTTTTTGAGATGGTGTTTTGCTCTTGTTACCCAGGCTGGAGTGCAATGGCGCGATCTTGGCTCACGGCAACCTCCGCCTCCTGGGTTCAAGCAATTCTCCTGCCTCAGCTTCCCAAGCAGCTGGGACTACAGGTGCGCGCCATCATGCCCACCTAATTTTTTTGTATTTTTAGTAGAGACGGATTTTCTAATTGTTCTACAATGTTTGTGTAGTCAGTTTCCCTGGTTTGCTTTTTTTTTTAAATAAGTGACCACAGGTGGGTCACAGGAGTCACTCTCATGCTGACTATCAAGAGTGTGGTGACTTGCTACAGGGCTACAGGGGCTACTCCCCAGCAGCTCTGCTTAGATTCTGGGAGGCCAGGCACGGTGGCTCACACCTGTAATCCCAGCACTTTGGGAGGCCGAGGCATGGATCACCTGAGGTCAGGAGTTTGAGACCAGCCTGGCCAACACGGTGAAACCCTGTCTCTACTAAAAGTAGAAAAATTAGCTGGGTATTAGGTGGCACATGCCTACAGTCCCAGCTACTTGGGAGACTGAGGCAGAAGAATTGCTTGAACCTGGGAGGCCGGAAATTGCAGTGAAACGAGATCATGCCACTGCACTCCAGCCTGGCAACGGAATGAGACACTGTTTCAAAAAAAAATAAAAAAAGATTCTGGGAATGTCTGAGTCTCCAGAACAAGGAGCAGATACTTCCTGCACCCAGGGTCCCAGCAGCTTCCCACTTCTCACAGCAACCTTGTGGGGTTGAGGGTCTCCGGCTGTTTGATGGAAAAGAAAAGCCCAGAGAGGGGAGGTACCTGACAAAGTTCACACAGCAGGGATTTAAAGCCAGGTCACCTGGCCAGAGGCCCAGAGACTACTAAAGTTTACAAACATAGCAAGCGGCTGAGCACAGGGAAGGCCTCAAAATTCTCCTGTGACTTCCACTGTGTTGACAAGCTGCAAATGTGCCAGGAGAGGGCTGGGTGTGGTGGCTCACGCCTGTAATCCCAGCACTTTGGGAGGCCGAGGTGGGAGGATCACCTGAGCTCAGGAGTTCAAGACTAGCCTGGGAAACATGGCAAAACCTCATCTCTACTAAAAACACAAAAAATTAGCCAAGTGTAATCCCTGCTACTGGGGAAGCTGAGGCAGGAGAATTGCTTAAACCCAGAAGGTAGAGATTACAGTGAGCTGAGATTGTGCCATTGCACTCCAGCCTGGGCCACAGAGCGAGACTCTGGTTCTCAACAATGACAACAAAAAACTGTCATGGGAGGAAGAGCTGTCACTTCAGTGTGAGGACCTGAACTCTTGGCTCTGCACAGCAGCCCCAGCATTTCAGGCCTCCTCGCAGGGAGGGCACTGGAGAGGGTGGGAAAGGGAGCCGGGTTATGGGAGGTTTGTTCTTCTGCCAGATAGTCTTTCTTCTGCTCCTTCTTATCTTCTGGGTCTTGGCTTGAAGTTCACCTGCCCAGAGAGGCCCTCCCTGACCCTGTAGAGTAGGTCCTGCTATGACTCGCTCAGCTGTCTGTCTGTCCCCTTTGTAGCCTTTCCTACAACCTGTAGTCACTTACTTACTTGCCAGTTTCCCTTAGCATTGCTCTCTCCCCTCCTGACCCCTTGACAAGGAGTCATGGCTTCCTCACTCTCAGTGGTGTCCCTGGCCTCTAGCTCAGTGTCTGGTCTGTTGCAGGCACTCACCAAGCATCTGCTGAATGATGGGGCAGCAGGACACTCAACTGGAGGGGCCAGGAGATGGCAGGGGCGAGACTCACCTCTGCCTTTTATGGGCTGTGTGACCTTAGGCAAGTTGCAGCTCCTCCCTGGGCCTCTTCCCAGTCGCAACCTGAGCATAAACGAACAATCCGTCTGAAGGACTGGCCTCATGCTTCTTGAATATATCAGGACCGATTCAGGGAGGTAACAGAAGTTAGAATTGTTTACTAAATGATACCTTAAATCAACTGCCGGTTGATTATTCTTTCTGACGGTAACACTGCAATGGCTTTTTCTAGGAGTCACTGATGTGTGATGAGCCCAATCATATTTCTTATTCAATAAACTCTTTTATTCTGGTTCACAGATTTTCCCATTACAATAATAATGAAAATAGCACTAGTGATTTGTAACACTGAGGCCCAATCAAAGGGAACCCCTCCTCAAATTATAAGGTAAATGACACATAGTTGAATGTAGGGTCACTGTTGGGCAAAAAGCATTTAAAATATAGATAATGGGGTCTAGATTTCATGTGTCCTGAAACACTGGGTTTTGTTTATCAGGATGACTCCATTTTAGAAAGCGCAGGATTTTATAAACTCTATGTATAACTGTGATAGAGCTAAACGGTAAAGACAAAATCAAGCGAAAACAAAAACCGAGAAACCAAAAGGAAGCAAATCAAATACGTGGGGCGGATATGCAAACCTCCGGCCCTTTGGCCCTGGAATGGCAAGTGAGTGGCTTCGTAGAAATTCTCTGTAGAAAGGAATGTGTGGGCCAGTGTGGCCACGGCCCTCGTGTGACATCGCTGCGTCTCCAAGTCCTGTCTCCTCACAGAGGAAAAGAAGTTGCTTGTCCGACACATCAGCTGGGGGTCTGCCCGAGATGGGGCCTTCGTTCCCAATCCCTTTGAGAACAGTCCCAAATCCTGAAAAGGCAAGGCATCCCTGCAGTGTTCCCAGGGCGGTGGCAGGAGACAGTCAGTGTCTGCCCCAGGCCCTGCCGGAGCTGTCTGTGTGGTTCACTGGGAGCGGGTGGGCCTCGGTGTTGAACACCCAGTCTTCCAGGGAGAGCAAGTCATCTTCAGAGAACAGAAGATAGAGATACCTGTGCCCCAGGTGGGGCAGGGAAGCAAGACACAGTCTGTCAGTGGCCTGGGGAAGAAGAGTGGGCCCAGGAACAAGTCTCGGCCTTTGTGATGGGCCCATGGCCAAGGTCAGGAGCCTGAAATCCCAAAACTGTGGGCGGCAGGGTGGGGGTGCTAGTCTTGGGGAAGGAGGCTGTGGATGCAGAGAAAAGCCTTGAGCTTTGGGGTCTGAAGGACTTAGTTTACCCTGGCTCTGCCGTCAGCCGGCTTCACCTGCCTGGCCTTGTATGTGAGCTCGCATGGCCCAGGTTCTCCTCTGCAGGGGGCTGGAGGCTGCTCTAGTCCAATAGGCTCTTATGTGCCCACTGTTGCCTGCCAAGACGCTACATTCAGAGTACACATTAGGGCACTAGATGAACACGGGGCTGTGACTCTAGTACTCCAGCTTCCTGGCTGTGAATTGTTCCCTGCTGGAAGAATTGATCATTTTGACCCACCCTAAAGGGTTAAAGCACACAGGGCTGGTTTTGGGGAACAATGAGGAAGTGGGGTGGCCAATTTCTGTGGCAAGAAAGCGAGGGGGGTGCAGCAGCCACATTACAGAGGCCCCAGGAGGGAATGTCAACGCCAGCAACCAGTACTGACATCATCATCATTAATCCTATCCCATTTCACACATGAGGACGCAGCTCCCAGAATAGAAGTAACCTGGGGAGACAGGTGAGAAACTGAAGGAAGCTGCAGTATCACATGGTACATCCCTAGGGAACCTGCAGTCTGGCCCAGTCTCACTCTCTGAGAAAGCAGCCTGGCCCAAGGCTCACCCTGGGGTGCAGAGTCCTCCACCCATCTTGGGCTCCAGTCCTGTGACCACAGGACCTGACTGTGGAGGGGAAGGACTGTGGACCCACCCCCAACCTCCCACCTGTCCATCCCTAGGAAAAGCCCAGGCTGCTCACTTTAGTGTCTCCGCTAGAAAGAAGCTCTGCTGCTTGTTGTCGTGGTTGGGGGTGCTACTGTACACGTCCTGGATCCCAGAGAAACCGGCTTCTGTCCGACAGTATTTCTCCAAGGCCTGAGGAAGAGGAAGACGGCCTTAAAATGGGACGGGAAAGGCCCCTGAAGACTTGTACATGCCTGCCAGGCTGGAGCTTGAAAACAGACAGCACCCCCACCCCTTGGCTGGAGACTCCTGGCATTTGTGGGAACAGAAGGCCAAATTATTTTTCAGGGTTCAGCCACCTGTCCCCACGCTGGAGGGGCCACACTCCCTCCACCCACACCTCTGGGAGCTTTGGCACGAAGGGCTGCCTGTCCTGAGTTCTTCACCTGGTTTGAACTTAGAGGAAGCTTCTCTGTGTTTCAGGGGACTAGGCTGGTCTCTCAGATTCATCCATAGAGGTAGGTAGAGGTGAAGAGAGGCCATTAGTAATGGCCATGGGCTGGGATTTGGGGATGGACTTGGCATCCCAGGGATTCTCTGGAGAGATGGTCCCTTGGCTGGAGGTCCGTGGGCCATACCATTCACCTTTCTATATAAACACAGCTTGTTTGTTTTTTTTTGAGACAAGGTCTCGCTTTGTCACCCAGGCTGGAGGGCAGTGGGACGATCATAGCTCACTGCAGTCTCAACCTCCTGGGCTTAAGCAGTCCTCTTGCCTCAGCTCCTCAAGTAGCTGGGACTACAGGCGTGTGCCACCATGCCTGGCTCATTTTTGTGTTTTTTGGTACAGATGGGGTTTCGCCGTGTTGCCTATAGGCTGATAAATACAACTTCTATCCACTGAGGGGTCTGTGGACTGGGCATAGGAGCACAAGACGCTTGGCCTTTGAAGGCCAAGAATAAGGGTCCTG
The DNA here is from genome assembly GCF_049354715.1 of Callithrix jacchus. Classification (NCBI taxonomy): domain Eukaryota; kingdom Metazoa; phylum Chordata; class Mammalia; order Primates; family Cebidae; genus Callithrix; species Callithrix jacchus. The sequence goes on along the minus strand of NC_133508.1, from coordinate 62,417,145 downwards.
GAGAAGCAGGAGGACTTAACCAGGCCAGTGACCCTGAGGATGCCCCGGGCCCCATCTGAGTGCAATGCTTAGAGTGGGCATGGCGGGGGGGAATAGTGGGGGAGAGGGGGCAGAGAAGGCTCAGCATCAACCAGGGAACCTTCTGGAATCCCCATACCTGCCTCTGACACCTCCCCCAACATGGCCATGAGCTTTCTACCTAGGTGTGGGGCCAGGAGCTGAGGGAAGGGTAGGCCTCGAGGACCAGTAGAAACTAGGGTGGGGACTCCCTGGAGCTGGTCTGCTTGTGGGAAGAGAGAGGCGGAAATGAGCTGCTCAGCTTCGGGATCAGGAAAGCGTCCATCGGGACAGCAGTGGCGGCGTGGTGCTCTGGGCAGCTGCCTAGCCTCCGGCCCTCTAAGTTTGCTGAGGCCTGGTCCGAAGGCCATGGGCACTCAAAACCCCCTTCATGGGTCAGCCCTGTCTCTGGGCAGCTTTGCCCAGCTGGGGACTCCTGACTCTGTAACCACCACCTTGACCCTTTGTACTCTGAACTGTAGCCAAACGTCAATGTGGCTTAGCCTTCCTCTCTGTGCCCAAGGCAGGGCACCTAGCACCTGGCTGCCTATGAATCCTCAGGGGACCTGCACCCAGCTGCCCATCCCCAAGGCCCACTCACCAGCACCGCCTCCCAGCCCCACTCCCTGTAGATGGGGTCATGGGTCTGTCGCCACAGGTACATGTAGCTCTCCACCACCTCTGGCCGGAGGATGTAGTAGCTCTCACTCAGCTGGGTGGCCACGGCCTCTCTGCCGGAGTTAAACCAGAAGGCCTCGGGCCCGAGTTTGGTGTCTGGGGAAATAGCCAAGCAGAGGGCCCAGGTCAGACCTCCCACCTCCTGCTGTTCAGGATCCAGCCCCAGCTGCCTAGAACCCATGGCCAGGGTGATGTTAGGGGTGTGTGGGTGTGGGGTGCCCCTGCCTGGACTGTTGCGTGAGGCTGCACCGGGCAGATGCACTGCTTCCCCCTTGGCCTGGACTGGACAAAACAAGACCCCTGGGGACTCCAAATCTGAGCAGCTTTGGACTCTGAGTCCGAACAAGCCACTCAGCAGTCTGGGTAGGCGAAGGTTTGGGTGGGGTCCCATAGCTGTGCACTTTGAGGCAATAGCACAGCTTCTCTGCAAGAGGTTAGCCACACCTCAGCCAAGAGGGTTTCGGGTTTCAACACCTGGGAGAACAGAGGGTTAAACAAAGTGAGTCTCCAGTCTGCAGGGTTTATCAGATCCTTTAATACACTAATATGCAATGAATTTTCTTAGAGATCTACTTTTAACACCTCCCAGGGCAAACCTGTAGAGTCTCAGAACTGCTAAGGTGGAGATGAAGGGAAGATTGCCCAGAAATGCGCCTGCTCCCACAGAGGAAGCTGAGGAAGGAAGGCCGAGGAAGTCTGGTTCTGTTACTGTCACTGTTTTGTTCTGGGGCAATTTGCTGCCATTCTTGTCTGCATGGCTATCATTTGCTTGAGATGGAGTTTTGCTCTTATTACCAGGCTGGAGTGCAATGGTACGATCTTGGCTCAGTGCCGCAACCTCCACCTCCCGGGTTCAAGTGATTCCCCTGCTGCAGCCTCCCCAGTAGCTGAGACTACAGGCATGCACCGCCACTCCCAGCTGATTTTCCTACTTTTAGTAGAGATGGGGTTTCAGCATGTTGGCCAGGCTGGTCTCAAACTCCTGACCTCAGGTGGTCCACTGTCTCGGCCGCCTAAAGTGCTGGGATTACAGGTGTGAGCCACTGTGCCAGGCTGCATGGCCATAATTAAAACCACCTCTGCAGCCACTATTTATGATTTCAAAGGCTGTACTGGGTGCTTTAATACACCATTTCAATCCTTAAAAAAATGTTTCTTTACTAAGGTAATTGCTACTATCCCTCTCACACATGTGGAAACTGAGGATCAGAGAGGCTAAGTAATTTGCCCAAGGTAACACAGCAAGTTGTGGCTGAGCTGGGACTTGACTCTGGATGTGTCTGATGCTTCTCATAGGGTGGTGTTCTTTCCCTCCTGGGTCTAACCCTCATAGGCCCAACATGCAGGGCATGAAGGCCAGATCCTCCTCCTTAGCCTGTCCCTCCTGTCCAGGTCACCTGAGTCCCCAGCTTCATTCCTGATGTGAGCCCTCTTCCCACCCACCAGGGTTCAGAACCCCGAGAGGCCCTGGGTTGCTTTCCTCTAGAGGCAGGGGCTAGAGGTTTGCAGGACTTCCTACTCTTCCATGGCGGGCTTCAGGGAAAAGGAAATAGCTAGACCCTGGCTTCTCTAATCTTTTCAAATGGCGAAGCGGCTCCTGGCCATCAGAAAACACTTGTTTTGCCAAGTCGCTAGTGGGGTGAGGGCAGGAGCTGCTGCTGCAGCCGTCAGTGCGGAACAATATGCTCTATTAAGTGGCTGTCTTTTATGGTCTGGGCTGATTGTTCCAGACAAGTAGTGAGCTTTTTATTATTCCTGAGATTTCTTATTTGTTTATGGCCCTGGCAGAGCAAGCTCTTTGAAGAGAATGAATGACCAGTTTTAAAGACCCACTGCGAATCTCTGACTTCCTGGAAACAGTTCCAGGAGACCCCATTCAAGTGGAGCGGCACACACACATGGTGCTGAGCTGTCCGCAAGTGCCGGCAGTGCTGCTGGCCAAGTCGGCGGCCAAAGACCTTTCTCATGGGACCCTGTGCCTCACTCTGAGACGTGTCATTATTCCCATCCAACAGATAAGAAAACAGAGGCTGCCCAGCTGGTAGTGGCTGAGCGGCGCTTGAGCCTGGGATTCTGACTCCAAATATTGGGTTGACCCCTCCAACCAACACTGGGATTAACACTCAGAGCAGAAGGTGTCTCCTGGGACCACAAGGAGGCCGGGGATTTTTCTGAGGGGCGCAGTTTGCATGCCGGGTGGAACCAGGTATCAGAAGGCTTGGGTTCAAGCCCCGGATCAGTTCCTCACGTGCAGCGTGACTTTGGCTAAGTCACCTCCCCTCTCTGGGCTGACTCTGTTTCTCTGTGTAGAATGATGAACCAGGCTCATGCTCTCACATGTGACCCCTGAGTCTAGCATCTGACAATTCAGTGGTGAGTAGTGGGTGGGACGATCAAGCTCTCAGGCTTTCCAGTGGTCATGGGTCAAAGAGGCCGACTAAACCGGTGGGAGTAGGAGGCAGTGAGACCCACCCTAAGGCGGGTGCTAAGGAAAAGGCAGAGGCACATTCGGAGGTAGGGGACTCAGGGTGGGACACATCGTGTTGGGCTCAGGAAGCTGCCATTTCTGCCTCAGGGGCTGGAGGATCCTTTACTCTGTGTCCCCCTCAAGGGACCTTGGCTAAGTAACCTCTGAGCCTCAGTTTCCTCATCTGCGTGGTGAGGTTCAGTGATGGTGTGTGTCAAGGGCAGAAGATCACTGGGCACATGCAAAGTGTTTACTGTGCCCATACTAGTTTCCCTTTCATTCAAGGGACAGTCTCGGAGCCTGGACAGCACATCTCTCAAATTCCACCTAACTTCCAAGGGGAAGCTTCCCTAAGGCCATGTGCTTCCTTCACTCACTGCTGCTGGTCTTTCCTGGTGTCTAGCCTCAGTCTCTCCTGCTGCCCCTTCCCCTTGCAGGGTTACCTGAGCGGGCGTATGACTCGTGGCACGTCTTGGTGATCTGGGCTGCGAGCTCTCGGTAGTGGGCCCTCTTTTCTTCCTTGGCATCCTCAGCGCCGAGGGCGATCATGCCCCCGGAGAAACAGGCCAGGTGCCCCATCTTGTGGTCCAGAATCCCCCCTCGCCACTCAGCAATGTAGGTCAGCCCCCCGGGAGAGACATTCAGCAAGTAGGTCTCTATCGCCTGGGAGCAAGGTGGGGATTGGGCAGGAAGAAGGGGCATGGGAGGGCACAGAGAAGGGGGGAAAGGATGGAAAATAAACATTTTGGAGACAGTAGCAAGGGCAGCTCTGCCAAGCCCTCCATCCCAAGCAGAGGAGGCCCAATGAGCTCTGCTGGCCAAGATGCCTGCCAGGGCCACAGGAGGGGCTGCTACTCGCTAGGAGGCTCAGACTCAAGGCAGCTCCCCAGGGCAAGTCTCTCATACAGCCTCTAAAATCTTCTACGTTTTAAAAAAAACATTAAAAGTTTTTATTTTTAAAATATGTCCTCCATTATGTCCTCTGATCTTAACCAGAAGCCCAGCTGGCCTGTGGATGGATTTCAGGGTCCAGGCCCCTAAAACTGTACCCAACACTTTTTGTGGATGTGCATATTTATGGGAAGAATGTCCATCTATAAGAATGGACATTCTTATCAGTTTCCCACAGAAAGTGAAGAGCTGCTCTCTACAGGTATTTTGTCATGTTTCATTTAATGCCTATAGCAAGCCAGGCACCTGGGCGGCAGCATCCAACACAAATAAATGGTGGGGGGGGGGGGGGTGCAGCTTGTCCCAGGTCACCCAGCCACACCAGCCTAGAAACAAGACTCCACAATGTCCAGAGCTCTGCTTCTTCCACTACCCGACGGCCATGCCTTCTGGTGGGAAGAGAGGTGATGCTGCTGTTAACTCTGGGATGTCGGGGGTGTGAGAGTGTCAGACTGCTGTCAGCCCCAGGAGTCCTGGACACAAGAGGGGGCGGGGGGAGGCTGCTCACACAGCCTCCAGCCAGACTCCATGGGCTGGTGGGACCTGGTTCATGGCTGGGGTCCTCTGGGGCCCTTGCCAGGCCTCTGCCTCTACTCTCGCCCCTCCAATCTACTCTTCAGGGGAAATTAACAAACTGGATCATGTCACCTGCCTACTTAGAACCTTCAGTGGTTTCGAAGTGCTCTTATGTGAAAGTCCAGAGGGGCCTCCAAGACTCCATGATTTGGACCCTGAGGGTGGACCTGATGCTATGGACATGGCTCTTGGGCACAGACTCGTCAGGTTCAAATCTCATCTCCACCAGTTCCATGCTGTGTGATAACGGGCAGGTTGCATGTTCTCTCTGTGCCTCAGTTTCCTAATGTATAAACTTGGGCAAAGAGCATTAACTGCCTCTTAGGGTTGTGAGAATTAAATGAGATATGTCCGCAGGGCTTGGCATGTTTTCTAGCAGAGAAAGAGGCCCCAGTAATTACTGGCTCCAATGATTCCTCTGCAGTCTGTCTCCTGCCCTCCCTTCTCCCCCTACCTCACCCACACTGGCTCCTTTCACTCATGCACTCTCCTGGCTTCCAGTCTCTCTTGAGCCATTAATTTCCTTGGTGTCAGTGTTGTGCTAGGTGCTGGGGCGACAGGTATGCTGGAGAGAAGCCTGGACCCTGTCTCAGGGAGCTCACCCATTAGTGCAGAGAATTTCCAACAGAACCACATATATATGAGAGGGGCAATTTGTTTTGTTTTGAGACACAGTCTCACTCTACCTCCCAGGCTGGACTGTGGTGGCACAACCTTGGTTCACTGCAACCTCTGCCTCTCAGGTTCAAGCCATTCTCACACCTGAGCCTCCCAAGTAGCTGGGATTATAGGCATGCGCCACCATCCCTGGCTAATTTTTGTATTTTTAGTAGAGACGGGGTTTCACTGTGTTGGCCAGGCTGGTCTTGAACTCCTGACCTCAGATGATCCACCTGCCTTGGCCTCCCAAAGTGCTGGGATTACAGGTGTGATCCACCACAACTGGCTGAGAGGTACAATTTGTGATCAGCATTTTGAATAAAACAAAGTGAGAGGATGAGATTAAAAAATTGGCAGGGGGTGGGCGCTAGACACAGTAGCTCACGCCTGTAATCCCAACACTTCGGAAGGCTGAAGCAGATGGATCACTTGAGCCTAGTAGTTTGAAACCATCCTGGCAACATGGCAAAAACCCATCTCTACTAAATATATAAAAATTAGCTGGGCATGGTAGTGTGTACCTGTAGTCCCAGCTACTTGGGAGGCTGAGGTGGGAGAATCATTTGAATCTAGGAGGCAGAGGTTGCAGTGAGCCAAGATTGCACCACTGCATTCCACCCTGGGCAACAGAGTGAGACTCTGTCTCAAAAAAAAAAAAAAAAAAAAAATTGGGGGCAGGGGCAGTGCCCTACTTTTCAGAGTGAGGTCAGGGAATGTCTCTGTAAAGGTGACATTCTTGAAGGCTACATGTTTCTTCCTCCTTCGGGGCTTGGCTGGTGCTCCAGCCCTGACTCTGCTAACTCCACCTCCTCCAGAATGTCACTTCCTTGGAGAGGATGCCTCAATTTTAAAGCAGGACCGTCACTCCCGTTACCTATGGACCTGTTACCTTTCTACATGGTGCCATTCCTACTTGGTGTAAGTTTCTGTTGCATATCTGTCTCTCTCCCAGACTGAGTGCCGTGTGACATCAGAAGCCACCACCAGTAGCCTCCAGCCAGTGCCGGACACACAGAAGATGCTCACAAAACATTCGTTCACTCCTGGGTCTGTTTCTTCCTTTTTTCTCTCCTGTCAGGGCCCAAGGCTGTGAGCTGGCTGCAGGACCCACACTGAGTGGCAGATGGGGAAGTGCTCATGATGTGACATGCCAGGGTACCTGCTCCACATGGGAGAAGTGCTGAGGGCATCTGCAAAGCAGCCGGGCTGCAGGGGACAGGGGTGGTCTGCTCTGGGCCCGGCCTGGCTCCCGGGCAGAGCCAAGTCCCTGGTGGCTGCTTGGCATCGCTAAGCATGCCGCGCAGGGGAAGAGTGTCAGGGCTCAGAAACCTGGGTCAGAGTCATCAGTTGTCAACACTTTGGGAGAGAACACAGACATGTGAGGGAGACCTCAGGATGCCACGCACTGGAGCTGGCACCTGCAGCTGCCAGATTGTCTCCCTCAGGTTATTTCCATTTGGGGTTGGCCCCAAGCTAAGCAACTGCAGTCAAGAGGAAATTATAAACCAGTGCCTCTTTGAAGGCACAATTGAGACACGCAGATGCAAAGATAAAAAACAAGGCTTTCTAAAACTCCGAGCAAAACACAAGACAGCGCAGCCTGGCAGATGACTGGTAAAGGTTTACATCACAGCAAGAGGCAGTGCAAAGAGCTAAGTGGGGCACAAGACTGGGGCTTACTTTTTAAATATATTAACAAAAATGTTTGTACTGTTCCTTACGGAGCAGGGGTAACCTGTGGGCACTGAGAGGCCTGGGTCTGAATCTCAGTTCTGCAATTTAAGAGCTAGATGACTTTGGGCGACATTTCAGTTTTCTGAAGAGTCACTTTGCTCATCTACGAAATGGGAAGAACAATTCCGGGATCGGCTGTGAGGACTAAAGGAGAGGACATTCGAAGGCTGGCTCAGCACCTGGTGCTGGCTGTTCCTTCCCTTGCTGCCTGCAGGAGCCCCCATCTGAGCACTCATAGGAGGGGTTTCAGGCAAGCCAGGTCCCTCTGTGATTTGGCCACCAGTAGGTGAGGGCCAGCCCACTGGATCTGGAGTCAGACTCGTGTTTGTGTCCTGGCTCTGACACTTGTTGCTGTGTGGACCTTGGGCCTTTCTATCCCCTCAGTTTCATCATTTGTAAGATGGGGACTAAAGACAACGAGGTACTTCGTGCACTGGTCCAGGGAAGGCCCAAGTGACTGAAGCTCTCCCTGTTCTTCTTGTTTTTCTCCTGCGGTGATACTCAGAGGTGTGCCCAGTCTGATCTTTCTGACCCTCCCATGCCCACCCCAGCTGGACACTGGTCTAACCTGGTGGTTTCTGACCCCAGCTGCACAACAGAATTGTGGAAGAAACTTTTTAAAAAGCTTGGATTGGGATTTAATTGGCCTGGGGTGAGGCTAGGCACGGGATTTTTAAAGCTCCCCAGGTGATGCTAAGGTGCAGGCAGTGGTGAAGGTCTTTGCTCCGTGGTTCCCAGCCCTGGGTACACGTGGAAATCCCAAGGTTCATGTGTGGCCCAGGCTGGGGCCCAGAGGTTGTGAGTCAGGGTGGCAGTCTGCACATCAGGACTTTGCAGCTCCTGAGGTGATTTTAACATGCCAACAAGGCTGAGAACCATCAGAACATTCTTCAAAACCCCAAACTTGCCAGAGGCCCAGCTTTCACCCAGGGTCGCAGACACTCCAGGCTCTTCACTAGGGAGATCAAATGCAGAGAGCAAAGCCTCTTCTATTCAAAGTTCTCTCCTATAAAATCAAGTGCTCCGGAGTTTCCTTAAATAATTCATGGCCATTTCTTCCCTTGAAGCCTCAACTACAGTGTGCCCTGAGGGCAAGGAGCCTGGCTGCTCATTAACTTCATGTTTACTCTGCAAGGGAAGGCATAAAGGGCCTCTGGGCAGCAGGCTCCGGCCACCGCTGCCACCAGCTGCACACAAATTCTCTGACGGGTTCTGGTCTGAGCTCAGCCAAAGCCAGGAGTGAACAAGGCTGAGACTTAGACTGAGATGGGACTGGAGTCCCAGAAGCTGCTTCGTGACTGAAGTCTTGTGCCAGGGAGCTGGGCAGGGAAAACTCATTGCTGAGCCTACAGTTTAAAGGGTCCTGAGCTCTACCAGTCCATGTCAATGTGTGTCTTTTAAGCACCACCATTCCTGGCCAGATTCCTGTGATCAGAGGGTAGTTAGAGACCATCTAAACATCCATCCATCTGTCCACACCCACCCGTCCACCCACTCATCTGTCTACTCACCCATCCTTCCCTCCATCCATCCTTTCAGCATTCATTCATTTGTTTGCAAAACAGTTACCATGTGCCTGCTATGTGCCAGGCAGTTTTAGGAGCAGACAAGATCTCTGATCCCAGATAACTCACATTCTATTTGGGGAAGATAGACAATGAAGAAGTAAACAAATCTGTGCCTGTGATAATTTTAGAGACTGATGAAGGTAAAGAGAATAAGCCTAGGAATGTGATAGGCTGGGAATGGTAGTTTCAGTGGCATTTGACTTGAGAGTTGACTAGTGAGTGGGACCCAGCCATTGGAATGAAATTCCAGGCAGAGGGGGCAGCAAGTGCAAAGGCCCTGAGGTGGGAATCACCTGGGGTATCTGAGGAAGAACAGGAAGACTAGTGCCCAGAGCCCAGAGAGCACAGGGCAAAGAGGCAGGCATGAAGTCAGGGTGATCAGCAGGGCCCAGGGGAGGCAGACCCGGTGGGTAAAGGAGAGGAGTAGGGTTTATTACAGGTGCTAAGGGAAGCCAGAGAGGAGAGGGATGTGCGTGTCCCGTCTGTCTGGCTTTTGTTCCCCACAGAGCATTCAGAGTGCAAAGCAGAGGGGAAGCCAGTTTAAAGGACATAAGGGGGTAATGTAGACCCAGGTGGTGGCAGAGTAGATCCAACTTGCTCAACTTGCTTTATGGGACAACTGAGGCCCAGAGCCCGCTCAGTGCCTTTTCCTTAGTTGAGCTCCGAGGTGTCTGTTGAGCAGTGGGGTTCTCTAGCCCTCTTCCCAGCAGCTCAGCCTAGCTGATTCCCTCTTCTGTCCCGGTCTAGCCCTCATCCCAGCAGCTCAGGCTAGCTGATTCCTTCTTCTGTCCTGGTCTAGCCCTCTTCCCAGCAGCTCAGGCTAGCTGATTCCCTCTTCTGTCCCGGCCTAGCCCTCTTCCCAGCAGCTCAGGCTATCTGATTCCCTCTTCTGTCCTGGCCCCTCCTGTTTGGAGGGACTCACCTCAGCCTTCCAGCCCTCATTCATTCCATACCCCATGGACAGTCCAGCAGTGGTGCCAGCTCAGCCAGCTCTGTGCTGTGTGGCTTTGGGCAAGGGTCTTCCCCTCTCTGGGCCTTGGTTTCCATACACATAAAGAGAAGGAGCAAAACTGGATGGTCCACTGAAGGAGGCCTCTTCCAGCTTGGACATACTTTTCATGTCACCTCTGTTGCACAAGTAAGACACGGCTAAGGAAGGGTCTCACTCTGGCAGCCACCCTTGGGGGTGCAAGCCCATAGTCTGGCCGCACTCTGGCCTCTGATACATCATCTGAAGCACAGACAGCAAGCAGGTGGTGGTTTCTGAGTCAGACTAAGGGTCACTTCCTATGAGAACTTGGACAAATGACTTTACCTCCCTGAGCTTGGGTTTTGCATCTAAACCAATCTCAATCTTAGAGCATTCGGGAGGGTCCACAGGGGTGTAAAACGCCTGGCTGGGAGGGGACTGTCCTGTCAATCTTCTCACCACTTCACTTCAGGGGGTGGGAGCAAGCCTCGGCCCATCTGGCCCTGCAGCCCCCCAGCACTCAGGGGACTGACCAGCATCCCGTGGATAATCCAGTGCTTGTCTTACCTCCAAGGCTTCATAGTACATATTTTTAGCCTCCATATCTGTCTTGCCCGACATCAACCAGGATTTGATCAAATATTCATAAAAACTGTCCCCGAGTCCTCCAACCGAGACGTGGTCTGTGAGGGGGAAGAGGACAAAAACGTTATCTCCATCTGCAGCCGGCTCTCACAGGGTAGTGCCTTACACGCCCACCTGGCCTCAGGGGACCTGTGCCTAAATGGGTGGGAAGCGGGCATCTCGCCAGCAGCCACTGAACCTGGACCAGGGACTGTCCCATGCAAAAGTGCATGGGCTCATCTGGCGGGTGCTATAAATCACTCGCCTTAGCAGGCTGGGGATGCAGGGCCTCTGGTTATTAACTGTAAATGAGTTGCATTTCTTTACAAAGATAATCTGGTGGCAGGGAGTTCAGAGATTTTTATTACCCAGTGACAAACATGGTAATTAATGCTGGGCAGCTTCATAAAAGGCCATGGGAAAGAGGAGCAAGAGCCTTAATTTAGCTGGCCAAGGCCTCAAGTAAGGAGCCACTCTGGAAAAACAGAGTTTAAATTTAGCAAATTGGGATAAATGGAGTTTTAAAGACTGGGGGAGGGAAAAATTGAGCCGGAACACCCTCTCTCTGGCCCGGTGGCCTCTGCCTGTTGGACGGTGGGCCAGCCCAGGAGCGGGGCCTCGAAGGCTGTGGCGGGACTGGGAGCTGTCTCCACGCAGGGCTGCCCCAGGAGGAACACGGGTTACCCGAGAAACACTTCACTGCAGAAGCAAGACACAAAGCACTTCATTCCCAGGCTTTGAAAATTAACAACAGGGAAATGTAAAGGCATTTGATAGATTTAAGAAAGAACAAACCAGCTCTGTGTTCTGATTCACTTAAAGCAGAGAGACTGAGAGAAGAAAGAAAACGGGGGTGGACCAAAGGCGGGGTGGGGGGCGGAAATGGGCAGAGTGTTTTCAACTCCTCAGCAGGAGAAGGGGGCAGAAAGAGAAGGAGAGGGAACATTGGTGGGGGGGGGGGGACAGAAAGAGAGAACATGCCAACAGCTACCATTTATTGTGGGCCAGGAGCCTCACTGTATTATTTATAACTTCATCTCCCGGGCACCCTGCAAGGTAGGCGCTATCGACCCCATTTCCCAGATGGGAGAAGGCACCTGAGCCTAAGCGGCTCGTCCAAGGCCATCGAGCTGGTGAAGGGCAGAGCCTCCTTTCCACAGCTGCACACAGTCAATCCAAGAGTAAGACAGAGACTGGCAGAGGCAGACAGACAAGTGTGAGGACCAAGGGACCAAAAGACATGGCGAAGGCAGATGGGACCCAGGAAGCGGGGTTGAGAGGAGGCCAGCCACACGGTACACTGCCCTTCTGGCCCCTCCAGCCCTGGTCCATAAATAAGTCCTGGCCCAACAAGGGTTCCAGAACCGACCAGCATCTGCAAAAATTGGACCATATAAGATGAAGCACGCGCTTTGGGGAGGAGCTGGAAGGGGCCGGGTGGGCTGGGCCGTACTCTGGTGTGGAGGGAAGAGAGACGTGGCACCTCTCTCCTTCCTAGGTGCCCTACAGAAGGGGAGGGCTGAGCCAGATGTTGAGGAGGGGCAGGTCTGTTGCAGAGGAGGGGCCAGGGGAGGCTGGAAGTCAAACTGGCTTCCAGGCCTCTGCTCAGAGACCTTCTCCAGCCCTGTCAAAGGCACGGCAGCTATGGGCACTGTCACCTGTGTCGCACACCCTCCCCACTTTGTTCCCCATGTGGGGGCTCAGGCGTTCTCACAAGCCTGCTCAGGGTCTCTGCCCATAGGGTGGCAGGGGGATTTAGTGAAACAAGGCCAGTAGCCATCTGAAGCCCTCACGGCAGTGTGCCCCTTGGGTGGTGGGCTCGCCTGGCCATCAGGTGCCTGCCGGGTGTGTGGTGAGTACCTGCGTATGGGTCTGCCTCCCTCACTAGCGCGTGGGCTCTTTGTGGGGAGGGACAGCATGCAATTCCTGCTCTGTGCCTGTTAACTATGAGGCACACAGGGATGCCCAGGGAGGCTTGAGCTATGCTGGGCAGGGAGGCTTGAGCTGGGCAGGGAGGCTTGAGCCGTGCCGGGAAGGGCCTCGAATGCCAAGCCAAGGAGTTCAGACACAATCATGTGGTGGCGGAGTGTGTGCATGACAAGGCTTCCTTGGGAGGGCGTGCGGGGGAGGGAACCAGGTCATTAGAGTCCAGAGTGTGGAGATGTGACTGCCTCTTGGGGGCACTCGTATGGACACCTAACATGTGAAGGTGCCACTACTTTACTGTTTGTGTGGCGGGGGTGTGTATGTGTGGTGAATGTGTGTGGTGTGTGTGCGCGCACACTGAAGGGTATGGGTGTGTGTGTCAGGGTGTGTGTGTGGTGTGTAGTGTGTGAGAGGAGCATGTAGTGTATGTGTGAGGGGAGTGTGCAGTGTGTATGTGTGTAAGGGGAGTATGGATGTGTGTGAGGGACTGTGTAGTGTGTGTGAGGGAAGCGTGCAGTGTGTGTGTGTGTAGTGTGTAAGGAAAGTATGGATGTGTGAAGGACTAGTGTGTGTGGGAGTGTGTAATGTGTGTAGAGCATGTGTAAGGGGAGTATGGATGTGTGTGAGGGAGTGTATAGTGTGAGGGGAGCGTATGTAGTGCATGTGGGTGTACTTGGGGGAAGTGTGTGTAATGTGTGTGAGGTGTGTGCAGTGTAAGGGGAGTGTAGGTGTGTAGTGTGTGAAGAGTATGTGTAGTGTGTGGGTATGTGCATGGAGTATAGTGTGTGTATATGTGAGGGGAGTGTGGGGAATGTGTGTAGGGGAAGTGTGTAATGTGTATGTAGAGTATAAGGAGTATGGATGTGTGAGGGGAGTGTGTAGTGTGTATGTGAGGGGAGTGTGTGTAGTGAGAATATGTATAATGTGTGTTTTGTGTGTGTGTGAGGGGAGTGTGGGTCTGTGTCTAAGGGGGGAGTATGTAGTGTGTGTGTGTGGGAGGGAGTGTGGGTGGTAGGTGTGTTTTGTGTGTGAGGGTAGTGTGGGTGTGTGTCTGTGTGGGGGGAGTGTGTAGTGTGTGTGGGAGGGAGTGTGGGTGGTAGATGTGTGTGTAGTTTTGTGTGTGTGTGTGTGTGTGAGTGTGGTCTTTCCCAACACTGAGAGAGGGGCTGGAAGAAGCACAGGCATAGGAGAAGACATGGCTCTGCATTAGCTCAGGGCGTGCCCCTGCCCACTCTGGGCCTCAGTCTCCCGTCTGTAGTGCATGAAGGGGGCACAAGCTGGTGTCTGTAGCCCCAAAGCAGAGTTGGGCTCTGCTGCTTCCCAACTGTGCCAATGTGCTCATCACACCTGGCAGCAGGAGGCTGAGCCACAAGCCTGGAAATCAGCCGACTTGATGCTGGGGAAGCTGCCAGGCTGCAGCTCACACTCCTGTACCCGCCAGGGAGGTCTGGACTTACCATTTCCCTCCCACAGAACAAAAGGATTCAGGGCAGTGGACAAGGAGGACAAGTTACTCAGGCGCTGCACTGAGGGGCTGGTGACCCCCCCCCCCACAGCTCTCAGCGGGTCAGCCTTAGGGTGTTCTCTCTCATCTGTGTTGGGTGCCATCAGGAGCCTGGTGAATTTATCCTGGGTGTGAAGTCAGCAGGATGGTCTTGAGGCTCCCCTGTTGCCCTGGAAGCTTGGTTTCCAGGAGGAGTGGGAAGCCGGTGAAAGCAGAGGCCTGGGTAGCTGAGACACAGTCCTAATTCCTCCTCCGCCTCTCTAGGCTGCAATTTCTCTGGTTGCAAATGGGCTACACAGTCCCTGCCTGTCCTTCCTTCAGGCTTGTTCTGAAGATTCAAGAAGAGAAAGTGTGTGTGTGTCTGGGAGTGTGTGTGCATGTCCTGAAGCTTATGCAAGGTGGTAACGCTATCATGTGATAAAAAAATACATGTGCACCAAAAAAACCCCCCCAAAAAACTACAGCAAACCTGGGATGACCCCAGGCACCAAGGCCAGAGGAGGAAGAAGGCAGACATTTGGGCCAGTCGGGCGTTAGAACCCCCTCTGCTCTTTAGCAGGCTGAGGGCTCGTATTTTATTAATAGGAAACAATTTCCCATATGTGACTGACGTTGCCCAGACCTGCAGCCCCTGGCACAGCCAGAGAAGAAAATTATGCTTCCCAGCAGGGACTCCCTCGTAATTTGCCAAGGTAACGGTTTAGCTGGAAGCCCACACTCCTCTCAGCCCTTTTCATGGGTTCTGCTGCCTTGCCCTGGAGCAGCTCGGCCCAGCAGAGGGGTTTATCTCCTTACCCAGTCAGGTCTTGGAATTAAAGCCAGTAACTGTTATCGAACTGCCTCTTCCCGTGCCCATAATCTGCAATTCAAGCCTTCATTCCCCACCTCCCCCCGCACCCGCCGCCTGCCCTGTACTCTTGGATTTGGCGGTGTGTTTTGGTTAAAAATACTTCGCATTTCTGTAAGTGGTTTTTACAGGAGGCCACTTGGGGTGAGGTGATCACTGGGGAGATTGCTGGGTGGGGTTTTCTGGAGGAGGCTCAGGTTAGAGGGAAAGGCCTTAGCTGCTTGGCCACAGTGCCCCCAATGCCTCCTCTCTAGGCCCCGCTTGCATCGCTCCCTTTTGGGACAACCCGCATCATCTTTGGAGGATGGAAGTGAAATGTGTTTCCTGCAGCCTTTGACCATTCTTCCTACGCCCCTCCACGGCACACAAAGATTGCATCTCACTCTCTTCTCTCATTTTGCAGGACAGGAAACCAAGGTTCAAAGAGATACAGTGAATTCCCCCCTAAACCATGCAGTCATTAGACTCATACGTGCTCTGCCTCTGAGCCCTTGCTGATGTCACGACAGTTGGGTTGAAGGCAGGGGAAAGGGAAAGGGTCCTTGTTTGCACATAGCACTGGAGGTGGGGGCTGTGGCAGGTCTTGGGAGGCCCCATGGAATCTGTCACCGCCAATTCTGGCTGACCATGGCCACGTGACCAGGGCCTGCCTCTGCTTCCCAGAACTGGGCTTCTCAATAGGCATACACATTCCAAAGGCCTGGGGGACCTGTCCACACTCTCACACCTAAGTGACCCCCAAACCCATTTCTGTTGCAATGGGTGGGGCTAGTGGCTTGTGAATGATGTTCCATGGGTGACTGGTTATTATCCGGCTAAGAAACAAGTCTCCAAACAGAAAACAACTGAAAACTCCAGGACTGATTCTTGTAGGTCTAAGATGCACAGGTGAATTCATGGTTTTTTGTTTTTTTTGAGACGGAGTTTCGCCGTTGTTACCCAGGTTGGAGTGCAATGGCGCGATCTCGGCTCACCACAACCTCTGCCTCCTGGTTTCAAGCAATTCTCCTGCCTCAGCCTCCTGAGTAGCTGGGACTACAGGTGCGCACCACCATGCCCAGCTAATTTTTGTATTTTTAGTAGAGACGGGGTTTCATCTTGTTGACCAGGATGGTCTTGATCTCTTGACCTCCGCCTCCCAAAATGCTGGGATTATAGGCATGAGCCACTGCGCCCGGCTTTTTTTTTTTTTTCTTTTTGAGACGGATTCTCCCTCTGTCTCTTAGGCTGGAGTGCAATAGTGCGATCTCGGCTCACTGCAACCTCCACCTCCTGGGTTCAAGCAATTCTCCTGCCTCAGCCTCCCGAATAGCTGAGATTATAGGCCTGTGCCACCATGCCCAGCTAATTTTTGTATTTTTAGTAGATACAGGGTTTCATTATGTTGGCCAGGCTGGTCTTGAACTCCTGACCTTGTGATTCGCCTGTCTCAGCCTCCCAAAGCACTTGTATTACAGGCATGAGCCATGGTTGTATTTGTGAATTAGTGATTTATTTCTACATTGCTGTATAGTTGTTTTTTTTTTTTTAAAGTTGGGGCTGGGAGTGGTGGCTCAAGCCTACAACGCCAGCACTTTGGGAGACTGAAGTGGTTGGATCATTTGAGGTCCGGAGTTCAAGACCAGCCTGGCCAATAGGGTGAAGCTCCGCCTCTACTAAAAATACAAAAAATTAGCTAGGCATGGTGGCACACGCCTATAATCCCAGCTCCTCGAGAGGCTGAGGCGGGAGAATCTCTTGAACCTGGGAGGCAGAGGTTGCAATGAGCCACAACTGCGCTACTGCACTTCGGCCTGGGTGACAGAGCGACTCCATCTAAAAAAAAAAAAAAAAAATCTAAAAAAAAAATTAAAGTTGGAAGTAGGGAGCCTGATCAAAGGGGCTGGGAAAGGATGCCTGGCTTCTCTTGGAGCCACTTCTAGAATGGACAACTCCACCTGGGACCTTCCCAAGAGTCTGGGGTATAATGCAGGAGGCTCCCGAAGCAGTGTAAGAGATGGAAGTCTGCGAAAGGGCAGGACACCGACAGGGCGGGAGAAGGAAGGGTGAGGAGCGCGCAGGGCAGGCCTTCAGTAAACAGCAGCCATCATATCCAGCACAACAGCAGCAGACAACCACGGGCAAGCCCCCAGGATGTGTGTGTGTGTGAAGGCAGGTAGTGTCCAGGAGCACTGAGCTGATGCCTTGCTGGCTGTGTGGCTCTAACAAACACATCCTCACTCAGCCCAGGGGCCTGGCAGGGTCTTCCTAGGAAGCCTGGGCAGGACCCTGCCGAAGGAGAGGCAGCGGCGTTGCTGTACTCACGTTGCACCCAGTTCCCACTCACTGGGCTGAGGAAGTTGGGGTAGAGGCCAAAGGGCTTTTCAATCTTCCTGAGGACCTTGCGGATGTTCCTGACCTGCCAAGAGATGGACACCAGGTGAGTCTTCATGTTTCCCAAGAGGCCAACTGCACCCAGCCTGGTTCTGATGCAGGGAGGAAACCTTTCAAGGAGGCAGGAAGGGAGAGCTGCCCAATGGCCTGTAGGCTCCAACCCAGGGGTGGTGACATGGCCTTGCCCTGGTGCCCCGGGCAGGGTGTGGCAGAGCCTGATCCATCGTCTCTCCATTGACTGCTCGGCCTGGTGCCCAGACAGTCTCACCCCAGAACCACTGTCTGGCTGACTCCTACCCCACCCCAGTCTCAACACATCTTCACTGCTTGCTGCTTTAGGGATCCTTTTTGAGAGGTTCTTTTGGGGAGGGGGGTTTTTTTTTGAGACAGAGTCTCACTCTGTCACTCAGGCTGGAAAGTAGTGGCATGATCTTGGTGGCTCATTGCAACCTCTGCCTCCCAGGTTCAAGCAATGCTCATGTCTCAGCCTCCCGAATAACTGAGATTATAGGCCTGTGCCACCATGCCCAGCTAATTTTTGTATTTTTAGTAAAGACGTGGTTTCACCATGTTGGCCAAGCTAGTCTTAAATTCTTGACTTTTTTTTTTTTTTTTTGAGACAGAGTCTAACTCAGTCACCCAGGCTGGAGTGTGGTGGCACATGTCAGCTCACTGCTGCAGCGGCACAATCTCAGCTCATGACAACCTTGGCCTCCGGGGTTCAAGTGATTTTCCTGTCTCAGCCTCCTGAGTAGCTAAGACTGCAGGCACGCATCACCATGCCCAGCTAATTTTTGTACTTTTAGTAGAGATGGGGTTTTGCCATGTTGGCCAGGCCAGTCTCGAACTCTTGACCTCAAGTGATCCACTGGCCTTGGCCTCCCAAAGTGCTGGGATTATAGGTGTGAGCCATTGTGCCTGGCCTAGGGAGGGTTCTTTTAAAGATGGGGTTAAGTGACAGCAGCCCATTTGTTAGCTTTAGGTAAAATTGCCTTGTTAATACGTCAAAAATAGTCAAATCCATCAATCCTACCGTTTGGTATATATCCAAAGGAAATGACATCAGTATGTTGAAGAGATTATCTACATTACTGTGTTCATTGTAGAATTATTCAAATAGCCAAGATGTGGAATCAACCTAAGTGTCCATCAGCAGATGAATGAATAAAGAAAATGTGGGATAGCCAGGCATGGTGGCTCATGCCTATCATCCCAGCACTTAGGGAGGCCAAGGGAGGTGGATCACTTGAGGCCCGGAGTTTGAGACTAGGCGTGGCAACATAGTGAAACCCCATCTCTACTAAAACTACAAAAATTAGCTGGGCCTGGTGGAACAGGCCTATAATCTCAGCTACCTGGGAGGCAGAGGCAAGAGCACTACTTGAACCTGGGAGGCAGAGGTTGCAGTGAGCAGAGACGGCAGCATTGCACTCCAGCCTGGACTGTGCCTCAAAATAAATAAATAAATAAATAAATAAATAAGAAAGAAAGAAAGAAAGAAAACAAAGTATGATCTAGTATAGGCTGGGCACGGTGGCTCAGGCCTGTAATCCAAGCACTTTGGGAGGATGAGTTGGGCAGACTGTTTGAGCCCTGGGGTTTGAGTCCAGCCTGGGCAACATGGTAAAACTCTATCTCTACAAAAAGTACAAAAATTAGCTGGCTGTGATGGCACATTCTTGTAGTCCTAGCTACTCAGGCGGCTGAGGTGGGAGGATCGTTTGAGTCCAGGAGATTGAGGCTGCAGTGAGCTATAATTGTGCCACTGCACTTTAGCCTGACAACAGAGTGAGACCCTGCCTCTTAAAAACAAAAATACACACACACACACACACACACACGAAGAAAGAAAAATGTGGTATACACAATGGAATATAATTCAGCCTTAAAGAAGAAAGCAAGCCTGTCACTTGCATCATGTATGAACCCAGAGGACACTTGTTAAGTGAAACAGGCCAGGGCAGACAGACAAACACTTGATTATCTCACTTACACGTGGAATGTAATAAAGTTAAACTGGTAGTAGAGAGTAGAATGGTGGGGGCGGTGCTGATCGAAGGATGTAACATTTCAGTCAGGAGGAATAAGTTCAAGAGCTCTATTGTGTAAGACATGATGACTGTAATTCGTAACAATGTATTGCATTCTTGAAAACCGTTTAGTGCTAAGTGTTGCTAATTAAGTATTCAGAATACTTAAATATTCTGGCCGTTTAAAAAACAGTAAGTATATAAGGTAATCAAAAAAGGTCAACTATAGTAGCTTCAAATGGCCCAGTCTAGTAATATGTTATTTTATCTGATACCCTGGAATCATTTCATGTGAGAGGCTTGGGCTTCTGAATAACCCCATGCCCTAATAGGCATTTAAGGGTTTTAATGAAAATAATTACAAAAAGCAATAACTACTGTTAACCTTTTTCAGTTCCTTTGAGTCAGACCCATTACATACATTATCTCCAACCCTCATCACTGACGTATTATCTCAGTATAACAGATAAGAAACCTGAATCTCAGAGAGGTTTGGTGACTTGCTGATGGCCACCTGGTCCTTAAGTGGCAGAGCCAGGACATGAATGAGGTCTGTCTGACAACATAAACCATACATATTCCTGCCCTACACAGGGCAGTGCTGGGCCAATACAGATCAGGGCAGTCACCATGGAGCAGAGGCTGTCCCAGCTGGAGCAGGAAGAGGCTGGGTTTGCAACCTTTGGGGCTATGAAGGTGAGAAGTGGAATTCAGGAGGGCTTTATCCACGGTGCCTGCTCTCCGACAGTTAAATCCTACTCAGCACATCCTATCCAGTCCAAGACCCCTTGGGAGAGAAAGGCCCTTGGGACCACACTGTCTCATGTTGGTAGTTATGTGTGCACAGCACCAGTAGTGCGGAAGAGCCACCTTTCTGCAGTCAGACCTTCCTTTCCAGGAGACAGCACTTGGCTGTGCCACATCAGATTTCATATCCATTTATGTTAATGAAGTCCATTACGGGGACAGGAATGTGCTTGTACCTGAGTTACTCTTGACTGTCCTGGTGGTGAGCAGTGAAGCAGGCTAAATGAGCTCCCCCAGAGGGTGTGGGCGCTTCTAGAATTTGGGCTAATTTGTTGACTGCCAATAATTGCCTCTGTGGGAGGCATGACTGGGGGATGAAAATAGCCAGAGTATGTAAATGTACAGAGAGACAGAGAGAGACGGATGGACTCTAGTGCAAAAGCCTGCAGCCTGCTCTACCAATCTGATCTGGAAGGAGCCAGCAAGTCCTGGGCTTGAATCATGGCTTTATCACTGACCAGCTGGAAGGCCCAGGGCAAGTGACTTAACCTTTCTGAGTCTTAGTTTCCTCCTCTGTAAATATGGGGACACCAGGAAGACCCACCTCATAGGGCTGTTGGGAGGATTAGAGCTATTATAATGTTCCCAGAACATAGTGGGGGCTATGGTAGCTATTACTCCAGAATAACCAGAGACTGGAGTGAGCTCCCTGTCCCACTCCATTCGGAGCTGGTCAGAACCTTCCTAGAAGAGTCTAACTTATGAGCAATGGAAACAGAGGTTGGGGGATGGAACTTGAAGGTGGGAAAGCATTTGAAAATAAGAGCTACCAGGAAGTGAGGTTAAACTCATTCCACAAGCTTTCGGGAGTTTCAGGGAGGCAGACTCCCTCTCAATGTAAGGCACTTTTGAAGGAAGGGCTGCCAGGAGGATGGACTTTTTAAGGGTGGCAGTGAGCTCCTTCTCAGAGAAAGTAAACAAGAAGAGGCTGAACAGCTTTTCTTGAGCTTCTTAAGGACACTCAGGTGGACTCCTACATCGAGTAAATAGTGGTCCCAAACCATGCATCAAAAAGCACATGAATGCGTATTAAAAAGGTAGACGCCTCCTCCTGGAGTGAAGCCCAGAAATCTGTTTCTTCACAGTCATGGGGTAGTGGTGGGACTCTATCTAATCTCCCAGCTTCCATCCGGGAGCCATGGGGTAGTGGTGGGACTCTGTCATCTCCCAGTTTCCATCCGGGAGCCATGGGGTAGTGGGAGGACTCTATCATCTCCCACCTTCCATCCAGGAGCCATGGGGTAGTGGTGGGACTCTGTCATCTCCCAGTTTCCATCCGGGAGCTATGGGGTAGCAGTGGGAATCTATCATCTCCCACCTTCCATCCGGGAGCCATGGGGTAGTGGTGGGACTCTGTTATCTCCCAGTTTCCATCCGGGAGCCATGGGGTAGTAGTGGGACTCTGTCATCTCCCAGCTTCCATCAGGGAGCCATGGGGTATTGGTGGGACTCTGTCATCTCCCAGTTCTCATCCTGGGAGCCATGGAGTAGGGGTGGGAATCTATCATCTCTGAGCTTCTATACTGGGAGCCATGGGGTAGTGGTGGTAATCTGTCATCTTCCGGCTCCCATACTGCTGTGAGAGGCAGGCATTGTAGGGGGAAGGCAAGGCTTTGGGAGTGAGGCACCCTACCAAAGTTCTCCTTGGAGGGCTCTGGAGGATGGGCAGGACCTTCCATCTCCCCAGGTAGCCCTCAGGGAGGGATGGTAGCTGCTGGATCCCAAGTGCCATCTGAGGGCAGTGTGAGCACTTCCCTTCTTTGGATTCAAGGTGAGACCTACAGCAACACTTCCAGGTAGTGGGGACTGCCCAAGGCCAGGTATGGGCAGCTGTCAGGGCTGATGGGTTCTCTCAGCTCCCACTGTGGGCTTGAACAGCAGGAATGAACAATCGGGGCATCTGCCATGGCAGGATATTGCCATGATATCCTGCTGATGGCACAAGCTGAACAGGCACAGGGAAGAAGGCAGGCAGGTCTCACACGGAAAAGCTAAATGTCTCTGGAAAAGGGACTTTTGCGCCAGGTGGCTAATTTCTGCCAGTGCAAGGTGGTGCCTAGATTTCAGTTGCACTTTCTCCAGATTTCACATATGGGTGGCTGCCACTGAGCTGACACAGACCAGTGAGCACCTTTTCTCCGGCAGAATTGTGTCTCTCCCTTTCCCTCTGTAGAATCCTATTGACTCTGCTCGCTCACTGTTCCTGCCACCTGGCATTAGGGTATAGGTAGCTACTATTTGCTATCTTAGCAGCAGCTCAGGCTCCCGGGCTCTCCACAGCCCTTCTGCTGATCCATGAGGGGGGACCTACTCACCTCTGAAAACCCTGTGGCAGCTGCACACTCATCCCTCTGCTCCGCAGGAGGAAGAGCAGGAGCTGTTTGGGAGGGAGTTGGGGGGAGACTTGCCTTTTCAGCGAAGACCTGGTTGCCAGAGAGCTCAGTGAGGTGTAAGAATTCCAAGTGCAGGGATCCAAACTCCGCCAGGATGCTGCTGCTGCCGGCTGTGGCCCAACCCCAGCTCCCGCTGAAAAGATAGAAGCAGGCCCTGTCAGCCCCTGCTGGCCAGGCTGGCTCCTCTGCTGAGAGTAACAGCAGCTGCTCGGTGGGAGCACCTACTATGTGCCAGGCACAGAAGCAGGAGCTTTCGCTGCACAATTTCAGTGAATCTTCCCTGGCCCCATGTCCTGATGAAGACACTGAGATAGTGACTCGCCGAAGGCCATTTGAATCCAGGCCTGACTGACTTGGAATATTCTTTGGTTCCATCATCAAGCAGCCCCTGTAAGACTTGGGAACTCGAGATCTGGTAAAGAGTTATGCTGAATTTACAGATGATGTGGATAATGTGGTCGGGGCCACAAATACCCCACAGACCACCCTGTTGCTGTCCTCTGGCTGAAAGCACTGGATGGCTCACAACCACTGATGGCTCGGCGTGTGAAGGATCAACAGTGCTAGGGCAAACAGGACCCATGAAAAGCAGAGACCCCACCTCACCCTTCCCCTCTCCCAGTACACTGTCAGTGCTGCCCAAGAACACGCAATGGCCCTGGACTGGAATTTCACAGAACCTACATGGGATGGGCAGGCAGCTCTGGTGTGACTACACACCTGGAGCTGTGTACTTTCAAGGAATGCAGAGGCAGAATCCTGGTTACTCCTCACAGCTGCCCCTTTCACAAATGAGGTAAACAAGGCACAGGACAGTGATATCCCCTGCCTGAGATCACACAGTAATTCGAAAAGCTGAAATCAGAGCTGGCTCTGATGCCACAGCCTGTGCTAACTGTTGTGCAGCTTGCTTCTCTTCCGATCATAGGATAGGCAACAAGGACATTGCCTTTCCAGAGTGTTCACTTAAAGTCTCCCTTAGCATCTGGAGCCAGAAGGTGCAGGTTCAAGTGGTGCTCAGCTGGAGACCTTGGGCAAACCATTTAATCCTTGGGTGTGTCTGTAAGACATGGCAAAAGTAATGCCTCCATCTCCTAGGTCCAAGCCTCCTCCTTCCTGGGTTTTTGTGGGGATAAAGAGGAAAAGAGAACACAGAATGGGGGTGGTTGGGGCAAGCTGCTCCCCCTCCCTGTCTCAGTTTCCTCATAGGCATCATGATGATCTTTCCTCTGGGACGTTTAGGACAACCAGGGGCACAGGATCTCTGTAGCAAGGGTGTGGACAGAGCGGGGACAGAGCATGGTGGACTGACCTCCTTGCACCTGGAAAGGCTCTGGGGTGCAGTCAGTGTGAAGCAGCCTGAGGGGCTGGCTCTGCCGGGGGGGCGCCTCTGTTTCCTTGCTGGTGGTTGCACTGGCCTCCTAGGAACTGGCCCCTATCTGTCCCTTTATCTCCATGGACAGGACTCAGGAAGGTAGGTGCGGGGGTGTGGAGGTCACTGTGTGCCACTAGAGGGGTACTGCTTTTCCTGGGGTAGGGCTGTGGCTCCCCTAATGCTGCTGTTCTCTCTAAACTCCACTCTTGGGGCTGGATGTGGTTTCTGGGAAGGTAAGGACACTTAGCAGCCTCCCTGCTTCTGGAAGCAGATGGAGGACTTGGGTTTTGAGTCTATGGGGTCATAGTGACCTCAGCACATATAGAGACAGCCACCCGCTTTATCCTGTCTCTACTTTCTTGGTTATTTACCTGGCTTGGGTCAGGGGACAGCAGGTAGGGATGGGTTCCACGGGAGGGGTACCTTGGCTCCTGATCTGAGTAAACAAAACAACTTCCATTTATCAAGTCGCTATGGTGTGCCAGGGGCTGGGCATGCTGTTTGCATCATGACTTCACTGAAAGCCTGTAAGGTAAAGCATCATTCATACCCCTACGCAAAGGGGGAAACTGAGGCTCGCACAGGAAGTGAAGTGTTTGAGGTCAGAGGCAGAAGATGAGGGAAACAGGATTCAAACAGATCTGCTGAGCCTCCCACCGTAAGACAGCCCCGCACTCATCCAGAGGGAAAGAAGCAGTTGCCATCCTGCCCCCCAACTCTGTCCGTCTTCCCCGAAGGCTAACTGAGACTTCTCTCTCCAGCTTGTGGTCTCAGTGAGTCTCAGAGAGCTTCCTGAATAATTGATTCTTCCTGCACTCTCAGGGAAGTTTAAGGTAGGAAAAAGCCACCAGCCCTCCAGCTGTCTTTTGTTCTCATTTCCCCCCACAGGGGCCTCTCCTTCCTTCCACCCGAGTGGGCTTCCTGTGGTGGAGATGCCCTGCCAGATAAGTGAGCTGGCCTGGGCAGAGGTGGGCAGGTAGCTGGGTGCCTTTCCTTTCCTGCCCAGCTTCCAATGCTGGCTTCTCCGGGTCCCAGCAAGGTGACCTTGGGCAGGTGGGTTAACTTCCCTAGACCTCAGTTTCCTCATCCCTTAAGTGACAGCACCCACACTCGATAGTTATTGTGAGGTATAAATTATGCATGTAAGTATTGATATTTTTATCATTATGTAGTTGCGCACATGTAAACTGTTGCTGTTACTAAGTTTCTAATCTGTGCCAGGTGGTTCTGGTGGTTCTTATGTTACCTTTACAACCAACTTCGGAGGTGGATACCGTTATCTTTATTTCACAGAACGAAGGCAAGTCCACACAGGAAGTGGTAGAACTGAATCCAATTCCAAATACTAGGCGTTTTGTGACCCAAATGCATCTGCTCTGGGCAGCATCCCAGAGACCAGGAGGTCCTCTGCTCAGCCCTGTGAGCCAATGGGCCAGGGGGAAGCTCTGCCCTCCTCTCCCAGTCTTTCGAGTGCAAGTGGGCCCATAGCCTGTGCTGTCTCCCCTGGCAGGAGGGGCTGCTCCACAAGGCCCCTCCCCACCCTGTCTGTAGCTTCTAAGCAGGTACACTCACGAGTATAGTATAATCATCAACTTGGAGGCAGACAGACCTGGATTCCTTTTATTTTTTTTTTGAGATGGAGTCTCTCTGTTGCCCAGGCTGGAGTGCAATAGCATGATCTTGGCTCACTGCAACCTCCGCCTCCTAGGTCCAAGCAATTCTCCTGCCTCAGCCTCCTAAGTAGCTGGGATTATAGGTGCACGCCACCACGACCAGCTAATTTTTGTATTTTTAGTAGAGATGGGGTTTCCCCATGCTGGCCAGAATGGTCTTGATCTCCTGATTCTGTGATCCACCTGCCTCCACTTCCCAAGTGTTGGGTTTACAGGAGTGAACCACCATGAACAGCAACCAGACTTGGATTCTAGTTAAGTATGCTCTGCTGCTGTGTGATCTCAGTTACCTAACCTCTCTGAGCCTCAGTTTCTTTACTGGTAACACAGAGTCCCTGTGGTTGCTGTGAGGCTGAAAAGACCATCCATGTCACGTGCTCACATGATGCCTGACGCACAGTGACTGCTCACCAGACATTAGCAATAGTGAAGACGTGTCTATTTGCGTGTGGCGGGAGCATGCACATGTAAACGAATATTCATGTGTGAATGCATGTGCCTATGTATGGATGCGAACGTGTCTGTGACAAAGACCAGCTTGTGTATCTGGGCCTTTAAGATCTTTAAGGGTGGCAGTAGAGTGTTCGTGTGTGGGTGAGCGAGCACCAGTGAAAGAGATGGCTCGGCTGCAGAGGTCCTTGCACGGGCCTCTGTCACTTTCCCAGAGAGGCCAGTGTCCCTGAAGGTCCCGGGTCAGGCTGGCCCTGCCTCAGTCTCCCAGGCTGGCTTGTGCAGACACCAGGGAGGAGGTGCAGCTCACACCTGCCAGGGAACAGCCTCCCCTCAGGATCCTTCCCACCCTGATGTGTGGGGCAGGGCTGGTTACCTCCTCTCCTGCAGGGCCCATGTTCTTGCCCCTCCTGTTGGGGCTGCCCACAGCAAGCCCTGCTGGGTGCAACAACAGTAGCCCAGCTCCTGCCAGGAGGCTCCCTCTGAAAAGCAAACTCAATGCACACGGGCCCATACAGCCGTGCCAATCTCCGAGGCAGGCATTTTTAGCAACAGACTCTCTTATCAAGAACAAGAACGGGGATATTGCCAGGAAATACGTGTGAACGTACATACGCACATGGCACCGAGAGCACGCAAATAGCCTAAAAGCAAACTGCTTCCCTAATCAGAAATCTCAGGATTCATGTCAGATCAGGTGCCTGCTCTGAGAGACCCAGGGAAGGGCTGGGCACAGAAGAGGAAGGGGATGCCCCTAGCAAGGTCGTCCCCCAGACCCAGGGAGGGGGAGACAGAGGACAGTATGTTTGTGTCTGGGCTTCAGGACAGCTCTCTCTCCAGGATCAGTGTTTACGGAAGAGGAACCTGAGCAGAGATTCAAGAGTCCAGCTCTGAGGAGTCAACCCTGGCATTGAGATGGGGATTTCTCCAGCTCCCAAGGGTTCCCCCTCCTTGGCCTATGGTGAGATTCCAATGAGATCGCACCCTGGGAATTCTTCTCGACCACAGGGAGGACAGTTGATGAAGATGCTGAACATACCAAGTCCTCTTTTTGCAAGACCAGAGAAGGTTGGTGAAGCCCTTGAAGCCGACATAAAGGGTACAGCCTCCCCAGGACAGTGATCAGAGCTACAGGTCTTCCAACCAGAGCCTAGGGTTCCTGCCTCCCTTCCTGGACAGCTGGCTGAAGCTTCTGTTGGGTTGAGGCCTGAGATGAGAAATCACTTCAGGACAGAAAGTCTGGTACAGTGGGAACACCACAGCCTTCCCAGGGTTGGGGTTGTTAGAGGGCCACAAGGATGGCCCAGAGAGCTGCTGGGTGCCCAGGGATGGGCTTCTACTAAGTAGCTCTATGCAGCACAGGGACAGTGGCTGGCCCCTGAGAGTGAGGCTCCTGGCTGGGAGGACTGGGGTTCTGAGATCTCCTAGCAGCTTCGGGGACCTCCTCACTGGGGAAGGCAAAGGGTATGATGTGCCTGCTGGCTCCTGAACCCCAGTGGGGGAAGGAGAGTATCTGGTGCCTTTGTGGAGGGCTCTCAAGTCAAGACAGTGCTGTGGGATGTCCACAGGGGAACTGCCCCGCCCACCCCAGGAGGCTCAGGCCTATGTGACCTAAACCCTGAGACCTAGGTTTGGTGACAAATGTCTGTCCAGGAAAGTCACTGGGACTTTCACCATGCCACCGACTCACTGTGGCTCCCATGGCAGCTATGATCCTCTCCCTGTGCCTCAGTTTCTACATCCTAAAAGAATGGTTTTGACAGAGGTGGTCCCAAGGGCCCCCCACTCCTGCTTGTCTGCCCACTGCCCCTGGAGCCTCCTCACCAGCCCCACCCAGAGAAGACACACGAACGGTGGGCATGGTTGCAGCAAAGCCCCGGTGGGGAACGAGATGGCGCCCTACCTTTTGAAGCTCACCACGCCCTTTGGGATTCCCGTTGGGGTGTTGAATGCCGGCAGGAGCTTCTCTCCCAACCTGATGGCCTTTACTCGGAACACCTGTAGAGGAGGGGTCAAAGGGCTTGTGACTCCAGGCTGGGTGAGGCAAGGTTGGCCCAGAACTGCTGCAGGCAGGATGAACCCCCCAGGGCTGCAGGCCTAGGGTGGGAGGCGGTGCTGCAGTCCACTAGTCGGGCCCCTCCAACTGCTGGCCACGTGGACTTCAGCAGGGTACTTCTGAGCCTCAGCTTTTGTCCATAAAATAAGGATAATATTGGCCTTCTTTTTTTTTTTTGAGATAGTCTTGCTCTGTCACCAGGCTGGAGTGCAGTGGTGCAATCTCAGCTCACTGTAACATCTGCCTCCCATGTTCAAGCGATTCCCCTTCCTGAGCCTCCTGAGTAGCTGGGATTACAGGCACACACCACCAGTTCTGGCTACATTTTTGTATTTTAGTACATATGGGGTTTTACCACGTTGGTCAGGATGGTCTCAATTTCCTGACCTCATGATCCACCCGTCTTGGCCTCCCAAAGTGCTGGGATTACAGGCGTGAGCCACTGGCCTTTTTAGAGAGTTGTTGGGAGAAATGAAACTTAGGTAATTGTGGCAAAGCATCTACCACAGCGTCAGGACTCTGGTGGCAAAGGCTGGATGCTGATCCTTGAGATGGGGCGGCCACTGGGAAGATGAGGGAGAAAGCAGTGGGGTGGGGTGGGGGGCACCTCCAAATCCAGATGAAGACCTGGCAGAGATGGGCTGGTCTCCAAAGGACAGTGCCTGCTCACATCCCAGAACTATGATACCACAGGCAGAGGGTAGGGAGTGGGTGGTGCCATTCAGACAGACTGTCAAGGGCACTGGACTGGGAGCCAAGATCACCCTCAGGTTCCAGAGACCACTCCCTCCTGGGCAGCAATTTCCCTCTCCTGTGTAAGAGCAGTGGACAGACCTGTTTCGCTTTGACACCCTGATCCTGCCCACTGTGCCCATTTCATAGACGGGGAATGAAGGGAGGGGTTGAGTGGAACCACCTTCATTCCTCAATCACCCACAAGACAGCAAGGGAACTCCAGGGGGTCCCAGGTCTCACAGCCCCAGCCTAAGGCTCTGACTCCCTCAAACTGTTCTTCCGAGATGCCCGATTAATTCAAAAGGACCTGTACCTTTCTGACCCAGCCCGTTTCCTGCCTGGGAATTTATTCTGAGGAAATAAATAATCGAGAATGTTGTAAAGACTTATTTATTCCAGCACTGTTTAGAATAGTGAAAAAAACTGGAAGTATTCTAAGTATCAAACGATAGGAAAGTGGTTAGATAATAGCTCCATGAAACAAAATACCATGCGGCTCCTGAAATGATGGTATAGGCCGGGCACAGTGGCTCACACCTGTGATCCCAACACTTTGGGAGCCGAAGCGGGCAGATCACCTGAGGTCAGGAGTTCAAGACCAGTCTGGCCAACATGGCAAAACACCGTCTCTACTAAAAATACAAAAATCAGCTGATCGTGGTGGCCTGTGCCTATAGCCCCAGCTACTCAGGAGGCTGAGGTAGGGGAACCGCTTGAACCCGGGAAGCAGAGGTTGCAGTGAGCCAAGATTGTGACACTGCACTCCAGCCTGGGTGACAGTGAGACTCTGTCTCAAAAAAATAAAATAAAACAAAATGATGCTGTAGAAGAATATTAACAGCAAAGAAAGGGTTTATAATCTGTTAAGAGAAATACATTCCAAAACATTGTAATTCAACTTTGGTAAGGATTCTATGGATGTGAAAGAAAGGAAGAACATGCCACAAAATACGAATAGGGTATTTTAGGGGGTTAAGCTTATGGATCACTTTTCTTTTCTTTTGGCTCATCTCTATTTCCTGTGTGATTTTTATAATAAAAGAACTCCCACAACAAATGTGATTTATTTTTAAAAGATGAGACACACAAGCCCCTAGGAAAACACTCAGAGTGGGGAACACATGGGCCTTTTCACTTCTGGAGCTTGAAAGGGCCCCAGTTTGCTGACCTCCTGTGGTCCTTGCAAACAAAGCCTTCTTGAGTCCTGCCCCCACTCCCCAACAAATAAATTGCTGAGGCAGCTGTGTAGGGAATGCAGTGGGAGGGGAATTTCGGGACACTTTAAACCAGGAGGTGGACTTGAGGTCTCTGGGGCAGGGGTCTTCTTCCCATGGGAGGGAGGGGCTGTGCTGGGGGCTGGCAGTGATGACAGGTCAATGTCCAGTGCCAGACAGAGGGGCCCAGATGTGGGCACAGGGCCCAGCCCCATCAGATCCCTTGGGGAGCTGCTCTAGGATTCAGATTCCGAAGCCCAGAACGATAGATCTGCTCTCTGGGGGATTCTAGTACACAGCCAGGCTTAGTAATGACAAAGGGCTCTCAAGCCCTTGGTCACACTGAGGCTCCTACGTCTTCATTTGCCCCAGGGAGGCTGTCCAAGGTGGACAAACCAACCCAGCAGAACCAGAGCCCAGATGCTGAGGCTCCAGGCAGCCGTCTGGCTGCCCTCATCCTGGGGACACTGAGCTAACACTTCTTAGACGCTCCTCTCTTCCAGCAAACCACATCCCCTCCTCTAAAGGCCTGCTGCTGGCTGGATGAGCATCTTGGAAGGATGCTGGGTGAGTGTGTTCGGACAGGAGTGCCAGGTATCTCAAGTGCCCGACCTCAACCCTTGCAACAGCCTGTGGGGAAGGCACTGACCCATTTTGATGAGAAAACTGAGTCTCAGAGGAACAACTTGCCCAAGGTTGTGGAGCTGTTAAGGGGCTCTTTTCCAGGACACCGAGCTGTCTCTCCAACATAGAGATACAGCCTAGTGGCCACGGTTCCAGAAGAAGGGTGAGAGAAACCAGCAGGAAGTACATTCTGTGGGGTGGGAAGGGCACAGGGCTGGGAGGCAATGCCCAGGTGTGGATCCTCCCACGTCACAGCAATGTGGCCGTGGTGTACCCTGCACGCTCACTGCACCTTGGTTTCCTCATCCGCACAACACAATGGTGGCACATGCCCCAGCTGCTACAGGGGTCTTTGTGGAAATCAAATGAGAGGATGTATAGAAATGAATGTGCTTTATAAACTGTGAAGTGCCATGCCAACATCGTGTGAGTTATTCTCATGGGCACTGAGTGTCGGGAGGACTGGGCTTCCCGGCAGGGGTCTTCCCCTGAAGCTTCATCTTAAGCAAAAAAAGGCCTCGGCCTAGGAAAAGTTATCAGGTGTCTCCTTCACCCTTCATTCCATAAACATTTGTGGGAAGTTTCTTTGCTTTTTTGTTTTTTTTTTTTTTTGAGATGGGAGTCTCATTCTGTCGCCAGGCTGGAGTGTAGTGGCGTGATCTCTGCTCACTGCAACTTCCACCTCCTGGGCTGAAGTGACTCTCCTGCCTCAGTCTCCTGAGTAGCTGGGACTATAGACACATGCCACCACGCCTGGCTAATTTTTGTATTTCTAGTAGAGATGGGGTTTCACCAAGTCAGCCAGGATGGTCTCAATATCTTGACCTTGTGATCCACCCACCTTGGCCTCCCAAAGTGCTGGGATAACCGGCATGCGCCACAGCACCCGGCCCATGGGAAATTTTAAGAATGGAAAGACCCACTCAACAGGCACCCACTGTGTGTGAACTAAGGGAAAAGAGAGGCCTCAGTCTGGTGTGGCTGAGCCCTGGTGACAAGCAGTGACTCCAGGCCAGGCTGTGACTCAGGCCCATAACGCAAAGGCCCAACACAGCCCTCAGAGACTGTGCAATCCTGAGCTAGTTACTTCTTCTAAGTCTCAGTTTCCTCTTCTGCAAATCGGTGATCACGTGCACCTGATGGGGCCATCTGAGGCTCCAGTGAGAACACACACTGTGGGTAATACCCACCAAGGGCACTGAGGAAGGAGAACTGTGCAGACCCCAGGCACAATTGGTACCTAAATATAACTCACTGCTTACTTATATCTAGCCTAAATATATAATCATACTTAGTCCCATATAATCTTTCTATATAATCATATAACTTACTGCTTACTATATGTAGCTTATATATATAATCATACTTACTTCTATATAATCTTTCTATGTAATCACATAGGTATTGTAGTTGGAGCTGTACTAACACATTTAGTGCTGATTTATAAAATCCTTCTATATAAACATATAGTAGTTTGTAGTAGGAGGAATGCCTAGAGCAGTCACAGAACAGAAGCAGTACATCGGAAAACAGCCAGACCAGGACAAGAACCAAAGACCCAGCCGGTGGCGTCCCTGCCTGAAAGGGCATACGCTGTATGGCAGGCTTGGAGCAAGAGCCTCTCCTCCTGATAAAGGAGTTACTGTAGTACCTTGCAGCCAGTTCCTGTGGAAAGTAGGCCTCAGGCCTAAGATCCTGGAAATAACCGAGGGAGAAGAACCCCTCTGCTGTGACCAGTCACAGCGGCTGTACACCCTGTCAGTCTTTTCTTGCTTCTGTGCTAGCTCAAATCATCCTCCCATAAATATCTTAAGAGCACAAGTCTGCCAGCTCCCACTGCATTGGCTTACAGTATCCTTCTATTAGAAATCCTTTGAAGTCTCCAGCCCCAGATAAGAACTGTTGTGCATGACACTTGCTGCACACAGCCCACCTCCTTGCCTCAGTGACCTAATGGAGGTGGGCCCCTTTTCTGCACATGGCCCCCTACTGTGCAAGGCCCACCCCTCTGCCCAGGTGACATAACGGGGTGGCCCCCTCGCTTGTGACTCATGTGACTATGTATGCCCTATTACTAAGCCTACAGATGATGACCTCACTTACGAGTCTGCCCCCTGCTTATACCTAAATACAGATGCTTCTGGGCATTTGGGGCCCCTGCTGATCTCCGCTCACAGGTGGCATGGCCCCCCCAAGTCCAGATACTCTTCACCAGTTCTTCAGTGTCCTGTCTCTTTACTTCTTGGATTCTGTACCTCAGCACAGCATAAGAGACACCCCACTACCCTGTGGGACCCAACAGCCCTACAGCACACAAGGCACACAGCATGGCATCTGGCTCAGGGAGGTGCTCTGGGGACAGATCAGGAAGGTGTGGCCAGAGGGCAGGGCCTGCACTGACAGATGCAGGAGGCTGCCTGCCGACCTGGGGTTCTGGCCACGTTGGCCTCTCCTGAGCCTTTTGAGCTGTTTCTCAAGTCACAGATGCTCCTGTCCACACCCTACTATCTGGTGTAGGTTCTGAAAAGCTGGGTTGCTGGTCCCTTTTAGGAAGTTAAGTCCGCAAAGCAAGTTCTCAGAACCACAGATGCCCTCAAAGAAGGAAGAGAGGAAGGAAACAAAGATGCAGGGAAGAGAAACAGAAGGAATGATGAATGGAAGAAAGAAAGGACGAAAGGAAAGACGGGTGGATGAATGGAAGGAAAGTGGATGGAAGGAGAAAAGAACAGAAGAAAAGCTGGATGGAAGGAGATGGAAGGCGGATGGAAGAAAAGATGAATAAAAGAAAAAATGTAAGGAAAGACAGATGGAAAGATAAATGGAAAGATGGAAGGAAAAATGAATGAAGGGAAGGAAAAACAAGAAAAGACAGAAGAAAAAATAGATGGAAGGAAGGAAAGATGAATGGAAGGAAGAATAGAAGGAAAGATGGATGTAAGGAAGGAAGGAAAGATAGAAAGAAAGGCCGATGGAAAGTGGGTAAGGAAGGGAGGAAAGATGGTCAGAAGGATGGAAGAATGGAAGGAAAGACGGATGGAAGGAAGGACAGAAGAAAAGATGGGTGAAAGGACAGAAGGAAAGAGGGATGGAAGGGAGGAAAGGTGGATTGAAGAGAGGGAAGGGAGAGAGAAGCAATGTGTGAGTAGCCACCAACTCTTTCCTGAACTACTCACCCCCAAAGCGCCCTGAGAGCCCAGAGCTGTGTCCTCCCCTCCTCCTGCAGGCCATCTCCACTGACCACGACCAAGCTGGGAGGCTGGGCACATGCCCTGAAGAATGCGGATGCTTTTTCTGCTCTTTCTGTCATTTCCCTGTCCTGGAGTTTTCAAATGAAATTCAGGCTCCAGGTGGCTCAAAGCCGAGGGCTTCCATCTACAATTATTTGGGGACAAATTGGTACAAGTGCTAATCTCTGCTGAGAAGATTATGCTCTATGAAGAGAGCCCTGGAGCGACTGGACAGATAAGGCGCCTGCCTGTTGCCTCGAAACCCTTGACTTCAGCCCCTGCCACCTTCACAGATGAAGGGAAGCAAAAATGACTTTCCAAGCAGCCACGGTGGAGGTGAAGAGGGATTATTCTGTGGATGGCCTGCCTCACTTTCATGGCTCCTGGGGTGGCCAGGGGCAGGCATCATTATTTGTCTCTGGGTGGTCAGAGCAGGGGGTCATTCAGCCTTATGGCAGCCCCTCTCAGTCATGGGGAACAGAACTGACCAATGACTGATGTTTTCGGGACTCAGCCAACCTCGCCACCAGATTATCTGGGCTGTGCTTTTACTGGAGCCCAGGAGGAGGGATGAAGAAGCCTCCTATTTCTATAGAGCTCTGTGGTTTTCAAAATTCTCTCACAGGAGGGAGAATATGGGCTTTGGAGTTGTCAGCCCTGGGGCACCATCCTTTCCTACCTATTCCATGTCCTAAGAGCTCTTTGAGCGAAGGGGTATCAGAACCATCCGTGCTAAGGAAGGAGGTGAGGCCCAGGGTGAGAGAAGGCCATGAGTAGGTTAGGGTGGTGTGGAGTGAGGGCCAGGTGTCCTGACCACACCGGCTCTGCCTCCCTGGGGCGTGCACTTCCCGGCCCTCCTTGTGGAAGCCAACACAGCTCACCTGGGGGCCAGGCCTGGCACTGGCAGCATTCATCAGTGGCACCCCACCTCACCTGCTGCCCCTGTGAGACCTGGAGCAGGTATCTGGCTGGTGGTTGGCCCGGGATGGTAGGGCAAGGGGTGGCTGTGGAGGACAAGGCCTGGGGGTTTTGGCTTTATCAGTCCTGAGAAACATCACCTGTGAAAACCAACCCAGGTGTCTGCTGGCTGATGTGTAGGGTCCGAGCGGATAATGTTTGGACCCAGCTGCTGTTCTCAGAGAATGTGCAAGCACCTGTGGGAGCCAGCTGGGCTCACTTGGACAGCGGAATGGAAGGATCAGAGAGTGAAGGAGGAAGAGTCATTCACCTTTGCTGCTGCTGCTGCTGCTTTGTGATACAGTTAGCCCTGGGGGGGACCGTCGGGAGCGGGGGTACCAATATGCCCAAGATGAGCAATGACTAATCAAGCAGGGTAAGAGGGATGGTCTGGGGGAAAACAGGCCCTCAGGGGCAGACATGGTAGCTCCAGGCCAATCCCTACCTCCTTAAGTCTCTTTTCCCATGCGTGGCATGAGGGAGTAGGACTGGAAGTTCTCCAAAGCCCTTTCCAGCCCGGACAGTCCAGGGGTCGTGAAGGGTCAACCCACCTCTTCTCCTGTCAGGTAGAAGGCTGAGAGGAGTCCCCCGATGTAGCGGATATTCACCTCAAACAAGGACGCTTCTCCGCTCTGCAGGACAGAAAGGAGGGGGGACAGTGGGGACACCCATAAGACACAGGCCCTCGAGACAGTTCACCCTGGCCACCGATATCCCTCCCATACCTGTGCCCGGCTCTGGGGACCAGGCAAGGTGGTGGTGGCTTTCGTAACAAAAGTGGAGAGTAATGAGCACCTGCCTGGCAGAGCTCCTGCAGTTTCCAGCATTCCAAATAAACGCTGGGCTTGGCTTCCTTCCCCAGCCCTTGCCGAGGCGACAGCAGCAAAGTGAGGCCTGGCTGGGCTCCAAGGAGCGCCAGAACCTACCTGGAGAGCTGCTAGCTGCAGCTTAGGTTGAGGGGAGGCAAATCCCACTCTGGCCAGGCTACTCCCCTCTCCTTGAGAGACCACAAGGCTTAGCAGGAAGATAGGTCCTCCCCTGATTCTCTGAGGAGGCTGTGGGGGCAGACAGGGAAAGGCTGGGGCTAAGAAGGAGGAGTCAGGCAGCTGCATATTCAGCGAGCAGCAGCTTCCTAGGCCCTCAGCTTGGAGTGCACAGGGCATGCCCACACTTGCCTTAATCATTTCTATTTTCTTTCCTAAGTTGGGACTGCAAATCAAGGGTGCTGAAGCATCACACCAGGACCAGATCTGGGGTAGATCCCACCTGAGCCACTGACCTGGCTTTGGGACCTCAGGAACGATGTGCAGTCTTTCCCTGCCCCATTGGCAGAAGGGGGCTGCCAATCCCTCTCACGAAGGGTGGACACAGGACACAGGGGCGCTTCAGGGAGAGGTCTGCCCACAGCTGGACATGCCTGGTGTCACCCTCTTTGCCCCAGAGGGTTCCCCCAGCATGCTTCACACACCACTGTCTTCATTACTGAGAATGGCAGTGCTCATCTGTTAACCCGGGGGAACTCTTCCACCCACAGAGAACCTGCAAAACTGCTCCCTTTCAGCCTCCCAGGGTTCGGTGAGGTCAGTGTGGCAAGGGTCATCATTCCCATTTTTCAGATGAGAAAGTCAAGGTTCGAGGTGGAGTGACCCCACCTCGCTTTCTTCCAGGAACATCTCCTCAACTGCCCCACCTGCCTGAGTGTCCCCCAGCTCTTAGGGCACTGTGGGTGCCTGCTTGAGCCCATTCTGCATCTCAAAGAGCCACTGTCTACAGAGGGGACAAGGCGGGCCTATGGAGACACTCCTTCCTTCTCCTTCCTCCAACCCAAACAAGACTAATGGGAGGATTCTCAGCTTCTTTGGCCTCACACAAGCAACCAGAAGTGTCAACAAGCCTCAGAAAAATCCTAATAATGACAACGGTGACATCACTTTACATCAGCATCAGACTTCACAGTGTTATAAAATGTGGTTACAATCCTCCACTATATTTAATCCTCATGATAAGCCTATGAATTAGGCATTATTAATATTGTTGCTGTTGTCACCATTCTCATTGTAGAGTTGAGGGATCTAAGCCTTGGAGAGCGTAAATGACTTTTCCAAGAGCTTCAGGGCAGCCAGGACTCCAGAGGCCTCTGTCTCCAGGGACACTTCCTTAAAGTGTTGCATTCCTAAGCTCTCCCAGACTGTCTCTCCACCCTGCTCTGTGCTGGAAAACTCTCTCAAGGGCACAGGGGCATCACTGCTACCAGGAGCTCCAGGAGCTGGCCCCAGACTCATCTGCAGCAGGAACTGACCGTCCCGGAGCTGCATGGAGCCTAGTGTGCACTTGGATGTGAGTCCTCCCCTCCCCCGCCCCCCCCCCCCCCCGCCGCCCCCACTGCTCACTCCCCAAGTCCATGTAAATAGCATCTCTCCTTGGGGAGCTCACCTCTGGGATGCATACCTTGCTTTAGTCTGGGCTGAGAGATCAATAAGGTGGGGGGTCTGGTGTTCAGGGCTTTTGAGCCATCCAGACACATGACCATCCCCTCTGCAAGGCCCTGGTCCCTGACCAGGTGAGTCTGCAAGGCTGGAGACCAAGAGGTTCCAGGTCTGGTCACAGGCCTGCAAAGGGACCCACTCCAGCCATCTCAACAGGCCAGTGCAGGGTGGGCTGAAGGCTAGAGCAGCTCTGAGCAGATGAGCCACTTCCCCTGCCACAAAGCCATTCCCCACTTGCTGCTGCTGCTTTGTGGATAGATTCAGCCCTGGAGGGCCATCCGGGGTGGGAGCAATGTGTCCCAGATGAGCAATGACTGACCTTGCAGGCAGGGGACGGATGGTCATGGCTGTGTCCCCTCCCCAGGGAAGATGCTAGACTGGGGAGAATCCTCAAGGCTGTCTTAAGGGAGGGACTCAGCACAGAGTGCAGGGCAGCCCTGGCTCTGAGGCTGCTGGGCTGTGCAGCCTTGAGTGAGACCCTCAACATCTCAGGGTCTCAGAGATGACGGAGGGAAGCTGGCTGTTGGGCCTCTTCTTGCCCCCACACCCCAAGGGCCTCTGACTCACCACGTTCAGGTGGAAGCTCTCTTCTACCCAGGCCTTGGCCTCCTGGAACTCCTCCTTCAGCTCCATGAGGTAGAGGGTGTCGAGGGAGTCGATGACCGTCGCCCCGCTGAGGCCTCCTGCAGGCACAGAGCACTGAGGGTGTGACCCAGGGCCATCCTTCTCTTTTCCACAACTGGACAATCCATCATTCCCAGGGCCCCTCTGATGCCAGCACAGGCTTGGCCACAAAGGCTGGCCTCGGGTACCAACTGGGGGTACTCTAGTACCACCACTGAAGGTGAGGCCAAGACCCAGAGTCCCTCCATGGGCTGCTTCCTCCACAGGGCAGCAAACAGTGGCCAGAAGATGGAGTGCCCAGGCTGAGTCACTTCTCATACCTCAGTCCACTCTTCTGTTGGTCAGCAGATCAACTATCAGTGCCAGTCAGGCACCTGCTTTTCTCTGCTTTGACATACAAAAATATATATATATATATTTTTTTTTTCTGAGACAAGGTCTCACTCTGTCGCCCAGTCTGGAGTGCAATGGTGCGATCTCGGCTCACGGCAACCTCCACCTCCCAGGTTCAAGCGATTCTCCCACCTCAGCCTCCCGAGTAGCTGTGACCACAGGTGCCCACCATCACACCCAGCTAACTGTCGTATTTTTAGTAGAGATGGGGTTTCGCCATGTTTGCCAGGCTGGTCTTGAACTCCTGGCCTCAAGTGATCCACCTGCCTTGGCCTCCCAAGTTGCTGGATTACAGACGTGAACCCACACACCCAGCCTGGCATGCAAAAATCTTTTTATTTTGGAGACAGTCTCATTTGGTTGCCCAGACTGGAGTGTAATGGCGATATCTCAGCTCACTGCAACCTTCACCTCCTGGGTTCAGGCGATTCTTGTGACTCAGTCTCCCAAGTAGCTGGGATTACAGACGCACGCCATCACATCCAACTAATTCTTGTATTTTTTGTAGAGACAGGATTTCACCATGTTGGCCATGGCTGGTCTTGAATTCCTGGCCTCAAGTGATCCACCCACTTTGGCCTCCTAAAGTGCTGGAATTACAGACGTAAGCCACCACACCTGACCCCAAAATCTTAACTGTACCAATCCTGTCTCTTCAAGGTTAGTTGTAGCTAATGAAGGTGAACTGCAGCTCAAATATAAGATAGGATCCATGCAGCCATCCAACAGGTGAGGTAGACCTGTGCCTGTCTACCTGGGGAGGCATTCATGGGATCTGCTTCCTTTTTTTTTGTTAAAGTAGATTGCAAAGAAGCATAAAAACATAGCATAATTCTTATTGTACATCAAAGTATAAGTGTACAGTCTGGCTGGAATCACCCAGTGACTACTTCTGAGTGCTAAGATTACAGGTGCTTTTTATTTTTTTATTTTTATTTTTTATTTTGAGACTGAGTCTTGCTCTTATCACCCAGGCTGGAGTGCAATGGCCCGATCTCGGCTCACTGCAACCTCCGCCTCCTGGGTTCAAGTGATTCTCTTGCCTCAGCCTCCCAAATAGCTGGGATTATAGGCATGCACCACCACGCCTGGCTAATTTTTTGTATTTTTACTAGAGACGGGGTTTCACTATGTTGGTCAGGCTGGTCTCCAACTCCTGACCTCAGGTAATCCACCCACCTAGGCCTCCCAAAGTGCTGGATTACAGGTGTGAGCCACCACACGCAGCCTACAGGTGATTTTTAATTTCTTTAGTGCATGGGTTATTTTTTATAACCAGAAACTTATTTCTATTACAAAAAAGAAAAAAAAAGAGGAAAGTTTGGGCAAAGAAACCAAACAAATGCATAAATGAAAAAGTTGTGGCCATTCTCATTCTAGTGCATGAACGAGCTACAAGGCCTGTCCCCCACCACTGGGCATCAGGCTCCTGTCCCGGGAGTAAAGGCTAAGATGAGTGCAAAATGATGGTTTTCCATCCCATGACCCAGACAGGAGAGTAATGAGGAAGACAGCCTCTGGCACAACCAGAGCCTTTTGCACTCAGTGCAGAAAACTGTGGAGGAGGAGTTGGGGGGAGAAAGAGACATGCCTGGTGCCATCTGGAGGGCTTCCTGAGGAGGTGGCTGACTCCCATCAACTCCCTAGAACTACAGAGTCATTGCAGGCAGCAGCAGCTTCCCTTAGGGACCAGAAAGCAATCCTAAGAAGAGTAATTGTTGCCTCACTGTCCTCCCTGCAGAGGCTGAAAACATTGAGTCACAGGCTCCACCTTCCCCAGTGGGAAACTCTGAAGCCTGTTGAGTCTGCAGCGTGTGCTTTGTGGCACCTCCCAAATTCAGAGTTAGCCTCTTATCTCCTTAATGAGTGCTTCCTAACTGCTCACTTGTGGTGAATGAATGTGGGGAATCCTTCTGAAAGTCACACACTTAACCACCTCTCTAGGCTGAGCAAGGTCTGAAAAAGGACACAGCCTGGAAAAGAATGGAAGTGAGGGTGAGAGGGAAGGACAAATTAGGAGGAAGATGAGGCTGGATGTCGAAAATCTATTACCAGAAGGGAGCACTCACCAAGGAGGGAAGACAGGGCCGAATGGACCCAGCCATGCACCTTGGGATGGGCTGGAGGTCGAAGAATCTATTACCAGAAGGGAGGATTTGCCAAGGAGGGAGCAGAGGGCTGGAGGGACCCAGCCCTGCATCCTGGGATGGGCTGGAGATTGAAGAATCTATTACCAGAGGGGAGTTCGCCAAGGAGGGAGGAGAAGGCTGGAGGGACCCAGCACTGTGTCCTGGGATGGCTTCCCAGTTTGGGCTGAAGTTAATTTCCAGAATGTCAGTCCCTCCCACACTTAAGGAGTGGTAGGAAAACACATCCCAAAGCCAAAACAGACTTGATCCTTTGCCGGTTCATCCCAGCTGCTTCCCCTGTAGGTGGCAGGACTGAACAGAGTTCCTGGGCCGTATCCACCGCCTTGAGGTGCTCAAGCAGGGAGGCACTGAGGAGCCCAGGTGGACTGAGCAAGGCAGGTGGGGCCTAGCACAGAGGGTGCAGGCCTGGTGTCCATGCTCCTGGCTCTGCAGCTTGGGCCTCTTTCTGTTATATCATGGGACCTCAAACCAGACATTTGAAGGGCCTGGAGGAATGAGGATCCTGCTGCCTCTACCCCTTCATTGTCATAGATGAGGACCTCAGAGAGGGAAGGGACACACTCAAGATTGGACCAAGGGAGGACTGGCCCAGCCCCAGGCCAAGTGGAATGTGTTTTCCAGGCATTGGCATCACAGGGCCTCTCAATTATCTGTGAAAACAATTGCAGATCTGATTGCTAACCCCGCACCCACTCTAATGAGTTATGGATTCAAGAGAGGCCCAGGCCGTGTGTCCTTCAAGGCCAGCGGAGAGGCAGCCCGCAGTATCTGATTTCTGAATCCTGCCCTGGGCTCCCTGGTGTTTTCACCCCATGTGCCCTCCTTCCTCTAGATCAGGCAGGGAGGGCAGCCAGGGCTCCTCGTGACCACTCTGCCCCATGACATCTCTGGGGATGCTCTATGCGGCCAGCTGAGAAAGCATCTTGCTAAGAGATTTGTTGGCAAGCTCCTGCCCCTGCTCTCAGGCTCCTGAATCCTTCTCTTGGCTGGCCTCCTACCCCAACTCCCACCTGGCACATGGCTGAGCTGCAGTCCAGCAAGGCACTTACTGGAAGGCCTTTCATTCCAGGCCAGAGGTTACCCAGCGGTCAGGCTGGGCAGAAGAGAAGGCCTTATCCTGAATTCAACCTTATTTGCACCTGCAACCACCCTGGGGCAGCTCCCCAGGAGGAAAGACACACTCCTTGTTCAGTAAACAGACCATGATTTATATACAAAGAGCCAGCTTGGATGCTTCCCTAGGGCTGCGGCTGGGGCAGGTTCCATGTTGGTCCACTTTTCTGTTCCAGTTCTGAACCCATGGAGCTCACCCCTTCCTGCCAGTGCAGGAGGCAGTGAGGTGTCTTAGAAATAATACAGGCCCAGGATTCAGCAGCCCCACGTTCAAATCCCACTATGGGCCAGCAATGCATCTGCTTTAAGGATCAAAGTTCTCATCTGTAAAATACTGGACCAGGGCACTGGGGAGCCATTGCAGGTCCCTGCACCAGGATAAATAAGTCACATACACACCTGGCCTAGATATACCTGATAAATACATCTTCTATGTTTGGCACAGACTAAGTGCTTGATAAATCAGTTCAATGTTATTTCTGGGGTCCCTTAGTTCACCTTGAAAAAGTGGCCTGGCCAGGGAGTGGATAAGAGCAACGAGGTCGGGGAGACCCTCTTGGTCCTTTCCTTTGGGAGGATTTGGACCTTTGGCTACTGAATAAAGCCTTTGCAAAGCAACCTCACACAAAGCTAAGAGCCTGGCTTTGGTGTCAGGGAGACGCATGTTCAAATCCTGGTCCCTTACACTATAGTTGTGTACTAGGGCAAACCATTCTACCTCTTTGTGCCTCATTTCCCTCATCTGCAAAATGGGGTGACACTAGGACCGACCTCATAAGGCTCCTGGGAGGGTTAAATGGGGTAAGTTGATGGACAGGGGCTGGCATGATACTGAGTACATGTGGCCCTCCTTCCCCCCACTGGCACTGGGCAAGCTCCACCACAAAAATCTTCTTGGGTTAGTGAGGCCTTGGGGTGTAGCTGCATTCCTGGCCCTTTCCCTCACCTCACAGGGCAATGTGGGAGTGAGACTGCAGCTTGCAACTTAAAGGAAAACTGCCCCGTAGGTCCCACCTGTATTTGCTGCCGAGGCCATCACTGCCTGATCTGGTTGTGTAGTTGCCTCCAAAAGGGTCCTCTTGCCTCCAAGACCCCTTCCCTTTACCTCTTATTCACCCTAAAATCAGATCCAACTTGGGTCTCTCCCCCAGCTCAGGAACCTCCAATGGCTCCCCAATACCCACGCAGGAAGGGGTTCAAGTTCCTGCTTCCATACCTTTGCATGTGGTCTTCTGTGCCAAGAAAGCTGCTCTGTACATCTCGGCATGCTCAACTCCAACGCCTTCTTCAAGGTCTGCCTCCCAGGGGCAGCCTGACCAGGTTCCATTAGCTAACCTCTTCTTGCCCGGAGAGTACCCACAGCACTTTCTTGGGCCTCTGTCTTGGGCACTCACCACTACCTCCCTGCACTGGGGGGCTTTGCCTCCCTAACTAGACTGTGAGCCCCTTGAGGTCAAGGGTCCCCAGTGCCTCTCTCATGCCCCTCCCCACCAACCTTCCAGCCTTGTCTCCAGGCATCCCAAAGGTCAGAACCTCCCAACCCAAATGTGCCTCTCACCATCCCCTGCAGCCTCCTCACGCACCGCTACTTTCATGTCTCTCCTACAAACTCTGCCAGGAACTGCCTTCCCCCATCCCGCCTTCTCCTGTGGAAATCTAGGGCCCACTTCCAATGGCTCATTGCCCACAAAGCCATGCATGTGGTCTCACCCTCCTCTGATGTCCAGCTTAGAGCCCTTCCTCTCTGAGAGGTCTTCCCCAACCCCCCATCCCATGCCCACATTCTGGGCCCCTACACTGTACACCTCCACCTCCCCCATCCTCTTCTCATGCTAACAGAATCATGCGTTTCCCTGTTGCTGTCACTTCATAATAGTGGGGACTGCAGTCTGCATCTGTGTCCTCCCCA
The DNA here is from genome assembly GCF_049354715.1 of Callithrix jacchus. Lineage (NCBI taxonomy): Eukaryota > Metazoa > Chordata > Mammalia > Primates > Cebidae > Callithrix > Callithrix jacchus. The sequence continues at coordinate 62,373,994 of NC_133508.1, read as the reverse complement.
CAGTGGGATGGCAGGAGGGCAGGAGCCAGGCTGGTCTCCCAGTGTCATGAATCCTGGCTCCTTACTGGATTCTGGTCAGCAGGCTGCCATTCTTCCTCTTGCTTCTCCTTCTGCCCTGAGATAGCTTCTTCCCAGTCTCCTGTGCTGGTTCCTCCCCATCTCCTGACCTCTACACCCTGGGGTGCCCTGGGGCTTTGCCTTTGGCCTTCTTCTATGTCCTCTCTTATTCTCTTAGTGATTTTAAATCTTAAAATCCATCTGCTGAGGCTAGACATGGTGGCTCACACCTGTAATCCCAGCACTTTGGGAGGCAGAAGTGGGTGGTCAGGAGATTAAGACCATCCTGGCCAACATGGTGAAACCCCATCTCTGAAAAAAAAAATCCATCTGCTGGCTCAGGCCTATAATCCCAGCACTATGGGAGGGCAAGATGGGCAGATCACAAGGTCAGAAGTTTGAGACCAGCCTGGCCAACATAGTGAAACCCTGTCTCTACTAAAATAGAAAAAAATTAGCTGGGTGTGGTGGGGGAGCTCCTGCAATCCCAGCTACTTGGGAGGCTGAGGCAGGAGAATTGCTTGAACCTGGAGAGTAGCAGTTGCAGTGAGCCGAGATCACACCACTGCATTCCAGCCCAGGCAACAGTGCGAGACTCACTATCTCTCTCAAAAAAAAAAAAAAAAAAAAAAATCCATCTACATGTTGATGACCTCCAGATTTAAGCACCTGCCAAGACCTTGTCCCCAACCCCAGACTCATGTATCCAACTCTGCATGCACAGTTCCACTTGAAGGCCTTCGGGCAGCTCACGTTTTACTGTCTGAAAGCCAAGCCCATGCCTTCCTCCAGACTTGTCCCTTCCACAGTCTTCCCCATCTTGATTAATGCCAGTGTCCTCCTCCTAAGAGCTGTGGCCCCCAACCCTTGACTCTGTCTTGCCCCCGCTCATCCAGTCCTGCAGCAAATCCTCCTGGCTCTGTCTCTGCAAGATTTCCAGACACTGCCCACATCTCACCTGCTCCGTGCAACTAACCAGCCACCTCCTCTCTCTTGCATTTACTCTACTGGCCTCCTCCCTGCCCCCTTGGCATGTATCCTTGCCCTTTCCTCTTCCCCCACCCCACCCATCTGTCCTCAGCATGGCAGCCAGAGAGATTTTTTTTTAAAAAATCAAGTCATATCATGCTACTCCTCTGCTCGAAGCCCCCCTGCCATGGCTCCCATTTGACTGAGAGTTGAAAGCCTTAGACCTTCCCAACCTCAGGGCCCTGTGATCCGCCCTGGCTCCCTCACTGCCTCTCCTCCTCTACTTTGGCTGTAGGCTGTCCCTTCAGCCTCCGAGCCTGCTCCTGGCCCACAGCTGCCAGGGCCACTCTGCTGAAACTGTCCCTGCCCTCTCTGGCTCCCCACAGCCTTCATCACCAGGGGGATCAGGCACAAATCTGCTCTCCCAGACATTCTGTCTTCTCCTGAGGGGTTGGCTCCTACGGAGGAGAACTCAGTCCACTCCTGCCTTCCACTGCCCAGAACACTTTACAGTGCCCACAGAGGCCCATAAATATTTAGTAATGAAAGGCCTCCTCCCACTAGATGGGGAGGGCTTTAAGGGGGGCTGTGGCACATTCATACCTCCCAGTGCCTGGCTACAGTCTGACCCTCAGAGGCACTAAAGGTAAGGGGTTGGGCTGAACAAAATGAGCCCACGGCATGCGTGTCTGCAATGACCACATCTAGAGCAGGGTTAAGTGTCTACTTTAGGGGCTGCCACCACCAGACAAACATCCTCCTACCAGGCTGCCCAGGGTGAGGACGTGCCCAAAGCCTAGTCCCACACAGTTTTCTGTGAGGAGCGTGTCAGTCTCCACAGGAAATGAACATCCAGCTCCCAGAACCTCCTTCCTGGGGGCTGCTGAGCCAGGAACCAGCCTGTCTCCCTGGATCCTGGTCAGTATCCCACCCTGGTGACTCTGCCATATTAATGATGACGTTTTTATGTGATATCATATTAGCAAAGAGAAATGGTCAGGCTGGCCATACAAACTCCAGGAAGAACATTTAGAAGAAAAAAAATCACCCAAGGCGTAGCCTATTACAACGTCCCCAGAGCCACATGCTAATGGCTGCATTTAATTTAATGAGATAATCAACAGAGACTTCTCTTACTCTATAAGGAAACAACACGTGTTTTTCTCAGCATCCACAGAAACCCACGTAGCTGTGTGGCAGACCATCTTTTCCAAAGAAAGCTGCTGTGGTATATCTTATTCCACAAGAAAAATGAAGCTTTTCTTGAGACACTGACACACCTCCCATGGCTGCTCTCCTTGACCCTGGACAGACCATTGTGATTACCTGGACCAACGGAATGAAGCAGAAAGGATGAGGTGCTATTTTCTTTATTTTTTTGAGAGAGGGTCTCTTGCTCTGTCACTCAGGGTGTAGTGCAGTGGTGTGATCAAAGCTTACTGCATCCTTGAACTCCTGGGCTCAAGCCATCCTCCCGAAAAGCAGGGACTACAGGAGTGCACCACCATGCCTGGATAACTGTAAAAATTTTTTTTGTAGAGATGGGGATCTCACTATGTTGTCCAGGCTAGTCTTGAACTCCTGGCCTCAAGTGATCTTCCCATCTCGGTCTCCCAAAACACTGGGATTACAGGTGTTAGCCACTGTGCCTGGCTTGACCTTAAGGCCCAGACCTTAAGAAACTGGCAGCCTCCACTTCCTGCCTCTCAGAATGCTAGATCTTGGAACCAGCCACCATATTGTGAGGAAGCCCAAGATAGCTCTCAAGGAGAAAACACATGAAGAGCCATATGTCGGTTTTCTGACTGACAGTCCCATCTGTGGTTCCAGCCAACAGCCAGCATCAATTGCAACACATGAATGAAAAAGCTTCCAGCTAATACCAGCACCCAGCTGTCAATTCAGCCTCAGCCTTCAAGCCTTCCCAGCTGAGGCTCTATACATGACTGCACAGAGACAAGTACATAACAAGCCCCTGTTATGCCCTTTCTGAATTACTGACCAACTCAATCTGTGAACATAATAACATAATTGTTTTAAGCCCCCAAGTTTTGGAGTAATTTGCAACGTACCAATAGCAACTGGAATGTTTTTGCCACATAGGTTTCTAGGAAGATTAATTAAAGTGACATCCCATTACCCCAAGCTTATTGTTTAATACCATATTATCTAGTATGATGAGGTCTTCTGGCTGCATAAAACCCACTTACGGATTGGGACCTCTCCATTTCTATCTGGTCTGTTTTTCGTGTGTTGTGTTTTAATTTTTTTTCCTTTAGCAGGGATATTTTCCTTGACTTTTTTCATGATGGCTATTTCTTGGGTCATATGGCATTGTGCTCTGAGGCTGAATATTTCCAGGCAAAGTTTTCCTAATGCCTCTGGAAGGAAAGATATTTTTTAGGAACTCTTCCTGGAACCCAAAAGAATGCTCTTACTGGAGGCTGATACATGAAAGATGAGTGCATACCAATCACATCACTGCCCTGTTTATAAGCCCTCAGCCTCACCCCTGCCTGGGTTCTCCAAGTTGAAACTCCTGGGCACAGTGTGCAAAGCCTGTGGCCCTAGCCATGGCAGGCTGTCCAGCCTCAGCTCTTGTCCTGCTCTCTTTGCATGTGATGCTAGACCCACATCAGACCACCCGCAGCTCCTCAGACTCCCTGGTGTGTCTGCTGATCTGGATCCCTCTGCCTGGGATGCCTTGGTAAACCCCTACTCATCTTTCTGGCCTTGGCTCATACAGTAAGCCTTTACCCAAGATATTCCTGAGCCGCCAAGCAGACGTGACCATGCCCTCCACTGATGCCCACCTGCTCCACTGCACACGGCTTTGTCCCAGCACTGTGCGTACTATGTCTCTGCGTAGGTGCCTGTGAATCCCAGGGTGCAGTGGCTGGGTCTAACTCTTCCCAGTGGCCCTGGCATCCATTCTCAGGCTGGGCACAAAGAAGGTAGAAACAAGTGGTTGTTGAATGAATGAAGGGCAAGTGGAAATGCCAATAGCTCTTTCTAGGGGGCTCCAACACTACCAGGGGCCTGGGCCTCGGAGAAGACATACCACACAGTAGTGGCCAGCTTCCAAGGAAATCCCTGCTGGAGAAGCAAAATGGGCAGCTGCAGATGTCAGGGCCCTGGTGGAACTAATGGCTTCCTCCACCCTTCCCAAGCAGATGCCATGCTTTGCTGCCACAGCTGGCTGGAGAATGGTTACTGCAGCCAGCAGCTGGAGGAGGTTCCCTGTGACGAATGGCTGGACACGGTTCACTGAAGCAGTCTGCTGGACACAGCTCCTCACTGGAAAGCAGGGTGTGCTTGTGAAATGTTAAAGTTTGTTTGTTTTTAAACAAGAGCTGAGGATGCTGTCTGATCTGGAAACCTGTGTTTCCTCTGACCGTGTACAGCAAGCTCTGAACTGCTCTGATCTCAAAACTGGAGCCCAGAATTCTGGAGCGGTATCTCCAAAGTCATACAGTTCAGAGCAGGGCTGTGACCAGAAGCCACCTTCCAGGCCATGTGAACTTTATGCTTCCTGCGAGGACTTGGTAGGGGAGAGAACATGGGCCTTGGAGCCAAACAGACCCGGTTTTGATCTGAGCCTCATCCATACCTTGCTGTATGAGCTTGGGCAACTGACTTGACCTCTTGCACCCTCAGTGAAATGGGATAATGAGGCTGGGTACAGTGGCTCATGCCTGTAATTACAACATTTTCGGAGGCTTAAGCGGGTGGATCTCTTGAGCCCAGGAGTTCAAGACCAGCCTGGGCAACATGGCAAAACCCTGTCTCTACAAAAAAATGCAAAAATTAGCCAGGTATAAGGGCACGTGCTTGTGGTCTCAGCAACTTGGGAGGCTGAGGTAGGAAGATCACTTGAGCCCAGGAGGTAGATGGCGCCACTGCACTCCAGCCTGGCAACAGAGCAAGACCCTGACACAAAAACAAAAATCAAACAAAGTAAAATGGGATAATGAGGTCTCCCTTTTAGAGTGGTGATGAGTTTGAACAAATACACATAAAGAATCCCCATGCGCTGTGTAACACTCAGCAGGTACTCGCTGCAAGAGAATATGATACACTCAGCATACATTAGGTACTCAATGCATGAGGCTGTTATCACATGGTTTAGTTCCAGCAGAGAAAGTCACCCTCAGGCTTGGCAAAGCTATGAGCCCTGGCAAATGCTTGGCCTAGCAGAGAAGATACTGTTTTTGTGCCAGACAAGCAGAAAACATGAGGCTTAGGGAAGGTGGAACCGAGCTGGGCAGGGACTGGGCATTTTAACCACCCAATAGGACTGCAGTACTCTTTTTGCCTCAACGGGGAAAAGAGCAAAAGTCAGAGCCCTCTGCTGCTCATCCCACCAGACATCAAAGTCCAGCTGCTGCTCTGGTCAGCTCCTAACAGCAGACACAGAGACCCCTCATACTCTGGCCTCTACTTGCCTGGAGAAATTAGATGAATCAATGAATTCAATGAATCTTCACTCCCTCCCTCTCCCTCCCTGGGAGGAGTAAATATCCCCATCCCATTAACCTTGGGCTTTTCCATGTCACTTGCTTTGGCTTCATGGTGGATGGGGAATTAAACTCTGCCTTTGATCTTAGGTTTGGCCATGCGACTTGCCACAGGGATCAGTGGAAATGATCTGAAACATGCTCGTATGGCTGGGCTTGCTCTCTTAGGTTCCCGCCCCTCACCTTCCCCGAGAAGAATGAGTCTCAGCTGGCCACTGGTCCAGGAAGGATGAGATATGTGCAGAGCAGACTTGGACCCAGCTGGATGCAGCCTAGATAAACCAAATGACCAACTTCCAGCCTATCTGCAGTCACAAAAACCACTCATTGATGTCTGCCTCTTATTGTGAAATACTTTGTTATAACACAACCCTATTATGGAAATAGTTGACTGATACAATGCTCTCACAGTCCTATGTCTTATTTATTTATTCACTCATTCATTTATATTTTGAGACACAGCCTTGCTCTGTCACCTAGGATGAAGTGCAGTGGTACGATCTCTGCTCACTGCAACCTCCACCTCCTGGGTGCAAGTGATTCTTGCTGCCTCAGCCTCCCGAGTAGCTGGGATTACAGGCATGCGCCACCACGCCTGGATAATTTTTGTATTTTTAGGAGAGATGGGGATTCGCCATGTTGGCCAGGCTGGTCTCGAACTCCTGGCCTCAAGTGATTCACCTGTCTCGGTCTCCCAAAGTGCTGGGATTACAGCTGTGAGCTACCACAACTGGCCTCCTATGTCTTAACAGTCTTTTCATGTGTTCCACATTCTAAGCAAACTACTGATTCCATGTGGCCCACTCTCTCTAGCCTCCAGCCCTTGAGTAAGCTGTTTCCTTCGCCTGGCATGCCCTCTTCTAACCCATAATGTCTCCACACGTCTCAAAACAATGTCTACTTTAACTTCTAGATAAAATGCTCCTTCCTCCATGAAACATCCCCGATTCTCCCACCTATGCCTGAGGTTCTTCTCCTCTGAACATCATCAAAGGCATTGCTTCTCAACGTCTGTTAAGTACTTTGTGTCCTTTTCTCAAGTCCATTCCAGACAGGGAGTGTCTTCACGGCTAGATTAAGCCTACACAGGCCCCGCAGAGTCCAGGTGTCTTTGGGATCTGCGGAGTGAGGGACTGGACACTCTCACTGCGCTGCCTCTGTGTGAGGAGGCCTCCTTGACAGCCAGTGCCCCTGCCAGAGGCAATTCCTCTGTGGTGTGAGGTGGTGGGAGCCAGACACTGACTCCACGAGGCTTTGAGATCCTGGCCCAAGGTAGACACCCCAAAAAGTTTCCTGTGGAATGTGGAATTCTAAATGCCAGCCAAGCCTTCCTTATCAGAAGTTAAGAACAATCCTTGCAGTTAGCACTGACTGAGCACTTGCTTTTGTGCCTGTTACTGTGCTGTTATTTCACATCCATCTTTTAAAAACTCTATCACTGGGCCGGGTGTGGTGGTTCACGCCTGTAATCCTAGAACTTTGGGAGGCTGACATGGATGGATCGCTTGAGGCCAGGAGTTCAAGACCAGCCTGGCCAACATGGTGAAACCCCATCTCTACAAAAGTTAGCTGAGTGTGGTGGTGCACGCCTGTAGTCCTAGCTACTTGGGAGGGTGTGGCACGAAAATCGCTTGAACCCGGGAGGTGGAGGTTGCAGCGAGCTGTGATTGCGCCACTGCACTCCCGCCTGCGCAACAGAGAGATACTCTGTCTCATAAATAAATAAATAACTCATGGTCCCTCTTTTACAGATGAAGATTGAGGCTTAGAGGAATTAAGTCACTTGCTCAAGATTCGTTCATTCATCCCAAATATATTTTTTGGGTGCTTGGGAGCCTGGCACGGGAGCCTAGTAGAGTGAGGGGAAGGACCCACAGAGACACATCTAAGTGTAACGTGTGTGATGCAGAAAAATAGAGTGGCTAAGCGCCAGGAGATGGGCAGCATTCGGGCAGAGGCTTGACTGAAGCCCAGGAGGAAAGGGGCCGAGGGCACAGTGGGCAGAAGGCACAGCACACTGAAAATCCCGAGGTGAGTATTGTGCGTAGCGGGAAAGGGGGAAGTAGTGAGCAGTGACACATGGCCCTGGGGCTGCAGGAAAGAGGGTCCAGATGGCTTAGGAACTGGGTCTGACTGGCTGCTGTATGATGAGTGGCTGGGCTCAATGGGACTTCAGAGCTACCCATCTTGGTTTGGTGAATTGTACTCTAGGCACTTATGGATGAGGAGGATGGGGGCAGGAGCACCTGGGTTTGTGCTTTGAGACCCTAGAAAGGCAGCTGGAGATGCCCCCCAGCTTGTTCAGGGCGCAGCTGTTAACCAGTCCAGGAACAAGGAGAATTCAACCAGACCATGGGGCATGTGAGCCAGGTACCTCACCTCAGCTCCTGGAGAAGCCTCCAGCTGCCTTTGACAGTGTCAGAGCCTCCTGGGCCTGCGGGCACAGGTTGCCATGCTGCTTTGGGTATACGCTGTGGCCACACAGAGCTATGTATTGATCATGGCAAACATGGCCTGTGGACCACAGCCAAGAGGCGCAGATGCATGTCTCTGATAAGATGCATGATGATTATTGGAAAGGGCAAAAGAAAGGAAATCAAAGAGGCCCCATTCACCCTTGCAAAACATTAAGAGATAGCAGAGGCAGTGCCAGGAGAGCCTGGTACGGAGCTGAGCCCCAGGGAGGGTCTTTGTAGTTGCTGGGATGGCTGAGCTGCAGGCAGTGGGCCAGCAGAAAGGGTTGAGTCCTGGAAACCCAAGCTTGGGTCCAGCACTTACTAGCTGTCTCAGCTTCCTCATCTTCCACAGAGGGAGCAAGGAGACCTCCACCTTGCAAACCATCCTGAGGGCTAGCGATCATGCAAAATGCCAGATGCAGCAGCTGCAAACCTGCGTGGAGGCTGATGCCACACTGCTGAGCGCCCCACAGGCAGCACCTCTTTTAAGTCTCACAACACCGGAGGAGGAGGGTGCAATTCCTGCCCGTTTTACAGATGGGGAAACTGAGGCTCAGAGAATGACCTAAACCCCAGGGCTGACAAACAGAGTGCCAGGACTCAACTCTGGCCATCTGCCTTGGCAACTCTGCTCTTCACTGCTGTGCCATTCCATTCCTACGCAACTTGGAGACTGGGCTCAGTTTGGAGGGTCCAAGAAGGTCCCAGGGAAGTACTCTTGGCTTTGAGACCCCAGGCTACCTCCTGAGGGCCTGTGGCTCAGCCTGACCCTATCTCCCACCTCTGGGCTGAAGCAAGGCTCCCTGCAGTAGGCATTCCCTTGCAGAGAGCTGCCGCCTCTCCCTGGGAGCCTGGGCACCGTCTGCAGGAGCCTCCCCAGATGCCCTCAAGGGGTGGCTCTTCCTACCTACACCACTCTGGACCCCATGACTGATCCCCTGGCTGAGGCTCACTCATAGGAGGGTCCGAGTTGGTCTTTTTCTCTGACAGATGGGAGCCTTGGAAGGAAGGTATCCTGCCAGATGCATCTTTGGAAACACCAAAGCACCTAGTGTGATGCCAGGTGCATGGTAGGCTCGGAGTAAACATGTAGTAAATTAACCCTGAGACAGAACAGAGCAGGAGCCAGAGCACGCATGACGACAGGCCGGACAGGTGGCCCTCTCTCCATCAGGCCATGACAAATCCACCTGCTTTACTCCCAGCATCAGTGAACAGGAGGGGACCAGCCCACCCTCCTACAGACCAAGGTCCTTTCCTTTCTTTGGTCCATAGGCCCCTTCCAGAATCTCACAGAAGCCACTCTGCCCCTCCCCTTAACTGGAAAGATATCTGCACACATTTTACATGTAAAACAACACAGGCTTCCCCTTGCCAGACTTACCTGTGTTTACCACCTAACAGAGAGGGAGGCAGGGGCCTGAGACAGATTCCGACAAAGGATAGCGTGAGACAGAAACTTTGGAATCAGGTAGACGTAGAATAAAATAATAATTGGCCTATTACTAGCTGTGTGACTTCTGTCAGCTACCTTATCCCATGAGGTTCAACATTCTCCTCTGTGAATGCCCATAACGTAGATTACTGAAGCCACTGGTGCTAGTGGATGCACAATGAGGTTTGTTTTCCTTAAATGTAAATGGACTGCAGGGGATACCTGTGAGTTGCCTCTCATTTGATTATTATTAGTTTTTGAGACAAGGTCTCACTCTGTTGCCCAAGCCGGAGTGCAGTGGCATGATCACAGCTCAACTGCAGCCTTGATATTCCCTGGGCTCAGGTGATCCTCCCACCTCAGCCTCCCGAGTAGCTGGGACTACAGGAGCATGCCACCACACCTGGCTAGTTTTTTTGTACAGACAGGGTTTCACCATATTGCCCAGGCTGGTCTCAAACTCCTGGGCTCAGGTGATCTGTCTACCTTGGCCTCCCAAAGTGCTGGGATTACAGACATGAGCCACCAGGCCTCACCTCATTCGATTTTTTTTTTTTTTTTTTTTTTTTTTTTTTGAGATGAAGGCTTTGCTCTGTCACCCAGGTTGGAATGCAGTGGCGCGATCTCGGCCCACTGCAACCTTTGCCTCCTGGGTTCAAGTGATTCTCCTGCTTCAGCCTCCCAAATAGCTGGGACTACAGGCACATGCCACCACGCCTGGCTAATTTTGGTAATTTTAGTAGAGACGGGGTTTCACTATATTGGTCGGGCTGGTCTTGAACTCCTGACCTCAGATGATCCACCCACCTGGCCCTTATTTGATTTTTTAAAGGCAGCAGCGATCTTGGCAGAAGCACAGGCTTCCAGTCAAACCACGTGCCTTGGCTCTGTGGCTTACCAGCCGGTGACCACAACCAAGGGACTTCACCTCTCTGAGCCAGCAGTTAGTCTGCATCTGTCCAAGGTGTCACAGGTGTGGGTGGCTTGGATCAGGTAAAGGGTGCAGGACTCCATGCACAGAGTCTGGCAGGAGAGTGAAAAGGAGGAGGAAGTGCCCATGTAGGGAGAGCCCCTCCCCGCTTGTCCTGTCTGCCCACCCACAGCCAAGCCAGGCCTCATGCAGCTGTGACAGCCCTGAGCATGTTTCCAGGGCAAGAGCTACCTCTGTTTCAGACCTTGGTGCCCAAACAATTCACAAATGCAGCAAATGTGCGATGGCCCAGGAGCTAGCTCTCTGCTTCAGAGAAAACACACAGTTCAATTTCCTAAAGATTGAACCCCAGGAGTGTCTCAAGGCTTTCCCGGCGAAAGCAGTTCTCGGAACTCAGAAGGCACCACCCTCACGTGACTGAACAATTAAAGCCCAGAGTATTTGTTGTTCTCAGCTAAGGCTTTTGAGGATGGCTGAGAAAACTTAAAAAAAAAAAAATCTGATTTTGGCAGTGTGCTTTTCAGAAATATATGGTAATCCATTTTTGTCAATCCACAGAAGGCACAGCTCAAATCATTAAAAAGCCATCGTACTTAATCATGCATAGAGAAGGCCAGTCTGCCTCTGAGATCATTTTCAAATGGTTTCAGGGTAACTTTCAAAAACTGACAGGCACACAGGGAGGGGATTATGGCACACCCTAACCTGAGGAGTTTCTCTTTCTGGTTCTCAGAGGGTAGGGAATTTATTTGAGAGGAAATCACCACCCAGACCTAGGCCTTGGTGGTGGTGGGGACAGTGGTGAGGAAGACTCTAGGATGGATCAGATCTGACCTCTGTCCTTAGTGAAGCTGCAGCTGCCTTCCCAGAAAGACAGGAAGCAATTTCCCAGCAAAAGAGCAAGTAAATGAATGATTACGAAGCCTTATGACAGGTGCTAATAATAGGTGGAAGTTCACACAGCTGTTACGGCCTGGCTGTGAGCCACAGGAACCTGGGTTTGGAATTTGACTTTGCCACTCTGCAGCTGTGTGACCTCACTCACACTCCTCCCAGACCTGAGTTCCTCATCTAGAAAATGGGATGCCTGCCTTGTAGGCTTGGGAGATAAATGAGTTAATTCCTGGGAAGCCTTTACTGCAGTGTCTGGTACACAGTAAACTCTCAACAAATGCTGGCCGAGCTGCTAACTCTGCTGAGGAAGCCTCGTGGACCTGTGATGGATCGGGAAGGACGAGCAGGAACCTACAGGGCGGAGAGTAGCAGGGGGGACATTCCAGGCAGAGGGCACAGCATGTGCAAAGGCCCCGAGGTAGAAGCTGGTCAGGGAGGAGCACAGGTTTGACAGGGGATGAGGGGAGCAATGTGGCCAATCAGCTGGAGCCATCCTGGGAAGGACAACGGGTTTGGTCTCTACGGTGAGGGCCATGGGGAGCCACAAAGGGGTGCTGCAGGGCTGGGCCATGAGCATCAGTGTTCATTAGAAGCTAACGAAGGGGCAGGACCCTGTAGGGAAGGCTGGCACGATGGTTTGGAGATCCAGAATTGTTCTGGGATTAGAACCACACAGTCTTCTTTCAGGTCTCAGACCACACTGGCCACTTGTTGACTCCTAGGTGAGCAAATTCTCACTAGGGGTCCCCAGCCTTTGTTTTTGAGGACAATACCCTCTATTGTGCCGGCAAAGATTCTGCTCCTGTTCCCCTTCCTTAGGTAGAGTCGTTGCTGCGAAATAGCTGCCCAGGCAGGAACTGTGGTTCCCAGCCCTTCTGCATCTAGGTGGGGCCTCACGACCCAATGCGATGTGGGCATAGGCTCCATATACTAGTCTGAGGCCTGGCCCATAAAAACCATTCGTGGATCTTCCAAGGCCAAGGCAACCTAGGGAGTTACAACCCAAAGATGATGGTGCCTGCATCACCCTGGGTGCCTGAGTCATCAGGGGGAACAGCTCTCCCCACCATCAATTTGACTTTACATGAGCAAGAAAGAAATGTCTGTTGTCTCCCACCACTGAAGTCTCTGTGTTTATCTGTCACAGCAGCTAGCATTACCCTAAACAGACCCACCAGGCAGTATGACTCGGGCACTTCTCCCGGGCCTCAGTTTCTCTCACACAGATTGTTGTGGGCACCTAGTAAGATGACAAGTGTGAGGTCTTTGCAAGCAGCGAGAAACCACAGGGATCTGTTCATCATGGGGTTATTGGCTTCGGTCCCCCTGAGAGCCTGAGGTTGCGGAGGGGAGGGGACTCTAGCTAGTCCCTGCAGAGACAGGGGACTGTAGCAGCTAAGGCCTGGAGAAGCCCCCGGCAGAGAATTAAGATCCACCAGCAGGTCCTGGCCCAGGCTGGGGACTCTCGCTCCAGGTTTTAGTTCAACCCTTTGAGAGATGCTCCCCAAAGAGCTGAGCCCCCGTGAAGGGAGGAGGCTGGGGCCTGGCTTCCATCTCCTGGCAGCTGCCTTGGGAAGCAGTCGGCCCAGCCTCCCTCTGATAACTTGTTCCAACCTCTCACAACTCATTAACAGGAAACTGCATTCCCTGCCAGGAAGATGCATGCCTTGATTTTTCAGACATGGCAGGTAGACTGTGTTATCAAAGCCTTGTCATGGGTCTGCACGGCCCCCACGCTCTCCTGCTCTCTGGTGTCCTCAGCCAGGCTCTGTGCTCAGAGCACATGATGCCTCTGGATGTGGCTGGGCGACCTGCCAACCTGTCTGGCTGGGGCCAGGGGCCCAGGATGGATTCCTGTGAGGGTGGCTGAAGCTCAGCCTATACCCCGCTCCTAAGCATCCCACACTCCCTGCCCAGGACTGGGGCTGAGACCCTGCAGAGGGACAGGGTGGGAAGGCCTGAGCAACACAGGATGTGAGAGCTGTCTCTGGCCTCAGCAACTTTCACACAGAATACCCTGGGCATTCCGTGTCCTTTTGCTCTGTGTTCTTCTGCCATAGCTTTAGGGTAGGGGTGGAGAATGCTTACCCCCAGCCTCTGGAGCTTGGAGTCAGGCGAAAGGCCACTTTGTTCTGCACATATGGCCCATCATCCTGTTCTCAGACACCAACCTCCTCCACCTCCCATGCTGTCTCATCCCTTCATAGTCACTCACCGCCTCTCACTGGGGACCCGTGAGGAGTTCTCAAATCACCTGATGGAGCAAACACCATCAGTGCCCTGGACTACAACAAGGACACAAAGCATCCATTTCCAAAGTCTATCCACAGGCAGGAGTTAGTCTGTTTGTTCCTTATACCCACGCTGAGCGGTGTCGTTAAACCTGGTTTACAGAGGAAGAAACTGAGGCTCACAGAATTTAAATGACTGATGCCAGGTCACCCAGCTAGTCCGCTAGGCAGTCATTTGAGCTGGGTCTAGCAGCCTCCATAATCATTATGGTTATGTGTTTAACACATCCTTCATGCCAACAACTAAAAAGAGAATTTACTTGTTTTTTGAAATAGGGTCCTGCTCTGTCATCCAAGATGGAATGCAGTGGCGCGATCTCAGCTCACTGCAACCTCAGCTTCCCAGGTTCAAGCCATCCTCACACTTCAACCTCTTGAGTATTTGGGACTACAGATACATGCCACCACAGTTAGCTAATTTAACCTTTTTAAAAATAGAGACAAGGTCTCACCGTATTGCCCAGGTTGGTCTCACACTCTTGAACTCAAGTGATCCTCCCACCTTGGCCCTCCCAAAGGGATGGGATTACAGAAATGAGCCACCATGCCTGGCTGAGAATTTTACACTCTTAATCTTCATAAGAGTAGTGCATACTCTTAATGCTCCTACACTGCAGTGTAGGTGGTATATTATCTCCATTTCCAGATGACAAAACCGAGGCACAGAGAAGCTAAGAAGTTTGTCCAAAGCTGCACAGCAAATAAGCAGGAACCACGACCCGAATGCCTACCATACTTGTGCTCTCCCCTTACACTAGCGACCTCACAGGTGAGACGGGGCCCACCTGAGGAGGGCAAACGATGAGGCTTCAAGATGCTTCCAAGCAAAAAAGCAGAGTATAAAATTGCACACATGCAGGTCACCACACCCCATTACAAAGTGTGTGCACAGGATCACATGGAGTGGGATCTGGTAGTCGGTGCTGTGTGTCTCGGAGAGAGGCAGGGCCTGGCAGCTTCAGTCAGTGCCTGGTCCCCTTGGCTGAATTCTTCCTTGTAAGGATGGCTAAGGGTTAAGGTGAATAGAAACCAGGTGGGCACAGGTGTGGTGGTTTCACCTTGCCTTGGACCTGGAGGCAGTGGTGGTGGTCCTCCCTCCCTTTCCCCAGGTGCAGGAGCCACCTGGTCAGAAAACCTCTCCACCCCACTGCATTCCAGACAAGCTTTTGCCTCGGGCAATGATCCAAGCAAACCAGAGACCACTGCTCTGAGCACTGACCCTTTTTGAAGAAGTGAAGACTTGCAGGCAAGAGGCTCCAGAGTAGTGCTAAGAGATTCTCCCCCATCATAGAGGCCAAGGCAAGGAGCTGGTCTGCAATGGCCTATAAAAGGCCCTTTGCAATCCAGCCCCTTCCCAGCTGGGCAGCTCACTACCCACCTTTCTTTTCATGCTACAGCCACACTCAGCTCAGTGTGCCGTACGGCTGAGCCTCGGCCCAGGCTGGACCTTCTGCCCTGAGCACCGTCTCATTCTTCAGCTCTACTGTGTGCATCTGTGGTTCTCAGGTGCCCAGAACCCAGTCCCTGGCTTTCAGATGGCACAGTCTCCCTTAAATGCCACACGCCTTGGACTTCCATTAAAACAAACAATTGGGGAGAATCCTTAATAACTCTGTCTAGAGGGCAAAGTGGGAGGTGAAGGAGGATCCCGAGGCACTAAAAAGGGAGGTGGGATGACCCAGGGACATGCTGCATACTTTATCCTAGGAGGAGCCAGGCTGGCCCATGAAGCCCTCGGCAGGCTTGCTCTAGTGTCTCCTAATAAGCACTCCTGTACTCTCACCCCACCATGCCCTTGCACGTGCTGTGCCCTTTACCTAAAATGCCCTTCTCTGCCTGTGAAACTCCAGCTTATTCTTCTAAGCCCAGCTCAGCGTCACCTGCTCTGTGAAGTTCCCAGAGGCAGAATCAGTGGCTCCTTCCTCTGCAAAAGTGCTATTCCCATAGCACTTTGACCTCATAATTACGCGTGAATCCCTCCTCCAAGAAGAGAACTCTTTCGGGGCAAGGGATGTGGCCAGTTCACCTTTGCATCTCTAGCACCCATGCCAGAACTGGCCTGGAAATGCCTCTGAATGAATGGATTAATGAGCTTCCTTTTGCTAAGATCCCAAGATACCTATTTTCCCACCTCCTTCTGGGCCTTTCCTCTCCAGTCCCAAGAGGAGCAAACGGAGCCTTTTGTCTTCACACCACATTGGTATTGACCAAAGTTGGGTTTTAATGGTGCTTTGACAAAAGGCAGCTCCCACATTCATTTTCCTTGGCTAATTACATTTCCCAATTGAAATGCTTATCTCTGGGCTGGTGTTAAAGACATAATCAGTTTCCAGAATGGATTCAAAAGAGGTGAGAGCAAGAAAATAATTAAGCCAACTTCTGATTGAATCAAATAATTAAGCAGATTTAATCGGCTGCCTGTGATCTACATCCCTAGCCTGGCCTGGGGGGTGTACTGCTCTGTCAGAGAGACCATGTCTGATTGTTTTAGAGATGGGCAGCATTTCTTCCCAGTAGTGAGTAAAGGATTTATTCTTTTAACTGAATGCAAATCAGAATGGCAGAACCCCAGGTTCCTCGTTTAGGCAAAAAATTCTGGGTTTGCAGAAAAATAATAGAGGCTGGGGGTGCTCTGTTCCTTAGCCATGTCTAGGCACTCATGGTAGAGTTTGCACCAATGATCTCCATTCCTTACCCCTTCCTGCATTCAGGTCTTTTGCCACTGAGTGGGATGTCTCTCCCCATTCTCTTCCTCTGGGCTCAGCCACATGTGGCCAACTTCAGCCAATGAGAGCAACTGTGACAGACGCAGAGGCTTGAAAAAGTACTTGCATGTTTCTGCTCGCCTTTTTTCCTTTTGCCACCATGGGAACAAAATCAAACTAGAGCTGAGATGCAGAGTTGCATGGAGCAGAGCTGAGTTGGCCTCAGTTGTCCCAGCCAAGGATCTCTTAGATCAGCTGACAGTCAGCTGTCCCCAGGCACAAGGGTGAGCCCAGTCAAGATCTGTAGTCGTAAACCAGGCATGGTGGTTCACGCCTGTAATCTCAGCACTTTGGGAGGTTGAGGAGGGCAGATCATGAGGTCAAGAGATTGAGACCATCCCGGCCAACATGGTGAAACCCCAACTGTACTAAAAATACAAAAACTAGCCTGGTGTGGTGGCACATGCCTGTAGTCCGTCCCAGCTACTCTGGAGGCCAAGGCAGGAAAATCGCTAGAACCCAGGAGGCGGAGGTCGCGGTAAGCTGAGATTGCACCACTGCACTCCAGCCTGGGCAACAGAAAAACTCAAAAAAAAAAAAAAAGCAGTCGTTTGGCCAGCCCCGCCTGGATCAGCTGAACTCTGAAGACTCCTGAGTTACCTAAACACTTATTGTTGCATGCCAGTGAGGGCTGTGGTTGTCTCTAACTGATACAGTACCCTTCAGCCCAGGCTGGGCATTTCTCCAGTCCCGGCCTCTGGAAGGTATCCCTTAATCCTTTAGCCCAAGCACCACTTAGAACAGAGTGTCATACATACTGCTGCTTGAATGGTAAATCTTTACACAAAAACTCATCAGATCTTCACAAAGCCTCCTGGCAGACATCAGGAAAGGGATCTTTTGTCCCATTCTACAGATGATGATGTTGAGGCTCAGGGAACTCAACAGTTAGAAGAGCCAGAGACTGTGGTTAAAGATTATGACCTGAATGAATGCACTAGCCTCTACTTCCACCCAGAAACTCCACTAAGACAATGGTATGATAATTTTTTAAAAAATGCATCAACCCACAAAGATAGAGCAACCAGGGAAGAAGACGATAGTAACAAAGTTTGGCAGGTGGGAAAGAGATGTATAGTGCTGACTTAGCAAACCCAAGAAAGCAGAACCCTAATCCATGACAATGCAATCAAATGGGCACTCAGGTTTGTGCTAGAAAACCCCAAAGGCTCTAATTGGTGGCAACACCAGGTATCTCTGGAAGTGAAATAGAGGAGGGTTTGTTGCAAGTCAGCTTAAAGGCAGTAATACCCCTAGATCCTCTTCCTACTTCTGCCAAGAAAATGTTCCCTCTCATCCCAGCAGAAAACCAGAGGCAGAGTCTCAGAAAGGAGTAAGACAGAGGGTCTCTGAATGCCTGGCTGAGGCACAGGGTACCATTCTGGGAGCAGATGGGTAAGTGAAGTTTTTTGGATTGCCCACATTTGCCCTTCTTTTGCCCACATGGATCTCAGAAGGCTGTGATCAGAAGTCCATTCGCTAGGTAGGAGATTGAAAACATCTATGCAGAACCAGACCAGCCCTAGAGAACAAACACCCATGCTGAGTTCCCCTTGGATCTTCCTACTGGGAGGCATCAGTCAACAGGACCCACTCACCATACAGAGCCCCAACCATCTTCTTTTCTGCCCCACATTTAACATGAAGACACAGCCAAGGAGCCACAAACGTTTAAGGGAAACCTAACAGCAGAGATGGATATATACACTAACAGGAAAGGTGACTGGCAGGACACAGAGACCGCAGAAAGAAGTAAACTTTCAAAACAAAGTATCATCAGAGATGAAAGAAAATGGCATATCCATGAGACAAGAACAGAATGCTCAACAAAAGAACATTCACAAAATAAAATGCAGCTCTTGGAAATAAATACCCCATCTGACAGCAGCAAAACAAACTCAATAAAAGAGTTGGAACATGAACTTGAGGAAATTTCCTAGAGTAGAACCAAAAATAAAGAGACAAATAGAAAATAGAAGAGCAACTGGAGGACCAGCTCAGGCAGCCTAACATCCAAACTGTAGGAACCCCAGAAACAGAAAAATCGAAGGAAGAAAATAATCAAAGAAATCATTCAAGGTGTCCCAGAACTGAAGGCATGGATTTCCAGACTGAGAAGGTCCATTAATTTCCCAGCAAGTGACTGCAAAGAGACATACACTGAGGTATAGCATCATGAAATTTCAGAACACTGAGGACGAAAGTAGGCCCTATAATCTTCCTGGGAAAAGACAGGTCACATACAAATGAGATATCAAAATGGCATCCAGTTTCTCATCCGGAATGTCAGAAGCTAGAAGCAATGGATCAATTTCAAAATTCAGAGGGAAAATTACTTCCATCCTATAATTCTTTATTCAGTCTAATTATCAATTGAGAATGAGAGTAGAACAGAGTTTCAGATTTCAAAAATCACAAATATTTTACCCCTCTCCCATGCACACTCTTCCAGGAAGCTACTGGACGGCACTGACTAAGAAAGAGACAAAGGAACCAGCAAATGGGGAATGGAAAACAAGATAGATTCCCAGCTCACATCACACATATGAGGAAAGGCCAAAAGCTTCCCTGCTAGGATCAGGAACAACAAGGAGGTCCACTTCTACTTAACATTGTAATAGAGGTTCTAAACAGGGCAATTGGGCAAGAGACAGAAATAAAATATTAGAAAGAAGGAAGTAAAAGGATCTGTTTGCATATGACACATCTTGTATATACAATCCCTACAGAATCTAAAACACCATTAGAACTAATAAATGAGTTCGGCGAGGTTGTCGGATACATCAATTGTGATTTTATATACTAGCAATAAACATTCCAAAAATGGAAATTAAGAAGACAATTCCATTTACAACAGCATCAAAAAAGAATAAAATACTTAGGTATAAATTTAACAAAATAATTGCAAAATTTGTACACTGAAAACTATAAAATACTGTTGAAGGAAACTGAAGAAGATCTAAATAAAAGGAAAGACGTTTCATATTCATGAACTGGAAAACAATATTATTAAGATGGCAATATTCCTCAAACTGATCTATAAATTCCATGTAATCCCTATCAAAATCCCACTGGCTTTTTCCACAGAAATTGACAAGCTGATCCCAAAAATAATATGGAAACTGAGATTACACCTGTAATCCCAGCACTCTGGGGGACTAAGAGTGGAGGATTGCTTGAGGCTAGGAGTTTGAGACCAGCTTGGGCAACACAGTAAGACCCTTGTAAAAAAAAAATTCATATGGAAATATAAGGGACCCAGAATAGCTAAAAGCATCTTGAAAAATAACAAAGGTGGAGTACTCACATTTCACATTTTAAAAACTACAAAGCTACAATAATCAAGACAGTGTGATACCGGCATAAAAAGAGATATAAATCAATGAAGTTGAGAGTCCAGAAATAATACCTGATATCATGCTCAACTAATTTTTGATAAGGTTGCTAAGACAACTCAATGGGAAGAGAACAGTCTTTTCAAAAAATTATGCAGGAACAACTGGATATCCACATGTAACAGAATGAAGCTGGAGTCCAACCTCACACCAACAACCCAAACTAAACTCAAAATGAGTCGCAACCTAAAAGTAACAGCTAAAACTGTAACATTTCTAGAAGAAAACACAGGAATTATGTTCATGACCTTGGGTTAGGCAATGGGTTCTTAGAGGTCAAAAGCACAAGTGACAAAAGAAAAAAATTGATATACTGGACTACATCGAACTAAAAATTTTGGTGCTGAAAACTATACCATCCAGAAAGAGAAAAGACAACCTATGGAATGGAAGAGAATACTTGCAAATCATATATCCCATGGAGAACTGGTAGCCAGAATGAATAAAGAACTTTTACAACTCAACAATAAATTACCCAGTTGAAATATGGGTAGCTGGGCATGGTGGCTCATACCTGTAATCCCAGCAGGCCGAGGTGGGCAGATCACCTGAGGTCAGAAGTTCGAGACCATCTTGGCCAACATGGTGAAGCCCCAGCTCTACTAAAAACACAAAAATTAGCCGGGTGTGGTGGTGGGTGCCTGTAATCCCAGCTACTCAGGAGGCTGAGGCAGGAGAATCACTTGAACCTCGGAGGCAGAGGTTGCAGTGAGCCAGGATTGTGCCACTGCACTCCAGCCTGGAAGACAAAATGAGACTGTCTCAAAAAAAAACAAAATAACAACCACTATGACATATCACTTTCCACCCACTAGAATGGCAATAATAAAAAAGTAGTTCAGGTGTAGTGGCTGATACCTATAATCCCACTTTGGGAGGCCAAGGCAGGAGGATCACTTGAGGCAAAAAACCAGCCTGGGTAACATTGTAAAACTTTGTTTCTATAAAAAAACTTAAAAATAACTAACAAGGCAAGGTGGTATGTGCTACTCAGGAGGCTGAGGCTACAGTGAGCTAAAACAATGCTACTGCATTCCAGCCTGAGCACAGAATGAGATTCTGTCTCAGGGAAAAAAAAAAAAAAAAGATAAACAATAATAAGTGTTGGGGCTGGGCATGGTGGCTTGTGCCTATAATCCCAGCGCTTTAGGAGGCCAAGGCAGCTGGATCACCTGAGGCTGGAAGTTCAAGACCAGCCTGGCCAACATGTGAAGCCCTAGCTCTACTAAAAATTCAAAAATTAGCCAGACATGGTGGCACATGCCTGTAGTCCCAGCTACTTGGGAGGCTGAGGCAGGAGAATCACTTGAACCTGGGAGGCAAATGTTGCAATGAGCTGAGATCATGCCATTGCACTCCAGCCTGGGTGACAAGAGCAAAACTCTGACTCAAAAAACAAACAGTAAGTGTTGAAAAGATACAGAGAAATTGGAACCCTCATATATTACTGATAGGAATGTAAAATGGTGCAGGCTCTTTAGAAAACAATTTGGCAGTTCTGCAGAAAATTCAACATAGAGATCCCAAGAGAAATAAAAACATATGTTAATATAAAAGTCTGTACACAATGTTCATAGCAGCATTATTCATAGTAGCCAAAGAGTGGAAACAACCCAATTGTCCATCAACTGATAAATGAATAAGATGTGGTAGATTAATAATGAATTATTCATCAACGTAAGGAAATGAAATACTGATGCATGCTATAATGTGGATGAACCTTTAAAAACTTACGTTCAGTGAAAGAAGCCAGATACAAAAGACCACAGGTTGTTGTTTCCGTTTTTATAAAACATCCAAAAAAAAGCAAACGTATAGAGACTGAGGAAGGATTACTGGCTGCCTGTGGATGGCCGTGGAAATAGGAAATGACTGTGATGGGCACAAGGTTTCTTTTTAGGTGACGGAAACATTCTAATGATGCTTATACAACTCTGTAAATAAAAAGAACCCACTGAACAGTACATTACAACAGGTGACCTTTTATGGTAATGTAAATTATGTGTCAACAAAACTATTTAAAAACAAAACAAATAAGGGACAGCGGCTGTATAGCAGGCAGAGGGTCAACTGTCCAGAACAGAGCTGGTCAGAAGCCTCCAGGAGAGACGTCTTCCAGAGGATGAAGCTGACGTACCACTGAATGTGCTGGAACACACTGCAAGGAGATTTACACAGGTAGGGGAGATCGTGGTCTTAAATGCCTAGGCTCAAGTGATCTATCTACCTCAGCCTCCCAAAGTGCTGGGATTACAGGTGTGAGCCACTGCACCCAGCAAGCAAATTCTTATAAAGTTAATAAATTTAACATATGACCCAACAATTCCACTCTTGGATATTTACCTAGGAAAAATGAACACATACATCCATACAAAAACTGCTTGTGAATGTTTAAAGCAGCATTATTTGTAATAGACTCAAAATGGAAGCAAATCAACTGGCAAATGGAAAAAATAAACCACAGCATATCCACATGATGGAGTACTACTCAGCAACACACAGGAGCAACTATGGACACACAAAACACCACAGAGGAACCCCAAAAACATGCTGAGTAAAGGAACCAGACCTAAGAGTACACACTATGTGATTCTAAGGAACTCTAGAAGGCTCAGGCTAATTCAGAGTGATAGACAGCAGATTGGTGATTGCCTAGGCCAGAAGCTGGGGAAAGATGAATCGCAAAGGGGCCTGAGGAAATGTTCAGATGTAAAAATGTTCAGTACCTTGATTTTAGTGGTGTTGAAATGCCCTTTATTGCATTAAATTATACTTTAACATAGTGGATTTGAAAGTTGAGAAAGGGTAGAGCTATTGATTCCAATTGGGATTAAAACCCAGGAAGATCCATGGAGGAGGCAGTCTGTAAGCCTGGTCTTTAAAACTGAATTTGAGGGCTGGGCACAGTGGCTCATACCTGTAATCCCAACACTTTGGGAGGCCAACATGGGTAGACTGCTGGAGCTTCGGAGTTCGAGACTAGCATGGGCAACATGGCAAAACCATGCGTCTACTAAAAATACAAAAACAACTAGCTAGGTTGCACCTGTGATCCCAGCTGCTCAGGAGGCTGAGGTGGGAGGATTGCTTAAGCCTGGGAGGCAGAGGTTGCAGTGAGCTGAGATCACACCACTGCACTCCAACCTGGGTGACAGAGTGAGACCCCATCTCAAAACAAAAAAAAGGAATTGGAGAGACACATGGAAGAAAGAGCAGGGACCTGTCAGGCACAGCAAACAGTCTGAGTGTGGCCAAGTCTTCTAGTTGCCTTCCAATAACCATTATCCTTCAATTTCCATAGAAACAGAAGCCACAATTTTAGTTGAGCACATGGCCATGAGAATAAAAACTACATCTTCCAGCCTCCCTTGCAGCTATGTGTAGCATATGACTGAGTTCTGGCCAATGGGATTCAGTTGAAGTGCTGCATGTGACTTCTGGAAAATATGTTTAAAGAAGTGACATTCTCTTTTTTCCTCTTTTTCCCTTCCTGCTGGCTGGAATGTGGACACGACTAGAGCCACAGCAGCCATTTTGGACCACAAGGTAGAAGCCACTACTGAGGGAAAGTGGAACCTGAGTCCCTGATGATGGTGGGATCCCTACTCCAGTCCTAGACTAACTACCTGGACCTTGAAAGAGAAATGAAACTAATTGTTCAAGTAAATGAAAGAGAAATAAACTAATTGTTTAAGGCATTGCTATTTTGGGTTTCCTGGTTTCCGGGAGAATCTAATCCTAGCAGATAAAATGAACAGAAGCAGAGAAAGATGTGAAGTGTCAGCGTCCCTAGTGCCTCAGGCCCCCTGGCACAAACGTGGTTCTGCTCTTTACTGCTCAAGGGAGAGGCCCTTGCTTTCCTCATCTTTCTGTTTCCAGGGCTTGGCACATAGCAGGTGCTCAGTAAAGACATCTAGTCAGCTGAAAGACCATGGCATGGTTCAGGCCCTGGCACAAGACTGGCTAGATGCAATCTAGGGCAGGGCAGAGCCTGGACCTTCCTGTTTCCCACAGTCACTCTCAGGCCTAGGTCCACAAGGTACGTTGTGAGTGCTCAGGTATTTGTTGAGAGAAGGAGTGAAGCCTGATGTGGGAGAAATCTAGGATTTCACAGCCAGCATCCACTTTTGTTGGAATTCACTCGGGGTGGCTGGCAAAATATTAGAGAAAGTTATAGATTAGTCTCAAACCTTTTGGAAGGTCAAAAGGTTTTATTGGGACAGGCTGAAAGCAGCCAGTTCAATTACATTAGCATAGGAAAGAGACAGAGACAGTAAGAGGCTTCCCCAGTTAAGTCTGTTTACCTCACAACCCTTTGTCTCTGTTTACTCATGTAAACTTTGGGCTGGATGGTCCTCTGGGGGGAGATCAAAGGGGAATTGCCCATTAATAGTGTTTACTCTGGGCCCAGGGACCTAAAGCTTTTTTCATTTGTAAAACCACTACTCTTTTAACCGTGTTAATTATCCACAAGCATGTTGACTTAGAACGTCCGTTATGAAATCTTTACTGAATAAATTTGTGGGGTTGTAGGGGGTCTTAGTCGATCGGCAGCAGTCACCTTTCTGAAAACAGCCAACAACCATCCCTAGCCCACTTAATCACTGAACATGCCTTTATTTATCTGTCTTTGAGTCAGGGTCTGCAGACAGACCTTCACAGGTGGTAATCAACATCTCACACTTTTACTTTCTCTAGTTAACGGGTCCCTGAATCACCTAGGGCACCTCCCCTCCTCAACTCCTAGTCCATGTTCTGCTTGAGGTAGAACTGTCTTGACCCCAGCAATGGGATGATCCTGTGACCTAGGCCTTGGTCAGTCAGCCCTTTCATCCCTCTGGACATGAGGATGAGTTAGAGATAGACAGAGCCATGGGCCCAATTAAAGCTCACCAGCACAAATTTTGGGCTGAAACTGAAACAGAGTGGCACTAGCTCTTCTGCACCAGACACAAGGTTGGGCAGGTGCAGACTAAACTTGCTATCTCAGCTTGCTCACATCAAGAAAGACCAATCTGAGGAGATAGAGAACACAGGCCATGGGGGCAGAGAAAGAAACAGAGTGTCCATCTTCATTTGAGACCTGGATCAAGCTGTGCCTGAAGTCTAATCCTAGTGACTTACAATCAAGTGATCTAGTAAATTGAACTTAAATGGGCTTGAGTTTTTCTGTCTTGCAAACTAGAGGGTACAAAATAACATAGTTGTCCTTGAGGGTCAATGTCACCCTTAAAATATGTCATCTTAGGTGTAGTGCTAGCACTTAATACAGGTGGGAGCCAGGGTACCACCAGCTTGTGGCATTAACTCCACGTCCTTTAGAGTGTAGCTGACTCTGAGAACTCGAACAAAGCTTCATTGATTCTACCTGGTATGTGACACTGTAAACCAATCTCACATTATCAGCATTGCAAAAATTCCCCTATAAAAATGCAGGAGTCTAAAATGTTAATCTGAGAATTAGTGGACATTTATCTTCTTTTGGATCAGTATAATTTCCTTCCATTTTTTTATCTGCTTTCTGAGCCACCTCATTTATCTGAGCTTTCAAAAGCTCATGCAAAACACATAATGCACTTCAGCTACAAAAATCAATGCTTAAGGATGCATTTTTACCAGGGTTGGTGCAGAAATTCTTCTACTGCTTTTCAGAGGCCTTACTGCAAACATTTTTATTCATGAATAAGAGCCAGAATCATTTTACTTATAAACAAAGCTTTTCCCTAATTATCAAATCAAGGAGGCAATGTCACTTAGAAATATAGTCTTTTTTATTTTTGAAGGGATAAAAATTTGTGTGAGTTTGTGCTTCAAACCCCTCTCCTCCCTCAACTATCCAAGACAACTGACTGACTTTAATTAAAGACCATTTACCCTGGGAATGGATTGCTTGGTGCCATTTGTACTGAAGAGATACATTTGCAGACAAATGAATTGCAGTCCTCAGATTTTGCCCATATGACAAAAGAAGTGATTATGCTCCCTCGTCACTTCCTCACTCTGAAGAACTCTATTAAGAGAATAATTTGAACTGACTGCTACGCTGCATTTTAAAGTGTGATCTATTTCAACGCCACCAACATGTTTTCCCCTTTTAAAAATGAGTGGTATTTAAGGAAAAATGCCAGCTGGTATCTATTTGAGGAGGGGCTGCAGGAAACACGAAGGTTGATTTAACTCCCTCTGAAGCTCCAGTCGCTTGCAAGTGCATGAGGAACCTGGAGCCTTGGTTCCTGGCAGTAAAGAGCAGCCACTGGGCCCAAGGAAGTCCGAACTCTGGTGCTGTGTTAAACCGAGCCCCAGGAATGCCTTCTTTGTGGCCCTCTGGTCACCTGTGCAGGCTGCATTATAATGATTTATGTGTCTGTGCACCCTACAGTCTCAACAGAGGCCGGTGATGAGGCAGATCCATGGGCCTCTTTCCAGACCTCATATGAATCACGAAGACTTAGGGCCGGCCCAACAGTCCCATATAAACTCCGTGGCTCTGGAGTTAGACGGCAGCATTTAAACCCCTCTAGCGAAGCAGTTCCATCCTCCAGAGAGCTGCTTTCAATATCCAGTGCCTGGATTGTGCACTGTTGTGTCACGCTCATCTGCTTCACTCACTAGACTGGACCCTAATAAACTCTGTTTCTAGAAAGGAAGTCTCTGCCTGTTGCTGTGGAGATTCAAAACCTGGGTTTGCATTTTGCTTTGCCATTTATTATGATTATGCTGGGCAAATCACTCAGTTTCCCTGTGTCTGTTTCCTCATCTGTAAAGGGGGTATGGCGCCATCTCAACTGATCGTGATGAGGGTGCAATGCGGTAACACGAAGGCACCCAACACATCCCTCCATCTCTCTGCTCCCCACCCCTGACTCCTAATGAGAGGACACGACATACAGTATAAAGAGCACTGGACTGAGAGGCAGGCAGGAGCCCTGTGTGATCCCAGGCAAATTATTTACCTCATCTGTAATGACCTCAGTTTCCCATCTGCAAAATGGGAAGACTAGTTCCTAACTCTGGCTGGCCTCAAAGGGTTAAAGTTAGAAGCATTACGCAAAAAGACTTATATCAAAATATTTCTAAAATATAAAACATTGGACAATTGCATGTATTATCTTAGTATCTGAGGCGCTGGGGAGTTTAATCCCAAGTCAATATCAAAAGGCCACTGGCTTGGAAAGTATCTGAGGAAGTGTCCGGTAAATTTCATTCCACTCCAGCTGGGGTCTTGACACTGCATTTCCTGAGCCCAGCCCAGGAGCCGTGGGAATCCACATCAGCAGGGATGAGACATAGCCAATGCCCATCGCCATGCAGGAGCCTAAGACCAGCCAGTCTGAGAGTCACCCCAGGGCACTAAGCCAGGGAGGGTTGAAGCGGGTGGAAGACTATCAGGGAGAGAGCAGGTTTTCCTGTTTGAGAAGTGAAAGGCGGTGTGATGGCTGTCCTCCACGCCTTGGATTGCTGGTGGCATTTCCTGCTCAAGGAGAAGGGACTCAAGACACGTAAGCACTTTCACAAAGACCTCTAAACATGCTAGAACCATCAGGATGACTCACCTTTCTGCCCCCTTTACAAATCCTCCGACCCACCTTTACGAACCCTCCAGGCCCAGGCCCCTTCTTCCAGGAAGCCACCCCAGATTACCAGCATGAGCCTATGTGCTCACTCACCTCCTCTGCTAGGCTAGGCTGCTATGGAAAGCTCCACAAGTGGCCCATCTCTTCTCCAGAGCCTCCAGGGGCTTACCCAGAGCAGCCCACCCAGGGGCTTACCCAGGGGCTTTACAGCAAGCAAAATCAACAAGATGCTTAATGGGCACGTCAATACGGGCAAACTACCGAAAAATGTCTTCTATAACTAGAGGTCAGACACAGGGAGCCAGCCAAAAGAGCTTCCCTGCCAACACACCAGCCAAGCAGAGCAGAAGACTGGTTGGATCCAGTACTGTTACTTTCCACATGATCCACTCACTGTTTGTGCATATATTTATTTATCACCTACTATATGCCAGAATTGAGGGCCTAGAGCTTCTGTTGTTATGACTGCAAAATAAGTAGGTGGTCCTGCTGGACTTTCCTAAACTCACCCAGCTTAGCTGGTCTTATTGCCTCTTCTGTGGTCTGCCTCAGGCCAAGCAGGGCCTGGGCACAGGGATGGAGCTCCTTGATACACTCACTGTGAGTATACAAAACTCCATTTAAACAAACCTTCCTGAAAGGTGTTTACACATCTGTTCTTAAAGACCAAAAATTCCCTCATGATCTCAATGAAAGGAATCTTTTAGTAAAATGCAGAAAGTATCCTCTTTCACATACAGGACAGCACAGGTTGGAAAGACTGATCACTTCCTCCCACCAGGACAAGCAGTGGCCTGGGCTACGCATGCACAGGGGAGGAGGTAGGGCCACAGGGAGCAGGGCCTGGCACACAGTGGTGCTCAATATATGCAGAATAAGTGCTTGAATAAAAATACGTCCTTTAGTTCTGTCCATTTGATCAAATGGAGCTGAGCTCAGCACCAACAGAGACCAGGTATCTGGTCCATTTACCTCAAACCAGGAAAGGCATGCCCAGCCTTGCCTTAAGGAGATGAGAATTCAGCTTCGTTCTCCCACACTGACCAATCCTTGAGCGATTTGATTTTAGAGATGTCTGAGTGGGAAGGAGTCTGGCGTGACAGACAGAATGCAAACATGTTCCTGGTTTCCTATTTCTCCCTGTAGCCATGACTTTGGCCATGAGACTTAGCAGTTGTTCCCAGCATGAGATGGAGTCTCTTTAATCCTTGTGTCCAGTCTGGCCTAGTAAGTTACTCTGACCAACAGGGTGCAGAGGAAGTGACTGTGGGCCAGTTCTGAGCCTAGGTCTTAAGAGACTGTGTGCTGGCTTGGCGCGGTGGCTCACGCCTGTAATCCCAGCACTTTGGGAGGCCGAGGCGGGTGGATCACCTGAGGTCAGGAGTTCGAAACCAGCCTGGTCGACATGGAGAAACCCCATCTCTATTTAAAAAAATAATAATAATTAAAAAAACAAACAAAAAAAGAGACTGTGTGCTTCCATCTGTTCTTTCTGACCCTATCTCTGCCTTGAGAGAAGTCCAGGTCTACATGGAATAGAGCTAAGTCATCGAACCAAGGCCATCCTAGACCAACCAGCCCCAGGGGACGTATGAGCCCAGCCAAGACCCACAGACTCAAGAAGTAATGGTCTTTGTTTAAGCCATTAAGTTTCAGGGTAGTTTGTTACACAGCAACCACTAGCTGATACACTGAGTTCAGCATTCCAAACAAGTGGTAACCCTGAGGCCTGGAGAGGGGAGAGATCTTCCCTAAAATCATAGCTGCCAATGCAAGAGTCCAAGTAAACCACTCACCACTCATCAACTATACCCAACCTTGACCTTTATTCAAGAATCCATTGTTTTCATCTTTATTAAGTCATCAGCCTTCATGTTCACAACAAAGGGCAGCAGCAGGTACTTGAAGGTCACTGAGCAGCCACGAAAAGGGAATGTCTATCTCATTCGTTCCTATCTTGCTACCTCTGAGGTTCTAGACCCAGTGCTTCCAGAAAGCCACTGTGTCCCCACAAATTACAACCAGTGTTTCCATGAGAATTAAACCATAGTAGCCTTTTCTCTCTCTGTAAAAAATTACAGAAATCAATAGGATTTTTAATATCAATAGTAACCTACAAAAGGTACTTAGACTAGCACTTGGCACATAGTATATGTTCAATAAATGTTAGCTAGTATTATTAAGTTCTGTTCTGACACAGCTTTCTTCAGCCTTTGGTGCCTGTTACCATTTGTCGGCCAGCAGGCAAAATGGATGAATAATAACAAGCACCGTGAACATTTCCTGAGTGCCTGTGCAGGCCAGGTCTTCTGCACACGACATTGCAGTTCATCTTCACAACGCTTCTTCGAGGTACCCACCCCATCTTACAGATGTGGAAACGGAGGCTCAGTGAGATTAATTTACCCCAGGCCAATAAATTTAGGAAGTGGTAGAGCAGGGTTCCCATCGCAGCTGTCTGACCCATGTCTGAGGGTCAACTCACCTCTGTTGTCTCCAGTGCTCAGCAGAGAGTATGGATTAAACAAAAATGAGGAATGAGTACACAAATAAATTTCCAGGGGCTCAACAAGAATATAGTGTTTCTGGATGGGCATAGTGCATGCCTGTAATCCTAGCAATTTGGGAGGCCGGGGTGGGCCGATCACCTGAGGTCAGGAGTTTGAGACCAGCCTGGCCAACATAGTGAGATGCTGTCTCTATTAAAAATACAAAAAATTAGCTGGACGTGGTAGCAGACACCTATAATCCCAGCTACTAAGGAGGCTGAGGCAGGAGAATCACTTAAACCCAGGAAGCAGAGGTTGCAGTGACCTGAGATTGTGCCATTGCACTCCAGCCTGGGCAACAGAACAAGACTCTCCACATACCCCCCCCCCCACACAAATATATATATATATATAGTGTTTCCTTCTGCTAGAAAGGCTAATGTTAAGAAGGCTGACAGTATCAGGCACTGGTGAGGATGTAGAGCAACTGGAACCCTCATGCACTCCCCTACCCCCACCACCACAGGCCCTTGTAACTGAAAGGACATTTACTGTAACCAAGAGGATGGGGAGGCAATGCAGCTGTGTCTGATTAACACAATTGAACAGGGCTCACTGAGCCCTGGGTAAGAGCGTGGGCTTTGGAGCTGGAGAGTTAGGGTGGACAAGAAATAACTGTATGCCTGCCTCCCAGAATACTGATTTGATCCAGTACTGTTATTTTTCACAGGACTCCTTCATTGCTTCTGCAGACATTTATTGAGTACCTACTACATGGCAGCATTGAGGGCCTGGAGCTGCTGTTGTTATAGCTGCAAAATAAGTAGGTGGCTCTGCTGGACTTTCCTAAGCCCATCCAGCTTAACTGGTCTCACTGCCTCCTTCGTTTTCTGCATCAGGTCTCTGAGTGTCCCTTCTTCCTGAGCAGGAAATGCCACCGGCAATCCAAGGCATGGAGAACAGCTATCACACCGCCTTTCACTTCTCAAACAGGAAAACCTGCTCTCTCCCTGATGGTCTTTCACCCGCTTCAACCCTCCCCAGCTTAGTGCCCTGAGGTGACTTTCAGCCTAGTAGGTCTTAGGCTCCTGCATTGGCTCTTTCTCATCTCTGCTGATCTATGGATTCCCATGGCTCCTGGGGCTGGGCTCAGGAAAATGCAGTGTCAAGACCCCAGCTGGAGTGGAATGAAATTTGCCAGACACTTCCTCAGATACTTTCCAAGCCAGTGGCTTTTTTTTTTTGAGACAGGGTTTTGCTCTTGTCACCCAGGCTGGAGGGCAATCGTGTGATCTCAGCTCACTGCAACCTCCACCTCCTGAGTTCAAGTGATTCTCCTACCTCAGCCTCCCAAGTAGCTGAGATTACAGGCATGCGCCAACACACCCAGCTAATTTTTGTATTTTTAGTAGAGACAGGATTTTGCCATGTTGCCCAGGCTGATCTCAAACTCTTGACCTCAGGTGATCCTCCTGCCTTGGCCTCCCAAAGTGCTGGGATTACAGACATGAGCCACTGCTCCTGGCTGTGACAACATCTTGAATCGGGACTGGGTAAAATGAGGCTGAGACCTACTGGGCTGCATTCCCAGGAGTTTTGGCATTCTTAGTCCTAGGATGAGATAGGAGGCCAGCACAAGATACAGGTCATAAAGACCTTGCTGATAAAACAGGCTGTGGTAAAGAAGCCGGGCCAAAACCCACAAACACAAGATGACAATGAAAGTGACCTGTCATCCTCATTGCTCATTACGCACTAATTATTATACATTACCATGCTAAAAGACACTCCCACCAGCGCCATGACCATTTACAAATGCCATGGCAACGTCAGGCATGACGTCACATTACCTATGTGGTCTAAAAAGGAGAGAAATTCTCAGTTCAGAGAATTGCCCACCCCTTCCCTGGAAAACTCATGAATAACCCATCCCTTGTTTAGCATATGGTCAAGAAATAAGAGTATATTCAGTTAAGCAGCCCATGCTGCTGCTGTCTATGGAGTAGAAAGCAAAATTCCTTTGCTTTCTCAATAAACCTGCTTTCACTTTACTCCACAGACTCACCCCAAATTCTTTCCTGTGTGAGGTCCAAAGAACCCTCTCTTGGGGTCTGGATTGGGACCCCTTTCTGGGAACAAAATGAGCAAACAGCTGCTTACCTACAGCCAGTTCATTACTCCTGACAGGGTCCATCCTGGGGGTCCATGCCAGCCTCCCCCAGACAGGAACAGAAGCCACAGTCCTTGTCCCCAGTTGTTCCTCACACAGTGGCTAAACAGAGTCCACAGGCCCTTCCTTTCCACTCTCAATATTTGTTTCCCACACCTCCATTTTAACTGTTTGCAGTTGTCTTCCATGTGACATTACAAGCAATGTAAATGCAAATCCAGGTCAAGTTTATCTCTGAAATCTCCAGGGCCTAATCACTACTCGGATCTCTGTAACAGTTCAACAGTGACTGGCTGAATGAACAAATGAATGAATGGTAAGTCCTGTCCAGTGGCTGCTTCACTGTACCAGGTACCCAGCTGGTGGTAAGGACTGTGATGATGATGATGATGATGATGATGATAAGGAGGAAGAGGGCAAGTTGTGGTTCAAGGTTATAGCAAAGCTCACAGCATAACAGAAGCTGACCTTCCCAACCTCAAGGCCTGCAGTAGCTTTTCTCAGTTGGTCTGCACCCTTTAAAAGCCCTCAAATGCGTTTTATCCTCCAGATCAAGTTACTTCAGAGGCAAAGCAATTCTCTTGTTAAGTAAAAAGAATGTGAAAAGATTATGTATTGATTGCCTTCCTCCCCGGGTTTGATGGATAAAGCCCCCCTACCTGGGCTCTGCACAGAGCACTGATGGGCCAAGTGGCAGCTTGATGGGAAGTCCAGGGGCCAGCACTTTGAATGGCCTGATTTTAGTGCTTTGGAAATCTCTGCCTTGTGCTGAGGCTTTATATGTTGGCATTTCCGCTCCCTGGGTTTTAAAGAATGAGAAATCTGTGGCTGATCACATATTCAGCAACCAAGTGTACTTATTTGAAGACCCAAATTGCAGAAATAACTCGTGTGATTAGTTGAATGAATAGGAGTCTGGATCATCAAGCTCAATCTATGGATAAATTGGGAAGAGATAACTGGGCCAAGCAGAGGGCAAGCCCTCCCCATTCTTTCTCTTCGGCTGGGCCAAGACATTCCCTGCAAGGCAACTAAGGTGGGAATCCTACAGCCCCTGCTGCTTAGAGACCAGACCGTATGCCTTATTCTGCCTGTGTACTGGAACCAGCCACACCCTGCTCCCCAGTTCCATGGCAGAGGCAGCTGGAACTCTGGTTATTCTCAAAGGGCAGAGCCACTGACAAAGAGCCGGGCCTAGCAGGGTCATGAGAGGAGGGCCCTACTCTTGCCTCTGGGCCACAAGCCTGTCTTCGTGCTTGCAGGTGAGGAGTCTGTGCAAAACCGGGTGTCGGCTTTAGGACCCTGACCTTAGATTTGCCCCGTCTATGGGCATTCTCACCAAGTAAATCACCCACAGCCTCTGTCTAGCATCTGTGCCTCACTCAGCATCCGTGTCTCACTCAGCATCCTTCTTTCCCCAGCACACTTTCTGCTGAGGACTCAGACTCCCAGGCTGCCCCACACATGTCTAACTCTCCTCAGAATGGCCTGCAAGGATTCCCCCCAGCCAGAGTCCAGTCTCTGCAAAGAACCTGGTCTAGGGAGAGCACAGACTCTCCCAGCACAACTTGGCTCAGCCCTGACTGACACGCCTACAACTCCCCTAAGGTGGATCTCCAGTGGCCACATTTTCCTGGCTCTGCCTGGTTCCCTACAAGGAACCTCCCAGGGACTGAGAATCCAGGAGGGGGTCCTAGATGCACATCTGGGTCATGTGGGACAATGCTTTACGATCTTTCAGGCATGGCACAAACACTGCCGATTTTTCCTTCCCTGTTTCTGTTATGCAATTGTAGGTGTGAGGGGACTCCAGGAGACCAGGCTTCAGGCCAGCCAATCACAGAGAGCTGGAGGAGAGGAAGCCAGGGACAGGTATCCTTATACCATGCAGCGAGGCTAAACAGACCTAACCTTTTA
The DNA here is from genome assembly GCF_049354715.1 of Callithrix jacchus. Classification (NCBI taxonomy): domain Eukaryota; kingdom Metazoa; phylum Chordata; class Mammalia; order Primates; family Cebidae; genus Callithrix; species Callithrix jacchus. Next base: position 62,340,134 of record NC_133508.1, on the reverse strand, counting down.
CATCAAAAGCTTCTGGGGTCAAAGAGCTTGCGTTCCAATACTGGCTCTGCAGTTTGCCAGCTGTGTGACCCCAAATAAGGTACCTAGCCTCTCTGTGACTCAGTTTCCTTATCTGTAAAATGTGGATATTTCTGTACAGAATCGTGTGTAAGATTCAATAGTTTATTTGTTTGTTTGAGATAGGGTCTTGCTCTGTCATTGAGGCTGGAGTGCAGTGGTGCAATCATAGCTCACTGCAGCCTCAAACTCCTAGGCTCGAGTGATTCTCCCACCTCAGCCTCTTGAATACCTAGGACTACTGACATGTGCCACCACACCCAGTTAATTTTTAAATTTTTGTAGAGAGAGGGTCTCCCTATGTCATAGACTTCCAAGGTCTCCTGGCCTCAAATGATCCTCCTTTCTTGGCCTCCCAAAGTGTTGGTATTACAGGCATGAGCCACCATGCCTGACTGATCATATATTTAAAGCACTTAGCAGAGTGGCACATGGCAAATGCTTGAAAATGTCAGCTAGTCCTGTTCTAAAAACCTATCCTAAGAAAACATTAAGACAAATGTGCAAAGATTAGTGAACCAAATTAGGACATTCATCTCACCATTGCTTAGGATGGACAAAAATCAGAAATAACCTGAATGTCCAGTAAATACAATATAATAGATGATATAACAGCAACCCATCCATATGACAGAGTACTGGACAGCCATAACCTATGACACTCCAGGTGCTTACAGTCTGACAGCTTCAGAAGATCCCCAAATACTGGTAAGTGAAACTGTAGGTCACAAGACAGTATTTACCAAATGATTCTGTGTATTATGTAGAAATATACATCTTCTCTTCTCTTTCTTCCTTTTTTTCAAAATAGAGATGTATATCTGTTCATCTGTATGGGAACACATCTGCAGGGATACAGGGTGGAAGAATTTCAGCAACTTTTCCTTCTGGTTCTAATTTTGCTACAATGGGCAGGTATTAAATTGATCATTAAAAAATGGATCGAGTAATTTTAAGGGTAGAAAAGGATTTTCACACTCAGATACTTCTAACACAGATGAAGGGATTTGTTCAAACTTTATCACTCTCCAACTGAGTAGAGGTATGAAGACTGGCAGCCTTAAGAGGGAAAATCCCATGCACTGAAAGGCTTTGCATTGGAGGAGAGGTCTCCAGCTGTCCTCCTGCATCTTCTCCATGGCTCCATCCCACAGAAACCAACTTGAAAATCAGCAACAAACTAGAAAGGAAACATGCCTTCCTCTCAGATAATGCTAAATCAGAGTATCCGGATGACAACAGATTTCTTTTTCCTGGCAAAGAGACCCTGTCTGCTGAGATGAGAAAATTCGGGGCACAAATCAGCTCTCTGGAAGGAGAGACATTTTAACAGGATCAGCCGGAGGTCAGGGAAAACTGCAAAGTCTAAACATTCTTGGTGTCATAACTTTGTCAGCTGTGTTAAAGTTGACAAGATGCTTACCCAGCACCTCTAGACATGTGTAAAAGGGAAGTGGCTAAATGTGTAAGCCATAACAGCCATCGCAGATTCTCTAGCAAGCGTGTGCCGAGCGGCCAATGCCATGCCACCAAGTGGTGCCTGGACATCGCTACTTCTTCCCTCTTATCACCACATTGGGGGCTACAGGGTCCTACTGTCCTGGGATCAGGTCTAAGGATGGGATACGGCTTCGTTCTGTCAGCCACCCATTCTCGGCATCTGCACTGCAGGCTGGTGGCACTGGGCTTGGGGGCAGCTCAGGGCAGCGCCTGCCTTCAGGAAGCCATTTCTACTGCAGAGCTGTTCTCCAAAGAGAGAAACGCAAGTCCAGCTTAGCTCACAAAGGCAGCAGCAGGATTGGGGGCAGGTAGATAAAGGGGCTGGATGGCTAGAGAGAGGCTGTTCTCAGCCTTGAGAGAGATTAAAGGAGTGAGCCTGAAACACCGCAGGAGTGCTTTCCTGGCTGGTTGCTATTGATCAGGGAGAGAAGCAAAGACAGGAGCTGGGATGAAGGGGCAGGTAGCCAGGCGCATGTGGCAGGCGTGTCTGTGGGTGGGCTGGATGATGGGATGAGCTTGGGCAACTGGGAACTGGGCAGAGGGACCCTGCCAATGCCCAGGGAGGTGGGCCGTTTGGGACTCTAAAGCTCCCTGGAGGCTTGTCCTACCCAAAGCATCAAAAGCTTCTGGGTAGCTATGCAGGAAGACAGGGCTGATTTCAACCACACTTCAGAAACACTGTGGAGAATATGCTGTGATACCTGAGGGTAGGATGAGCACCCAGGTATCACATGGCCTGAGGACACCTCATTTTCACAGTTGTTCTGCTGTTATTTGCAGATGCCACTTTCACCAAACATCTGCTGAATGAAAACTTCTAGATGTACAGGCTCCACTCGCACGGCAGGTCTGTTCTCCAGGCCACTGCTGCTTCCCTGCGGGAACTGGCAGCCTGCCACACCTGGTAAAGTGGGAACCCCACCCAGGCGACAGACACAGCACCCACAGAGAGAGCAGGAGCTTCCCCTGAGCTAACAGGAGTGAGGGAAGAGGACAGATCGCTACAGAACCCTAACCTGGTTCTGTTAACTGTGGCTCCCAACCTCGGTTGTGCATTAGAGCCATCAATGGAGATGCTATTTTTAATGCAGATCCCTGGGCCAGCTCCAGACCCACTGAGCCAGAATTTCTGGAGACGGAATGTGGAAGTCTATGTTTGCAAAAGCCCTGCAGGCAATTCTGATGCTTTATTCTGGTAAAGGGCATGAATTCGTCCAAACTGTTCATTTCACAGAGAGTCTGAGTCCCAGGGAAGGGTGAGGAAAGTGATTTGTTCAACATTATTACATACACAGTCACTGGCACAGCAAGAATACCACCCAACTATCCTGCTTTCCTGGGCAGCTTGGACAACACTAATGATAAAGATAATGATAATCATGATGACAGCAGCTGCTATTTATTGGTACTACTCTAAGCCCTTCACAATATATTAACTAATTGGATTTTCACAACTACCCTACGAGGTAGTTACTATAATTCCTATTTTTCCAGGAGAAGAAACTGAGGCACAGAAAGGTGAATTCACTTGCCCAAGGTCACATGGCCAGAAAATGGTGAACCAGGGCCCCTGGTGCTAAAGCCTGTGCTTCTCGTCAGTTAGTTTAACTGCTTCAAATCCCCGGGATCCTCCCTCCAGGGTTTTGCTTCCTCCCAGTTCAGTGGGTTGAGCTGCCTCTGTTGTGCTTCCTGTCTGTCCAGGGATCATGCCTCTCCACTGGATTCAGGACCCACTTTAGTACTTACATCTGGATCTGGGTGGGTTTCATGTCCTAGAAATTCAAGGCCTTTTGGATGACACCACACTGCCAGTGGCAGAATGAGCTTCGCTGTTAGCTCTGGCTAAGAATGAGAGGTGGCTTGCCCTGGTCCCTCTGGGTGCTCAAGTTCCTTTTAAGCAACCCCACAGGGACATCCTCTTAGGCCGGTGACTGTCATGCATTAGCCTCCTCTAGGGTGTGTGGGACTTCATCCTACTCAGTTTGGAGAATCTAACTATTTTTGGCTTTACTTTTATTTACTTATTTTTGAGATAGCATCTTGCTCTGTCGCCCAGGCTGGAGTGCAGTGGTGAGATCACGGCTCACCGCAACCTCTGCCTCTTGGGTTCAAGCGATTCTCCTGCCTCAGCCTCCAGAGTAGATGGGATTACAGGCACATGCCACCATGTCCAGCTAATTTTTATATTTTTGATAGAGTCAAGGTGTCTCCATGTTGGCCAGACTAGTCTTGAACTCCTAATCTCAAGTGATCCAGCCACTTGGGCCTCCCAAAGTGCTGGAATTGCAGGCGTGAGTCACCACTCCAGACCATGGCTTTAATTTTAAAGCCTAACACAGGGAAGAGGGACACCAGGGACGAAGGTGAACAGGGTCAACAGAGGTACATCACGCACCCTTTGAATCAATGGCACACACAGACCCCGTTTTGCTGTCTATAATCTCCAGATACCCTAAAAGGTGCCACCTGGGCTGATGCCATGTGTTGGTACACAAGGTGAGTTGAATGGGAGGGCCTGCCTGTTGGGCAGTTCCCAGTCCCTGAGGCGGTAGAAACAGGAAACATGGGCGCTGGAGGCAGAGGAGCCTGGCTGTGACCTGCTGCATGCCTCTTTGCCAGGTGTTATATGTAAATTTTCGGTGCCACAAAAGAAGTAGCACTCAAATATTAATTTTCTCAGCAAGGCAATTTACTTCTATAGACAGGTGTGTCTCACAGATAGAGCAATGACAAGCACACACCTGAACAGGGGAGAAGAGGTTCTTACTCTTGATGCAGCCCCTGATGCTGCATCGTTCCCCTGTTGGCTAGGGTTAGACTGCACAGTCTAAGCTAATTCTGATTGGCTATTTTAAAGACAGCAAGGGTATGAGCCAGAGTGACGGGGTGAGTGGTTTGGTGTGAAAAATGGTTATGGCAGAGCAGGTGACCGGGGATGACTCAGGTCAAAGCAGGTGACCAAGATGAGTCAGGACGGAGCACATGACCAGAGCAGGTGATCGGGATGAGTCAGGATGGAGCATGGAATCCGGTGAACAGATGTGAACTACTGATCAGAACTGGCGGGAAAGTTGTTTATCGAAACTAGAGGGAAGGGGGCGCAGAGAACCAGGAAGTTAAACTTTAAAATGGAGAATTAAAGAATAAGAGAGTGGAACATACTGACATACTGATACTCTGAAAAGAAACTTGGAGTTCACTATAGCTAACACAGGTGTGCAGGCTTGGGCAAGTCACCTCCCTTTCAGTCTCAGTTTCCTCATCAGAACGACACCTACTTCAGAGTTACAGTAAGCAACACATGAAACTCACAGGAGGGGCCTGCACCAGCTGGTGGGCACCCATGGCTATGCCCTTCCTGCCCAGCACCAGAACCCGAGTTCTCAGTGGGTTTATTTGCCAGCTTTTGTGACAACAATGCAAAGCGACCCTTCCCATTGAGTCTGCACAGGCGCAGGCTTTCAGGGCCCTGGGCTGGGGAGGATGCCAAGGACCCAAAGCAGGGCTGCACGATGACTCCCCAGACCCCGGCAATGGTGCCTTTGCAGCCCCTTCCTCCATAAAAAAATATTTAAAATGATATTTGACAATTGCAATTAGTATAAAGATAGATATAATCTAGGCTGGCTTCATTATTATATTTGCTTTTTCTCCTTGGATTTTAAAAGAAATTAAAAGGAAACATTTTTGTGGGGCCTAGACGCTGAGCCTAATGGAGAAGTCAGCCCTGTGCAGACAGCCATATGGGGGGTGCCTGGATACCCCAAGAGGTCTCTTCTCCTCGCCTCCCACCCCAACCCCATCTGCAGCACCAACACTGCCCAGGAGGGCCTCCTACGCTTGGCCTGGGCTGTCCCCCGACCTATCACAGAGTAATTCACTGATGTCTGTCAAAATCTGTCACCCTAGCCCACCTCCTCCCAGCCTCCATTCAAATGCTGGTATCTGTGTGATTCCCCAGCAGTGAACTTTGGGGAACTTTATGAAGACACTTAGAGTCCCAGGAGTATGACAAGCCCCTCTTCTTAGATGCATACTTTCTTGTAGATGTGTTCCTTAGGCCAACATCATGTCTGGTAGCACAGGGTGATGGCCCGTATCTTCTCTCCGAGAAGCCCTCTGTGTTTTGCTCATTTTCACATCCTCTGCCCCACTCTGCTCCCATCTCCCAGCCAGGCATGGAGAAAGTCCTCAGGACAAAGTGGCAGAATTGAATGAAAACTGAAGAAATTACTCAAATTCTCCTCATCCCCATGCACCGTCAGTTTCTTGTTGCAAAACAATCTCCAGATGCATTTCTGAGCAACTGCTATTTCAGGAGGAGCATTATCTGGGAGCTGCACCCTGCTCACTGGAGGGAAGGCAGGAAGCCAGGGCGGCTCCTCTCCTCCCAGTTCTAATCGTTTGCACGGCCATCGGAGGGATCAGACAGCAGCCGTTATCCCCACATGGTCTATTCCCAGAATTCGAAGTTATTGGGGGAGAAAATGCAATTGTGCTTCATCCAGTCATTACAAACAAAAACAAAAACAACAAAAAAACAAGGGCAGTGGATTTCCAACTGCCTTTCAGACTTGATGAAAAGAAAAACAAACTTGAGTATTAGCACCAAATTGTGCTGACAACATACTTCCGGGTCTCTTTGTCTTCCTCCAGGCTCTCTTTTCAGAATTTTTCAACAATTCCTATTGATCCCAGCATAGTTCTCATGCTGACCATTTATGCTTGGGAGAACAGCCGTCTGTGGAGCCTGGAAACAGATCTGCCTGCTTCAGAGGCCCCGGGCAGTAGCAGCAAGTGAAGCCCTGGCTCTCACCTTCCAGAGAAGTGGCCGTGTGGCTCAGTCTCCACTGGCTGTGGGGCCAGTGTGGGGTCACCGTGACCCATGAAGCACCTCTGTCTCCAGGGCTGACCCTGCTGTCTGCACCAGGCTGTCATCAGCCAGGGTGAAACACATCCAACAGTCACCCAATCACCTGCTATTTTAGGACTCAGAAGTAACCCGAGAGACCATCTGCCAGACACCCACACTGTATGATGGGGATCAGGCCTCATCTGGGTGGCAGAGTTGACTGACGGCTGGAAAGCAATTAGAAGGCAGGTCTCCTGGCTCTTGGGACTTGGAGTGGGGAGGAAATACCGGGAGCTGCATTTATGACCCCATTTACATGCCATCACCGCTCACAGATGGTCTCTTACCATGCCCCCACGCACTGTAGCCACATTGAACATCTTTTACACCCCACAGGCCAAAGTCTTGCCACATCTCCTGTCTAGGCCTTTGCCCATGTGTTTTCGTGCCATGATCCCTCTCTTATGCTTTTTTTTTGAGAGAGAGTTTTGCTCTTGTTGCCCAGCTGGAGTGCAATGGCATGATCTCAGCTCACTGCAACCTCCATCTCCCTGGTTCAAGCGATTCTCCTGCCTCAGCCTTCAGAGTAGCTGGGATTATAGGCATGCACCACCACACCCAGCTAATTTTTTATTTTTACTAGAGACAGGGTATCTCCATGTTGGTCTCCATGTTGGTCAGGGTGGTCTCGAACTCCTGACCTCAGGTGATCTGCCTGCCTCGGCCTCCCAAAGTGCTGGGATTGCAGGTATGAGCCACTGTGCCCACTTTTCATGCTTCATCATTCATGCTTCCAGTTTCAGTATGGAGGCCAGCCTCCCCAAGGAGTTTTTTTTTTTCTCCCGAGACAGAGTCTTGCTCTGTTTCCCAGGCTGGAGTGCAGTGGTGCAATCTCAGCTCACTGCAACCTCCACTTTCAGGGTTCAATTGATTCTCCTGCCTCGGCCTCCCAAGTAACTGGGATTACAGGCATCCATCACCACACCCAGCTAATTTTTGTATTTTTACAGTGTTTCACCATGTCATCCAGGCTGATCTCAAACTCCTGACATCATGATCTGCCCGCCTCCACCTCCCACAATACTGGGATTATAGGCGTCTGGCCCCAAGAAGCTTTTCTGAAGCTCATCTCTCTAAGAATGAGTTGAGGAGCCCTTGGTGTGAGCTTGTACCTCACAGCATTCGCACGGTCTTCGCTGGAAGCATGATTCATGCATCTGTCTCCTCACTGGCCAGGGAAGGCCGCAGAGCATCTGCCTGTTGTGTGGCACACTGCAGGCACCAACCAATCATCGACATGAAGGAATGGTCTCACGAGATCCCAACACCAATCCTGTAAGAGGGCATTATCATCCCCCTTCCACAGGACAGAAAACTGAGGCAAAGGAAGGAAAGTGATCCCTGCCCAGTGAGTTGGTGGTGGCACCAGGATTTGATGAACCCAGGCCTCCTGACTCCCAGGTCAACACTTTCCTCTTACTACTCCTAACCTGGTACCAAACTGGAGAAGTTCTACTTCAGTAAAAGCTTGAGCCTATCATGCCAGAGCTGCAGTGGAATGGGAAACAGACGCCACCCCACGGCACCAGGGAGTGGTAAAGAGAAGACGAAAGAAGGCTTTGCCGATTGCTCCTTCTGCTGCAAGAAGCACTTCAGGCAGCTGGTGTGGGAGCCCCAAATCACCCTTAAGTGAAGGCAGAAGAGCAGGGACCATCTCTAGACCAGCGCTTAGCAGGCAGTGCAGGGGAGCTCTGGGGAGCACCGGCCAAGTAGGGGGGCTTTGAACACTGTGGGGTTTGATTAAGAGAGAGGCAGCATTCAGCAGGAGGCTAAAGTTAAGCATACTGACAATCGCAAGCACTGGCAAGGATAATGGGGCAACTAGAATTCTCGCACAGAGCTGGCAGAACTACGAATTGGTTTAACTACTTTGGAAATCTGGCAGCCTCTAACTAAAACTCAACATACTAATACAGTGTGACCCAGCAATTCAGATCACGGGTGTATTCCAACATGAACGACTGCTCATTTCCACCAAAACACATGCACAGAAATGTTCACAACCTTAAACACCCCTGGTGAAAAGTTAAAATGATGCAGCCGCTATAGAACCGTCAGGCAGTTCCCTAAAATGTTACATATAGAGCTACCAAAAGAACCAGCAATTTCTCTCCTAGGCATGTACTCAAGAGAAATGAAACCTATATCCACACAAAAGCTTCTACATCAATGTTCCTGTCAGCATTATTCATAACAGCAAAGAAATGCAGAAACAATCCAAAGTCTATCCATTGCTGAATGAACAAATAAAATGTGGTATATCCATACAAAGGGGTATTCCTAGGCAATTCCAGATAACATCTGGAATGAAGTACTGATGATACATGCTACAATGTGGATGAACCATGAAGCATTATGCTTAGTGAAAGAAGTCAGTCACAAAACACCAGATACGGTATGACAGCATTTATATGACGTGTTCAGAACAGGCAAATCTATATGGAGACAGAAAATAGATGAGTGGTTGCCGAGGGCTGGGGAAGGGGGAAAAGAGGATGAGGAGAAATGAGGAGTAACTGCCATTCAGTACAGCATTTATTTTTGGTATGATGCAACCAAATCTTGAAAAATTCCAGGAACAGAATGGAAAGAAAAACAAGAAAAACAAACCAGTGTTTGTGATATAATAACGAGTGAAAAAGCAAATCATAAAAGAGTACATGCAGTATAATACAAAATCTTAACGCAGACAAAACGCATCTATGTGGTGGTTCACACCTGTAATCCCAACACTTTTGGAGGCTGAGGAAGGAGGATCCCTTGAGGCCGAGGCAGGAGGATCCCTTGAGGCCAGGAGTTTGAGACCAGCCTGGGCAACATAGCAAGACATCTCTACAAAACTTTTTAAAAATTAGCCAGGTTTGGTGTCCTGTGCTTGCAGTCCTAGCTACCCAGAGGCTGAGCGGGGAGGACTGCTTGAGCCCAGGAGTTAGGGGTTGCAGCCACAGTCACACCATTGTACTCCAGTCTGGACAACAGAGCTAGACCCTGTCTATGTTTTAGAAACAAAGAAAAAAAAGAATAGCAGCAACTCTTAGGGAGCTACAGACTGAGAGGGGCTTAAAAGAACCTTCTAGGGTGATGGAAATGCTTTTAATCTTCACCTGTATGGTAGTTACACAGAGGTATCTAAACGTAAAACCCATTAGACTGGGCACTTCAGATCTGTACATTTTAATGTATACATGTTATAAGTTATACCTCAATTTTTAAAAAGCAATTGTAAAACAAAAAGAGTAGAGGCTCTAGTTAGAAGACCAGGGTTTGATCCTGGCTGTCGGACCTCAGGTAGTACCGGCCCTCTCAGGACCTGCCTCCCAGTTCTCAGACACTGGACCACAGGCTACCAAGGATCCAAGTGGCCCAGCGGTCTGAGCTTCTGGGAATGCACATACCTATTTGTCACAGGGTTTGCTGGGAAACTTGGCAAGTGCTTGCCATCAATGTGGTGAGAAGAAAAGGAGGCTGTTGCTGTAGGCTCAGCCTTGTTTCCAAGGAAGGAAAGGTCTTTGCAAAGTGGGCGGAACACGCTGCCACCAGGAGAGAATGTCAATTTCAATAGGAATCATCTCCTACATCCCGAGCAACTTGCTCTGGGAATAGACACCCTGACTCACTCCTCTACTGACAGGAAAAAGACTTGTTGCTCAAATTTCAGGTTCCAAGAGGACCAGCCCAAATACTCACTTCAACATGAAAAAAATAAAGGAAAAGGAAAAAGAAAGAAAGAAAGAAATTAACCTAGTAACCAACCAGCAATCACAGAACCCTGGGCAGAGAGAAAGCAAACCCCTTTGTAACGATGAAGAGGCCCAGAGGACGCCGGCTCACGCAGCTGCTGGCGCCAGAGCGGGGACACGAACCCAAGGCTCCTAACCTCCAGTTTTCTTTTAACAACAACTTGCTACTATGTTTTCTAGAAAAATAAATTACGCTCTGTGCTGGTAGAAAGCCTTTTAAAGAAAAAGAAAATGACCAAGATGCATCTTAATTAGAAGCTGCTTGGCAAAAAAAACTCTTTGAAGAAAGAAAGGGCAGAGCGTGCAGTGGTGAGTGTTGGTCGGCGGTATGAGTGCACGACACTGCAGCAGGCTAATTTCAAGGCATACTTTGCTCTAATGATCACCCCGTGGGCCCCAGGAATGTTCTGGTCATCAGAAGGTGGCCAAGGAATTGTGTGCATGTTATTCGAGGCCCCAAGGAGGCCACCATGGGGCCGCAGCATCTGTCTAACAGTAGGTTCTTTTATCTTCCTTGGGCTAAGGGCCTGGGTATCAGTGACCAGTGCTCCTAAGCCATTTCCTCTGACTTTGACAGCCTCTGGCCTCCGGATGGAGCTTTCAGGGCCCTCAAAGCATGTGACTACCAGGAAGGTTTGCTAGCTGCCCTTAAGCCTGATCCACTCTATCCAAGGAACTGCAATATCACCACTTACAAAGCTGATGACAGCTTTCCCAAAACAAACTCAAAGCCTGGGTCAGGAATGTGTGCTACAGCCTGCCAGAATCAGTGAGTAACATAGCCTGACACTGAGTTTCCAGGAAGTATAGATTTTTTTTCTCCAGAGGAAAAGCCTCCAAAAAACAAAACTCATCATGTAGTTATGGTATTTTCAGCCAGTTAAGTCAAAAATGCTCTGTTAGCCAACCAAAGGGAAGAGGAGAAAGGCACTGGGTGTGTACATCTAAAGGGAAGAAAAAAAATCTAATGTTTGGTGAGGGCTTACTGTGTGCCAACCCTCTATTTCACAGGTGAGTAGCCTGAGGTCCCAAGAAGTTTGTGACTTGCCCAGTTTCACTCAGCTGGTAAGTGCTAGGGATGGGATTTAAACCCAGGCATATTTCTGAAGTCAAAGCTGCTACCTCCCAGAAACATACGTGGAGAGCTATGGAACACTAGGGAAGCAGGTGGTTTTCACAAACTCTTTATCTGGCAACATCTGCCCAAGGCAGCCCCACTGGCAGAGTAACTCTCACCCCCACAAAAAGACCCACCAAGGCTGGTGTGTATGTGGAGGGGGAGAGTGTGAACAGTTTGCAGAAGGCACTACTAAGTCACATGCCAAAAGCAATTGTAAAAATGACATCTTGGGGCCTGGATTTATTCCCTCTTCAACATTATATTTGCTCCGTTTACAAGGCAAAGATGATTTTTCTCTCTGCCAAGGCTGAACATTCCCAGCCTGTGATTTGAAAATCATGCTGTGTTCATTTTGCCTCTTAACTCACCCAAGGCCATAAATCATCCCTCAAAACAGGGATTTGGCTGGCAGTTCTATTGGGGATTTGCGAGGCAGAGGCGGAATCCAATTTGGGGCTCCTCATGGTCATCCTGGGGCTGGCTCAGAGCAGGGAGGTGTTGCTTTTGGCCATGCAAGCACAGAAAAGATGCCTGAACATCAGATCTGCTGACTAAGCAGGACTGCTACTTTTTACAGGGTCTGTCTGCTGATTCTGACTGTATGTACTCTGTGATGAGAGGTTAAGGCAGCTTCAGGGGATAAGAGGAACAGAGAACACAGCAAGGCCTGGCCCTTCCCCAACCAAACCCAGGCCAAAGAGCATGAGGGAAAATAGAGCATGCAGAGACTGCATGAGGCAATTTATTTATTCTACAAAATGTACCAAAAGCCTACTCTGCACCAGGCACTATTTCTTTCCTTGGACTATAATTATTCTATTATTACTTTTTATCAAACATCATAATGATGGCTTACACTTGATGAATGCATATGAGCAGGTATTATACACCAGGTGTTTTACACATATCAAATATATTTTCTTTATTTAATCCTTACAGCTGTTGAGTGAGGTAGTTGTTATCTCCATTGTACAGATGGGGAATATGAGGTGCAGAAAAGAAAACTGCCCAAAGTTATATGGCTACAAAGTGGCAGAGCCAGGATTCAAACTCAGGCTGGTCTGGTTCTCAAATCCATGCTCCTCTCTCTCCATCTGACAGCAAATGGTATGTTTTGCAAGTATATTTGCATGAGGCAATTTATTTATTCTACAAAATGTACCAAAAGCCTACTCTGCACCAGGCACTATTTCTAGAAAAAATAGTGCCTGCACTCTGCACAGTCTCTGCATGCTCTAAACTTTTTCTTTCTTTTTTATTTTTTTTTTTGAGATGGTGTCTCACTGTGTCACCCAGGCTGGAGTGCAGTGGGGCGATCTCGGCTCACTGCAATCTCCACTTCCCAGGTTCAAGCAATCCTCCTGCCTTGGCCTCCCAAGTAGCTGGGATTACAGGTGTGTGCTACCATGCCCAGCTAATTTTTTTGTATTTTCAGTAGAGATGGGGGTTCACCATGTTGGCCACGTTGGTTTTGAAGTCCTGACCTCAGGTGATCCACCCACCTCAGCCTCCTAAAGTGCTGGGATTACAGGTGTGAGCCACTGTGCCGGCCAATGCAGATTTTCTTCTGCCTCTGCCACTCCTGAGACAGAAGACCAACCCCCACTTCCTCCTCCTCCTCAGCCTGCTCAGCATGAAAATGATGAGGATGAAGATCTTTATGATGATCTGCTTCCAGTTAATGGACAGTAAATATATTTTCTCTTCCTTGATTTTCTTAACAACATTTAATTTTCTCTAACTTATTTTATTGTAACAGAGTATACAATATATAGAACATACAAAATATGTATTAACTGTGTTTTTGTTTGTTTGTTTGTTTGTTTTTGAGACAGAGTTTTGCTCTTTTTGCCCAGACTGGAGTGCAATGGCGTGATCTCAGCTCACTGCAACCTCTGCCTCCCAGGTTCAGGCGATTCTCCTGCCTCAGCCTCCCGAGTAGCTAGGACTATAGGTGAGAGCCACCACACCAGCTAATTTTTTTTTTTTTTTTTTTTTGAGACAGAGTTTCACTCTTGTTACCCAGGCTGGAGTGCAATGGTGTGATCTCAGCTCACCGCAACCTCCGCCTCCTGGGTTCAGGTAATTCTCCTGCCTCAGCATCCTGAGTAGCTGGGATTACAGGCACGCGCCACCATGCCCAGCTAATTTTTTGTAATTTTAGTAGAGATGGGGTTGCACCATGTTGGCCAGGCTGCTCTTGAACTCCTGACCTCGTGATCTGCCCGCCTCAGCCTACCCAAGTGCTGTGCCCGGCCTATAGCTTTTATTATTGGTAAAGCTTGCAGTCAACAGTAGGCTAATAAGCAGTTATGTTTCTGGGAAGTCAAAAGTTATACTCAGATTTTCAACTGTGCAGGGGGTTGACACCTATAACCCCTGTGTTGTTTAAGGGTGAACTGTAAATGTTTTTAGGTTATTAGGCAGGGATAAAAGATGTTCCTATGGTGGAAGAAAAGAGGGACATCTGAGTCTTCTGTTCAATCCCTGAGTACTCAGCTGATGTCTGATAAATGATGAAGCCTAGAGATGGGAGGCTGCAGACCCTGGCCATGAATCACATGCCTTCCCTGGCTTTCCATAGGGGAAGTGGTGTAGAGGACATGGCAACACACCAACCCCCAGACCACTCCTCTGCCCCACTGTGTTCTTGACGGCCACTGTACATGGTCACTGGGAGACATGGCGGCATGATGGTTTACTGCTTGGGTTTTGGGAGTCCAGCGGAACTGGGATTAAGACTTTGCAAGTCCTCAAATTTGCCAAGTCCCAGTCTCCTCATCTGTGCAATGGGAATAAGATAGGTATAATTTAGGTCAGGTGTAGTGACTCACACCTGTAATTCTAGCACTTTGGGCCGAGGCGGGCAGATAGAGACAAGGTCAGGAGATAGAGAACATCCTGGCTAACATGGTGAAACCCTGTCTCTACTGAAAATACAAAAAAAATTAGCTGGGCGTGATGGCACGCACTACAATCCCAGCTACTCAGGAGTCTGAGGCAGGAGAACTGCTTATGAGAGGGGAGACCCCCTCACCTCCTTCCATTTCCCAGTCTCCACTTCCTCCCTCCTCTTCTTTCCCCTCCCCTCTAGATGGGAAAGAGGGAGAAGAGATAAAAGTAAAATAAAATACCAAAGAGTGGGAAGATCCCAGCATCTCTGCCATCTGTAAGCCTTGAAAGAGCTGCAAATGAATGTTATCCCTACCAGCTGGAGCCCGGCACTGGGTCACGCCCCACGTTTGCACGGCCACGGCCCAGGCTGCCTCCTGGAAACACCTCTGTGGCTAACAGTTTATTGCCTTTGTTTTTGTCTCTGTAAGCCCCCTACCTATTCCTGCTCAGGCTGCATTTGAATTAAAAAATAAATGAAGCCAAAAGATTTTAAGGTCGGACAATGGACAATGACATAGTTTCACCTCAGTTTCCCCTTTAATGTTGTAAGCCTAAAAAAGGGGAAAGAAGCTGCTTCTCGGGGAGCTCAGTGAATAAGGCTATAGCCCCCCACAGCCCCTCGCTGAATAAAAAGCTACTTCTTTCCTCAGTTCATTGTTCAAGAGGTTTGTTTCTCACTGCTCCTGCTTCACTTAAACCCAGGAGGAGGAGGTTGCAGTGAGCCGAGATCGAGCCACTGCACTCGAGCCTGGGCAACAGAGCGAGACTCCGTCTCAAAAAAAAAAAGATGGATAATTTAGATTTTATAAGGGCTGTGAGATAGACAAAGAGAATACAGCTATGGGCTAGACGCAGTGGCTCCTGTCTGTAATCCCAGCACTTTGGGAGGATCACTTAAGCACAGGAGTTCAAGATCAGCCTGGGCAACATAGCAAGACGACATCTCAATTAATTTAAAAAATACATTTTTTTTTTAAAAGAGTGAATACAGCTATGGTGCCTCGCATGATGTATGTGCAAGGAATGCACTCTTGGGCCTGAAATCATACACCTCCCAAGAGGCAGTTTGCCACTGCTAAAGCTCTGAGGATTTCTAGTTGCTGGTGGTGACTTGGCCGTAACAGGCAGGCCTGTGTTTTGACAGCATGGCCTTGGACAATCTAGCTGATCTCAGAGTGGGTGGTATAAAGAGCACTGCACTGAGACTCACACCACCAAAGTTACAGTCCCAGTCCCCCGGTTAACCTTCTGGATCACACCAGGCACGCCCCTTCCCCTCTCTGAAGCTTTGTTTCCTCAACTCTAAACGAGGGTGTTGGACTCACCATCAAAGAACCCCTCCAGTGGTGACATTCCAGGACTCTGGGCCCCTTGACAATTTCCCCTGCTGCCAAGGGAGGATGAAGTTCTCATGAACTGCACAGATTTATTAGAAAGATGCATATCCATTAAGTACTTTCAGGGTTGGCCAGCTGACCCCCAGTGGCCATTGGCAGGAGGCTGATTTATTCCAAGGCCATCAACCCTAACCTTCCCCACCTCCTCCTGTTAAAAGTTCCAGTATAAGCTGCTTAAATGAAGGTGTGAGAGGTACACAGTCTACCAGTGATCTGCCCACCCAAGATTTCTGCCATGGCCATTTGAGGGCTGGGAGGAAAAAACAGAGGGGAGTCAGGGCTGGGAAAGCCCTGAATCCTCATGTGGGCTCCTGGGTCCAGGGGACTTGGACGCCCGCCCCAGTCAACATGGGAGCAGCACACACTGTTCTAAGGGCCTTGCAGCATCCTCTTCGCAGCTGACACTTGATGAATGCTTCCTATGTGCAAACTCATTTTGTTCTCAAAACAATCTTGGGAAGGAGGTACTATTATTGTTCCTACTTTATAGATGGGAAAACTGGGGCCGAGAGAGGTTAAGAAACTTGCCTCACAGCTAGTAGGTGGCAAAGCAGCATGCACATGCAAGCCATCTGGCCCCAGAGTCCAAGTTCTTTCTTTTGTTGTTGTTGTGTTGCTGTTGTTGTTTTGAGACAGCCTCTGTTGCTCAGGCTGGAGTGCAGTGCCACGATATCAACTCACTGCAACCTCCACCTCCTGGGTTCAAGCAATTCTCCTGCCTCAGCCTCCTGAGTAGCTGGGATTACAGGCACACGCCATCATGCCTAGCTAATCTTTTCATTTTTAGTAGAGACGGAATTTCACACCATGTTGGCCAGGCTGGTCTTCAACTCCTGATCTCAAGTGATCCTCCTGCCTTGGCCTCCCAAAGTGCTGGGATTACAAGCATGAGCCACCATGCCCAGCTGAGTCCATATTCTTTAGCTAGCTTATTTAATATTCCCCCAAAGCCTCGCAGCAGGTGTAACATCTGTACCCTTTTACAGGCGAGGACGCTGGGCCTCAGGGTACTGAGCCACTTTGCGGCTGGTTCCTTCCCTGCCTCACCTGCCTCTACCATGCCTTCTTCAAGTTGCAAATTCACCTCTGTGACACAATGGCAATGACAGCACCCCCTGATCAAGTGCCTGCTCTGTGCCTGGCATGGAGCTAAGCCTTTGCAGGTCTCCTCTCTAATCCTTACCGCAGACTAGAGGCAGTGCCCGTGCCCCACTCCACAGCCCCTAAGCAGTAACCCAGAGGTTCTACCCAGGCCTGTCTGGATTCAAAGTCCATATTCTTTCTGCCACCTGGCCAGGTACTAACTGCTCTATCTGGCCACCTCTCAGAGAAGGAGAAAGAGGCAGAGATTAGCCAGACATGGTGGCTCATGCCTATAATCTCAGCACTTTGGGAGGCCAAGGTGAGCAGATCATGAGGGTCAGGAGTTCGAGACCAGCCTTACCAACATGGTGAAATCCCATCTCTACTAAAAATACAAAAATTAGCTGGGCATGGTGGTGTGTGCCTGTAATCTCAGCAACTCGGGAGGCTGAGGCAGGAGAATTGCTTGAATCCAGGAGGCAAAGGTTGCAGTGAGCAGAGATGGCACCACTGCACTCCAGCCTGGGCCACAGAGCAACACTCCATCTCAAAAAAAAAAAAAGAAAGAAAGAAAAAAAAGGCAGAGATGAGCCTTGACCTGAGCCACAAGGCAAGGAACAGGCTGCATCCTCACTGCTGGAGGTCACCAGGATTTAAACGAGGAACATCTGCTGACAGGGCCTGCTGAGCCGGATGTGGGTAAAAAGAAAGCCACTTTGACACTGACTTGTTTAAGACACAGAAACTGGCTTCAGAGACGCCTCACCCAGAGATCTTGTCCTTAAAAGCAAGAATAGATTCAAGGAAGGGCAAGTGGGCTGCTGAGAGGGGGACTCACTTTGGTCAAGTGCCACAGCGGGGGACTAGGCTCGGGCATCTGACTGCCCTCGCTGCAGCTCCTGTAAATCTCAGCAAAACAAGGCACCCATGTGAACTCACTACCCTTCCCCTCACGCAGCCCTGCCAGCCCTGCAGGCCAGGGACGAGGCTGCAGCAGCCCGTGTCCAAGCCGAGCACCAGGAGGCGGGGTGCCACTCAGGGTCTCCTTGTATACCCTACTTGGCCAGCATAGCAGGATGGGCACAGCAGCATCCCAGGTCTGCAGGGCTCAGCCTACAGGGAGGACATTAAATGTCCAGGAATGGTGCCACCCAGCAACCCCCATGAGTCCAGAAAAGAAGTGGTGGTGTGACAAGCTGCTTCATTCAGGCCAGTTCATCTCCTAGCTTGAGAACAGTGTAGCTTCAAAGCCCCTCATGGGCTCACCCCAACTAGAACCCCTCTCAGGCTCTGAGAATGCCCCTCAGCCCTCATCCTTTGGGTGTGTTCCCATAAGCCTCAGTATCCTGAGATCCATTTGTGGTGACAGTAATTTGAGCTACCACCTATTAATAGGTTCTATTTGTCAGGCAGGCCCTAGCCTGGGATTTGAGTTATCATTAGCTCCAATTTACAGAAAAACTCAGCCTCGGAGTGAAATGACTTGTCCAAGGTCACACAACCAGGAAGCAGCAAAGTCTGAATTTAAACCAGGTCTGCTGGAACTTCCAGCCTGAAAGGACTGTTCATGTCAGCACTTGTGGTCACCTCCACTTGTCCCTCTCTCTGAGAACACCTAGACAGACCCCCAAGAGGCTCCAGGAAGGGTTGCCAGAGCATGTCTCGGCAAAGCTGGTAGAACTTTCGCTGTACCATTTATCCCTGTATCCCCAGCAGTCAGCACCAGGCGCTGGCACCTAATAAGCCATATATGGAGTGAAGGAGTCAATTAAGACCGGCTCTCCCCACCCAGCGCTGGGTCCCTGCCCGTGCATCTCCCCATCCCAGGTGCCAGCCATCCACTGCGGCTTGTCTGTTGGCTGCAGAGGGAAGGCTCTGCCTCAATGCCAGGAATGCTACAGGTACTGGGTGACAGGGCTCCCTGGGGCCTGCCAAGGCTGCTCCTGAGATAGACAATCCAAGGGACCTCAGAGCCTGCCATGGGCTCACTGGGACAACTGCCAACCTCATTTATTACAACAGAAATCATAAATCACTCATGCAGACATGGCCCTGTGCTTATTCACACACTCATTTATATCCTTCTAGCAGTCCCAGTATGAATGATAAATGAACAGGGGCCCAGAGAGGTTAAATGCCTTGGACTTGGCCACACAGCTCAGGACAGAATGAGGACTTGCACCCAGGTCATCTGATTCTAACTCCAGGTTCTTTCCACCATTCCAGACGGCTCAAGTATGTGCCTCCAAGCTTGGTCACTGGAAAGGGGCCAGGGGGTTGAGATTTAAATCCCAGGCCTTGAGGAATTTTACAAAATGGAATCCCTCCCAGAAGTGTTTCCCGCGATGGTCTGAGCAATAGCTGAGCCCATGCAGTGTGCTGTTTCAGAAATCAACAGCCCCTCCCACCCTCCCACCAATGCCCTGAATATCTGCAAACTGTGTTTAGAGAGAAGGAGGAAGCTTTCTTGATAACGTCCTTCCATGTTTACACTAATAGCAAAAGCTCCAACGACTTTGATGGGATCTGCACCAGCAATCTTTCCCCAGGTGACGTAGGATATTTGGGGAAATGTTGTGTTCTAGGCATTTTCTAGGCTGTAAGACAGCCAGGTTCCTAACGGGAATCAACACATCTCTTTAACTCATATTTGATTTGAAGTTAAAAGAAATATCTCTCTTCCTCCCATTTGACTCAGGAATTCATCTCTAAAAATCTATCCTGAGACAAAATTTTATGCACAAAGATACTCATGCATTATTTTTAATAGCAAAAAAATTGGAAATAATCTTTGTCCAACATTAGCGGGATGGCTAAATGAATTATGGCGTATCAATAGAATCACAGAAACCATTAAAACATTCTTTATGAAAACATTTAGATGACTTCGAGAAACATGATGTAGCATGAAGCCAAAAAAAAAAAAAAAACCAGAGCAGAGCAGACATAAAATGATATATAAAAGGAAAAAAAAAAGCAGAAAGAAAAGACAGAGAGGAAAAAGGCAAAGATGTCAATGGAGGCTGCATCTACATACAGAACAGATGTTTTTTTTCCTGATTTGCACTTTTTTTTGATACTTTTCTTTTCCCCCATATACTCCTAAGATAATGAGAAAAATAAAGACATAAAGCTATCCCAATCCACGCCCCACTTTCCTCAAGAGGAGTGAAATGTCTGAACAACCAGACAGGTGACGATCTGATGGTGAAGAGGAGGAGGACAGATTCCTGCCACTTTTTCCATAACATGGACCTTTGAAAGGGCCGCACACAATGTGGGTGCTGGGGGGATATCCCTTGCAAATGTGCCTTTAAGATTTTCCCAGAAATTTCCATCTCAGACTCAGTTCTTTGGTTCCTGACTTCAGGAGTCTGTATCCGTAAGGGATGAGGAATCTAGGTTCGGGACTGCCCCTCTCCAGCCCCACACCACTCCTGTCCCTCAGGGGAGACGGAGGCCAGGGTGCAGACGAGGGGGTTGGCAACCAGCATGGGTGTTCCTGTTGGAATTGGAGGCCATGCCCACAAGAAGGCACCTTGCAGTCCCTCTGAGCCACAGAGCGAGGCTCTCAAGGCTCTGGGTTTGGAGAATCCCGTGGCTGGGGGAGGACAAAGACACCAACACCAGCAAGTAGAGCTGCAGATAAAACACAGCGAGCTGCCAGGAGCAGCAGGACCCGCCACTGCTCCTGATGGGCGGCTACTCCATTGTCCACTGAGTAGCTTGTGAGAGACACACCCCCATGACTCTATACCCTTTCGTTTTTGTTGCTATTGTCATTTTGAGGTGGGGTCTCAATATGTGGCCCAGGCTGGACTTGAACTCCTGGGCTCAAGGGATCCTCCCATGTCATCCTCCCAAGTGACTGGGACTACAGGTGCAGGCCACCATGCCCAGCCCCCAATAACTCTAAAAAGCCTGTACTCAGCCCCATCAGATAATGTGTCCAGCAATCTACGAAAACATCCAAGACCATTTCACAGCCACACTCCAGAGGAGATTTAAACCTGGTCCTCTGTGTCCTTCAGGTCTTCAAACCTTCAAGGAAACAAATCTCCATCCCTCATTATCCCTACTCCCATTTCCGAGTTTCTTCACTCTAAAAAATAAATGACAATTTCATACAAAGCAGTCTGTAAGGCTAGAGAGAAGCATATGGCATTCCCCCCAAATCTAGGAGGACTCAGAAGCCTGAACGGTCCAGAAAAAACAGACTTGGAAGGCCCCAGATCTGGAGAACTGTGGAGCCCCCACAACTCAGGAGGTGAAAAGCCAAAAGTAAAATTCCACTCAGCCACTAAGGGGACAGTGGGTCTCTCCGATATCAAAGCGTTTTGAATTGACTCACCGAACATGTTACCCTCGTAGCCGTCTTTTGTTAGTGGACGGAGTTCGTTTTTCCCCATTGCATAACGCTTGTAGCTCTGCCAGGCAAACTGCATCATCTGCAAGGAAAAGCAGCATAGAGAGAAATCTCAGTGTGATGGTTCCTGGCAGTGGGTACTAGCCGCCTGGCTTTGCCCTTTGCAACAGGATGTTACACTACATCTAAAAAGACATCTTCCAAATTTTCCAAATTGAAGAAGGTGACTTCCTCTCAACATGATTTTATTTGTACAGTTATAGCTGCTGGGAAGGTCATTCTTCTTAGAAAATGCTACATGTCTAGGGCCTACCCACAGATTTCTTAGAGAAGACAGAAAAAGCACTAAATTCTAGACATCCTTCAGTGCCAAAGCAAAAAGTTACCTCTTCCAGGAAGCCTTCTCTGTTTTGCTCTGGCTTAAAGTAATCCTCTGAAGGGAAGGAAAATGAGTGCTTGCAATAATCTACTAGAACACTCCCCCTGAGCTAGGTATTGTTACCCTACTTTATAGGTAAGGAGACAGGTCACAGACATGAGGTAACTTGCCCAAGCTCACTCAGTGAGTCAGTGAGAATGTTGGGAAGTGAGCCATACCCTCTGGCTCCAAAGCCTTAGTTCTGTCCCCAAAGCCTTGGTTTTGTCCCCTAAAATCACCATACAAGTCTCTTTGAATTCCTTTGACCTACCCCAGCCTCCCATGCACCCCAGCTCACTCCTGTTAACTTCTTGTTCCTCTGGCTCTGGACCATAAACTCCTTGAAGCTAGAAACAACACTTGTCTTGTCTCAGTTTCTCCCACAGCAACCAGCACAGGGCTTGGCACAGGTAGGCATCAATGGATGCCTGTGGACTGTCACCCATGTATGCATGAGTTCTTACTAGGGAAGACAGCTACATCAGCCCTTGGGAGCATCACACCAGCACCTTGCTCCCCAGCTTCCCCAAGACCTTCAGGGTGAAGCAGATGCCAGGTGACAGTCCACTCTCAACCCTGCGCTGTGGCCCCCAAGGTCTCCCTCACTTGCCTTTATGGTGTGCCCCTTTTTCCCTTGGCATGGCAGGCTGCAGAGGGAGCACAGCCCAGCTGAGTTCTGGGGTGACCCATGGAGCAGAGGAGGAGCCAGGGGCCCGTAGCGGCAGTAGAACTGAGGCGCAGGTGGGTGCGGAGGCAGCATGGTGTGCCAGGAAGTACTCAGGCTCCCAGACCAGAGATGCCTGGGTTCTAATCATACCTCTGGCGCTACCTCTGTGACTTTGGCATGAAGTCAGTTGTATCAGCTAAGATCTGCTTTAGCAAGGGACAAGGCCTGCTTTGCCACCACCCTGATGGGTTTAAATGAAAGAATGTAGTGGGAATGCCCAGTTTCTGACCAGACACAGCAAGTGATTGACAAACACTAGTTCTATTTCCTCCTTGACCTTTAAAATACTGGTTCTCTAAGTCTCATCTATCTACCCCTCCTTCCTTCCAGTCTCTTAGCTCTCAAATGTTAGCTTGCATCAGAATCACTTGGGGCTTGTTACAACAGATTGTTCGGCCAGGCTCGGTAGCTCACGCCTGTAATCCCAGCACTTTGGGAGGCCAAGAGGCAGGCGGATCATGAGGTTAGGATATCGAGACTATCCTGGCCATGGTGAAACCCTGTCTCTACTAAAATATAAAAACTTAGCTGGGTGTGGTGGCGCACACCTGTAGTCCCAGCTACTCAGGAGGCTAAGGCAGGGGAATCGCTTGAATCTGGGAGATGCTGGTTGCAGTAAGCCAAGATTGTGCCATTGCACTCCAGCCTGGCAAAAGAGCAAGACTCCATCTCAAAAAAAAAAAAACAACAAACAAACAAAAAACAAAACAGATTGTTGGGCCCCACCCTGAGTTTCTGATTCAGCAGGTCTGATTCAGTGGGGTCCAACAATCTGCCTTTCTATCAACTTCCCACGTGCTGCTGCTGGTCCACAGGCCACATCTGAGAAGCACCAATCTGTTCTATTGTTTGTACCGCTCACCTCACTTCCAGACACTGTCCTGCATCCATCTGCTTTCCCTGCCTCTCTCCCAGCCTGTATTTCCCGTCGCCGCACCCCTTTCTAGGATATCACCACCTGCATTCTCCATGCTCAGCCACTCCAGGTGCCTGTGCTTAGAACACATCTCTTCCTGGCACACCGAGCCAGTAAGCAGCTGCTCCCACTGCTGCAGCCCAAACACACAGACCAGGAGGGCAGACAGATCTGACAAGTGCATGGCCTGGACTCTCTGGGAAATGGCAGAACAATCTAGCACCAATGCCCCATTTCACAGATGATGAAACTGAGGCCCAGAGATGAGAAGTGGTCAGGGTAGCACAGCAGCCAGGCTGGAACCCAGCTCATTCAACTCCCAGGGCAGCAGACACCCACCCCTAGGCTTGGTCGGACATGTGGCTTCCCATGTGACACACATTCAAACATCGTGGTAACACAGCCAAGCGCTTGGCATGGGCTTTGAGTCCTGGTTCCATTCCTCTGTTATTTTCTACTTATCTTGAATTGGCAATAACAACAAATAATTGCCAGGCATGAGTGCTTGAGAGAGAATGGCCTCCTCCCTCAGTCTCTCTTATCTGGGAGCTCTATTAAGTCGGTGTGAAGGGAGAGAGGGCAGGTGGCTGAGGGGTAGTTTGGGTAGAGCAGCAGGCTGTTAAAAAGCATAAATGACAGCAGAAAGGGAGGGGAGAGTTCCAAGGTGGCGGGGGGGAGGGCACACACCCTAATCTGAAAATTCCCCCTACCTAGAGACAGAGAAGTGGGTGTTCGGGAGTAATTATGAGAATCACAGGTATCTATGTGGTCTCAAAGAAGCTGTCACTGCAGGAATATGAGGTTTGAAATGTGGCCCGTTTTCACAGTCATCCACACCAAGGGAGGGCATGAAGGCACAAAACATCCCAGCATCGCTGGGGACTGGATTCACAAGGCAATCAGAGCTGCCTCTTCATGCTTTCGTTCCTTAAATGCACGTATGCCTCCCAACTCAGGCCACGGGTGGCTCAGTGTAGGTGCTGGGTGAGCAGGGGACAGGGGACGGACTGGACAGCCTCCTAGTCAGGTGGTCCTTCTCTCTTCCTAACACACCCTAAACAAACACCTACCAGGTGTCCTGTCCTGTAACTGGGCAGTAGCCACGGTGGGAATGCACTCCAAGCCCAACCCCTTGGCCCCCTGGCAACTGCCCATCTTCCTTCAGGTCCCAGCTGAAAGGGCACTTCTGCAGCCTAAAGTCAGACACCATCCCACATTCCTGATGCAGACCCACAGTGGCCTGCAGTCAAGCTTTCACACCTGCAACTATTTGGTCAGACCCCCCTCCCCTTCACTGCTACATGCCCCATAATGCATCCAGGAACTGGCACACAAGGTGCTTATTAAGTATTTGCTGAATTGGCTCTGGAGCATAGCACATGGCTGGAAGACTCAAGATGGACCACATGCTTTACAGGCAAGACATGTAACAGGCAAACAAGCCAGAGATGAGGGGCTACTGGGCAACAGGTGCTCAGAAGGGGGCAAGCATGTGTCTCAAGGGAAGCTTCGTGGACAGATGAACAAGAGTTCTGATGGACAGGTAGGACTGTGAGGAGCCCAAGAAAGGGTGACCCACGGAAAGGCTGATGTTTTTCACTCTGAAACTGGTGATACATGCCATGGGCAATACCTGGACTTTGGAGATGGACAGTTCCTGACGTCATGGATGTTCTAAGACCTCAAAGGTCACCCGGGCTTCCTTCTGCCCCAGGGAAGTTCCTTAATAGTAATATCTCTTTGAATACTCTCAGTGATGGGCTGCTCTCCACCTTACCAGGCAGCCCATTTGACTGTGGAGTTTCACAAAGTTCTTCTTTAATCAATTGAAATGTTTTCCCTCATGGGCCACAGGGGAGACTGTTCTTCCTGCTTCACACAACAGACCTTCAGCCACGGGGAGCCAGTTCTTGAACTGCGCTCAACTACTGAGCCCTCTGCAACTGCAGACCCACACGACATTGCGTTCTTCCAGGTGCCCCATGCATCTGTCGCTTACTTGTGGCTGGCTATTCTTTTGGAAATGAGCAGAAACTGAAGTGCAAACTCACTCTGGTCACCTCTGTGCCAGATTGCATAGGTGTGGACTTGCCATTTGTCCCTAATAACTTCCATCTCCTTGGACTCTGCCTATCATTCCATGCTGTAAGGATCTCTGTGGTTCCAGATCCAACCTTTCCAGAACCAGATCTTATTCATCATGTGTGTCTGCCTGCTTTGGGTAATCTGCAGACCTGATGGGACTGCTATCTGCATCTACCCCCAGGTTTTGAACAGAAACATCAACAGCCAGCTGAGGATTGAGTTGGGAAGACAGCCTCAGGAGTCTCTCTCCTGGACCCAGCTCTGTTCTTTTTTATTTTCTTTTTTCTTTGATGGCATTCATCAGCAAGTAAGAAATCTGCCAAGCGATCAGTACGACCCCTGATTCTCCATTTTTGTACATCAAGATATTGTGCAAGACAGGGCTGAAAACACTCTGCCCTAGTACAGAAAAAATAAATTGCTTTTTTTAAAGGAAAATAAGGGGTTAGACTGGCACGACTCTTCTTAGAGAACACATTTTGGCTCCTATGGGTCATCATTTTTTATCCTAAAAGCTTGCAAATCACTAACTTAAAAACCTATTAGTCCCACTAGGACAGCCACACTAAAAAAGACGGATGATGAAAAGCGTTGGCCAGGATATGCTGAAATCAGAACCCTCATACATAGCACGTCAGGATGAAAATGTCACGGCCACACTGGAAAAGAGTTTGGCAAAAAAAAGTTAAATAATGGAGTTACCATATTACCCAGCAATTCTAACTCTAGGTACATACCTGTGCAGAGAAGTTAACGTAGCAGGTCTTAGACATCTGTCCACAGAAAGGCCTGTTTGTGAGGTTGGTCCTCAGCTGGTGTCTAGGAACCTATCAGTCTCTAACTGATAAAGGTGGTTTCCTGTGTCTGGACTGTTTATAGGATGTGGCTTATGCTAAAAGGCTACTTTCCTTCTAGAGTCTGGAATGTTAGTACTTGTTAGGAAGCGGGTGCCTACCCTAGGCACTGAAGTCTCTAAAGAGCTTCCCTGGTAGGTAACACCTTACACATCTTCACTGGGAGAGAACTCTTAGAAGCCTGCACCTGGTTTCCTCTGGACTGGTCTCCAGGCACTAAGTTTCCTTTGCTAATTTTGCTCTGTAACTTATTACATTCACTGTAATAAATCACTGCCATGATGAGGACTATGGGCTGTGAGTCCTGTGAGTCTTCCTAGTGCATCACTGAACCCAGGGGTGGTGTCTTGGGTACTCCTGACACATACCCCAGAAAGATAACAGCATACAGCCACACGAAAACTTGGACACAGAAGTTCACAGTGTCATTCATTATCTGTAATAACCAAAAAGTGGAAACAGCCCAAATGTCCATTGATTGACTGGATCAACAGAATGTGGTATACCATGCAATGGAATGTTACTCAGCCGGAAAAAGTAATGAAGCACTGACGTGGGCTACAGCATGGATGAAACTTGAGATACTATGATTAGCGAAAGAAGCCAGATGCAAAAATGCCACCTGGAGTATGATTCCATTTACAGGAAATGTCTAGAATAAGCAAATCTGTCCAAGCAGAGAGTGGTGGCTGCCAGGGACTAGGGGAAGGGAGAAATGGAGAGTGACTGTTCATGGCATGGGGTCTTTTCAGAATAATGAAAATTTTCTACAATTGATTATGGTGATGATTCACAATTCTGTGAATATATTAAAATGACTGAGGCTGCGCATAGTGGCTCACGCCTGTAATCCCAACACTTTGGGAGGCCGAGGCGGGCAGATCACCTGAGGTCAGGAGTTCGAGACCAGCCTGGCCAACATGGTGAAACCGTCTCTACTAAAAATACAAAAATTAGCCGGGAATGGTGGCAGTTGCCTGTAATTCTAGCTTACTCGGGAGGCTGGGGCAGGAGAATTGCTTGAATCCAGGAGGCAGAGGTTGCAGTGAGTGGAGATCACGCCATTGCACTCCAGCCTGGACCAGAGGGCGAGACTCCGTCTCAAAAATAAAATAAAATAAAATAAAATAAAATGACTGAAATTTATACCTTAAAAGTAGTATTTTGTGGTATGTGAATTCTCTCTCTTTATATAGATGTAGCTATATATATAGAGAGAGGTATATATCTATATATCTTTTTTTTTTTTGAGACAAAGGTCTTGCTATGTCACCCAGGCCTCTACCCAGAGGTAGACTCTGTCTCAAAAGAAAAGAAAAAAAAATGTCATTCTTTTTGAAAATACACAATGAAGTATTTAAGGATAGAGGGCATTACATTTGCAACTTTCAAATGGTTCAGAAAACAATATGTATGTACATATGTATATGTATATCATACATACATGTATGAATACATATTATATATGCATAGAGTGAATGAGTGAAAAACAGATTGAAAGCAAATAGGGTAAAATGTTAACATTTGTGGAATCTGGGTGAAGGTAAACATAAGATCTTTGTTAGGTTTTTGCAACTTTTAAGTCTGAAATTCTTTTTTTTAAGACCCCATTTAGAAATTGTATTGGAGGCTATCATTTTCATCCAAATTTATACATTACAGAATTCCATTTTCCTTCACTTTTTATAAATTACAACAGAATGTGGCCACTGTCAGTCTCCTTGAAGTTCTTCCTAGCCCCCAGTTCCTCAAAGACCTGAATTGGTCTTCATGTCTGTCTCACCAAGGCTGTTCCCCAGGCTGGTCAAAGGAGGAAGAAGTCCGGTGAACAAATTAGGAACTAGCTATTTTGGTTTCTCCTTTTATAATTCTATCAGCATGCTCAAAGGAGGTACCCATTTTCTTCCTACTCAAAAAAATTAAGAGGCTACTTTGGTGGTTCTGAGAATTTTCATTTTTCTTTTTTCAAGATGGGGTCTCGCTCTGTCACCTCGCTGGAGTACAATGGCACGATCTCAGCTCACTGCAACCTCCACCTCCTGTGTTCAAGCTATTCTCCTGCCTCAGCCTCCGGAGTAGCTAGGACTATAGCCATGTGCCACCACATCCAGCTAATTTTTTGTATTTTTAGTAGAGACAAGGTTTCACCGTGTTAGCCAGGATGGTCTCAATCTCCTGACCTCGTGATCCGCCCACCTCGGCCTCCCAAAGCACTGGGATTACAAGTGTGAGCCACCACGCCCGGCCCAGTTGAGAATTTTCTACAAGTCTCAGCTCAATTCAGGCTTCAGCCCTCATACCCTCTTCTCCCACTTTCTTTTGACCTCAGCTCTGTGCCCCTTCCTTCTCTCTTCTGCATAAGTCCTTTCAGGTAATTTTTAAAACAAGGTTCACTTCTCTCTCTCTAGTCTCATCTCTCTCTCTCATCTTGTCTCTCTCTGTCTCTCTACCTTTTAATGTACCAAAGGCACAGAAGCTCACTGAAGAAAAGCAGACAAAGAGAAGGAAAATAATTACCCATTCTTTAACTCCAACCACCATTCCCATTTTGATGTCTTTCTCTCCACTCTTTCCCCTCTCATATTGTACCTTCATTTCTTCCCATAATTATGACAAAAAAGTTTCTGATTTTATTACAAAGGTCTTGTAAACATCATTTTAAATAGCTATCTAATAGCCTAGAAAGTAGGTTCAGCAACATTTACTTCACCTCCTTCCCATATAATTAGACATTTTGGTGATTTCTAGTTTGGGGGTATTATAAATAATGCCATAGTGAACATCTCTGTGCACAAAACATTTTGAATGATTTCCTTAGACCAGAGTTTCTAAGAAATTCCTAAGAAAAAACTTCTAAAGTTATTAATATTTACATGGCCTTTTAAGAAATTATAGCCAGACAGCATGTTTTGCCCACCACTGTGCAAAACTTAGTGAATAGAAAATTGTATAACCATTTTGTGACAATAAAGTAGTTCACTTGGGGAGATAAAACATAATGAACAGTCATCACTTACATCTGTGTAGCTCTTTGCATACTTTATCTCATTTGATTTGGCCAGTTCAGTGAGTTCAGACAGGATAGATATTTTTCCCATTTGGAAATAATTATGCAAGGGCTAAATAAAGTAGGAGATGTAAAGTAGTAAGCAGGTATTAAAAATTATGTTTACAAATGTTTCATGATAGGCAAAAATGCTCATTATATATTATTAGGTGGAAAAGCAGAACACAAAATTATATAGTATGAAATTTACTAGTCTATGTTTGAGTGTTTAAAAAAAAAGACTGAAAGAAAATACACTAAACTGTTAAGAGTGGTTATGTCTGATGGTGAGAGGTTTAGTGATTTCCATGTTTTTCTTCTCATTAACCTATATTTTCTGAATTTTTTACAATGAGTATCTAGAAATGTTTCGTGATGTGAAAAATACAGGTTGTTAAAATGAAAAACAAAAAGGAGAAATTGTATGGTGCTACCCTTAAGTCAAAAGAAAGTGCTTGGATGGTCAGCCATGGGTAGGTAGGACCAAGTTAGGTTATGGTTTAAAAAAAAAAAGGAGGCTTTACAGCAGACTGTCAGTGAGAAGGTCGCCCAGCAAGAGAAACAACTTCAAACAGAAGCTCAGATCCAGAACTCCAGAGTCAAAGAGAATTTTAAGACCAGAGATATCATCTACTCTCAAAGCCACATTTTATATGAGACTCAGAAAGGGGTGTGACTTGCCTAGGCCAGGACATAGACACTCATATCACAGAGATAACCATGTCTCTAAGAACATGGGCCAGGACGGTGTAGTAGCTGATTAGGGAACGGGCCAGAGCTGCAGCAAAAGATATTTAGGACACGCACAAGAACATGACGGTCAGAATCAAGCAACGTGAGAACTACACACCAAAAGAAATTGTCTCCCTGTCCCCACTGGGTTCTAGAAACACACAACAGGTGGTCACTGTGTGTGGGTTGTGTGTCCATGCTAGCGACAGAGGGTTGCTCTAGATGGTCTCTGGAAGCCCCACTCCCTTCCTGTAGTCTGTGATTGGTAGATTCAAAGAGCACCTAACAATAGACCACAAAGCCTTCCCTTCACCCTAGTCTTGCAAAGGCGGAAAACAAAGCTCCAGTGACAAAGAGATACAGGCAGAGCCATCGGAGCTGAATCCTAAGAAATCTCTTCAGCTTTTCCTCAAACAAAAGATGTTCTTGTCTACCTGAACAAATCAAAATGACATGGAATTTTTAAGTGAAAAATATTTACTAGTGTGAGGCAGAACATTATTATTTTGTTTAAGATTTTCTTTCTACCTGTCTCAGAGCTCAAGAGTTGCAGAAAAGAGACTAGAATCGGTTGTATCACTCAGGCACAGATGCCCACTCAGCTGCGGACCCCAGAACAATGGGATCAAGAAAGAAAGGATGCATTTGAGGAGGGGAGGACATGAGGGTGCCAGCACACTGCTTCCTGAGTGGAAAACTCCTAAGTTCGCTTTGGACAGTTCTTTGGGGCAACAAGTTGGAAGGAAGGGTGAGCACTGAATATCGAGACATTCTCTCCCTCACTTTAAAAAAAATCACACACATACATACAGGGCCGGCTCTGGCAGTGTCCCAGAACCACAGTTGCTACATTCAAAGCTGCCAAGGAGGGAAATGGATTTTCTCAGTCATTAAAGACAAGTGCTCACACCATGACGTGCAGCCGTATTGGCGTCTCCCAGCAGCGACACCTGCCCCATTTCCAGGGGCCAAGCAGGAAGGGATTTGGTCTCTAATGATCCTGGGATCTAATGATTATGTAGATAGAGAAATGAGAACATTGGGTTGATTTTTTTTCCTCTCCCACTTTCAGCACAGTCCAAGGAAAGAGCTGACTGCTTGGTACCTGTTGGAAACAGATGCTCAGTGCCACAAAGAAAAATCAGCACTGAGACAAAGGATCTTTCAGCAACGCAATTTTTACGTCCTGGACTGCAGGAAGGGTACTCTCACTAGCCATCCTGCCACAAGATGAGCAAAGGAAAACACACAAATTTATTTCTTATGCATCTGGGGTCATCCTGACTGCTGTGTCTGAATCTAAACTAAAACCCGACTGACTAAGAAAACTTTTCTAAACAGGTAAAAGCAATGGCGAGCTGGGACATGCCTGTGAGTACATCCAGCACAGATATCTTGGTTAAAGTACAAGGACACAGAATGTACTAAGTGCCTGTAAACATGGTATGTCAACAGCTACATAGGATAGGGCTTAAAAAGTTATTAGCACATTTATTCTTTAACAAGAAAGGAAACTTTAAAAAGGAACTTTTCTACTTCCCATAGTACCTAAAAACTATCCATGTTAGATTTTCTGATCCACTCCCATTTACTGGTGCAACACAACATGACCTGGTTGGCGATTCCAACGAAGCTCCTGCAAACACACAGCCAGGTCTATGGCTCAGAAGCTGGGCACAGGTGGGGTCTGGTTGCGCTGGGAGGTGGGGCGGGGGAGCAGAAGGGGAGATGCTGCCTCCAACCCTCTCAGTTTTGGGTTTACTCGAGCTACTGAAAGGCCAATGTGGGAAATGAACACGTGATCCGACTCCCACCCACCTGAGGTCCACACATCTCACCCACATCCTGCCCATGGGGATTTCAGTTTGAGCAGTCGCAGGAATTGCATTCTGTCTGCAGCTGCTTCTAAGGCATCAGGGTCTCAAGAGTGGGCCCTAGAGGCAGACAGACCCTTGTTGTTCAGAGTGGTCCAGGGACAAGCAGCAGGGCCTGACCAGGGGGCAAGTTAGAAACGGAGTACCTCAGCTCCACCCTCCCACCTGCTGAATCAAAAGCAGCATTTCAACAAGAGCCCCAGGTGATTCAAAGGCACATTAAAGTTTGAAAGACTGCTCCAGGGCTCTGCCACCTTACTGACTGTGTGGCCTTGAGCAAATGACTTAACCTCTATGAGTCTCAGTTGCTTCATCTGTAAAGGGACAGAAATACTTAATCCAACAATGCTGAGAGTAAATAACATAGGTAAAGTGTTGAGCACAATGGCTGGTATACAGTAGGCGCTCAATAAAAAGAAGCCATAGCATGGATGTGGTGAAAAGTGAACACTTTTACATTGCTGGTGGGAATATAAATTAGTACAACCACTATAGAAAACTGTATGAAGATTCCTTAAGGAATTAAAAGTAGAACTATCATTTGATCCAGCAACTCCACTACTGGGTATCTACCACTCCCCAAAAATAAAAAGTCTACATGGAAAGCCACATGCCCATGCATGTTTATGGCAGCACAATTTGCAACTGCAAAGATTTATGAAACCAACCCAGGTGCCCAATGACCAATGAGTGGGTAAAGAAAATGTGGCACATGTACACCATGGAATACTACTCAGCCATAGAAAGGAACAAAATAACGTCCTTTGCAGCAACTCAGAAGGAGCTGAGGCCATAATTCTAAGTGAAGTAACTCAGGAATGGAAAACTAAATATTATATATTCTCACTTACAAGTGGAAGCTAAGCTATGAGGATGTAAAGGCCTAAGAATGATATAATGGACTTCGGGGACTCAGAGTTGGGGGAAGACTGAAGGGGTTGAGGGGTAAAAGACCACACACTGGGTACAGTATACACTGCTTAGGTGACGGCTTTCTCAAATCTCAGAAATCACTAAAGAACTTATCCATGTAACCAAGAACTACCTGTACCCCAAAAACTATTGAAATAAAAAATTTTATACAAAGTAGCCACGGGATATTGCTATCTTATTAACATATCCACTAAAGTATCTCTCCATCCACTTCCGTTTGTACCACCACCACGAGCACCACCCTAATCCAAACCACTTCCATCTCTCCATGGGACTCCTGCGGCTGCCTCCTAACTGGCCTAGAGGGTCTTCCCAGGCTTCCTACACTGCTCTCCACATTGTAGCCAGAGTGGTTATTTGAAGTGCAAATTTATTTATATCTCTCTGCTTCATCCCAAACACACATTTAAATAAACTCCTTTCAGAGGCCCATCAGGCCCCAGGAAGTTACCCACTCACGCCTTCAGTGAGCTTATCCTCCCCATCTCTGCTCCAGCTGCACTAGCTTTCTCTCTGTTCCCCAAAGAACCATGCCTCCCTCTGCCAGGGGCCTTTGCACACGACAGCCCCGCTCCTCCGACCACTCCTCCCTCCTCTTTTTGCTCGGTGAATTCCACTCATTTTTCAGCTCTTGGGCTTGACTGGCACTTCCAAGAAAGGTCTTCCTTTCAGGTTGAATCACCCTATTATGGAGGATCATTTATTTATTTATTTATTTATTGACAGAGTCTCACTGTCACCAGGAGCCAGGCTGGAGTGCAGTGGTGCGATCTCAGCTCACTGCAACCTCTGCCTCCCAGGTTCAAGTGATTCTCCTGCCTCAGCCTTATGGAGGATTATTAAAGTCAAAATTTTACATCAGTTGTGTGACTGATTAATTAGTATCTATTTTCCCCCACGAGAATGCAGGCTCCATGACGCTCTGTTGGCTCCATTGCTCATGAATGCTCCCCAGCACCTAGCAGAGTAGCCGGCACATAAGAGACTTTCCATAAAAATGTGTTGAGTAAATGACTAAGGATGGCGACAATGCAGGGGCACCCTCTAGGGCTGCTCATGTCAGAGGGTTAAGGGGGATGCCTGCAACAGAAGTACCCACTGCCCACAGGCCTTGACTCAACAAAGATTTATCAAAGGCCCAATAAGGGGACAGCTCCATTTGTGAGGCCACAACAGCAGGGGCAGGTGAGACCCTTCCTGGAGAGGCTTTGGTCTTGGTGCAGTGTACAGACAGACAAGGGCAGCTGCATGGAGAAGGCCACCAGACCTGTGAGCCACTGCATTGAGGCAGGTCCCCAACTGCTCTATCGCAGATTGATTGGGTGTTAGGTGGGGGCAGGATAGCGTGGGGGGACAAAGAGGAGTGACAGTGGAAAAGATCTTAGGCCACCCACAAGTGAAATGCCAATGGGAAATGGTTCAACAAAAGCTGCCCATGTGCAGGTGTCTCTACCATTTCCAAAATGCTTTTTCATTTGAGCCTTATGGTCACCTGTGAGTGAGGCAGAGTAGGGGTTGTCACCCCCATTTTACGGCAAAAGAAACTGCACTCCCACATACAGACATTTATAGGACATACCGTGTCATGCATGCTGCTAAGAGCTTTTGTATCCACGAGCAGTTTTCACCACACCTCTGTGAGGTGCTCCTGGGGAGGAGGTAAGGCACAGCAGTTCAGGGCCTGGCTTTAGATCCTGGCTCTACCCAGCTGTGTGTCCTTGGACAAGATACTTCCTCTCTGTCCCTCAGTTTGTTTATCTGTTTAACAATGATACTGTTATACTTATCTAGTGTTTTCCATGAGTCATCAGTATTTTACAAATAAACTCATTTAATCTTCGCGCTAATCTTAGAGAATAGAATTAACCTCATTCTCAGGTGAGGAAACAGGTGCTTGTCCAAGTGTCACAGCAAGTAAGCAGGAGCGCCAGGATATGAACGCAGGTGGTCTGTGCTCACGGCCACAATACTCCACTGCCTCACAGAATGGAGCAGTAACCATGCCCACCTCCCAGGGTGCTGCAAGCATTAGTTACAACGCCAAGGCCCTCAGCACAGCCCCTGGCCCAGAGCACACTCCCACTAAGTGTTCGCAGGTGCTCCGCCTGCCCAGGGATTCCCACTCATCGTCCTCCCTGCATCAGGAGACGGCACCATCATCCAGATGCTTGCTCATGCCAGAAACCAAGTCCTCTCAAGTCTCCTCTCCGCACCCAAATGCATCCAGCAGGATTTCTGGCGATGACATCTCTGATTCACCTCCTTTCCTCCTTCCCATCCACCTCTGGCTGTCATCTGATTGTCAGCAATGGTCTCCAGCTGCCCTCTCTCCTCCCCCTCCTCCCCCCAACACCCCATCCTTTCTCCAAACAGCTACCAGGGCCACCTTCTGAAAAGGCAAACCATTAAACGTCATTCCTGTGTAAAAGCCTCCAAACCACCAGCCCCACGGCACCGAGCCTCCAACACTTTACCTGCCTCTCGGATGTTTTCCCACCACGCTTCAGCCACAGGGCCTTTGCCCATCACCTCAAACGCACACTGCCCTTCTTGCCTAGGGCAGGAAGAACAATGGCCCTCAAAGGTTCTAATCTTCAGAGCCTGTTAATGTTGGTTTACAGGGTAAGATGGAATTAAGGTTTCAGATGGAATTACAGTTGATAATCAGCTGACTTGGGGAGAGACGGTTAGCCTGATTATCAGGGTGGGCCCAGTATAATCAGAAGGATGCTTATAAGTAAGACAGAGAGGCAGGAGAGTCAGTGTCAAAGTGATGAGATATGAAAAAGACTCCACCATTGCGGGCTTTGAAGATGGAGGAAGGTGGCCAGGAGCCAAGGAATGCAGAGATGCAGGCGGCCTCTCGAAGGGATTTTCCCTGTGACGGTTCATAGCAGATGTCAACCTGACTGGATTAAGGGATACCCAGATAGCTGGGAAAGTATTCCTTCCAGGGTACTGGAGAGGGTATGCCTATGAGGGTGTTTCTGGAAGAGACTGACATTTGAGTCAGTGGACTGAGTTAGGAAGGCCCGCCCTCAACCAGTATAATAGCACCATCCCATCGGCTGAGGGCCTGGGGCCTGCATGGAAAAGGTAGAGAAAGGCAAATTCTCTCTCTTCTGGAGCTAGGGCACCCTTCCTCTTCTGCCCTTGGAATCAGAACAACAAGTTCTCTGGCCTTTGGACTCTGGGACTTGCACCAGCTGCCCCTCCACCCCCAGGTTCTGAGGTTTTCGGCCTTGAGCTGAGAGTTACACTGCTGGCTGCCCTGGTGCCCAGGCCGTTGGGTGTGGGCTGAGCCATGCTACTGGCTTCTCTGCTTTTCCAGTTTACAGATGGCCTGTCGTGGAACTTCCCAGCCTCCATAATCATGTGGGTCAATTCCCCTAATAATTCCCGTGCCCACCATCTCCTATTGGTTCTATTTCTCTAGAGAATCCTAACTAATGCACTTTCCTGGAACCTCCAAAAAGGAATGCAGCCTGGCCTGGCCAGCACCTGCATTTTAGCCCAGTGATACCTGTTTCAGACCTCTGACCTACTAAGCTGTAAGAGAACAAATTTGTTCTAAGTCAGAGGTTTTATGATTTGTTACTGCAGCAAGATAAAACTAAAACACCAACTAAGGGCCTTCATACATGCCAATGAATAACCAAATGAACAAACCAACCCACCGAATCTCCAGTGCATCTTCCGCTCTGCCACGGCACCTTCCTACATGAGGAGTTCCGGTGTTCGGGGCACAGGCACCAGCATTCTGAATTCACTGTCCTCCTACAGCCCCCTGCCATCCATCAGTGACAACACCTAACATCTCATGGGGTAATAATTTATTTCATGTCTGTATCCTTGGCCCTTGAATGCTGGAACCTATTCCCCTCTGTATCCCCAACTCCTAGCACAGAGCTTGGCTATACAGAGGGAGTCAACATAGCACATCGGTACTAACAATGGCTCATGTGTTACCTGTTATCCAGTAGCGGACATCCACTGAACACTTACTGTGTGCCACCCACTGGGTTAGGCCCTTCACAAGCATTTAATCCTACATCAGCCCCTCGAGGTAGGTTACCATTATTATCCCTATTTTACAAGATGGAGCAATTGAATCCTGGAGGGTGAAATAACTTGCTCAAGGACATGGAACAAACAGCCAGCGGCAGCGACAAGGCATGATGGCTCAAGCCTATAATCCCAGAACTTTGGGAGGCTGGAGATGGGTGGATCGCTTGAGCCCAGGAGCTCAAGACCAGCATGGGCAACATTGTGAAATCCCATCTCTACTGAAAATACAAAAAATTAACTGGGTATGATGGCATGCACCTGTGGTCCCAGCTACTCGGGAGGCTTAGGTGGGGGGAATGCTTGAGTCCAGGAGGTGGAGGTTGCAGCGAGCCATCACACCACTGTCCTACAGCCTGGGTGACAGAATAAGACCCCATCTCAAAAAAAATGTAGTGGCAGAGCCAGGCAATGAATGCAAGAGGTTAACTCAGAGCTGCAGTCTTAACCACGACAGCAAACTGCCTCCTACCCAACCACCCTCTGAGGTAAGATCAGCCTCTCCTTTTGCCAACATTTGGGCTCTGCATCTGGCAGGTGGCAGAGCCAGTGTTTGAAGCCAGGGTCTGGCTGATTCAAAAAGCTTTGTCTCTTCCATCTCACCAGGCTGCTGTACTGTCTAATAAATGAACCAACAAAACATTGACCCAGCGCTTCCGGACAGCATGCGGCACACACAGAATCAAACGAGGATGGGCCGCTGCCCCGTGCCTGGCTCAGGAGGCCCATCCTTATGTCTGTTCCTCTTTGAAAATGAGAAATGTCCAAATTCCCACTCCCTGAAGGCTCAGTCTGCTAGAAGGAATGGATGACCTGCTTTAAAGCTGCCCCAGCAGAGCCTGGAGCCTTGGAAACATAAAAGAGGTGAAACCAGTTCTTTTATCCAAACTTTAAGAATTTTCTTTTTTAAAGAAAGAAACAGGTTTAAATGAAAACAAGAAAAATACCAATGCAAGTGGCAGAGAGATCCTGCAGGGCACATGGAGTGCAGGAATCTCCAGGTGCTGGTTTCCCATGGAGGTAATGCTATCTGAAATCTGCAAGTTGAGCCTTGATAATCACTGTCTAAAGTCTGCTTAGTGACATCTCTGTGTCCACAAGGGGACTTGGGTGATGGGTTTCAGAGCCTTTGGGGCTTACAGGGAGGCCCTCGGCCAAGAACAAGAACATTCCAGCAGGGCAGGGAACTTGTTTTCCAGGCAATGTTGTCATTTCTAGAGAAATGCGCTGTGGGTATAGACTGCTTGGGAAGACCATTTAGAATCATGTGGAACCAACTACATTTTCTGGTAGTTCTACATTTTCTAGTAGTTCTTGGAGCCAAAAGAGGATAAGCAAGATTTCCTGAGATTCCTTTCCTGGACTCAAGAAGGGGGCCTGAGAACTACTGACATTCATGGGCAGTAAAGGGCCCTGTTTCTTGTGCTGTAAAAGCATTTCAGTTAAGATTTAGAGATAAGCCAGTATTTATTTGTATGTATGCATTTACGTATTTTTAGAAATAGAGTCTCACTTTTCATCCAGAGTGCAGTGCAGTGATATAAGAATAACTCACTGCAGCCTCCAACTCCTAGGCTTAAGTGATCCTCCCATCTCAGCCTACCGAGTAGCTGGGATTCCAGATGTGTGCCACCACGCCTTGCTGATTTTTAAAATTTTTTTGTAAAGATAGGGTCTCAATATGTTCCCCATGCTGGTCTTGAACTCCTGGCCTCAAGTGATCCTCCTGCCTCGGCCTCCCAAAGTGCTAGGATTAAAAGCATGAGTCAGAGTGCCCAGTGGTGCCAGTATTTATTAAGCCCTTGTGCCAGATGTGATCACATATTTTATCTCATTTAATCTTACATTGCTACTCCCAGAAGCAAGTATTAAGCCCATTTTATAGATAAGAAAGCTGAGGTTCAGAGAGGTTCAGTAACAATCCCAAGGACACACAGCTAATAAACAGAAGGCCTGGATTCAAACCCAGGTCTGTCTGATTCCAATCTTTGCCTGTTAACCGTTCTTTTCTCAACCTCTCCCCACCTGACATCCATTCAGAAAATATTTACTGAGCATCTACTATGTACGCCATGTTCTAGTACACATGGCAGTCAACAAGACAGGGAAGGTCCTTGCCTTCATGGCCTCTCTACATCCTAGTGTGAGGAGGCAGACGGCAGCCAGCAGGAGAATTCTGAATGGTGACAAGCACTATGAAGGAAATTCAGGCAAGGTAAGGGGGTGGGGGGTAACTGAGTGGATGGGGTGGCCAAGAAAAGCCTCCCAGATAACAGCTGAGACCTTAGTAAATACCTGAAAAAACTGCTCCTCTTGTTTCCTATTTACAGCCTAAGAAATGCATTTGGCTTTTCTCTTTGTTCCTCCAGGCCCCCATTGGAAGAGATTCCAAAGTACATATTTTCTTTTCTTGGTTAGAAAAGCTTGCAAAACCCACTGATAAGGTCACCAGTTCATACCAGAAGAGAGAGTTCCAGAACAGTAAACAGACTGGCCTAGCCTTACAAATGCCACATAAAATAACTGAGGTCCTGGACTCATTCTTCCCAGGAAGCCAAGTAGCTGCCACCCCATAGGCACTCCTCGAGTTTGCATTAATCAGGCAGCTCAATGTGGGTTTTTTTTCATTTTTCTAGGTCTGTGATGATGGGTAATGTGTGGTGGCACTTCTGGATTCATAATAAGGGGATGGTGGTGTTTTCTCACTCCTACAATAATGAATTTCAGGGGACACTTAGGATATTTTCTTTGACAGTGCTGAGCCGAAGTGCTGTGTTCTTGAAAGGATTGTTGCATCTGTATTATAAAAGATAACCTAATCACATAACAAAGAGTAAAAGATCGAGCAATCTGATCTAAAAACCCTGAAATAGAATGCCGAAGAACAATTAGCTATGAAAATCAAAAGGCTGTAATCATGATGAACTCACGAAGGGGACAAACTAGGAGAGAAAGAAAACTCAGATTTTCAAGTTTCACTGCTTCTTTTTCTTTGAATTGTTTTGTGTCTTGAGATAGTCCTACTCTATTACCCAGCCTGGAGTGCAGTGGCCTCATCTCGGCTCACTGCAACTTTCAGCCCACAGGTTCAAGCGATTCTCCTGCCTCTCAGCCTCCTGAGTAGCTAGGATTCCAGGCACCCACGAGTTTGTATTTTTAGTAGAGACAGGGCTTCACCCTGTTGGTCAGGTTGGTCTCAAACTCCTGACCTCAAGTGATCTGCCCGCCTCAGCCTCCCAAAGTGCTGGGATTGCAGATGTGAACCACCGTGCCCAGCCTCTCTGAGTTGTTTATGGCCAAAATCAAAACTCACACAGGCCTTCAGATGGTGGGATTTTGAGATCTCTCCTCCCACCTCCCTCACATCCTCTCATCCTCCTCCCCAAGAACTGAATACACCTTCTCTAGGTCTGCTGCTCTGACTTCTAACATGACCAGGATTTTCTTTCCTAAGCTGCCTCCAGATCTGGGAATTCCTGCTGGGGCCACAGGAAATAGCAACTCCTGTCAGTGGGCAAAACAGACCCTGCCATAGGCAAGGCACAAATGAACCCATGGCCTATGACAGCTGTTTCAAAACCACAGAATTCCTCTTCCCTGCACTTGCTTTTGAGGTACAACTATGGGTGAGGGTGGCTCACTGGGACTCTTTCAAAATTTCAGAGACAGGCCCTTTCAGATTCTCCCCATAAAAGAAAGGCCTGGCAGAGATTTCTGTCAGACAGCCATATGTTCTGTATAAAGGAGGAAACCTTCAGGTCTTCTCAATTCTGAGCACAGCAGCTGAAAAAAATCTATTACATAAAACGATGTCAGTTCAGCTGCCAGTTGTAGGGGAGTGGGGGTCCTTTCCAGCTGCTGTTAATTAAACACCAAGTCTGCCTTTTCTAAGGAGAGTGGCTTCTACTCAAACTGCTGCCCTGAGAAGCTGCTCTTTTTGTCTTTTTCTGAGCAAGAGGAAGAAATTCCTCTCCCTTTCACTACGGACTTGGTGTTCCATTTATGAACCTGAGAAAAATGTGTGCTACCGTTTGCTCTCAGACTTGACTCCAGGTCTAGCAGGGACCACCTAAGAGGAGTAAAAAGATAAGGCTCATTAGCTGGAATTTAACGGCCCCTCTTCCTGGATGTGAAGTCACTAAGTGAGAAATGGAGTTGGGGATGAAAATGATGCAAAAAGATGGAGAACTGAAATGCAAAAATGCTTCCTGGGTGGTTAGCTATGGCTATTTAAACAATTAAAAGTTTAAACCCTCTTGAGGTCAGGGAAAGAGCCAGAAGAAATCAGAGGCATAATTCCTCTCTTCCTATGAACCCAGCAAAATTTTAAAATGCAAAGCATCTCTAAACAGCTATTTGATTAGAGGTTTTTCTTCCAACTAGGCTGTGATAATTAGCAAATGCCTGAGAGATGAGATTTAAATATGCCAATCAGTCCATCTCAAGAGTTTAGCATGAACAATGTGGAATGTAATTATCTTTAAGCGATAACCACTTTTGTGGAGTTACAGTCATAACTTGAGATCTGAAACCCAATAGATGACCTCTCCCCATGGCTGGAGCACCTGCTTTCCTGCTTTAAAAAAAAAAAAAAAAAAAAAGCAATGCCAAGTATTACCTGAAAATTCCACTAGTGTGACCTTTAAAGAGAATGATTTTGAGTACTTCTGGTGATAACTCTGCCACCATTTCTTCTACTAATGGGCCATTTTCAAAATCAGCAGGATGATGGAGATAACCCAACTTCACAGAGGGGCAAACAGACTCTACCTGCAATATCTAATGCCCTATTTTCTCCATCAGTGATCATTTCTTATGTTGGAAATCATCAAAAACCTAAAGACTCCCAACTTCTCGTGTCTCGTGTGGTCCACAGGGGTGTGCAAAACGGGTCTCGAAGCAGAGATTGGTCTATAATGGGACAGAGCATTTCCAAAGATGACAGCAGAATGCAGCTAACTATTTGGAAGCATTTTTCTGTATTGCTACCAGGGAACATTGCATCGTGAAGAACCACTTGGGTTAAAATTAAGTCTTTTTGAAGATGTAGGCTGTTATTACACTGAGTCCATTTTTCACCCCATAGATTGGGCACTCTCAATTCTTAAAACAGCCTTTTATAATATTGTGATGGCAAAATGGCTAAGAGAGAGGAAGGTATCACTTCTACCTCCTGTAACTACAGAGACGTGTGTACGTGCGTCTCAGGCACAAAGAGATGTTACCAGGCAACATTACAGAAATGAATAACATTGATAATCCATTCCATAGTAATAGCCTCTATAATTAAAGATTACTGCAAATACAATAGATCCTAACACAAATGGAAATAATGAAGAGACATGACCCTCTCTCTGCCTCTTTATCAGAAACTGTTTGTACATAGGCCGTGCACTTTCGTGGGAATGGAGGGGCCTATAATTAACCACCTGCCAGAGTTGGTGGCCAAAACCCTAACCAGGCCAGCAGTTTCTTAAGTTCTCACAAGTGATAATTAAAGCCGCCAGCCTCGCTTGTGAGGTCTGCTCTCAACTGAGCAGTACATATATTTGTTGGCATGTCTAACAGTGACGGATTTTCCAAGTAGCATTGGCTGGAGACTGGGCCGCCAGCACACCCAGGCGTGTGATAAGTGCCTCCTTATATGAACGCCTTGAGTCACAGCCCCCACCCAGTGAGTCTTCCCGATTTCTTTTAATCGAACAATGCTTTGCAATTTCAGCTCCATCTATCAGATGCTTCCATTGTCTGCTAACAGAGTTTACAGAATCCTATTCCCCCGTCTGTAGCCAAGACCAAGAAATCTTCTGTCATGCCTGTATGTCCGAGAACATTTCAGATGCACTGTAAACTCAACTTGAACTCTGTCCACCATTGGCTGCTGGGCTGTAAAAGTGCCAAGAAGGCCTTTAATTCATAATTAGATGTTGGCTAGACAAATTGTCTTGTCTCCAGCACCTTTGCCTACCACTATCGTATGGCAGAATAATGTTCAATGTGGGGATACACGGAAAGTGAGCACTCTCCTGGGAAGAAATGTTTTGCAAAATCTATTTCCTTGACAACTGTTTTCCAAGCAAATTCTAGTACTGTAAGGTTTTTTTTTCTCCATGATTTTGAACTATTCTGGTGTCTAAAAATCAACATTGCCAAATGCCTCGTATGAAAAAAAGGGATTAAAGTAAAATAATAATTTAAAAACTGAACTTGCAAGGCTGAACATTTTAAAAGCCAGGATTGGCTACTTTTTGGGGTGGTAATGAGCAGCATAGGGTTGCTACTAGGGCTCAGGTCCTCCAACACAGGCGACCACAGAGAGTGTGGAGGGCAGATGGGCTGCGATACTGGGCCCCTCTACCCAGAATAACCCAGTCTCTATGGGGAATGCAGCCCAATCCCTGGTCATTCCCTTCTCGGAGGCTTAAAGAAGCATCAAGAAGAACCCTATCAGCCCCAGGAAGGACTAAGTCATGTTCCTTTAAATTCATATAACCCTTGGTTTTGTGAAATAAGCCCAATTTCAAATATTCTGCCCCATTATCAGACAATGTGTCAGACACCGTGTTCTAACTTTTTGTTTGGAAAATGATCTTATGGACTTGGTGGACCTCCTGGGTATGAGAAGAAGCTGTAGGGCCAGGACAGAGCAGTGGTATAGAGTGCGACCACCCTCTGCTCAAGTGGCCCTCTCCCTCATGACTTCAACAGAATTGTCAGCTCAGCTCTATGCAGGTCATGGCAAACCCAGACACTTTTGTACATACCCATCTCCCCATTCATCCCACCGTGCCCCCGATACAGTAATTCCCTGCCCCCATATCTGCGGTTTCACTCTCCACAGTTTGTTACCCACAGCCAACCAAGGTCCAAAAATAGGTGCATACAGTATAATGAAGTATTTTGAGAGCAAGAGAGACCACGCTCACATAATTTTTATTACAGTAGATTGTTATAACTGTTCTATTATTCTTGTTGTTAATTTCTTACTGTGCCTGATTTATAAAAGTAAACCTTATAGTGATATATGTATAGGAAGAACATAGTATATATAAGGAAGTATTATCCACAGTTTCAGGCATCCACTGGGGGTCCTGGAACATATCTCCTGCAGGTAAGGGGGACTACGGTATTACACAGTACAGCCCATATGCCAAGAACAGCACTAGATATTGGGGCTATAGAGGAACAAGAAGTGTGCCTGCTATGGGGATCACAGGTTTTATTTATTTTTTAAAACACAGTTTTTAATAGAGACAATCTTACTGTGTTGGCCAGGCTGGTCTCGAACTCCTGGGCCCAAGCAATCCTGCCTCAGCCTCCCAAAGTGCTGGGAGTACAGGAGTGAGCCACCATGTCCAGCTGGGATCACTTTAAAAGCAGAGTTCTTGATTTGGAATTTATGGATGGGCTTTACAGAACCATGTTTGTGCGTATGCGCGCATGTGTGCATGCCGTGAGCATTATTCTGGGGAGGAGGGTCTGTATTTTTTATCAGGTTAGCAAGGAGTCTGTGACACAAGAAAATGTTAAGAATCACATATAAGCTGTAATGTAAACTGCTGTGCTCTGTTCTAGAGGTCTCTCCATAGAGGAATATGAAAAGGCTATGCAATGGAGGTGCTGT
The DNA here is from genome assembly GCF_049354715.1 of Callithrix jacchus. Taxonomy (NCBI): domain Eukaryota; kingdom Metazoa; phylum Chordata; class Mammalia; order Primates; family Cebidae; genus Callithrix; species Callithrix jacchus. Next base: position 62,295,790 of record NC_133508.1, on the reverse strand, counting down.
CTGGCCGCACCTGGACAAATGCTGAGGAATTTGGATTCACTTGCCTGATGTCAAAAAATGAAGGTCCGTTCTCCAGGACGTCCCTGAGCCCTCTCACACCAGCTTCTTCCTCCACACTCACTCTTCCCTGTATTCAACAAGGTTTTCCTGAGCACTTCCTTGTGCCAGGCCCTGTGAACAAGACAGACATGGGTTCCTGCCCTCCCGGAGTTGACATCTCGTGAGAGAGACAGACATCAATCAAACACACACACAGATGCAGAATTATAAACTGAGGTCAATGCTAAGTGAGAAGACAACAGAGAGAGAGAAGACTGACTACCTGCAAGGTCCTGATGACTCCAGAGACAGAAAAGGCTTCCGGAGCATTCCAACCACTGTTTGCTGGTCAGCAATCTGGAGTATAAACTGTCCCCAGTTTAAAAATTTCTCAAGGGGTAGATCATTTGGCTTTACAGTTTATAAAGCTTGTAGCACCTGACATGGGGCAGGACTTGTATTTGCAAAACAAATAGATAAGGGAAAGAGCAGGTTATCCTGTGATATGCCTTTCGTTAAATATTGTTAACCCCTTGCAGGTGCAAAGGCTTCATCTCATATCTCCTTCAACCCCACACACAGCACTGAGAACAACGAACAAATCATTACATTGGGAAGAGACATCCCATTTTCACAAACTGTAATGAAACTGGCTGCTTCCTGCTTCCCGCCTGTCTCCCACAAAGCTGGGCCTTAGTCTCAAGATCCCAGCCATGCACACACCTGTGCTCAGACCCCCCCACTCAACCTAAGCCTCGTCTCCTTTGAGGTGAAGTTGAAAGATGCGGCCACAATGGAGGCAGAGCTCATCCTCGGTGGGGGAGAGCAAGACACAGAGAAGGACATTTGTGCACTGAAGAAAAGAGGGAAGAGTTTGAAACTTCACGCCATGAAGTTAACATATTTATTTTCCTCTAACTCCACTAGAACAGAATTTGTATTTTGTGTCTGTCTTCTTCATTGCTGTATCCCTGGTGCCTGGCACACAGTCCACACTGGATACTTATTGGTTAAATAAATGAGTCAGTGAATGAAAGGGGACTCAGGCAAGACAGTAAAAGGAAACAGTCAGGAGCAAAGGCATAGAGGTGATGAAATACATTGGGCCACGCCGCATGTCTACACCCAGCCGTATGCGGTTTAACAACCAACCCTCCCTCTCTCCATGCAGCTCCAACATGGGCACTGGTTGATATTTTCCTGTACCTTAACAAATAAAACAGAAATTAAAATAACTCAGAATTTCATATGTTTGTCAATGATGTGAGACACTTCTTTGCTGAATTGGATGGTAAGTTTTAAATACTGTCATTTGCAATCACACACTTTTGGCCGGGCATGGTGGCTTACACCTGTAATCCCAGTACTTTGGGAGGCTGAGGTAGGAGGATCGCTTGAGCACAGAAGTTCAAGATCAGGCTGGGCAACATGGTGAAACCCCATCTCTACAAAAAATAAAAAAATTAGCCGGGCATTGTTGTGAGCACCTGTGGTCCCAGCTACTGAGGTGGGAGGATTCCTTGAGTCCAGGAGTTTGAATCTGCAGTGAGCCATGACTGCACCACAGCACTCCAGCCTGGGTGAATAGGGTCTGTCTCAAAAAAAAAAAAAAATGTGTGTGTGTGTATATATATACACACACACATATACACACACACACGCACACATTTTTAAGTTTAATCTGCATTATTAACATTCTCGCTACCACTTTTCTAAGTTTAGACAATTATCAAAACACGAAATCAAGCCCTAATTTATAATGTTTGCCAATTTATGTGGCAAACAGAAACATTCCTATGATGGCTGATTTAGCGCTACCAACATATCACTGAACATGGATCTGGTGTGGGCTGCGATGTATCATCATATGTAGATGCAACAGGTGTATACAGAAAATGATAAAATATAATAAAATAACTAGGAAGGGATGGAGTTTTGAGTACTGGCTACCCGTTTTTAATTAACTGTAATTTTATATAATTTGTTTTTAAAGAATGGCTATTAACACTTGGCACACAACATTTCTGAAAATTTAACAACTGGCTCTCAGGAGTTGTCCCCGAGTGCATCCTACAGGCAGACCAAAGTCCTTGCTTTGGGCACTGGCAAAGCCAGAGTCCAGGAGATTCTGCTTCAATGGACTCACCCAGGACTTCACAATCAGAAGTGCTAGAAAGAAGCTATGTCAATGTTTGTACAACATGTAACTTTTATCATGAAAAAAGAAAGATTTCTTTTGAATTATATTTTAGGCTTCCTAATCTCCCCCAGGTTTAGGGATTCTAAAAGTCATGTTCTGGCTGCATCCCAGGCCTGCTCAGTTCCTGGAGGGAAGAGCCTGAAAAAGAGGCAGCCAGCACTGTGCTTTTTACGTAAGAGAGTACGTAATGTAAGTAACTGGAGCCTGAGGACCAAACCAGCAGCTCCCTGCAGGTCATCCAGGTGAGAGGTAATTTCCAAGTCTGAGGTGAGGGTGTGGGGCAGAACCAAGGCTTCTCCAGAAATAGACCTGTAAGCTACATTGACTCCAGGGAGTGTGGGGAGACAACTCTGGAGACAAGCCACCTAGAACAAAGCAGCCCTGACTCTGAAGGCTTCCCGGGATGCTGGCTCAGCCACAGGACAAACCAGTCCCCAACCCATGTCCCAGGTGGGTGCAGCTGTGCTTAGATTAGGGAACATCCAAGGCAAGCAGGCGCCTTCACAGCTCCAGTCCTTCCTCAGCCCTGCAACAGCCTCCTGCTCTTCCCAATGCATCCCCTCTGGGCAGCAGGTTCAGGCCTGATGCAAGGGCGTCTGGCAGGGCCAGAGCTGCCGATGCTGCCGCTGCTGCTGGCCAAGACTGAAAAATGAAGACTGCAGGCAACAGAAGCAAGGAGGACAACCCCGCTCAGCTTCTGTGTGTGTGTAAAGTTTGATAGAACTGCACAGGCTGGGGGCGTCTGGGGAAATAACTAAGTGGCAATCGGCTGAGCAGCTTGGAGGAACTTCAAAAAAGACAGAATATTAAGAGATGAGTTTCGGGCAGGGCACGGTGGCTCACGCCTGTAATTCCAACACTTTGGGAGTCTGAGGAGGGCTGATCACTTGAACTTATGAGTTCAAGACCAGCCTGGGCAACGTGGTGAAACCCCCATCTCTACATAAAATACAAAAAAAAAATAGCTAGGCATGTTGGCATATGCCTGTAGTCCCAGTTACTTGGGAGGCTGATGTGGAAGGATGGTTTGAGCCTGGGAGACAAAAGATTGCAGTGAGCTGAGATGGTGCCACTGCACTCCAGCCAGGGTGATAGAGCCAGATCTCATTTAAAAAAAAAAAGCAGCAACAGCAGCAGCAAGTTTGGATGAACAGCCAGGCTGTCTCCTTACGAGGCTCATTCCAAGTCTGGGGCCACCTACCTTCACTCCCCATGAAGCCTTGAGTCCCCTCCCACTCATGCTAGCCCTCAGGGTCTATGGTTTGGGATAACCAAGGGCTCCACTCTAGAGTCATATCCTGGCTCTAGGTTCACAACCTGGCACTGCCGCTTTCAAGTTGTGTAACTCTGGGCTGGCTGCTAAACACCTAGGCTTGCTGACCTGGAACTCAGCAGAACCGTCTCCTGGGACCACTGAGAAGGTGAACAGCCTATGGGAAAGGCCCTCCCTCTGCAGCAGTCACTGAGTCTCAGATTTGAATTACTAACGTCTGCTAGGCCACCCCTCGAGGGACCAGGGGATCCCAGAGAGCAGGAAAGGTGGTCTCATCTTCAGACAGGCCAAGGCCAGGGGGCAGGGCAGCAGGCAAGGAGATAGTGTCAAGCACCACAGAGCCTTGGCTGGAAATGCTTAGGTGGGTGAGCCCTGACAGTGGGCAGCGGTCCAGCTGGTGGATCAGGCTGTGTGTGTGTCCATCCACTTTCTTCCATCCACACACAGGCTCAGCCTGGAGTTCATTTCCCTGGGGCCTCAGTGCAGAGCGAGCGACTTACTAAGAGTTAGTTACATGGGTGTTTTCATCCTAGTGAGGATGATATATGCAAGGCGGTGGTAGCCGGTGATAACTTACTGAGGCCAAAGCCCCCATGGGTAACAGGGCATGACACAAGGTTCCCAAGTTCCCAGGGCCTGTCGTCTTGTTTGTCTATGGCTCCTGCTGTATCAATCTCCTTTCTGTGTTTGTCAAAGGGCAGCACCCAAACCCCCAAATGGAACATAAATAGAACTGAAGATCAACAAGCTACTATATTCTCAGCACAGTGAGTGTGAAGCCCTTAGTCTTAAAGTGACAAATGGGTAGGAAATTATTTCTTGCTAAAGAATAATGAAGAGCATAAATTGTTTCTGTGTGCGGAAGATTCACTAGAAAGTAGGCACCTCCAGCTGCAAGAGGAAGGCGCCACCACTTCAAGCCTCATGGCTATGCTTCATGGCTTTCCCTCACTTCAACACCCCTACCCTGCTGCACCCTGGCCAAAGTCTGGCCTTATAACCCCTGACCTTCCTTCTCCCCAACCTCTGGGGAAGAGGCATGGGGGAGGGCAGTCGGCTCAGGCTGGAAGTTCCTTTACTCCTAGAAAAGGGTTTTCAGGACCCAGAACTGTCCCCTGGGTAATGGTGAGCATGGTGGTGACAGGCTCTCCTTAGAAGGCTGAGAGTCTGGGGTCCATTTTTCAACTGGACCCCAGGCAGGAGACCTTTCCCCTGCTTAGTTAAGAACCACGGTTGGTCTCTCTCTCTTCATCTCTCTCCCCTCCTTGAATAGCAAACCTAAATAGCAAGGTGATAGCCTGAGCAGGACCCAACAAGTGTCTTCTCCTTTCGTCTGTACTTCTAACAGCACTTTCAAATGAACCACTGCAATTAAGCACAGCCTGACGTACAGAAAAAAGACACACAGAAGATTAGCTACAGAAGGTAGAGACCCTGGAAGAAATTCAACTCTCAGGCTTACTTATCCAAACATGATGCTGACCCTGTAACGTTGAGGAAAGTATTTCAGCGAACACTTCAGCAAAGCCCTATCAAAGCAGGCAAGTCAGCAGCTCCAGGGCAGGTGCCAAATGTCTCCGTGGCCATGTTATTAAACTATGTCTTTAAAAGTACGTGATAGGCCAGATGCAGTGACTCACACCTATAATCCAGCACTTTGGGAGGCCAAGGCGGGCAGATCACTTGAGGTCAGGAGTTCGGGACCATGCTGCCCAACATGGTGAAATTCTGTCTCTACTAAAACTACAAAAATTAGCTGGGTATGGTGGCACACCTGTAGTCCCAGCTACTTGGGAGGCTGAGGCAGGAGAATGGCTTGAACCCAGGAGGCAGAGATTGCGGTAAGCCGAGATCAGGCTACTGCACTCCAGCCTGGGCAACAGAGCAATACTCCGTTTCAAAAAAAAAAGAAAGGAAAAAGATGTGATAATCCCAATCCAAGACACACATCAGCTTTTGACTGCTAGACTATTTGGGGCCCTCCCAAAAAGTGGAGGCAGCTCCTGAGAGCCCTGAGTCCGGGGCCCTCACTCTCTCCCGGACCCACAGCCCTGGGGGAGTTATTCCACACTGTCAGCCTCAAGGACAAGACTTTTCTTCTTTAAATCAAACTGCAACAGGAGAAATAGAGGTTTTGGGGCAAAAGTGAATTTCTTTGCAGGCTCTTATTAATCTCCAGAACATATCCCTGAGGAAAAATTGGCTTTTTTTTTTTTGGAAGAAAAAAGGAAGGATTTCATCCAATAGACTTGCAAGTCAGTACTCCTAATCAGAGGCCGGTAAGAGACACAAGGAGAGAAACCAGAAGCTGGAGAGGGATGTGGGAGGAAGAGCCTGCCGTCTAACCAGCTATACTCTGCCCCAGGCATCCATCATCTTCTATCCCCGAGGGCCAGAGGAAAGGACCCGGGAACAGTTTTCCATTTGTGCTTGTCAAACTCAGCTCACTCCCTTGAAGCCAAGAAAAGAGATTTAAACTATAAGTGTCAGCCAGTTCCCTGTAACTAAACTAGTTATTTGGTATTTTGAGAGCAACTGAGAACAGTAATTACAGAGGCAAGGAGAAGGGCTCATTTCTTCAGTTCGCCCTCACCTTGCAGAAGGGGCACTTTAACCCTGCAAGAGCAGTGCTGGACAGCAGAGCCTCTCCCAGACACCCATGGACTCTAGGAGCTGAGTGAGAGGCTGCAGCAAGGGAGGTGGAGATCAAGTTTTATTCCCACATTTTGAAACTCAGACTTGAAGTTGAAAGGACTTGTCCGAGATCACACAATAAATAAATTCTTTACTTAGTCCATGATCTCAGGGAGTGAAGGAGGCTAAAGCTTGAAACTGGAGATATGGCCTCAGTTTTGCTTTTGTTTTTAAAAAGCACAAGTGCACAAGACGGTTTATTTCAAACCAATAAAGACCTGGTTCTTTTTAAAACCACTTCAATTATCAGAGGACAGCATGTGTTCCAGTGAAAGCCACAGGAGTTTGGAACCATGGGAAATTTACAGCCTAGGCCAGGCACGGTGGCTCACGCCTATAATCCTAGCACTTTGGGAGGCCGAGGCAGGCAGATCACAAGGTCAGGAGATTGAGACCATCCTGGCCACAATGGTGAATCCCCATCTCTACTAAAAATACAAATATTAGCTGGGAGTGGTGGCACATGCCTATAGTCCCAGCTACTCAGGAGGCTGAGGCAGGAGAATCACTGGAACCTGGGAGACGGAGACTGCAGTGAGTCGAGATGGCACCACTGCACTCCAGCCTGTCAACAGAGTGAGACTCCATCTCAGAAAATAAAAGAAAAAAAGGAAAGGAAAGAAAATGGACAGCAAACATGAGTAGGTTGCATTCCATTCCACAGCATCTGCCATCAAGGCAGCCTTCCCAGTGCAGCCACACGCAGATGAAAGGAAAAGCCTGCTAAGCATAAAGAAAGGACAGTTATTTGGAGAAGAGAAAAGCTTCTTCAGCAACAGCTAAGTCCTGGGACCTGGCAGGCTTGGGGGTGAGCACTCACTCAGTGCGGGACAGTTTCCTTGATTAGGGGCCTGGATCTTGCTCAGCAGCAGCAGCTCAACGGTCCCCCCACCCCAAAATAAAAGTCAGAACTGCTTTCCTTTTACAAAGCCTTACCCTTTGGAAGGAATTAGGTGCCTCGTGGATCAGTATAAGTCTGGGGTCCTCTAAGACCACAGGCTCTACATAAGACTTCGTCTTTGATAGATCTTCATCTAGAAGGAAAGCTGTGTCTAAGAAATGAAAGCCAAGGCTCTGGTAGGGGGAAGGAATTTGTCCATAATTACACAGCCCAGGAGCAAGGATAAGTGACTCTAGGTTCTTGGGCTGGGGGATGAAGGGCTCAGGCTGACCCATCCAGGTGATGATGCTTCTATAACCCTGGGAGTTCCCAAACCTGTCTCACTGCACAGCCAGGAATAGGTCAGGCTTTCCAAATCCCAGCACTGCTGACATTTTGGGCCAGATAATTCTTTGCTGCGGGGGCTGTCCTGGGTGCTGTCTGATGCTTATCAGCTTCCCCAGCCCCTACCCACTAAATGCCAATAGCATCTCCAGTGTGGCAGCCAAAAACATCTTGAGAAACTGACCTTTGACTCCCCTAGGGGAGCAAAAGTAGCCCAGTTCAGAACTGGAGAAGATAGATGGGAAGTTTCAGAGTGAGCTGCTTTCCGTTCCCACCTGGCCCTGCTCTGCCCTCCCAAACGTGCCTGATCCCCTGCCCTCTAGGGAAGAGCTGGGCCACTCGGCAAACTTCCTGCAGAAGCCAGACTTATGAGGAGCCAAGGCCAAACCACAGCAACCTAGTTCTGGGGAATGCGGTTCCTAAGACCAATGCCCTCTGTGATGTGGCCCCTCAGCCCAGGACACCAATACCTACTAGGTCTGAGAGCATTCAGAAAAATCAGGGAATCCGTGGAGCTCCCCACGCAAGAAGCCACAGGTCCTCCTCCAGGAGGAGGGATAACAAGACACCTAATTTGACTTAGGGGCACACCTCCAGGGTGGGATAACAAGACATCTAATTTGACTTAGGGGCACATAAGTAGTCAGTCACACAGCACAACACAAAAAGATGGTTCCCTATAAGGGGACCTAAAAGGGACCAGCAGTATTGGGAAATGGTTGGGGGTTTCAACAGAAGAATGATAGCCAAGCATAGTGGCTCACCCCTTTACCCCAGCACTCTGGGTGGCTGAGGCAGAAGGATGGCTTGAGCCTAGCAGTTTGAGACCAGCCTGGGCAACATAGTGAAACTCCACCTCTTCAACAAATTAATAAATTAACCTGGCATGATGGCATGTGCCTGTAGTCCCAGATACTTGAGAAGCTGAGGTGGGAAGATGGATATGACATGCCCAGGAGGACAAGACTGCAGTGAGCTTCAATTGTGCCACTGCATTGCAGCCTGGGCAACAGCGAGACCTTGTTTCAAAAAACAACAACAACAAAAAAAAAAACCAGCCTGGATGTGGTGGCTCACACCTCTAATCCCAGCACTTTGGGAGGTCAAGATGGGCAGATTTCTTGAACTCCCGAGGCCAGGAGTTTAAGACCAGCCTGGGCAACATGGCGAGACCTCATCTCTACAAAAAAATACCAAAAAGTTAGCCAAGCATGGTGGCGCATGCCTGTAGTCCCAGCTACTCTGAAGGCTGAGGTGGAAGGATTGCTTGAGCTTGGGAGGTTCAGGCTACAGTGAGCTGTGATCACACCACTGCATTCTAGCCTGGGCAACAGAGCAAGATCCTGTCTCAAACAAACAGAGGGGTGACAATAAATCCAACATTGATTAAACACCTCCAATGTGCCAGGCACCCTGCTGAGCACTGCAACCCCGAAGATGTTCCCATTGTCACCCATTGTTACTGAGGCAGAGGGTGAGTAACTTCTGCTCCGGGCCCACCATGGATTCTTGCATGTCGATGGTAGGGCACCCACACTCTGCTTCAGGAGGAAGCAACCTCATGCCAGTGCCAAGACCCACCAAGGCAGGGAAAAAGATGACACAGCTTCAGGTGGGCACCAGGCTCCAACCTTTGCTAACCAGCCATGCACCACAGGCTGCCAGCAACTCAGCCCCATGCCCGACTGGGTGCTGGGGGCCTCCAGCTTGTGAGTGGGAAGGGCTGGCACCAGCTGGAACAAAACTTGAGAACACATTTGCAGAGTCTCACTTCCCGGGAGAGCGCCATGGCCGCACTGAGCAGACTCCTTGGCAGCAAGTGATCCTTACAAGAGTTCCAGCGTCACTTGGAGAAGCCATTTGTTTCCCAACAGCAACCAGGAAGGCAGCAGCTGTCTTGCCCAGGAGTCCCTCCTGCTTCCTGGACCTCTGGTCAGGGAGGCCTCTTCCAGGAGCTACACAGGCCTTCGGGGCCTGACATTCGGCAGCAGGGAGGCTCCTCAGCTTAGACCCCAGAAGAAGAGTGTCCATACGTGTTCTCAGGAAGTGACTGAACGGCTTGGGGTCAGACTTTTAGCAGTCAGGAGCTGCTATGAAGAGGCAAACAGAAAGATCAAGCACTTGGCTTCGAGTGGCCATGGCTGGGCAGCAGGACAGGCCCACTGGGCTCCCAAACTACTACAACCCCTGCTCAGGCCAGTGTCCAGCCCCAGCCGGCAGGCAGCGGGGTCTTCTCTCCACCTTCACAAGCACCCATTATAGTGACAGGAACATGTTGCTAACACCTCACATGGGGCAGGACTTAGTTGCTTTTCTAAACCTTACAACCTATCAGTCTGAGGAAACACCTGAAATCAGCCTGAGATGCACAGATTTTTCCCATGAGGAACACCTTATTTCTTTTCTAACATTTAACCTCAGGCCACAGCCACGGTGGGGATTACAACACCTTTGAACAGGCCAGAAGGACCCATGTGTGGTTACAGAATAAGCACGCTCATTCTGAGCACCTGCTCAGTGCGAGGGCAGAGGGGCACAGCACTGGTCTCCCTGCAGACAGCATTTGACTCTAAGAAAAGAATTTTCACCTTGGGTCATGGCCCTTTAAACAAAGGAAGGGCTGGATATTTCTTTTCTTTTTTTTTTTGAGACAGTCTCACTCTATCATCAGGCACCGGGCTGGAGTGCAGTGGCACGACCTTGGCTCAATGCAACCTCTGCCTCCCAGGTTCAAGCAATTCTCCTGCCTCAGCCTCCCGAGTAGCTGGGACTACAGGCGTGCACCACCACGTCCAGCTAATTTTTTTTGTATTTTTACTATAGACAGGGTTTCACCATGTTGACCAGGATGGTCTCGATCTCTTGACCTCGTGACCCGCCCGCCTTGGCCTCCGAAAGTGCTGGGATTACCGGCGTGAGCCACCACACCCGGCCTGGATATTTCTTTTAGATGACTTGGTCCACAGCACTGGGCTGCTGCTTCCTTCCTGCCTGTTACACACAACCTGGGCAGAATGGGAACAGGAATCCGTCCCACTCATAGCACTTGCACGGCAATGAGCAGTCCAGGCGCCATCAACGAGGCAGTGAGCTTGAGAGAGGCTTGGAAGGGAGCTGAAGAGCTGTGCAAGGCCAGCGCAGGCCAGGACCAACTAGGCACCTCCTGTCCCTCACTCAGAGCACTCTGTCTTTCTGGCCAGCTAAGCCTGGTCACTATCAGAAGTCTCTGGCCAGGGCCAGTCTGCCTGCTTCCTCTCTGGAACAGAAGAAAGGGTGGCAGAGGATTCCCCACTGGTGCTCTAGAATTCGGCTGCAGCCACCCAGTCCTCACCACCTGCTGATTTCCAGGACATCTGCTCAGTTGATCAGCGGCCCCCATTCTGAGTGTCCACCCAGTGGGAATCTCTCCCATCAAGCTTCCATTTACTTACCCTCTTCCTTCCTCCTAAGCCAACCCCCCCCAGGTCTCCTTGGAGGAGCTCTTATTTACTGAATGAATTTTTAAAAAGTTGAACAATAAGCCTGGATAAGAGCAATAAAGCCTCCCTTTAGCCTTTGCCATTAAAACTGATTTGAAATAGGAGAGCTAGATTTTCAGGTGAGAATTACAGGGTGTGTGGATTAGGGAGACAACCAAGTCTCCTTCATTCTCCTTCCATAAGGACTAAATTGATATTTACTCTCACAAGCCAAAGGCGAAAGGGGGCAGCCAGCTCTCCTAACAGCCATTTACATATCCAAGTTTGGTAGATTTATTGGTGTCTAAAACAGCAGAAAGAATGAGAACACACTATGTCAAAGCTAAGTTCTCTATTATCCCAAATAGAGTTTACTATTGTTAAAAGCCCTGTCCTTTGCTGCAGAGGAGATTTGGTTAGGCCATGGAGAGGCCACAGAGTTAAGGAGAACATGCCTGGCCGTGCTGTCTCTGTGGGGGTGAGAGGGGGTCATGAGTTCCACAAACAGGCCCCAAAATAACCTCAGAACAACCTCAGAAGCAACAGCTATTCAGAAGTAGACTGGAGCAGTGGCTACCTGCAGCAGCCTCAGCAGAGAAAACCCTGGACACTGATTTGGTAATAAAAGGCTCTGAACCCCTACGAAGTTGCTGGTATGATTCCCTCAGCTCTTGGTCAAATTTACACACATTCAATAAGGTCACAGCCTAGCCATGAGCCAGATGCCTCCTGATTAATCCCTTGAGGGCCAGTGAAATAAACACTGGGTAAGAAACAATGTTAAGGACCTGATTTATAAAAGCAAGAAGGACATTGTCTTTTGGCAGAAATGACCTGCTGCTTGACCCACAGTAAGTGGAGACCTACAGGCCCCAGTCAGGGGTGCAGAGCTGTTGACAGGCAGGTGTCCAGAATTTATAGCCCCTGCTTTGAGAGTCAGAAGCTGGGTCTGTGCCCCCGCCCCCACCCCACTTTGGCAACTCAGTCAGGCCAGTGGCTACAGGTCTTCTTGAGAGCCAGTACAGTCATGGACAAGATGGAGCATCCTAGGGGTTTCGATACTGAAACAAGGCCAGGCCAGGCGCGGTGGCTCACACCTGTAATCCCAGTACTTTTCGGAGGGTGAGACAGATGAATCACTTGAGGCCAGGAGTTCTAGACGAGCCTAGCCAACATGACAAAATCCTGTCTCGACTAAAAATACAAAAATTAGCCTGGCATAGTGGTGCACACCTGTAATCCCAGCTACTTGAGAAGCTGAGGCAGGGGAATTGCTTGAACCCGGGAGGCAGAAGTTGCAGGGAACAGATTATGTCACTGTACTCCAGCCTGGGCAATAGAGTGAGACACTATCCCCAAAAGAGAAAAATAACTGCTACCCAGCCCCCAAACTAGGGAAAGGCAGCCCAATGACCCAGTCAAAGGGTCTACTAATATGGACCAAGGATCCCCTCAGAGATTGCTGGTAAAGTCCAGAAATCCAAGGACCTCATTGCCCACAGAAAGGCTCAGTCAAGAAAGTCAGAGGACAAGTGAAAATAGAGTGAGGGTGAGGATCAACCTGAGCCTGAGCTGGGAAGACCAGAGGCATGCAACCAGACTTAAGTCCCACACTGTGGACTCACACCACCATTAAGAAACCGTGGGATTTCCAACACTGAAAAAGAGCCTTCATTTTGGCCTGCTCTAGATGCTGTCACATCATGCCCTTGTCACAAAGACAAAAGCTCTGGTGGGAAACACAAAGCCTCTTCAGAAGCCCTATTCAGCCTCCACTTGCCACAGAGAAGTGGTGCCAGGAGTTCTTCTGAGTCCTCGTGGGTGGCAAGTGCTAGACAGTCCTGGAAGGTACACTTTCTAAGCTTATAGGTGCAAACCCAAATCAAGGAAGACCTGGTGTCCTTCCTGGTGCGTGCTGGGCATAAGGGTTAAGAACAATGCTTGTGAAATTCCTAAGGAAATATGAGAGACCCAGTCCTGCACACTGATTTGCCTTCCCCTGTTCAGCTGCTGAGAGGAAGTAGGAGACAGGTAGTCAGGGAAGAATGACAGTTTGGAGATTAGCGTGATGACAATTAGCCAAGTTCTGCTCTGCTTCTCTTTACAAAGAAAACTTCCTTTCTCTCTGCTCTTGGAATGCCATGTCAGAAGAGAGACATTTCCATGGCAACCACATACACATTTGGTGATGTGTCACTAAATTTGTGTGTGCACAAAGGCACATTAGGAGATTTTTTGAATGTATAAGAGAAATAGATTTTCATAATTGAATTATGCCCTCAAGTAAAGTTTACCATTTGCTGAAAGCTGAGGCCACAGCAGAGGATGCTAATTGTGCCTCATCAGAATTGAGGTTCGACTCAAAAATTTCTGCCAACTCTAGGTGAGGGTTTGTCTCTTGGGGAGGATGCTGCCCAGTAAACGGCAGGGACAGATGGGGCAGAGCCAGGGGTCAAGATGGCCTTGAGAGAGCTGGGTAAAATAGATTCATCTCATATACGACCAGAACCTAGGGAGACAGAAAGCACCCTGCCTAAGAAGCAGGTATCAACCTCCTCCCTTCTCCGGGTTCTTTGCAACTTATGACTCCGAGACCATCATCTCTTCTAACAAAGAGCGGGTAGGAAAAGATCAGCACCAATATCGATAGCTTCTGCAAGTGCAACACAACAAAAAGAATGCTGAATCTAGAGCCAGAAGTCCCAGATGTATGTTCTAGTTCTGTCTCTTCCTAATCATGGAACTTAAAGCCACTCTTGGCATGGCGCAGTGGCTCAGACCTGTAATCCCAGCACTTTGGGAGGCTAAGGTGGGTGGATTACAAGGTCAGGAGTTCAAGACCAGCCCGACCAGCATGGGGAAACCCCATCTCTACTAAAAATACAAAAAAAGTTAGCTAGGTATGGTAGCATGCACCTGTAATCCCAGCTACTTAGGAGGCTGAGTCAGAAGAATCACCTGAACCCACGAGGCAGAGGTTGCAGTGAGCAGAGATCACATCACTGCACTCCAGCCTGGATGACAAAGTGAGACTCCATCTCAAAAAAAAAAAAAAAATCTTTTCTAAACCTCCATCTGTAAACTGGGAATATGCTCCCTGATCAGCAGATGCTTCCAGGAGGCACTAACCAGAGAAGCATTACCATGAGACAGTAGCACTGCTAAACCCTAATGCTGTTTACAAGGTGGCCCACATACCCCAAAGGAAGCCTCTGCTAGGGGCCGGTAGGGTTCCCAGAGCTTGGGCACAGCGACAGGTGCCCACCCGACACTGCTTGTGCTGACTGGGGCTGCTGTGGGCTTATGGTGGCTCTGGATCTTTCCAGCAAGAGGTGGGAGGACAGCCCTGCAGCCCCTGCCCAGCACCCCAGAGGCTCTAATGTCAGCCTTTCTGGTCCTCTCAGGCCCCTAACCTACCCTAGGTCCTAAGCCAGTTAGCCAGCAGCCAAGAGACTCACAGCCCACATGCATTCAACTCACACATATCCCATTCCATCTGTCTGTACCCCTCACCTCAATCTCTACTCCCCCACCGCTCTTCTCCACCCAAACCAGACCTTGGCCTTCTCTGCCCTGAAGAGAGAGAAGCCACCACTGGGTGCAAATAAAAGCAGCCAAATCTTGGCTCTTGAGCTTCCAAGAGACTGGGTCCTGGCCAGAGAGATTTTCAAGGGTAGTTCTGACCACGTGTGCTTGATTCAGAACCTAACACCAGGTAAGAATCAGTTGCCTTGGACTCAGGATAGGGGCATTGCTTGGGGTTAAGACAAGGCACCTCAATACTGGAGCCCAGTGAAACACCCCAAGCGCCATCACATATCAGCCTAATCTGCGGGCTGAGCTCGGACCCACCTCTTCCTTTGGACTTGTAACCTGTCTTCCCTGGGTGAGCCCACACTCTGCCATTATCCCAGCCCTAGGGTCAAACACCTTGCACCACAGGCACCACCCAGATCAGCCCTCCCGAGCCCACCACACAGCCTTTCACCACCCTAGTCCCCTGCCTTCCCATCACATGCTCCCACAAAACTGGAGAGGACATAGCCACCCCTGAGGACCAGACCTCGGCCTGCCCAGCTGTACTCGTGAATGCCACCTGACTTGCCTAGGCTCCATGTCCCCTCCCTGCTCACTCCTTATGTCACTGGTCCTTTGGTTCTTCTTTAAAACACTAGTGTCCCCAAAGGCTCTGAGCCCTCTCCCTTTCCATCCAGGTTTTCCTCCAATGGCTCTGTGCTCAAGCCTCTGGTCCCAGCAACCCTCCACTGAGGGTCACTTCAGGTAATTTTGGTTTATGCTAAAAAAGGGCTGGCACTTTCAGCTTCCAAAGTCACTACCTCCCCTGCTAATGAGAGTATAAAGTGGTACACTTTACATACACTGCTAATAAAAGTGTAAAGTGGTACAGCCACTAGAGAAAACAGTCTTACCGTCCCCCACAAAGTTGAACAGAGTCACCATATGACCCAGCAATCCCACTCCCAGGTATATACCCCAAAGAACTGAAAACATGTCCACCCAAAACCATGTACACGAATGCCCATAGCAGTACTATTTATCATGGCCCAAAGGTGGAAACAATCCAAATGTAATGGAGAAACAGCACGTGGTCTATCTATAACAATTGGATTTTATCCAGCCATCCAAAGAAATGAAACTCTTGCACACACTACAACACAGTGAACCTTGAAACTGTCATAAGACCTCACATTCTATGGTTCCATTTATATAAAGTATCCAAAACAACAGAAAAATTCACAGGCAGAAAGCAGATTCGTGACTGCCAGGGGCAGGGCTGGGCTAGGGGTAGTGGGTCTGGGTGGGGTGTGGGTTTTCCATTTGGGGTAGAGTTTGGAACTAGGTAGTGGTGATGGTCACATAACACTGTGACTGTATTATACCTAAAGCCACTGAGTTGTACATTTTTAAATGCTTAACATATGTTTTTATGTTATATATATTTTACCACAATTTAAAAGCCACCACTTCCCATAGCCTTCTATGCAGGTCCTCGGTCCCTCTGCAGCCTGGAAAGCCCAGGACAATGAGGGCACTGTCTCCAAGTGGCCAGGCCTGGGTCCAGCAGGGATGTGGCACCGCACACAGGAACAGAGTCAGAAGTCAGATGCATTTTGGCGTAGCTGGTGAGACGGCCACTGGATCCTCGAGCATAAGCCCTGCAGGGACCAGCAGGGAGGAAGGGACAGGAACTCGGGTTAGCTTTCCGCACCTCTCCGAGGAAGCTAAGTGGCTCAGCACTGGCTGCCAAAAACACAGCGAACACAGAGAAGAAAGTCTCTGCACACTTCTCAGTTCTGCAACGGTGAACTGGAATTGACGTGCACCGGCCCCATCTCACCTGCTAATCCCACATGATAAGCAGACCTTAGCATTCATTCTTCGAGATCCTCAAACCACTGAAGAAAACTCAGAGTAATCTGGGCACGACAGTAAAAGCCAAGACGACTTGGTGCCAGAGACAGGGACTGCTGTGGCATCAGAGGCTTCAAGACCTCCTTAGACATGCAGCCCAGCTGAGGAGCTGTGCTCAAACCCAGGCAGGGCCAGGAAGTCAGGCAGCTCCTGTGCTAGCAGTAAGGGCTCAGATATTGGGGAAATCTGGAAGGACGGCTGGAGCCAGAATACCACTTAGACAGAATGCCACTTGGATGACAGTTTCAGCAGGAACTTTGCCAAATGACTCTCTCTTCAATGGTCCGGGCTTGGTTTCAAGTGAAGACTACCATTGGAGCTGACGATCCCAGGCAAAAACTGAGAAAAACATGGTGTTACCTATTTGGCCACTGTAAGGCTGGTTGCCTCACCCATTCCTCTCCATGCCTGAAAATTACGTCACCAGAATCTGCACTCAACACATGCCCACCTCTGCACTCCGCGCCAGAATCTGCACTCAACACTAAACTTTGCACTTGACACCAACACCCACTTCCGCACACCGCACCAGAATCTGCACTCAGCACTAAACTCTGCACTCAGCACCTAGCCGGCTGTTGGAAAGCGCCGCCTACCTACCAATAGCAGCTCGCCCTGTTCACGTCCTGTTTCTCCATAGCCAATCAAACGCCTTCACTCCCTATAAAACCCCACACCCAAGCGGAGTCAGGTGAGACTTCTCTAGCCCCTTTCCCGGGGACCACAGAACCTCATCCGGGCGTTAAATAAATTGGCATTTAATTTTCTTGTGCTAGCCTCAGTTTCCTCATTTTAAACTCGGCAATAAACCTCACAAGACAATAAGGCTTACAGCCACCATGTGCTTGTGGTCACTGAGTAAACACAAAATACATTGTTACCAGTCTGCAATGTCGTCTTTTCCTGGACAGCAATGAAGATGAAACTTCTTCCCTGATGAAGGAGTTAGCCTGTGAATCTTCATTGTGTGGCCATGACAGAGATGCATCCTGTCTCCAGAAAGGTGGTGGAGGAATGGCTCTGAGTGTTCTGCTGGAATCAGGAATGAGCAACAAGGCTGAGGGCGTGTAGCACAGCCCAGGAGAAGAAGCACAGATGATCCTCAGGTGGGCTCTTGTGCTCTGGGTGGGTAACCAGAAAGCAGACAGCTCAGAGCACCCGGCACTCCTCAGCAGGGGTGGAATGCTGAGCCCTGACCAATGTCAGAAGATGGGGGAAAAACAAGCTTTCCAATCCTTGATGCCAGCAAGGAAACAAAGCCCAGGAGCCTGCAGCCAGTAAAGATGCCCTCAGCACACTGTGCGAGGAGAGAGAAGGGGAAACTGCAGGCAAGCCCCCAGTGGCTGAGGCATGCTCACCAGCCTCAGCAGGCAGTCAGGCTTGGCAGAATTGGCTAGTGAAGGGAAAAGGAGGCTGGATGCAGTACTTGGTCCTTCTGCCACCTGACTCAACCTTCTGCCCCAACCTCTGGTTCTTCTTTAAAACACTGGTGTTCTCAAAGGGTATGAGCCCTCTCCCTTTCTATCCAGGTTTTCCTCGAATGGCTCTGTGCTCAAGTCTTCAAGCCCTGACTCGTCAAACAATGACCTCTAAATCTACATCTCTCGGCCAGGCGTGGTGGTGCACGCCTGTAATCCTGGCATTTTGGGAGGCCGAGGCAGAAGAATCTCGTTGAGCCCAGGAGTTTAAGACCAGCCTGGGTGACATAGTGAAAACCTATCTCTACAAAAATACAAAACAATTAGCTGGGTGTTGGTGGCATGCTCCTATAGTCCCAGCTACTAGAGAGGCTGAGGCTGGAGAATTGCTTGAACATGGCAGATGGAGGTTGCAGTGAGCCCTGATCATAACACTGCACTCCAACCTAGAGGACAGAGCGAGACCCTATCTCTTTTTAAAATTTTTCTTTTTTTTTTAACCCAGATTTTTCAACCAGACCCTACCTAAAAAATAATAATAAAAAAAAAACTATGTCTATGTCTCTGGCAACATCAACCCAATAGGTCCCAAACCCATATTTCAACAGCCCGTTAGATGTGTCCACCTAGATTTCAAGCACCTCATTTTTATCACCCCTAGCATTAAACACCTCTCCCCACTCCAGGCTGTCTCACTGTCTGCCACTTCTTTATGTCACTGTGTGTCCCAGGTAGAAACCTTGGCCATTCCAAGCTGCAGCTCCCTGTATCCACATGTACAATACCTCCCACAACTCAGTACATGGCGCTTTCTGCTAGTTTGCAAACCCACCACCCCCAGAACTGGTCACATTCGCCTGAAATGCCATTCTTTCCCCCATGCCCATGGCTCACGCCATCTTCAGGTGACTCCCCAGCCCTTTGCCCATACCTTGATCTAGCATCTCCATGGTACTACCATGGTGTACCCATCAGACCTTTTCATCCTCAGCATGGAGGCACTGCCTGGCACACAGTAAGAACAAAGTAAGGCCCTGAAAAAGTTGAAGTGGAACAAAACAGATAAGCAGCAGTTAACATTGCTCTCACTGCATATCAGTTCAACTACATTATTTCATGAAGTCTGGTTTGGACCTGTT
Source organism: Callithrix jacchus (assembly GCF_049354715.1). Taxonomy (NCBI): domain Eukaryota; kingdom Metazoa; phylum Chordata; class Mammalia; order Primates; family Cebidae; genus Callithrix; species Callithrix jacchus. Next base: position 62,276,911 of record NC_133508.1, on the reverse strand, counting down.
TGACTAGATTTCTAACATGGATCAGCTCTGCAAATTCTAGCAGCCACATGAAGGCAGTTTTTAGGACAATCATGTTGGGGGTAGAAAACCACAGCTGAAAGGAGGTAGGGCCAGGCACGGTGGCTCATGCCTGTAATCCCAGCACTTTGGGAGGCTGAGGCAAGCATATCACTTGAGCTCAGGAGTTCGAGATCAGCCTGGCCAACATGGTGACCCCATTTCTACTAAAAATACAAAAAAATTAGCCGGGCGTGGTTTCAAGTGCCTGTAATCCCAGCTACTCAGGAAGTTGAGGCAAAAAAAAAAAAAAAAAAAAAAAAAAAATACACACACACACACACATATATATGTATATATATAAATTTTTTTTAAATAAATAAATAAAAGGCTGGGTATGGTGGCTCATGCCTGTAACCCCAGCACTTTTGGAGGCCGAGAGAGGCAGATCATCTGAGGTCAGGAGTTGAGACCAGCCTGGTCAACACAGTGAGACTCCACTTCTATAAAAATACAAAAAACAAAAACAAAAAAATGAGCCGGGTGTGGTGGCAGATACCTGTAGTCCAGCTACTTGGGAAGCTGAGACTGGAGAATTGCTTGAACCCAGGAGGCAGAGGTTGCAGTGAGTCAAGACTGTGCCACTGCACTCCAGCCTGAACGACAAGAGCAAAACTCCATCTCAAAAATAAATGAATAAATTTTTAGAAATAAAAGGAGGTAGGACTAAGGATTGCAACCAGACAAAATAAGTAGAGGGAGAAGATAGAGAGCTGGAGAGCCCCTCCCCAACCCCGTCCCTCTGCAACCTAAGAAATGGCATCCACTGGGGAGAACGGGCAGAGATAGACCCATGCAGAAATGCCTCGGCATCTAATTAAACATTTTACACTCTACTGCATACGAGAAGGGAACCTACGGCCCCATGGAACCCTGACAAATGAGTCATTTCCAATCGATGTATCACCATTAGCATCTGGGTACCTCAGGAAGATGAAAGTTAAGACCAATACATAAATGAAAACCAATATACAAACCATCATCTCCCCACACAGGCCTCCAGGAAACCACAGCTACAGCCATCTGCCAAGCTCCATCCTCGTCACTGCTTCCTGCAGCCAGCAGCCTCGGAGCAAGCATGGTTTCATATATGATTTAACAGAGGGACATTTATTATCTGAAGTCTGACTCTCTATGAACGCTCTTAAGTTCAATGTCCACCCTTGAAGCTGGAATGAAATAAGTCTAGGACAAATAGGATGTGTTTTCTATGCTGCATTAACCAAAGAATTTGCTAGAAATAGTTGGGACAGATTGAAGAAAGATTGCAAGTTGGCAAAGGTTGAGAATTCACAGGTTTCTTGAATAGAAACAGAGCTCTCCAAGGGACCATCACTAAGCCCTGGGAGGATTCTCACTTTCTGCCACCTCTGCCAGAGGTGACCTGGATAGATTTGATCTGATCAACCCGGGTCAGCAATTCTCAGGTGAAGTCACATCTCGCAACTGGCATGGCAGAGAAGAAATAGCAGAGCACGGCTGCAGAGGCAGAACACCTGGGGCTGGGTTAGGCTCTTTCACTTCTTTAATATCTCCTATTTCCTGAGCATGAATCACTTACTGGATTTTACAGATGACCACTGGCTTTGTTGCCCTCAGGATCTCTGTAAGGCCTAGACAGCAACAGGGAAAGGCTGCTCCACTAATGAGAACAGCAGAGGCAACCACAGGAAGGAGGGCAATGGCCTGTGGGGAAATCGACTTCTGGATAAGCAAATATTTTCATTTCAGCTGTTTATGTCCTGGCTGCTTCCTCAAAAAAGATTTAGGTGGGACAGGCAAATATTTATGCAGCCAAGCAGTATTTCCCTGCATCCATGCACTGTATGTTGTTAGAAATGATTCAGGTACATGGCAAGATTACACAATAAGATCCCTTAAAGCCAGAGACGCGTCTTTGTCTTTCCTTCAGCTCACGGCAACTGAGGCTCAATCGATGGTTGGCATTTTCAATATTTCCCCTAAAGTTTCAATAAATTCACGGCTTATCCAGATCATGTGAACAGTGTCTACTCTTAACTCTGGAAAACTCAGTTTTAACTGAGTCTTTTCTCCAGCTGTTTGCTGACTCAATTTCGGTGCAGGTCTTAATAAACACAGAAAATTTCCAACCTCTTCCATAAGTGAGTCAAAGGGAACTTTAGCAAGAAAAGTGATAAGCCGAGGCTAAAACAAAATTGCCATGGGTTCGTTCTAAAGTTTCTTCAATCCCCCTGCTCAGGCTGCACCCCAGACCAATTAAATCTGCATCTCTGATGCAACTGGAGGAACTCCGGCTTCAGTAAGTACTAAAATCCCCCAGGCAATTCCACACTGCAATACAGGGTAGATTCCTCGGTCTAAAGCTAAAGATTCACAAGTCCGGTTCTCTTGAATGCCTATCTAGGCTATGACAGATTCTACTTTCTTCTATCCCAAAGTGAAAACTCTTTCCCTAAGTTATCACCCACCAGCCTTCAGATGACGTCACGGAAAGAACATCCCCCTTGGAGTGAGGAGAGGAGGTTTATGTCAGTGCCTCACAATTTAAACTGGTGGGACCTGGGGTTGGTCACTTCCCTTTTCAGGGTCTTCATTCTCTCAACCATAAAACAGGATGAGAACCCATCGCTTGTATGCCACAAGGCTGTTAGCCAGATCAGCTAAACTTTTAAGAGGATGTGTGGGCTCTAAGAATATCCTGAACACTGGGAATTTTTGACCTGATCTGTCCAGGAGGCATTCTTCCAATCTAACCCAGACTCCCCTTCAAAGCAGACACCCTGGGGATTCTTACATTTGAAAGATTACAGGCTGTACAGAGTCTGAAACCCCCTTCTCTAAAAGGCAAGTCGACTACACGTTCCAGAGCTGACAAACCTGAATCCTGCTCCTATTAGTGCCAAGTTGAAGAGCACTTTACTCAGAGAAGAGAGAACCTTATCATGCTGTAATCTACTCCAGTGCCTAATCACAGAAATGTCTAACGTTGGCCTCCCTCGGCTCCATCTGGATTGATACTACTCTGGCACCATTTTTAGCTACTCAAGGATCAATAATCAGGCACAGATATCCTAGTATGATTACAGGGAAGTTATTATACGATACCACCTCTGAGTGCACATTAGTGTGGGGTCTCTACCCCTCACATAATTATATACACAAAAATGCCAGTATCTGAAACTGCTAGAGAAGTCTCTAGACTGAGCTGCTATTATTCTGCCAAAACATGAACCTTTCTCTATAAAGCGTTTCCTTATACTCTGAAGCAGCAAAATTGATTCTATTTTATAGGCTGTTCTCTAAGGTCCAGTTCTGAAAGGAAGAAACTAAAGTCTTCTTTTCCTCATTGATTCTTATAATTAAAAAAACAAGACTACTCCAGAGCTCTGTAAGGTATGTGACAGACATGGAGAATGGCTTCTGGGAGAGTTGGAAAGGAGGAAGGTTTGCTGATTATGTTCAAAGCACAAGTGCTGAAAAACAGAAAAGGTGCTGAAATGTCTTCCCAGGAAATCAGTATTTACTTGGCAAAGCTTAGGTTTAACCTCTGAAAAGTTCATTCCAAGAATAAGGATAGGGGAGAGGGATCTTAAATAAGAGACTTAAAACTTTGATTCAATCCCATCACCCATCCCAAATCAGACAAATGAAATGAAAGACAACCTTTACAATAAAAATACAATATTTACTTCACACTGAAATTTACTGAATGAGGAGACAAGAGATCAGACCTCAAAGAAGGTGCCTTAGAAACTCCTTCAGCTACTTAGCTTCCCTCTGATCACCAATTCAGCAATTTGATTTATATAAATGATTCTCTTTTTTAAAGTGTTTTTAATATGGGGATTTACAAACTAAGTTTTAAAAAGCAGTCATTAGGCTTAAGGTAAAAATCCCAGAGAAAGTATTTGATAGGTTATAAAATACTGATAGTCACACTGATAGAGGCTACTGGGACATGACAATTATCAATAAACATTTCTTCTAACAGCTAAAAGCAGATGAGCAAAAAATACACAAATAACTTAGGATGACCTCAACCAGAAATCAGAAGCCCTTTGGAGAACTGTTGTCTCTCTTCAGGTCATAGTTTCAACACAAAATAATATTTCACTCATCCAATGCCAATTACAAAAAATAAGTAAGAATCTTTAAATATCTAAATTATGCAAAGACCTGTACATTGAAGTTCATGCATTTGATTCAGGAGTCTTCAGGGATCTACTTAATGTCTGTTTATTTGTACTTTACATATAAGGCTAACAAGCTAGATTAAATGATTTCCTTGCCAACTGCAGGTTAGAAAATAACAAAGAAGGAAGAGTAGAGAATACAGTAGCCAGAGGCAAGTATTCTGACAGCTACAAGAAGTAACAGCTGACAGCTCAACAAAAAGAGGGGAGAAAAACTGTTTCAAAGTAGATAAACCTAGAATCTCAAAAAAATAGCATCCACATTGTGTGGCATAGAATAAAAAGTGGTTAAACACATTAAGATGTAGGAAGCTGTGACCCATACCCAGGAGGTCAGTCAGTCAATATAAACAGGCCAAACGATGACAAAGATGTCAGAAATATCAGACAAAAAATGTTTTAAAAAGCTATTATAAATATGCTTTAGGATTTAAGGAAAATATGGAAACAATTAGTGAACAGATGGGAAATCTCAGAGAAACAAAAACCATTAAAAAAACCAAATGGAAAGTCTGAAAGTAAAAATTATCTGAAATAAAAGAGTCATTGGGTAAGCTCACAACAGACTGCACATTACAGAAGGGTTCAGTGAACTTAAAGATAGGTTGCTATAAATTATCTACATTGAAGTACAGAGAGAAAGGAAGACTAAGGATAAAAAAAAAAATGAACAGAGCTTCAGTGACCTCTAGGACAATATCAAGCAATCTAACTTACATGTAACTGGAGTTATAAAAGAAAAGGAGATAGGTTGAGTGAGAAGAAATATGGGCCAAACTTCTTCCAAACTGATGAAAAAACTATCAATCCACAGACAAAATAAGCTCAAGAAACCCTAAGAAGGATCAACAAAGACAATCACATCTAACCGCAACCCAGTCAAATTGCTGAAAACCAAAATAAAGTGAAAATCTTATAGCATCCAAAGAGAAGGCAAAACCAGCACATGCAGGGGAATATCCTATAACTTCTGATCAGAAACAATTCAGGCTACAAGACAATGGAACAACATCTTTGGTGTAAAGAAAGGGTCAACCTAAAATTCTATATCCAGCAAAAATATCCTTTTGAAATAAAGGCAAAATAAAGATGCCTTCTGATAAACAAAAGCTGCAAGAATTTGTCACTAGCAGGCCTACCTTACAAAAAAATGTTAAGGTTCCTTCATACTGAAGGGAAACAATACCAGACAGATATCAGACATATAAGAAAGAAATGAAGAATACTGGAAATGATCAGTATATGAGTGAACAAAAAAGGAATCTAATTTGTTAATTTCTTTAGGACAACTGACTGTTTAAAGCAAAAATAGTATCAACGTATTGTGAGGTTTATAACATATATAGCAGTAAGATATATGACAGCAACAGAATGAAGACTGGGAGAAGATAAACTGAGGTATATTGTTGAAAGAGCTTATATTATACATGAAATGATATATTATTTCAGGGTAGATTGTGATAGGGATAAAAATTCTAATCATCAAAACAATAACTTAAAGTGTGTGTGTGTGTGTGTGTGTGTGTGTGTGTGTAATGGATGACATAAAAATAGAATCTTAAATACTTGATTAATTCAAAAGAAGGCATGAAAGGGAAAAAATGGATATGAGACTAATAAAAAAATGCTATAAAACAGATTTAGACCCAATTACATAAATAATACATTAAGTATAAATGGAATAAACACTAATTCAAAAGCAGATTCTGACTGGATTCCAAAACCCAGACCCAATTATGTGTTCTTTATAAGAGGTACATTGTATGGGTTAAAAAAATAAAAGGATGGAAAAAGTTCTACCACACAAATACTAACCACATGAAAGCTGAAAAGACTGTATCAATCAGGTAAAATACATTGCAAACAAAGAGAATTATCAGAAATGAAGAAATACATGTATAATGCTTAAAAGTGTCAATTCTTTTTAATCCCAAATGTGTACAAACCTAATAACATAAATATAAAAAATATGAAGCAAAACCTGACAGAATGAAAGGGAACTGTGTAACAAATCCACAATTAGAGTTGGAAAGCATTATTTTTTCTCAATAAAGGATTTTAAAAATAAACCAAAAAAAATCAGTAAAGATGCACAGAGTTTTGAACAACACTATCCACCTATCTGACCTAAGTGACAGTTATTGAACACCCCACTCAACAGCCATACAATCCACATTCCTTAATTCAATGCACATGGAACATTTGCCAATATAACCATGTAACTAGCCATAAAACAGCTCTCAGGTTTCAAAGGCTTCAAATTACAGTATGTTCTTTGAACATTAAGGACTTAAATTAGAAATCAATAATTAAAAGATATCTGGAAAATTAAATCCCAAATCAATGAGTGTCTAACTTAAGTTAGAAAAAAATGAAGTGAATTAAGCCCAACACAGGCAGAAGGAAGGAAATAAAGAGTAAAAATATTTAATCTTTTTTTTTGAGACAGAGTCTCACTCTGTTGTCCAGGCTATAGTGCAGTGGCACAATCTCAGCTCACTGCAACCTTCGTCTCCCCAGTTCAAGCGATTTCCTGCCTCCACCTGCCAAGTAGCTGGAATTATAGACACACACCACCACATCTGGCAAATATTTGTTTTTTAGTAGAGACGGGGTTTCATCATATTGGCCAGGCTGGTCTCAAACTCCTGACCCCAAATGATCTGCTTGCCTTGGCCTCTCAAAGTGTTGGAATTACAGGCGCAAGCCACCGTGCCTGGAGAAGCTAAATTATTTTTAAGAAGGAAACAGAAAAAGCAATTGCCAATAACAGGAATGAAAGAAGGAATACCATCATAAATCTCACAAACACCAAAAATAAAAATGAGGCTGGGTACAGTGGCTCATGCCTGTAATTCCAGCACTTTGGGAGGCTGAGGCAAGTGGCTCACATGAGGTCAGGATTCGAGACCAGCCTGACCAACATGGTGAAACCTTGTCTCTACTAAAAATACAAAATACAAAAATACAACTACTTGTGAGGCTGAGGTGGGAGAACCGCTTGAACTCCGGAGGCAGAGATTGTAGTGAGCCAAGATTGCACCACTGCACTCTAGACTGGGAGACAGAGCAAAACTCCGTCGGGTGGGGGGGTAGGGGGAGGGAGAGAGAGAGAGAGAGAGAGAGAGAAAGAGAGAGAGAGAGAGAGAGAGAGAAAATGAAGGCTGGGTGCGGTGGCTCACGCCTATAATCCCAGCACTTTGGGAGGCCAAGGCAGGTGGATCACGAGGTCAAGAGACCAAGACCATCCTGGTCAACGAGGTGAAACCCCGTCTCTACTAATAATACAAAAATTAGCTGGGTACGGTGGTGCGTGCCTGTAGTCCCAGCTACTCGGGAGGCTGAGGCAGGAGAATTGCTTGAACCCAGAAGGAGGAGGTTGCGGTGAGCCGAGATCGTGCCATTGCACTCCAGTCGGTAACAACAGCGAAACTCCGTCTCAAAAAAAGAAAGAAAGAAAGAAAGAAAGAAAGAAAATGAGGATATTTTTAGGTCAATAAATTTTACAACTTAGATGAAAGACAAAATTTCTTGAAATACATAGTGAGAAAACTGCCACAAAAAAATTCTGATTACCCTGTATCTGTTATATAATTAATAATTAACCCCTTCCCCCAAAAAATATTCTAGGCTTCATATCATGCTCTACTGATGAAGTCTATGAAACATTTAAGAAAGAGAAATCATTAGTGTTCCACAAACTCTTTCAGAAAATAGAGAAGCTGAGCATGGTATATGGTAGCACACATCTGTAGTCCCAGCTACTCTGAAGGCTGAGACAGGAGGATCACTTGAGCCCAGGAGTTCGAGGCTAGCCTACACAATATAATGAGACACTGTATCTTAAAAAAAAAAAAGAAGGAAAACAAGGGGACATTGAATACAAGTCAATATACAGTTTATGAGGTCAACATAATGCTGACCTCAAAAAACCAGACAAAGGATTTATAAAAAAACTATAGACCAATATCCCTCATAAACATAGATGCAAAAATCCTTAACAAAAATATTAGAAGATCAAATGCAAGTTTGATTTAGCATTCTTTTATTTTTTATTTTTATTTTTTTGGAGACAGAGTCTCGTTGTGTTGCTCAGGCTGGAGTGCAGTGGCATGATCTTGACTCACTGCAACCTCCACCTCCCCAGTTCAAGCAATTCTTGTGCCCCAGCCTCCTAAATAGCTGGGGCTACAGGCATGTGCCACCAAGCCCCAGCTAATTTTTTGTATTTTAGTAGAGATAGTGTTGTTCCACGTTGCTCAGGCTGGTCTTGAACTCCTGAGCTCAGGCAATCCGCCCACCTTAGCCTCCCAAAGTGCCTGTAAAGGCATGAACCACCATGCGCCCAGCCTAGCATTCCCTTAAAATCAATATAATTCAGTTAATATAGTGAATTAAAGAGGAAAACCATATAATCTCCATAGATGCAGAAAAAGCATGTGACAAAATTCAATCCCATTACTGATAAAAATCCTCACAAACTAGGAATAGAAGGGAACTTCAACTTGATAAAAGGCATCTACCAAAAACCTACATCTAACATCATACTTAATGATGAAAGACTGGATGCTTTTCCCATGAGAACAAAAACAAGGCAAAGATGTCAGTTCTCACTACTTCTTTTTAACATTGAACTGGAAGTCCCAGTCAGTGCAATGAAGCAAGAAAAGGAAATAAGAAGCATATAAACTGTAAAGGAAGAAGTAAGACTGTCTTAACATAGACAACATGATTGCATATGAAACAGATCCTAAGAAAGCTATCAAAATATGTATATATACATAATAAATGGATTCAATAAGGTCATATGATACAAAGTCGATATACAGAAAAACCATATTATATTTCTATATAAGGGCAACAGACAATTGGAAAACAAATATTTAAAGAATATCATTTACATGGTAAGATAATTTGTCACTACCAGACCAGGCCTACAAGAAATCCTAAAAGGATTTCTAAATCTTGAAACCAAAGCTTGATGTGTACCAAAATAGAACCTCTTGGAAGTATAAAACAGAGCCTACAAAACAATAACACAATGGAAAAAAACCCAACTATCTAGGTAACAACATGATGAATGCAACAGCACCTCACATCTCAGTATTAATGTTGAAATGCTTCACTTTAAAGATACAGATTGGCAGAATAGGTTTTAAAAAATCATGAGCCAAATATCTGCTGTCTTTAAGAGACTCACCTAACGTGTAAGGATTCATATAAACTCAAAGTAAAGGGGTGAAAAAAGATATTCCACACAAATGGAAACAAAAGCAAGCGAGCATAGCTATTTTTATACCTGATAAAACAGACTTTACAGCAACAGCGGTTAAAATAAAACAAGACAAACAAGGTCACTACATAATGATAAAAGGATCAATCCAGCAAGGATATATTATAATCCTAAACTTGTATGTACCTAACGCTATAGCTCCTAGATTCACAAAACAATTACTACTCGATCTAAGAATTGAGATAGCAACACAGGGTTAACGAGGGACTTTAATACTCCACTGACAGCGCTAGACAGATGAAGACAGAACGTCAACAAATAAATAATGGACTTAAACTACACTCTAGAAAAAATGGACCTAACAGATATTTACAGAACATTCTACTCAAGAACTGTAGAATACACATTCTTCTCATCAGCACATGGAACATTCTCCAAGATAGACGATACGATAGGCCACAAAACAAGTCTCAATACATTTTTTAAAAATCGAAATTGTGGCCTGGCGCAATGGCTCATGCCTGTAATCCCAGCACTCTGGGAGACCAAGGCAGGCAGATCACAATGCCAAGAAATTGAGACCATCCTAGCCAACATAGCGAAACCCCTTTTCTACTAAAAATACAAAAATTAGCTGGGCATGGTGGTGCACGCCTGTAGTCCCAACTACTCGGGAGGCTGAGGCAGAAGAATCACTTAAACCCAAGAGGTGGAGGTTGCAGTGAGCTGAGATCATGCCACTGCACTCCAGCCTGGTGACAGCGAGACTCTGACTCAAAAACAACAACAACAAAAAAAAAACCACCAAATTTAAGTACCTTCTCAGACCACAGTGGAATAAAGCTAGAAATCAACTCCAAAAGGAACCCTCAAAATGACACAAATACATGGAAATTAAACAATCTGCTCCTGAGTGATTTTGGGTTAACGATAAAATCAAGATAGAAATTCAAACATTTTTTGAAATGAATGATAATAGTAACAAGTTATCAAAACTCAGGAACACTGTGCTAACAGGAAAGTTTATAGCACTAAATGCCTATATCAAAAAGTTTGAAGGATCACAAATTTACAACTTAATGTTACATTTCAAGGAACTACAGAAACAGTAACAAACCAAACCCAAAGCTAGTAGAGGAAAAGAAATAACAAAGATCAGAGCGGAAGGAAATGAAACTGAAACATAAATACAAAAGATCAATGAAATGAAAAGCTGGTTCTTTGAAAAGATAAACAAAACTGATAGACCATTAGCTAGATTAACCAATAAAAAAAAGAAGATTCAAATGAGCTTAATTAGAAATGAAACTGGAGGCATTATAACCAACACCACAGAAATACAAAAGATTATTTGTGACTACTATGAACATTCCTATGCACACAAACTAGAAAAATCCAAGGAAACTGCTGAATTCCTGGAAACATACAACCCTCCTAGATTAAATAGGAAGAAACAGAAACCCTAAACAGACCAATAACAAACAGCAAGATTCAATCAGTAAAAACTGCCTCATACATACACAAAGGCCAGGGCGCGATGGATTCACAGCTAAATTCTATCAGACATTCAAAGAAGAATTGGGGCTGGGCACAGTGGCTCGCACCTGTAATTCCAATACTTTGGGAGGCCAAGATGGGCAGGTCACTTGGGGTCAGGCATTCAAGACTAGAGTGGCCAACATGGTGAAACCCCATCTCTACAATAAATACAAAAATTTGCCAGGCATGGTGGCATGCATCTGTAGTCCCAGCTACTCAGGAGGCAAAGGCAAGAGAATCACTTGAACCCAGTAGGCGGAGTTTGCAGTGGGCCGAGATCACACCACTACACTCCAGCTACTGAAACTATTCCAAAAGATTAAGAAAGAGGAAATCCTTCCTAAATCATTCTATGAAGCCAGTATCACTCTCATAACAAAACCAGGAAAGGACATAATAAAAAGAAAACAACAGACCAATGTCCCTGACGAATACAGATGCAAAAATCCTCAGCAAAATACAAGCTAAACAAATCCAACAGCACCTCAAAAAGAGAGTACACCATGATCAAGTGAGTTTCATATCAGGGATGCAGGAATGGTCTAACACATACAAGTCAATAAATGTGATATATCACATAAACAGAATTAAGAACAAAAACCATATGATCATCTCAATAGTTGCAAAAAAGCATTTGATAAGATCCAGCATACTTTTATGATAAAAACCCTCAACAAACTACGCATAGAAAGGACTTATCTCAAAATGATAAAGCTATATATGACAAACCCATAACCAACATCATCTGAATGGGGAAAAGTTTAAAGCATTCCCCACTAAAAACTGGAACAAGACAAGGATGCCCACTTTCACCATTTCTATTAAACATAGTAATGGGCCGGGCACAGTGGCTCACACCTATAATCCTAGCACTTTGGGAGGCCAAGGCGGGCAGACTGCCGGAGCTCAGGAGTTCAAGATTAGCCTGAGCAACATGGCAAAACTCTGTCTTTACTAAAATACAAAAAAAATTAGCCAGGCATGTTGGTGCATGCCTGTAATCCCAGCTACTCGGGAGGCTGAGGCACAAGAATCAACTTGAACCCAGGAGGTGGAGGTTACAGTGAGCCAAGATTGTGCCACTGCACTCCAGCCTGGGCAACAGAGCAAGAGTCTCAATCAATCAATCAATCAATCAATAGTACTGGAAGTCCTAGCCAGAGCATTCAGGCAAGAGAAAGAAGTAAAGGGCATCCAAATTGGGAAAGAGGAAGTCAAAGTATCGCTGTTCACAGATGATAACTATATATCTAGAAAAATCCTAAATATTCCTCCAAAAGACTCTTAGACTTAATAAATAAATTCATTAGTCTCAGGTTATAAAATCAGTGTACATAAATCAGTAGCACTGCTATACATCAACAACAACCAAGCTAAGAATCAAGTCAATAACTCAATTCCTTTTACGACAGCTGCAAAAATAAAATAAAATAAAATACTTAGGAATATACTTAACTAAGGAGGTGAAATATCTCTACAGGGAGAACTACAAAACACTGCTGAAATAATCACAGGTGACACAAACAATTGAAAACACATCCCATGCTCAGGGATTGGAAGAATCAATATTGTGAAAAGGACCACACTGCCCAAAGCAATCTACAGAGTCAATACAATTCCAAACAAAATAACAGTATCATTTTTCACAGAATAAAAAAAAGGTAATCCTAAAATTAATATTAAATTTTTAAAAAGAGCCTGAATGGCCAAAGCAATCCTAAGCAAAAACAACAAATCTAGAGGCATCAGATTACCAGACTTCAAATTATACCACAAGGCTATAGTTTTCAAAACAGCACGGTACTGTTATAAAAGTAGGCACACAGAATAGTGGAAAAGAATAAAGAACCCATAAATAAAGCCAAATACTTACCACTGACTCATCTTTGGCAAAGCATATAAAAACATACATTGGGAAAGGACATACTATTTAATAAATGGTGCTGGGAAAACTGGCTAGCCACATGTAGAAGAATGAAACTGGATCCCTATCTCTCAGCTTATACAAAACCCAACTCAGGATGAGTCAACAACTTAAATCTAAGACCTGAAACCATAAAAATTCCAGAAGATAACGTTGGAAAAACTCTTCTGGACATTGGTATAGGCAAAGAATGCATGACTATGACCCCAAAAGCAAATGCAATAAAAACAAAAATAGATAAATAAATGGGGCCTAAACTAAAAACTTCTGCACAGCAAAATAAATAATCATCTGAGTAAACAGAAAACACACAGAATGGGAGAAAATATTTGCATACTATATATCCAACAAAGGACTAGTGTTTAGAAACTACAAGAAACTCAAATCAGAAAAAAATTTTTTTTCATCAAAAAGTGGGCAAATGGCCGAGTACAGTGCTCATGCCTGTAATTCTAGCACTTTGGGAGGCCATGGCAGGTGGATCACCTGAGGTAGGGAGTTCAAGACTAGGCTGACCCATATGGTGAAATCCCATCTTTACTAAAAATACAAAAAAATTAGCCAGGCATGGTGGCACATGCCTGTAATCCCAGCTACTCAAGAGGCTGAGGCAGGAGAATCGCTTCAACTCTGGAGGCAGAGGTTGCATGCAGTGAGCTGAGATCGTGTCACTGCAGTCTAGCCTGGGTGACACAGGGAGACCCTGTGTCAAATATAAAAATAAATACAGTGGGAAAATAACGTGAGTAGACAATTCTCAAAAAAGATACATAAATGGCCAAGAAACATATGAAAAATGCTCTATCACTAATCATCACAGAAATGCAAATTAAAACCACAATGAGATACCACCTTACTCCTGCAACAATGACATTATTAAAAAGTCAAAAAACAATAGATATTGGCATTGATGAGGTGAAAAGAGAACACTCATACACTGCTGGTAGGAATGTAAATCAGTATAGCCTCTATGGAAAACATTATGGAGATTCCTTAAAGAACTATACGTAGATCTACCATTCGATCCTGCAATCCCACTACTGGGTGTCCACTAAAAGAAAAAGAAGTCATTACATGAAAAAGACACATGTACACACATCTTCAGTACTGCACAATTCACAATTGCAAAGATATGAAACCAACCTAAGTGCCCATCGGCCAATGAATGGATAAAGAATATGTGGTATATATACACCATGGAATACTACCTAGCCATAAAAAGGAATGAAATAACATCTTTTGCAGCAACTTGGATGGAGCTGGAAGCCATTATTCTAAGTGAAGTAACTCAGGAATGGAAAACAAAATACTGTATGTTCTCACCTGTAAATGGGAGCTAAGCTGTGATTATACAAAGTAGTATAATGGCCTTTGGAGACTCAGAAGGGAGAGGGATTTAAAAAAACCTACATATGAGTAAAATCTATACTACTTGGGTTAAGGGTGCACTAAAATTTCAGAATTCACTACTATATAATTCATCCATGTAACCAAAGACCACTTGTACTCCAAAAGCTATTAAAATGTTAAAAATGGCTGGGTCCAATGGCTCATGCATGTAATCCCAGCACTTTGGGAACAGATCGCCTCTAGTCAGAAGTTCAAGAACAGCCTGACAAACATGGTGAAACCCCCATCTCTATTAAAAATACAAAAAAAAAATTAGCCAGGTGTGGTGGCTTGCGCCTGTAATTTCAGCTACTTGCGAAGCTGAGGCAGGAGAATCACTTGAACCTGGGAGGTGGAGGTTGTGGTGAGCCGAGATTGCACCATTGCACTCCAGCCTGGGCAACAAGAACAAAACTTCATCTCAAAAATAAAAATAAATAAAATAAATAAAAATTTTTAAATAAAGAATATCATTTACAATATTTAAAAAGTAAAACAGAGATATAGTTAATAAAATATGTTCAAGCTCTCTTGAACATGAACGCTGCAAAACATTGTTGAGAGACATTAAAGAAAATCTAAATAAATGGAGATAGATAGCACATTCATAGAATGAAAGACCCAATACTGTTAACTCTCCCCAATTTGATCTACGGATTCAAGGCAAACTCAGTCAAAATCCCAGCAAAAAAAATAATAAAAAATTTGTTTGAGACAGTGTCTCACTTTGAGACAGCATTGCCCAGGCTGGAGTATGTCGCTGTGATCATGGCTCCCTGAAGTCTCAACTTCCCAGGTTCAACCAATCCTCCCACCTCTTAGCCTTTCCAGTAGCAGGAACTACAGGTATGCATCACCATACCTGGTTAATTTTTTTTTTTTTTCTTTAGAGATTGGGTTTTGCCATGTTGCCCAAGCTGGTCTGGAACTCCTGAGCTCAACTGATCCACCCATCTTGGCCTCCCAAAGTGTTGGGATTATAGGCGTGAGCCACAATGCCCAGCTTCCCAGCAAGATTTTTAAAGGAAAGTAACAAATTTGTTCTCAAATGTATACAGACATGCAAAGAAACTACAATGGCCAAAGCAATTTTGAAAAGAAGATCAAAGATGGAGCAATCACACTACCTGTTTTCAAGACTTACTATGAGGCTATAGCATCAAGAAAGCATGGATTGGCTGAGCATGGTAGCTCACACTTGTAATCCCAACACTTTGGGAGGCCGAGGCCAGCAAATCCTTTGAGGTCAGGAGTTGGAGACCAGCCTGGCCAACATGGCAAAACCCCATCTCTACTAAAAATACAAAAATTTGCCAGGCATAGTGGTGCATGCCTGTAGTCCCAGCTACTTGGGAGGCTGAGACAAGAAGATCATTTGAATCTGGGAGGTGGAGTGAGCAGAAATTGCACCACGGCACTTCAGCCTGGGCAACAAAGGGAGACTTTGTCTCAAAAAAAAAAAAGAGAGAGAGAGAGAGCATGGATTGACATAAAAGATAAATCACTAGAGTAGAAGAGTCCAGAAACAAAACCACATATATAGAGTCAATTCGTTCAACGAAGGCAACAAAGCACTTTGGCAGGGAAAGGAAAGTTTTTTTCAACAAACAGTGCTAAACAACTGGACCTCTAAATAGAAAATAGAGAACTTTAATTCCCACCTTACATCATGTACAAAAATTAACTTGAAGTCCATGAAAGACCTAAATGTAAAAACTGGGAGGAGGACTCAAGATGGCACTGTGAGAACAACCCAGGATTGAAGCTCTCGCTGGATGCGCAGAGAGGGTGAGTCAGGGACGCATTTCCAGATGGATCTTAGTTGCCCACAAAACGGGGAAATTCCCAGGTATAAAAGTGACACAGGACGCCAGGCAGAGGTCTTGGCTGGTGTAGCCGGCAGCCGGTGTGGCTGCGGCCCACGCCGAAGCACAGAGGCGCTCCACAGCGCTCCATACAAAAGCGCACTGTTACGGGTGCCCTGTTGAACTGGCAAACTGAGACTTGAGAGGGCTGAATTTGAGACTGAACAGGACTTGGACAGTGAGCCAGCCCAGGAAATCCCAGGGACACAGCGTTTGGGGTAGCGCAGTGCGACAAACAAAATGGCGATTCCAAACGCTCCCGGTGAGGAGGTTTTCTTAAAGCCCAGCTCCGTGGGGGAGGGGCGTCCACCATTACCGAGGCAATCAGCCCCTACTGAGGCACACGCCCATTGCTGATGCAGCCTGCCGTTGCCGAGGCAACCCGGTACAACAGAGAGACTCCACCGCAGGGCGTAGCCCGTGGCAACAGGGCGGAGACCGCAGCAGAAGGGCAGAGCCTGCAGCAACAGGGCGAACCTCACACCAGCAGGGCGGAGCCTCGGCAGGCAAATAGTGACTAGACTGCCTCCTAGCTGGGCAGGACAGCGAGGCGGACACTCACAAGGAAAGCCCCAACGCCCCCCTAGACAGAGCATCTGAGAAAAAAAGGGTTTTTTTATTAGTTATATTGCAGCAGAATTAAACATAGCAGCCTAACAGCCCTGAATGAACAACAGAGCTCACAGCTCAGCACTTGAGCTCCTACAAAGTAAAGACTGTCTCCTGAAGCAGCTCCCTGACCCCTCTATATCCAAAAGACTGACATTTGGCAGGCATCATTCTGGGACAAAGATAGCAGAAAAAGAAACTGGTAGCATCCCTCGCTGTTCCGCAGCTGCTATAGGTGCACCCCAGACAAGCAGGGCCTGGAGTGGACCTCAGCAGTCGTACAGCGAAGGGGCTAGACTGGTAGAAGGAAAACCAAGTAACAGAAATACTTCATCATCAACAATCTGGGTGTCCACTCAGAGACCCAATAGAAAAGTCAGCAACTACACAGACGACAGGTGGATAAATCCACAAAGATGGGAAGAAACCAGCGCAAAAAGGAGGAAAACACCTGAAACCAGAATACCGCGCCGCCTAGAAAGGACCAAAACTCCTCACCAGCAAGGGAACAAAGCTGGATGGAGAATGACTGTGACGAAATGAAGGAATTAGACTTCAGAAGGTGGATAATAAGGAACTTTTGTGAGCTAAAAGAACATGTTTTAAATCAATGCAAAGAAACTAAGAACCTTGAAAAAAGATTTGAGGAAATGATAACAAGAATGGATACCTTAGAGAGGAATATGAATGAATTAAAGGAGCTGAAAAACACAATACGAGAACTTCGCGAAGCATGCACAAGTTTCAATAGCCGAATTGACCAAGCAAAAGAAAGAATATCAGAAGTCGAAGATCAACTCAATGAAATAAAACGAGAAACCAAGATCAGAGAAAAAAGCGCAAAAAGGAATGAACAAAGTCTCCAAGAAATGTGGGACTATGTGAAGAGACCTAACCTACGTTTGATAGGTGTACCTGAATGTGACGAAGAGAATGAATCCAAGCTGGAAAATACTCTTCAGGACATTATCCAGGAAAAATTTCCCCCACCTAGCAAGACAGGCCAACACTCAAATGCAGGAAATACAGAGACCACCACAAAGATATTCCGCAAGAAGAGCAACCCCAAGGCACATAATCGTCAGATTCAACAAGGTTGAAATAAAGGAGAAAATACTAAGGGCAGCCAGGGAGAAAGGTCGGGTCACCCACAAAGGGAAGCCCATCAGACTCACAGCAGATCTTGCGGCAGAAACTCTACAAGCCAGAAGAGAGTGGGGGCCAATATTCAACATCCTTAAAGAAAAGAACTTTCAACCCAGAATTTCATATCCAGCCAAACTGAGCTTCAGAAGTGAAGGAAAAATAAAATCCTTTGCGAACAAGCAAGTACTCAGAGATTTTGTCACCACCAGGCCTGCTTTACAAGAGCTCCTGAAAGAGGCACTACACATAGAAAGGAAAAACCAGTACAAGCCATTCCAAAATCACACTAAATGCTAAAGAGCATCAACATAATGAAGAATCTACAACAACTAACGGGCAAAACAGCCAGCTAGCATCAAAATGGCAGTATCAAATTCACACATAACAATATTAACCCTAAATGTAAATGGACTAAATGCACCAATCAAAAGACACAGACTGGCAAATTGGATGAAAAGCCAAAATCCATCAGTGTGCTGTATCCAGGAAACCCATCTCACATGCAAGGATACACAAAGGCTCAAAATAAAGGGATGGAGGAAGATTTACCAAGCAAATGGAGAGTAAAAGAAAGCAGGAGTTGCAATTCTCATCTCTGATAAAATAGACTTTAAAGCAACAAATATCAAAAGAGACAAAGAAGGCCATTACATAATGGTAAAAGGATCGGTACAACAAGAAGGGCTAACGATCCTAAACATATATGGACCCAATACAGGAGCACCCAGATACATAAGGCAAGTTCTTAATGACTTACAAAGAGACTTAGACTCCCACACAATAATAGTGGGGGACTTTAACACTCCACTGTCAATATTAGACAGATCAACCAGACAGAAAATCAACAAGGATATACAGGGCTTGAACTCAGACCTGGAACAGGCAAACCTGATAGACATTTACAGAACTCTCCACCCCAAATCCACAGAATATGCATTCTTCTCAGCACCACATCACACCTACTCTAAAACTGACCACATAATTGGAAGTAAAGCACTGCTCAGCAAATGCAAAACAATTGAAATCATAACAAACAGCCTCTCAGACCATAGTGCAATCAAGTTAGAACTCAGAATTCAGAAACCAACCCAGAACTGCACAGCTTCATGGAAACTGAACAACTGGCTCTTGAATGTTGACTGGATAAACAACGAAATGAAGGTAGAAATAAAGAAGTTCTTCGAAACCAATGAGAACGAAGACACAACATGCCAGAATCTCTGGGACACATTTAAAGCAGTCTCTAGAGGAAAGTATATAGCAATAAGTGCCCATATGAGAAGAATGGAGAGATCCAAAATTGACACCCTATCGTCAAAATTGAAAGAGCTGGAGGAGCAAGATCAAAAAAACTCAAAACCCAGCAGAAGACAAGAAATAACTAAGATCAGAGCTGAACTGAAGGAGATTGAGACACAAAAAACCCTCCAAAAAATCAATAAATCCAAGAGCTGGTTTTTTGAAAAGATCAACAAAATAGACAGACCACTAGCCAGATTGATTAAAAAGAAAAGAGAGAACAACCAAATAGATGCAATAAAAAATGATAAAGGGGAAATCACCACAGATTCCACAGAAATTCAAACCATCATCAGAGAATATTACAAACAACTCTATGCACACAAACTAGTAAACCTGGAAGAAATGGATAAACTCCTGGACTCCTGTGTCCTCCCAAGCCTAAACCAGGAGGAAGCTGAAACTATGAATAGACCAATAACAAGGGCAGAAGGCGAGGCAGCAATTAAGAGACTACCACACAAAAAAAGCCCAGGTCCAGACGGGTTCACAGCCGAATTCTACCAGACACACAAAGAGGAGCTGGTACCATTTCTTCTGAAACTATTCCAAATAATCCAAAAAGAAGGAATCCTTCCCAAATCATTCTATGAGACCAATATCATCCTGATACCAAAACCCGGCAGAGACCCAACAAGAAAAGAAAACTTCGGGCCAATATCCATGATGAACGTACGTGCAAAAATCTTCAATAAAATATTGGCAAGCCGATTGCAACAGCAAATCAAAAAACTTATTCATCGTGATCAAGTAGGATTCATCCCGGGGACGCAAGGCTGGTTCAACATACGCAAGTCTATAAACGTAATTCACCACATAAACAGAACCAAAAACAAAAACCACATGATTGTCTCAATTGATGCAGAGAAGGCATTTCACAAAATTCCTTTATGCTAAAGGAATTTTATGCTAAAAACCCTCAATAAACTTGGTATCGATGCAACGTATCTCAAAGTAATAAAAGCTATTTATGACAAACCAACAGCCAATATCATACTTAATGGGCAAAAACTGGAAGCATTCCCTTTGAAATCCGGCACTAGACAAGGATGCCCTCTCTCACCACTCCTATTCAATATAGTACTGGAAGTTCTAGCTACAGCAATCAGGCAAGAAAAAGAAATAAAGGGTATTCAAATAGGAAAGGTGGAAGCCAAATTGTCTCTATTTGCAGACGACATGATAGTATACCTAGAAGACCCCATCGCCTCAGCCCAAAAACTCCTGAAACTGATAAACAACTTCAGCAAAGTCTCAGGATATAAAATCAATGTGCAAAAATCACAAGCCTTCCTCTACACCAATAACAGACTTAAAGAGAGCCAAATCAAGAACGAACTGCCATTCACAATTGCTACAAAAAGAATAAAATACCTTAGAATACAACTCACAAGGAACGTAAGGGACCTCTTCAAGGAAAACTACAAACCACTGCTCAACGAAATCAGAGAGGACACAAACAGATGGAGAAACATTCCATGTTCATGGTTAGGAAGAATTAATATCGTAAAAATGGCTATACTGCCCAAAGTAATTTACAGAATCAACGCTATCCCCATCAAGCTACCATTGACTTTCTTCACAGAACTGGAAAAAACCACCATGAACTTCATATGGAACCAAAAGAGAGCCCGCATAGCCAAGGCAATTCTAAGCAAAAAGAACACAGCGGGGGGCATCACACTACCGGATTTCAAACTATACTACAAGGCTACAGTAATCAAAACAGCATGGTACTGGTACCAAAACAGAGATATAGACCAATGGAACAGAACAGAGGCATCAGAGGCAACACAACATAGCTACAACCAGACAATCTTTGATAAACCCGACAAAAACAAGCAATGGGGAAAGGATTCCCTGTTCAACAATGGTGCTGGGAAAACTGGCTAGCCATGTGCAGAAAGCAGAAACTGGACCCCTTCCTGACACCTTACACCAAAATTAACTCCAGATGGATTAGACTTAAACATAAGACCTGGCACCATAAAAACCCTAGAAGGAAATCTAGGCAAAACCATCCAGGACATAGGAATAGGCAAGGACTTCATGACCAAAACACCAAAAGCATTGGCAACAAAAGCCAAAATAGACAAATGGGACCTAATCAAACTCCACAGCTTCTGCACGGCAAAAGAAACAGTCTCTAGTGTGAATCGGCAACCAACAGAATGGGAAAAAATTTTTGCAGTTTACCCATCTGACAAAGGGCTGATATCCAGAATTTACAAAGAACTCAAACAGATTTACAGGAAAAAAACAAACAAGCCCATTCAAAAGTGGGCAAAGGATATGAACAGACACTTTATGAAAGAAGACATATATGAGGCCAACAGTCATATGAAAAAATGCTCATCGTCACTGGTCATCAGAGAGATGCAAATCAAAACCACATTGAGATACCATCTCACGCCAGTTAGAATGGCGATCATTAAAAAATCTGGAGACAACAGATGCTGGAGAGGATGTGGAGAAAAAGGAACACTTTTACACTGTTGGTGGGAGTGTAAATTAGTCCAACCATTGTGGAAGACGGTGTGGTGATTCCTCAAGGCCTTAGAAACAGAAATTCCATTTGACCCAGCAATCCCATTACTGGGTATATATCCAAAGGACTATAAATCGTTCTACTATAAGGACACATGCACACGAATGTTCATTGCAGCACTGCTTCCAATAGCAAATACCTGGAACCAACCCAAATGCCCATTGATGATAGACTGGATTGGGAAAATGTGGCACATATACACCATGGAATATTATGCAGCAATCAGAAATGATGAGTTCGTGTCGTTTGTAGGGACATGGATGAATCTGGAGAACATCATTCTCAGCAAACTGACACAAGAACAGAAAATGAAACACCACATATTCTCACTCATAGGTGGGTGATGAAAAATGAGAACACATGGACACAGAGAGGGGAGTACTAAGCACTGGGGTCTATTGGGTGGAACCAGTGGGAGGGGTGTGGGGAGGGATAGCCTGGGGAGAAATGCCAAATGTGGGTGAAGGGGAGAAAGCAAACAAAACACACTGCCATGTGTGTACCTATGCAACTGTATTCCATGCTCTGCACATGTACCCCAAAACCTAAAATGCAATTAAAAAAAAAAAGATTTGTTTGCGTTGAAGAGCAACTGTAAAGCTAAAGTCATTGACTTGGGTATGTGCCATATTTATTTATAATTTTTTTAATGAGCATATTACTTGAATAAAACAACTCACACAATTTGTTTCCAATAATAAAATTTGAAGTTTCAGGAAAAAAAAAAAATAAATGTAAAAACTGAAATGATCAACCTTCTGCAATTAAAAATTATTCATGACCTGGGGTAGGCAAAGTTTTTTTAAAACTAGATACAGAAGGCACTCATCAAAAGGAAAATACTGATACACTGAACTTTATAAAAATGAAAACTTCTACTCTTTGAGTGACATTATTAAGAAAATGAAAAGACTGGCCGGGTGCGGTGGCTCAAGCCTGTAATCCCAGCACTTTGGGAGGCAGAGGCGGGTGGATCACAAGGTCAAGAGATCGAGACCATGGTGAAACCCCGTCTCTACTAAAAATACAAAAAATTAGCCGGGCATGGTGGCGCATGCCTGTAATCCCAGCTACTCAGGAGGCTGAGGCAGGAGAATTGCCTGAACCCAGGAGGCAGAGGTTGTGGTGAGCCGAGATCGCGCCATTGCACTCCAGCCTGGGTAACAAGAGCGAAACTCTGTCTCAAAAAAAAAAAGAAAATGAAAAGAAACTGTAGACTGGGAACAAACATTTATAATACATATATCTGATAAAGAACTTGTATCTAGAATATATAAAGAATTATTGCAATTCAATAAGACAGTAAACAGAAAAGTTTTTGACATTAAAAAGGAAAAAAAGTTTTAAACAGATGATTGTGAGAGAGAGAGATAGAAACAGCAGATAAACACATGAAAGGACATTCAATACCAACAATGAACAGGGAAACATTAAAGTCACAACAAAATGTCACTACACATCATCTAGAATAGCTAAACCTTGACAATAACAAGTGTTGGTAAGGATGCAGAACTCTCACATATTGCTGGTAGAGTATAAAATGGTCTCACTACTTGGGGAAAGTGCTTCTAGTTTCTTATAAAGCCAATTATACATCTGCTCTATGGGCCAGTAATTCCACTCCCCGTTAAACAAAAGAAATGAAAAAATATGCCCACACACAGACTTGTACATAAAATGCTTATAGCAGCTTTATTCACAATATCCAGAACAACCCAAAAGGCCAACAGTTGAATGAATAAACAAATTGAGGTATAATCACACAATGGAACACATCTCAACAATACAAAGGAATGAAGCACTGATACGCACAATATGGATCAATTTCAAAAACTGTCTTCAGTGAAAGAAGCCTTGTCCCCCTGTCCACAGAGCATGTACTGTAGTGTTCCGCTTCTTTTTTCTTTCTTTCTTTCTTTTTTTTTTTTTTCGAGGAGTCTCACTCTGTCACCCAGCCTGGAGTGCAGTGGACATGGTCTCGGCTCACCACAACCTCTACCTCCTGAGTTAAGCGATTCTCCTACCTCAGCCTCTGAAGTAGCTGGGACTACAGGCACATGCCACCGGGCCCAGCTATTTTTGTTTTTTTATTTTTAGTAGAGATGGGGTTTCACCATGTTAGCCAGGATTGCCTCAATCTCCTGACCTCATAATCCGCCTGCCTCAGCCTCCCAAAGTGCTGGGATCACAGGCATGAGCCATCGTGCCTGGCCTACTTTTTTTTTTGAGACAGGGTGTTGCTCTGTCACCCAGGCTAGAAAGTCTGATCAAAACTCACTAGAGCTTTAGACTCCTGCACTCAATGAATTGACCCACCTCAGCCTCCTAAGTAGCTGGGAACACAGGTGTATACCTTACATCTCGTTTGTTTGTTGTTTTTTTTTAATAGAGACAGGGTCTTGCTATGTTGCCCAGACTGGTCTTGAACTTCTGGCTTCATCTGATCCTCCCACTTCAGCCTCCCAAAGTGCTTCAGCACAGGCATTAGCCACTGCACCTGGCTTACTACTCCATCTATCTGAAGTTCTAGAACAGGCAAAACTAATCTCGGCTGATAGAAATCAAGATGTGATTGGGGCTAGATGAGAGGTTGATGATGGGGGAAGCATCTGGTAAGGAGCAGAGGACCTTTCTGAGATTATGGAAATGTTCTGTATATGACAGGGCTGTGGTTTACATGGTTTTCTGCATTTCTTAAAATACAGCAAACTGTATATCTAAGATCTGTGCATTTCACTATATGTATTAATAAATTATACTTAAATAAATAATAGTTACAACACAAGGTTGTTGTGTTAAAAAAATAAGACGAGATCACAAAGTACAAACATTGGGAAGCAAACAGTCTTGGTGATACAACCCATCAGCCCCAACGGGACATTGCAGCATTGCACAGTGGATTTTATGGTGAACGCAAAGCCATCAGGAATGATTTTGTGTTTAGCATGATACTTAAGAAGATGGCAGAGGGGAGAAAAACTTCCTATTATTTGGCCACTGAAAATAGTTGCTATTTAGTGACAACTGTTTGCCCAGAAGATTCACCTTGAGAGCAGCTGACTCCCAGAAGATGCCAGATAAAAGCACAACTATTGATCATCTATCAAGGCAGGCACTAATCAATATGTCAAAGTTTCTTCTGTAAGTTACCACTAAAGGTACTGCACGAAAACAGATGGACAATTGCCCTGGTTTTAGCCTTTAATTAAAGATGATTCCGAGTTAAGAAATTCAGACCCCCTTGTGAGTAAGAACTGTTCTGACCACCTGCCTGCCAAGTGTGGGGAACTCTCAACCAAATCTTAGAGAACAGCCTTCCAGGGGAGGAAACACCTGCAGTTAAGCCCCACACTGAGGCTGTGGTCTCTGTGGCTTCTGTTCTCTTTGTGAGTGGAGACACCAAACCAGGTCTGACTTAACAGCAATCTCAGCTGCATCAACTCTACACTTACGACACTCAAAACCCTGCTGTCTGAGTTACTGACCGGCCCCTGGAGTGAAGCGGGAGTGAGGAGGAAGAAAGAGGGAGGGGGATAAGGTCCTTGAGTCCTTGGAATTCTTTAAGGAGTCTCCAATTTGGCTTCTTACCATCATCTGCATGGAAATACAGAGCTAAGAACATTTGTTGTTTCTTTTCCCCAAATTACGCAAACGCCTGTGCATAAAGGCCTTGCTTGGCTCAGGAATAGCAGGGAATCAAGAACCAGGGCTTATTTGTTTGAATGAGCCTGGTCTTTTTGGACTGACTGCAGGTGCACAGAACTGGAATGATAATAATCCTTAGCTCATGACACTTGTCCCTGCTCCATGCATGGCCCCTATTTTCAAGTAATGTAATAATAAATCCATGAGCTTGCCTGAGGCAACTATCCTACGTCCATCATTCCCTGGGGAAGCTCTTCCCAGTTTTGCCAATGAAAGCAAGGCAGGGAGAGCCTAAAGCTCCCAACACTTCCCGGTAACACAGATTCAACTTAGGATGCAGAGAGAGGTTTCTTCTCCAAGCCAGAGTCAGTATCCACAAGGCTGGGTACTCACCTGTATTACCAAGCAGCTTCCCTGCTTGGGGGGCTTTACAATCTGCAAGCCTGATTTATTTTTTTCAATAAGAGAAAAGATGTAAGTCCCTTTGAGCAAAGTATGCCTGATATATATCACAATATTTATTTTTGGTGGAGTAATGGATCCGTCTTCCGGGAAAGCTAGAGAAAAAGCATTTCTTGAACTCGGATGTAAATCAGTCACTGTGAAAACCACAGGGGAATCTATATTCTTACCCTCCTGCTAACTGTACTGTGAAATAGGCAGCTGACTTTTAAAAATCGTCATTCTATTTGTTTCTAGCCCTAACACTAACGATGGAGTTAAGAATATGGGGCCTGAGAATCAATTGCTCCTGGAATGCCTACTTCCCTTAAATGGTACAACTAGAAATGAAAGCAGAGACCCAACCCACGTGTGGGAGTTAAGTTGTACACCTAGTAGGAACAAGTGCTATCCTTTACTCAACTGCAGTGCTCAGAGGAACCGGAGGAGATGTGTGGCTGGGTTGAGGAGGTAAGGGTCTTCCAAGGGGCCTGCCCAGTGATTACAGGCCAGTCTCCACCTATGATAAATGTACTATAGAGCAGGACAAGAGGAAAACTGAAGAGACTGAAGGACAAGGGAGGAGGGAAAGGATCTTGAATGAATTTGCAACTCAAACAGAGCTCTTCGAAGGAAAGCTATTTAAATCTGAGCTGTTTCTAATATTAATTATCCTGAACATCTCATGGGCTCAGATTCACATGCTACAAAGCCTTTTAATTTTCCTACCTGTCCCTGGCACTCATGACAATAAATCAGATATACAGAGAAACCACCAAAAAAAACCACACATGACTAACGAACCAACCTGTTAATGGGGAACAAAGATCATTTGCCAAGATGACTTATTCAGATGCTGTCACATATCATAACCAGCAATACCCTGGCAGCTAAACACAGAAGGCACAGAGGGCAAGAGCTGGGCGCTCCCTGCCAAGTCACAGGCACCCTCCAATGCCTGCTATCCAAGCATGAGAGATTTTACTCATGAGTGCCGCCTCCACTCCCTCAAGTCAGATTTGCCCTCGGAAAATTACCGCAACTTCTAAAAGGCCTCTTGAGTCACTGGGCTGCTAAGCCCCTAATTCTGACTATAGCTCTTACTTTGAGGCTCCTTAGAATTCCAGGTACCCTGAGGAAGAAGATCCAGCCTCGGCCACGAGCAACCTTACCTGTTAGTTTATAGATCTTTAATGTAGCCATTCATTAAAGTATCTGAGTTCCAACTAAATGTCAAACAGTAAAGAGGTGGAAGTGGAGGAGAGAGAAGTGTCCTCTAAATGCCAGCCTCTTGGTTTTGCCATGAAGGCTGAGGCCCAGTAATAAACAGGAATTTCCAATCAGAGCTGATGGAACAGCTGGGACTTGAACCCAGCTTGGATTCTTAACAGAACGGCTACATAGAGTAGTTTATAAGAGCAATGAACCAACAGCACAAGGAAGGTGGGGAAATTGAATCCACATTCTCCTCACCCAGCCCTGCACTCTGGAATGGTGCTAGTGCTGCATCTACCCAGAGGAAGGGGCCCTTTGTGGTTTGTTTGAAAGCACCATATGGCCAAAGGGAAGTCCCAACTCCAGTACCATGTTTTCAGTGGCCCAGCCAGCCTAATACCCTTTTACAAAAACCCACCTTCACTGGAAGGAACTGAGGTTCCCCAAATCAACAACCAAGCACTGGCCAGGCACAGTGGCTCATGCCTATAATCTCAGCACTTTGGGAGGCTGAGGCAGGTGGATCACCTGAGGTCAGGAGATCGAGACCAGCCTGGGCAACATAGCGAAACCCTGTCTCTACTAAAAATACAAAAATTAGCCAGGTGTGGTGGGGCACCTGTAATCCCAGTTACGTGGGAGGCTGAGACATGAGAATCACCTGAACCTGGAACCCAGGAGGTGGAGGTTGCAGTGAGCCAAGACCACACCACTGCATTCCAACCTGGGCAACAGAGCAAGACTCCATTTAAAACAACAACAAAAACAAAAACACAACAAAGCATCATGGGTAGAACCCAGGGCAGTCTGAAATTTTCCACCAAGCTATAACCCTGAAAAGCTGTACATTCCCATGTGTGAGACAAGTCTGTTTGAACTTGAATCCATGAGAAACCCACCAGTGAATGGCATCCCCATTTCTTCTATTATCCTCAGATCTGAATCCCTTTACATTCTAGCAAACACCTTTACTCTTCATGGTTCCAAGCTGAGGATGGTGGGAATAATTAACTTCATCAACTGTCTGAATAGCTCCTCTTGGCTAGGTGCTAGAGACACAGCAGTGAATACCATGACCCCATCAACACCACCACACTATTGTCCCTGAGTTCCAGTACTAAGATATCTCAAAACAATTCAGAAAGCCCAACTGCTATGGTGTCCCTGACCAGACTGGCAGTTCCCTTAGGGGCCACAGTCAGAAGCAAGAGGGTCTATAACCAGCTTATTCTCCTCTCCCTCACCGCATTTTACAAGAAGGTCCAGGAAGGAGAGGTGGCTTGCTCAAAGTCAGACAGTTGAGAGTGAGCTGAAACTCCAACCCATGTGCTCTGGGTCTCCTCTCTCCACTACATTGCTTTGGTCAAGGTTCCAAAATTGGAAAGTAAGGATAAACAGTTGGTTCTAGGGACAGAGTGTTTCCTGACATATATATGCCCAGAGCCTGCAGCCTCAACCATCTTATCAACACAGACCTGATGACCATGTCCATCTCTCGGGATGCTCATGTTGTTGATCTAGAGCCCAAGTGTCCAGTTTTCATTCAGGCTCCTTTACCACCCTCTCTGGCTCTCTCCTGATATTTACTTTCACTTTAAAATCTTATAAGAACAGGGCTCTTTTTATCTGATGCCGGCTCCCCCTCTGTTCCTTGGATTTAATCAATCCGTGTCTGGAAATAAACAAACCAGAGAGGAAAGCAACAGTCCCTTTTGTGAAAACAGACACCTTTCTAAAATGATCTACCCCTGGGCATGACGCAGAAAGAATTTAAATGAGAAGGAAATAAAGATGTCCTCCAGCAATCATCTATGTGTTCATCTTGGAGTGGGACAGCAGGAATGGTAACTGCATGAACAACTAAAC
Organism: Callithrix jacchus; assembly: GCF_049354715.1. NCBI lineage: Eukaryota > Metazoa > Chordata > Mammalia > Primates > Cebidae > Callithrix > Callithrix jacchus. The sequence continues at coordinate 62,247,960 of NC_133508.1, read as the reverse complement.
CAAAACCCACTCCACATCTTTCAGATTTTAGTGGGAGTGGGGTCAATGGCAGGAAGCCTAAAGAGACAATACGTTTCAAAACAACAGAACCCACCCCTCTCCGTTCTTAGGAGCTTAAAGTCTTCAAGATTAGTAAGGGAGGGCTAGTGGAACACCAACTCCAAGTATATGCAGCATGCCCCCAGCTGGTACCAGGGGTGCAACAAGATGCCAGCTAGAAAGATCCTGACATCTGGCCACCAACTTAGACCTTCTCCCATCGTTATTTTATACCTACCTGCGAAGCACAGAATCCTCACCCCTCTTACCACCCTCCAGCCACTCCAGCAAGCATCACCCCCAGCCTCTGCTGGAAAAAGTTGTCTTACACAGAAAGGGAGAATCAAGTTCCCAACTCGCCAGTCTGCCCTACCAGCAATGACTCCCAGCCCCAGGCATCGGAAATGAGCCACCATCTAAATGCAAATAGAGAGAGCATCTCTTCTGAGGAGGACAGTAGTTAATTCTTAATCCTTTGGGACATCCGTTTGAAAATGTGACGGCAGCTCTGGACGCCCCATGAAAAACTGCATGCAAGCAGTTTATACATAAGTTCACTGGGGGTCACCGCCCTCCTAGGAGCTCGAAAGGGGCAAAAAGATCTACTGTGCTCAGAAGCAGCTTTGAGAAAGAGCTACGGGTGGTCCAGGTGAGTATTCAACAGCACAGTTCCTTAACAGGAAAGGGAGAAATGAACGCCCCTTACTTAGCTACTCCAAGTTCCAGTTTTCAATCAACCTGAGATTTCAACAGAAATTTTGAACTGAGAGCACGCAAATATGCACACACACATACACACCAAGCACTCGGCTTCCTTGTGGCTTCCTACTGTAACTTCACAAAATGTCCTATGATTGCTAGTTAAGTGTCCAAACAGTAACGGCAGAGATAAGTGGAAGAGAGGTGGGCGCTAGACGGAAGGGTAGTTCAGACAAGGAGAAGGGGACAGTCTGGCTGTCTGGCTAAGCTCTCCATTGGCTCTAAGCAGGTCTTGACAGGGCAGGTCCTGATCCTTGCTGCCTGCATTCCCTGGAAATCAGGCCGACCTGGAGCAAACCAAGAAGTCCAGACAGAAGCAGCCCTTTCTTTCCTTTGAGTCCATGGTGAGGGGAGAGCACCCTCTCGTTTCTAGGGAGGAGACCCTGGCCCACAGCTTGCCCACGGCCCCCTCGTGGCTTGGGGGTGTCACTGCAGCCCCCTCTGCATTGCTGGGCACCAACCGCTCGCAGGCAGTTCTAACAGTGGTCCAGCAAAATATTTAGTTAACAGTGGCAAACTGGCAACTGTCTTCAAGCCTTGTGAGGCTGTTTGCTTTTGATTTCTTAAGCTAAGACTCAGACTTAAAGTGATCCTTCTAAATCCCTCCTGGTACAATCCCCACAGGGAACCAGCCCAAGACGGGCTTCATTAAGCCAATAACCTCGGCGCTTCTGTAACATGACCACTGCTTTATCATCTCTTCCTGCATCACATGCAATTATGTACAATTGTGTACAACTGTTCCAAAGCTCAATAAGCTCAACAGAAACAGTTAGAATGCACAACATTCTCTGGTTTGTAGGTTGCTTACTAGATTACAAAATACTTGCAGGACACCAAATGCCCTCCTCAATCCTGGGTTTTCAGGTAAGCAGGTCCTGCAGGGGTTTTGGACTTAAAAGTTACACAGTGAAAAAGAACGTGACCAGTGGCTCTGTGTCCACAAATGCAAAAAGAGGGTGCATTGAGGAACCTGAACTCCACAAAGGGAAGGAGTGGAGCTCATGGGGCTGGGGGTTGGACAGGACAGACCAGAGTCTGGGAGTGAGGGGGCAGCTGGTCTCGGGGTTCAGCGGCCATCTGTCGGGGTGGGGACGGTTAACTGACCCCAAGGGAGGGAAACTGTGTAGGGAGGAGAGGAGGTGGGACGTTTGGGAGGTGAGAGGAAGGTGCAGAGTGTGTCTGCAAGGCCTGAAGTAGACCCGTGACCAGGAACGACTGAGGCAAGTGAAAGGGGTGGGAGCGCCAGAGGATCTCCTCTTTGGTGGGGACAACGGGTGGGAGGAATTGGGGAGCTGAGTCCATTACCTCCTTGATTTTCTCCCGCTGGGCTCGCACTCGGCTCTGGGGCTCCTGACTCTCGTCGGCCCTTGTTCCCAGGACCGGGTGGCGGAGGCGGCTCCGGAATGCGTTGAAGTCAAAGCGAAACGGAACGCCCTCGTCCCCGGGCCTGGAGGCCAGGATGCCATTGCCCCGGGCCGCCGTAGCCTCCTCGCGGGGTCCGGTGGGACGGGTGCGCCGCAGCCCCCCTTTCCTGCGGCGGGGACTGGCCCGGCTGCTGGGGTCATCCTCACCTGGGGCCGGCACGGCAGGGGCCGGGTTGGGAGGCGGCTCCTGCTCGCGGGCCGGGATGTGGCCGGCGATTTCGGCCACCACCTCCAAGCCAGGCTGCTGGGTCCGGGGGGCCAGGAAGAGGCGCTTGAGGCGAGAGGAGTGGGGCAGCAGGAAGAGGGCCCCGAAGCACAGGGTGACAAGGCCCGAGAGGAAGAGGAGGAAGAGGAACTTCTGCGGCAGCCGCAGCCCCCACGGGGAGGCCGGGACGAAGCCAGGCACTTTCCTCATGAGCATCGTGGCGCTACCCGGGACCCCCGCAGCCCGCGGAATCCAGGCACGTGTCTGCGGGGGCGCAGCGAAGGGAGGGCGTCCGGAGCGCCGCCCGGGATGGGGGTCCCTGGGTAGGGCAGCCAACCCTGAGAGTTTCGCCGCTTTGGGGGGCTGTCTCCGAAGTTCAGGGAGTTTGGAGAGAGTCCTCCCGCGAGAAGGCGGAGGAGCAGCAGCCTCGGCGGGGCCCGGGCGAGCGGGGCGGCACGGCTCGGGGCCCGGGCCCGCAGAGACCGGCCGCGCGCCGCAGCCTCCCCTTGGGCCGAGCCCTCCCCGCCGCGCCGGGGCCCGCGCCTTCCCGCGCTGCGGCCGCTGGGGCCGTCACATGCCGTCCGCGGCGTCCCGGCTGTCCGCGCCGAGGGGCGCCCGCAGGCCCGCGCCGAGCCGCCCTCAGCCCCCCGGCCTCCTGCCCGCGCTGGTCGGCGCCCAAAGTTTCAGCCTTAGAAGCAGTTTCCGGAGGAGAAAGAGGCGACGGAGGGCTGGCGTGTCAGCGCCGCCCCGAGCGCGCGCACACCCGGCTCGGTCGCGACAGCGCCCGGGCTCTCTATCTGGACACGTCCACAACTTTGCTCCTCCGCGGAGCGGGCGCCAGGAGCCGGGAGCGGCCAGGGAGCGGGAGCAGGCACTTCCGAGCCTGCGGGTACAAGGGGCTGCCCGGGCCCGCGAGAGTGCAGGTCCGGAGCCGCGGCTGGGCGGCAGCAGCTGCGCCCGGGAGCGCGGGCTCCCGCTCCTCCAACTCAGTAGGGCGCGGGGCTCCCGCTAGGATCACCTGTTCCCGGCTCCGCGGAGCGCGCAGCCCCGGCCGCGCCTCCCCCGCTGCAGCTGTCGTCCTCGCAGCGGCCGCTCCAGACGGGCCGCCGCCGCCGCCAAGCCTGCGCCCCACACGCGCGCACAGCCGACCGGCCGCCTCCGCCGCCGCTCAGGCTTTCACTGCGACAGCGCCCGCCGCCCCGCCTCCTACCGCCCGCCGGCCACGCCCACCGGCCACGCCCACGCGCGCGCCCCGCGCCCCCTCCTGCCGCCGCCGCGCCGCAGCCGGGCCGAGGGCCGCGCGTTCGTGGGCGGGGCGGAGGCCGAGCACAGGCGGGAGCGCAGCCCCCGCTCAAAGCCCCGCCCTCCACGAAGGGACAGCGTAGCGCGCAGTCCCCATCCGGCCGGCGCCAGTGGTCCTAAGGCGCGGGGCTGGCGAGGGCGGGGGTGGGGAGCGCAGTGAGGGCATTGGCTGCATCCGAGGGATACCCGCTGGGCCACAGTCGCCCATTGGTTACTGCCCAGCCCTCGCTGGACCCCGAGCGACCGAGACCACCCCCCTTCCCGCCCGCGCGGCTCGGGTTAGTGGCCCCCGGAAGCAGGCCGGAGACGGAGCTGCTCTGGAGGCCTGTGCGGGTCGTTGGGTGACCTCTCTCGCCCCCCAGTGCCAGCCCGGGGTTGTCAGGGAGCTGACAGCCCGCGCCCTGGGGGCTGCCCCGAGCGTCTCAGCGCTAACGCGGAGCCGTGGCGGTGTTGCTCGTGGCTGGTGCTATGCCAGAGAGCTGTGGTCGCGGCCGGGTAGGCGGAGGCGGTGTTTCCACTGCCCCCGCCCCCCCGCAGACCACCGCTTGCCTTCCCTTTCATACAACCTTAAACGGGGCCAGGGCCCCTGAGTGAAGTATGGAGGGAGGCTGACCGTGGCCTTGAGAAGCCACGAAAGGAAGAGAGCCCCGGGCGTGTCTACAGAAGACCACACACATCCTGTGACCGAGGTGTACCTTGATGCCTGCGTGTGTTTATATGCACATGTGTGCGTCTGGGCATAGATACCTGTGCACACAGAGACTGGCATGTGGGTGTGTACAACGCACTCAAACATATGCTTAATTTGGGTGTGAACACCAGTGTGCATACACATATATGCAAATTAGTACAAACATGGACATGTGCACCCACATACCCACAGACACTCAGGCAACAGATACCTCCAAAAACATGCCAGGCTGAACTCCCAGACACGCGTGTCCTCAACCCCAAGGCCCTCACACCTGCCTCCCTGGACTTAGTCTCTGCATCTTCCCTTCCTGTTAAACCTAACACAGGGCAAAGCAACATTGTGCTGTGTGGGTCTTTCATGCAAAACACTTTATAGAGACAAATAACAGCAGAGGGAGAAACAAATTAAGAGGTTTGTAATAGGCAAGAGGGAAAATATCTACTTTCAGCTGCAATTTAAAATGAAATGCAGCGTTGACGAGACAGAAAATACTGCAGGGAAGCTTTTCCCGACAGAAGAAGCGGGCCAGGCAGGCTCTCACCTCGTAAATCGTTCTTCTTCTCTGAGGCCTGCTGCGAATGCGCGGCTGGGACTCAGTCATCCGTCTACCTTTGGCCAGACCACTGACAGCAGACCCACCCTTGGTGCTTAAATATCCCTGGCGTGCAACTTTCTCTCAACTGAAAATAAAAGTGAAGTAACAGGTGCAAACATTTTGGTCACTGGAGATGACTAATCCTTCCCAACCCTACAAATACACGCAGCTTAAATAGAAAATTCTAATTCAGATATTTCAGTGTCTTGTGAGTTTGGTTGACAGGTTGATGTGGGGCCAGCTGTGTACATCAGAGATAAGCCTGTGACCCATTTGGGTACAGGAGCCCAGAGACCTGGCCTGGCCTCACCCATGTCTCCAATACCCAAGCATCGCCTCACTGGGTCCCACTGCAGGAAAGGACAGCCTTGTCTTTGGATAACCAGCAGGGACCCAGCATTAGAGTCATCATCTGCATTGTTCCTCATTGTGAGTGTAGGGGAACCACTTTTCACGTCCCTGTGAACGTAGGATCCAGAAAGGGAGAAGAGCAGAGCTGAGTCTCAGAAGGAATTGTCTGTTTGAACTAGATCCTCACTGTGATGTGACACTCTGACCAAACTGTGGTGTGCTCTGTGAGCCAGAGTAAAAAGCGAGGCTGCATCAGGACTGACGTGCCTTTCAAAGTCAGGCTACGAAAACCAGAGGCCACAGCAGGTAACTCCATTTCAAAGTGATGGGATGTTGGTGATCACACCATGTTGTTGATACCATCACTTGTTAGGGAGATACCAGTCTCTCTAAAAAGCTCTCTGAAAACCCTAGGTGTCCCCTTGCCCTCCCTTCTAGCCCACAGAGACCTCAGACATCCTATGGCTCTTCTCCCACTGACTTTTTACTATTGGTGTACTGTCCCAAAGCAGATGCTGAGTTCTCCACCATGGCTTGCTCACTTCTCTAACTGCCCCAGGTCTTAACCACAATGCCTTCCAGATGGGCACTGTGTTTGCTCAGTAAATGATTGAATAAATGAGTGAGTGGATGCCCATTTCGCAGATGTGGAAACCGAGGCTTGGCGAATGGGACAACAGTGAACTAACATTTTTGATGTGCCAAATACATATTGTCTCACTTGCTTTCCATTTATTTTTATGGTAGGTAATTATTAGTAGCCCAATTTTACAGATAAGAAAACCGAGGCTTAGAGAGACTGGGGATGAGTTTTAAGTATCTGTATTAGTCAGAGTTCTCCAGGACAACAGAACCAATAGGCTATATATAGATATATAAAAAGAGATTTATTATGAGGGATTGACTCCTGTGATTATGGAAGGCTGAGAAGTTCCACAGTCTAGTGTCTTCAATCTGGAGGTCTAAAAAGCTGGTGGTGTAGTTCCAGTCCAAGCCAGGAGGCCTGCGAACCATGACAGCCGATAGTGTGAATCCTAGTCTGAGCCTGAAGACCCCAGAACCCGGAGAGCTGACGTCCAAGGGCAGGAGAAGATGGATGGTCCAGCTCAAGCACAGAGCATGGATTTGCCCTTCCTCTTCCTTTTTGCTCTGTTTGGGCCATCAGTGGATTGGATGCTGCCCACCCACATTGGTATGGGCAGATCTTCTTTACTCAATTTACCGATTCAATTACTAATCTCTTCCAGAAATTCCCTTACAGACACCCAGAAATAACGTTTTACCAGCTGTGTAAGCATCCCTTAGCCCAGTCAAATTGACACACAAAATTAACCTTCACAGCATCTTTCTCAGTTTAATTCAGAAATTCAAGTGGAACTGGGAACAGAAACAAACAGCTATTTCTAAAAAAAATCTATTCTGTCAACAAATATTTATTCAAATTGGATGCAAGGTATTGCACTAGTTTTGGACACAAAGGTGAGCAAAGCATGGTCCCTTGTTATTATTGATTCATTCTTCCAGTAAAAAACTACTTATTGAACACCTACTATGTGCCAGGTACAGAGAGGCAGGGGATACAGCCATGACACAGATGCGAAGCCTACCTTCATGGAACTTCTTGTCTAAGCAACAAACGCAGACCAATCTGGCCCATCAGGAGGGGAACCACCAGGCACCAGGCACTGCACTAGTGCTTCACTCAGATCCTATCTGACCCTCACAACAGCCCTCTCTGAGGTAGGTCTCAAGATTCCAGTTTAGCAGATGGGGAAACTGAGACTCAGGGTATGACATGACTTGTCCAAAGCCACACAGGGCAAATATGAGAGGAAATCAGGCCCATCTAATCACAGAATCCATGTGCTTTCTGTTAGTGATATTAGCAACTACTAAGATTGCTGGAACACTTATGATGTGATCAGCCCCTTTTAAAACATGTTAAAGACTAACCTGGCCGGGCGCAGTGGCTCCCGCCTGTAATAATCTCAGCACTTATGGAGGCCAAGGTGGGCAGATCACCTGAGGTCAGGAATTCAACACCAGCCCGGCCAACATGGTGAAACCCTATCTCTACTAAAAATGCAGAAATTAGCTGGGCGTGGTGGCATTTGCCTATAATCCCAGCTACTCGGGAGGCTAAGGTATAAGAATCGCTTGGACCCGGGAGGCGGAGGCTGCAGTGAGCCAAGATCATGCCACTGCACTCCAGCCTTGACAGTAGAGTGAGGCTCTGTCTTAAAAGAAAAAAAATAAAGACTAAACTAATTTATTTGATCCTTGCAACACCCCATGTGATGGGTAACATTAAGTACAGAGATGTTAAGGAACTTACTCAATGTCACACAGCTGGGAAGTAGCAGAAGAGAGATTTGAGCCCAGACAATCAGGATCCAGAGCCCTCTATGCCTGTCAGAATCTGCTGTCTCCCTCTTGTAATGCTGTGAGAGCAGGCTCTATAGGCGGTGAGATCAAGGAAAGAGCACTGGCCTCAGGCAAGATCAATACAGACTTGTTGGGAGGATTATATAAGTTCATTTAGTCATTCAACAAGCGGTACAAGGCACCTGATACATATACCCAACCCAAGGCAATACACTAAGTTTTAGAGATAAGGTGATGAGGAGAAGCAGACACATTTCTCCCATCATGGAGCCTACGGTCTCATGGGAAAGACGAGTTTAAACAAATAACCTCCAAAGGAGTATTCAGGCTGAGATGAGAGAGAAAGGAGAGAGAAACGTTGCTCTAAGAGCAGGCCGCAGTGGATCTGTACCCAGGCTTCATTGGGTGGGCCAGGGAAGGCTCCCCCTAAGGATGAGTGCAGTTACCTAGGCAGAAGGAGGGTGAGAATGCCCAGGCGAGGGGACAGCACAGGCAAAGCCCCTGGGTTGAAGGAACGTGGCACTTTTAAGAATAGAAGTCAGTGGGTCTGGAGTAGAGAAAGTGATGGAGAAAGACAAGAAGTGACACCGAATGAATTAGGGCAGGAACGGGAATGTGAAGGGGCAGGTGAGTGGGCAGATTCAGACGCACATTTTTTAAGGTTACTCTAGCTACAGTGTGCAAAACAGAATGGAAGGCAGGTGTAAATGAAGGGGGTACCTTTCAGAGGATATTGCAATAGTCTGTACTAGACTATCTGGGGAGTGGGAGACGGACAGCACTAAAGGATCCAAACCATATTTAGAAGCTGAAATTGACAGGATTAGGTGATGGCTTGAAATTGGGCAGTGATGGAGAGGGAGGTATCTCCCAGGGTCTCGAATGTGCCTATTGGGGTATTTGTTAAGATGGAGCAGTGAACCAGGCTGTAAGGGATCCCCCTTCAGCTCCTGCACTGAGGAGGCAGCTGGGCAGTTGGTGCAGAATCTGAATCTCAAATGGTCATTAGTCTCATTTAGAATGGAAGACTAGAGACAAAGCCAAGCTCGAGCCAAGAGATAATCATCAGGCAGCTTCCTTAATGGCCACCAGACAAATTTGGCACCAGGCAGAAGAGACACTAATGACTGCAGGAGGGGCTCCAGCCCTGAGAGTACACCAAGTTAGTCTTGAGAGACAAAAGGCCGGGCAGCTGTCCTGGGCTCACCCCAGCAGGCTTTGGGACCCCACCATTTCCTCACTGTGCAGTGGGGGTCAATTTCAGGATCCTAGAGCCAGGAATACCTGGCACATGGCTTTTAAAATAACAGCATAATTTTTTTTTGTTTTTGTTTTTAAAAGAGTTTTATTTTTAACTCTTCTTGTCTGAGTCCCCGGTCCTGCAGCAGAAGCAGCAGTCAGCTGGGGCTTTGCCATGGGTTCTAGCACTGGGTGCTTAGTGGTTAGAGCAGGGGAATGGGGGGCAATTCTGCCCTCAGGGAATATTTGGTGATTTCTGGAGATAATTTAGATTGTTACAACTGGGTGCAGAGTGCTACTGGCCTCTAGTGGGTGGAGGTCAGAGATGCTACTGCACATCCTGGAATACACAGCACAGTCCCCCACAAACAAAGAATTATTGGGCCCCAAGTATCAACAGTGCAAAGGGTAAGAAATCCTGGTTCAGAGCCAAGGCTGTGACGTCAGACAGGTTCGGGTCTGAAATCCTCGTTTTGCCACACATTGACTCGTTGATCTTGGGCAACTTATCTGACCTCTCTGAGCCTCAGTTTCTCCATCTGTCAAACGGGATTAATACTAATACTCAGGACTGGGTGTGGTGGATCACACCTGTAATCCCAGCACTTTGGGAGGCCGAGGTGGGCAGTTCACAAGATCAGGCGTTTGAGACCAGCCTGACCAACATGGTGAAACCCCGTCTCTACTAAAAATACAAAAGTTAGTCGGGCATTGTGGCACACGCCTGTATTCCCAGCTACTCTGGAGACTGAGGCAGGAGAATTGCCTGAACCTGGGAGACAAAGGTTGCAGTGAGCCGAGATTTTGCTACTGCACTCCAGCCTGGGCAACAGAGCAAGACTCCATCTCAAAAAAAAAATATTGACTCACCTCAGAGAGATGACGTGAGGATTAGATGAGATCACTGACTGTAAAGAGCTTGAGGGGATGTTTACTCATCCTTCGAGTGAGCAGGGACTGGGTCTACTCCCAAAGCCAAGTCCTTTGTATGCTGGAGAAGGGAATACAGAGTGGTAAGAATAAGGACCCTGCAGCCACAGTGCTGGGTCTCAGCCTGGACTCAGTCACGTACTAGCAGTGACACCTTGGACAAATTGCTCACTTTTTGAAGCCTCAGTTTACTCATCTGTGTAACGGAGATGATCACAGTACCCAGGATGGAGAGTGGATGTGAGGACTTAGGAGCTAATTTTTGTAAATATCTTGGCATAGTGTCTGGTACACAGCAGCACTCAATAAATATGAAGGAATGTTACAAAAGACAAAAAGGATCAGCACTGCCTCATTTCCTAGTGGCAGGCAAGACAGCAACCCAAACTGCCATATTGTAACTCAACGCTTCCAGAGATGCTAGAATTTCAAATACTCTGTCCATGGTCCCTATGAGAACTTTCATTTGTCAGACTGTACACACCGATTTTCATTTTAGAAGATATGGTCCCCATTTGGATGATAATAGTGGCTGTTTAGGAAGCCCTGTTGTGCTAAGCACTGCTCAGAGAAGCCCCTCCTCTCCAGGAGTTTCGAGATCATTCAGCCCAATGGTGGAATGTTTCAGATGTGCAATTTAAGGATCAGAGCCTGTAACTTGCAGTTAGAGGCAGAGCAGACTCGAGTCTAGCAGTACTCGAGAATCCCTGCTGAGGCTGCTTCCACAAGCACAGGAAGGCATCAAAGTTCTTCTTGTTCCCATGGTCCTGGGTTATGTTTACCTCACTGACATTGTGAGGATAAAATGAAATAATCCATGTTAATTTCTACGCAGCGTGCCTGGCATATAGCAGGAACCAAATGTTAGCTATTATTATTTACGATCCTGGCACTTTTTAAAGGGCATGTAAAATAAATATCTTTGAATCTCATAAAAATACATTTCCAAAAGCTTACATCAAGCACCATAAAGTCAGAAATAAAACAGTCTCTCTAAAATGCAACTCTGACATAATTTAGTCACCTGGTTCCCCTTGCTAATATCAAGGAGTTTTTGTTAGTGTGTGTCTGTTTTTTAAATGTCCATGAGTTGAGGCTCCAGGTTCTATATAGGTTGTCAAAGTATCTGCCCCTCTAGGGTTAGGATGGTAAGAAGGGCTCAAGCCATCAGGCAGGTGTTGCTGGGTGAACGCCATTTGGACCATACAATCATGGGAAGTCCCCTTAAAACTTATCTCTTAGGCCATTCAAGTTTTTTTTTAAAGCAGATCCATAAGCCAGAGTGGCAGAAGGGGATCGTGGTTGTACCTTTGAGTCTCAAAAATCCACATTTGAACCCACGTGTTGCCTCTTCGGGGACATGTAACCTTGGACAAGTCACCTCCTCTGAGCATCAGTTTCGTTCGCAAGGATGATAGTACTCAGCTCAGTATGTTAATGTTAGCATTATTAAGAGAAGTAAAGAAGAGCAAGTTTAAGATTTGAGGTTGATACAGGAAAGAGAAGAAATACTGGGGTTTGAAGAAAGAGTCCCATGGGTTACCTCACTTGTTCCCAAGTCCCACTTCTGCCACTTGATTGGGAGACCTGGGCAGGTCACTCACCTGCCTTAGACCAGTTTCTTCATCTGCAAAGAGGCCCATAATACCTTAAATGAGATGACCCACTGGCAAGCACTTTGTTAGTGATAAAGCCAAAAAGACATATTCATCGTAGCTGTGATCCCTTTTCAGAAAGAACTGTCAACATTCCACAAATATTTATTGTGCCTCATGCATGACATAAAAAAATGTTTAAACATACCCTAATATTTAAATTTTTAAACTTTTTAAATATACCATAGTTCTTATTTTATTCCATGCTACTTCTTCAAAAATTATTCTATATATTTTAAAGAAATAAACTGCACGGAGCTAGTCATTTTGCCCTGTTCACCAAATAGTTCCAGATCACTGCCTTTGGGGCACTTGGTAAGACCGCCCCACTGCCTTGTGGTTGAGTGGAGCCATGTGACTAGTTGTGGCCAATAAACTGTGAGCAGAAATGACAATTGTCACTTGGAGGCCCGAGCATTTAATTTCTGGTACCATATCCCCTAGAGCTGTGGCTGTCCCACTAGCAAGGCAATGGACAGTGATGAGATGGCAGCTGCACCCTCAGCAGAGCCCCGGCGTGACTGTGACCAGCAGAGCCTTCTGAGGACCTGCCCTGGCTGCACTGGCATGGGGGTTAAATGAGAGACTAATGTGTGCGGTGTTGACTTCTGAGTTCTGGAACCACTGAATTTTTAACTTTTCAAAAGTTTACTTTTATAGTAAAATTAATTGTAATAACATATTTTATTTAACCCCATACATCCAAAAGATTATCGCCTCAATCTTTTTTTTTTTTTTTTTTTTTTGGTGGGAGATGGAGTCTTGCTCTGTTGACTAGGCTGGAGTGTAGCAGCGTGATCTTGGCTCACTACAACCTCTGCCTCCCAGGTTCAAGCAATTCTCCTGCCTCAACCCCCCAAGTAGCTGGGATTACAGGCGCATGCTGCCATGCCCAGCTAATTTTTGTATTTTAGTAGAGACGGATTTTCACCATGTTGCCCAGGCTGGTCTCAAACTCCTGAGCTCAGGCAATTCACCTGCCTCAGCCTCCCACAGTGCTGGGATTACAAACGTGGGCCACCTCGCTGGGCCAAATCACTTTTTTTTAATCCTTTGTGAGGCCAGGCACAGTGGCTCATCCCAGCACTTTGGGAGGCCGAGATGGGCAAATCATTTGAGGTCAGGAGTTCGAGACCATCCTGCCCAACATGGTGAAACCCCGTCTCTACTAAAAATACAAAACTTAGCTGGGCCTGGTGGTGCAAACCTGTAGTCCCAGCTACTCAGGAAGCTGAGGCAGGAGAATCATTTGAACCTAGGAGGCAGAGGTTGCAGTGAGCTGAGATCATGCTATTGCACTCCAGCCTGGGCAACAGAGAGAGACACCAACTCAAAAAAAAAAAAGAAATCCTTCATGAGAAAAGTTATATATTCTTTTTTACAAACCAAGAAACCAAGTCTCAGACCGTACTGTGGCTTTTACATTTATAGCCCATCTCAATTCAGGCGAGCTACATTCCCGTGCACCGCAAGCCCCAGTGGCTTATGGCTAGTGTCTATGGACAGCCGCGTTGTACAGCAATTTATCACCCCCTAAAACCGAAACTCTGTAATCCTCCCATTGCCCAGCCCCTGGTAGCCACCATTCTACTTTCTGTTTCTGTGAATTTGACTACTCTAAGTACCTCATGTAAGTGGAGTCATACAGTATTTGTCTTTTTGTGACTGTCTTACTTCATATAGCGCAGTGTCCGCATGGTTCATCTGTTTGGTAGCATGTGATAGAACTTCCTTCCCATTTAAGGCTGAATAACATTCCATCGTGTGCATCTGCCACATTTTCCCTGTCCGTTCATCCATTGATGCACGCTTGGTTTGCTTTGTGGTTTTCGTTATCGTGATGCTGCTGCTATGAACATGGGTATGGGTATATAAATGTTGACTCCTTTTTAATTAATTTATGACTGTGTGTGTGTTGTTGTTGTTAAAATGGGATTGTATCATGCTCACTGCTTAGGCAATCTGGTTTTTGTTATGTACCAATATATCAGGAGCATTTCCATGAAATTAAATATTCTTCTACCTCATTGTTCTGAACAGCCAAATAGTATATCTTATGTGGCTCTATGATCATTTATTTATCTGATCTGCCGCTGTCAGACATTTAGGTCATTTCTAATTGTTAATTACATTTGACAAATAGTCTCTCCCTCTCATACCGCCTCATCTCTAACAGAGTGGACAGTAAGAGGACACACTCAGATGGAGGATGGCGTGGCCACCTCAGGGCATCCACTGTCACCAGTGTTTTGCCACAGAAGACCCAACTTCTTTGTAGCTGTAGAGGGCACAGCCTTCTCTGGGCATTGCAAGGAGAGCTGTGCACAGCTGTGAAAAGAGTGTTGGAGTCCGAGGGCTGTGAACAGTACCGGGTCCTGCCACATTCCAGCCCTCAGACAGCCTCTTTTTTTTTTTTTTTTGCAACTCGAATTCAAACATACTCCAAGATCGGACAGCCTCTTGAGCCTCAGTTTCCTTATTTGGAAAATGAGGATAATGATACTGGCCCATTGGCATTATTTATTATTATTATTATTTGAGATGGAGTCTGGCTCTGTCACCCAGGCTGGAGTACAGCAGCACGATCTTGGCTCACTGCAACCTCTGCCTCCTAGGTTCAAGCGATTCTCCTGCCTCAGCCTCCTGAGTAGCTGGGACTAGAGGTGCATGCCACCAAACCCGGCTAATTTCTGTATTTTCAGTAGAGATGGGGTTTCACCATATTGGCCAGGCTGATCTTGAACTTCTGACCTTGTGATCCACCTGCCTAGGCTTCTCAAAGTGCTGGGGATTACAGGCGTGAGCCACTGCGCCTGGCCTATCCATTCATTTGTTGATGGACATTGAGGTTGATTCTGTATCTTGACTATTTGAATAATACTGCAACAAACATGGGAGCGCAGATATCTCTTGAACATACTGATTTGATTTCATTTCCTTTGGATACATACCTAGCAGTAGGATTGTGGAATCATATAGTATTTCTATTTTTAGCTTTTTGAGGAACTTCCATACTGTTTTCCCTAATAGCTATTCTTTTTTGGGGGAGGGGGGGAGAGTGTCTCACTCTATTACCCAGGCTGGAGTGCAGTGGTGGGATCTCAGCTTATTGCAACCTCTACCTCCCGGGCTCAAGTGATTCCCCTGCTTCAGCCTCCTGAGTAGCTGGGACTATAGGCGCCTGCCACCACAACTGGCTAATTTTTGTATTTTTAGTAGAGACAGGAGTTTCATTATGTTGGCCAGGCTGGTCTCAAACTCCTGACCTCAGGTGATCCGCCTGAGGTCACATAAAGTGCTCACCGACCTGCCTTCAAACCCCCCAGAGGCACACGTGCTCCCCTAAGCAGCTGAAAAGAAGCCTCTAGCAGGGCACGGTGGCTCACGCATGTAATCCCAACACTTCGGGAGGCTGAGGCAGGCAGATCACTTGAGGTCAGGAGTTTGAGACCAGCCTGGCCAATATCACGAAACCCTGTCTCTACTAATAATACAAAAATTAGCTGGATATGGTGGCAGGTGCCTGTAATCCCAGCTACTCGGGAGGCTGAGGCACAAAAATTGCTTGAACCTGGGAAGCAGAGGTTGCAGTGAGCTGAGATTGTGCCACTGCAGAATGAGACACAGCCTGGGCAACAGAATGAGACCCTGTTGGAAGAAAGGAAGAAGAAAGAAAAAAAGAAAGAAGAAAGAAGGAAAGAAAGAAGAATGAAAGAAAGAAAAAGAAAGAAGAAAGTGAGAGAGAAAGAAAGAAAGAAGAGAAAGGGGGAGAGAGGAAAGAAAGAAAGAAAGAGAAGGAAGGAGGGAAGGATGGAAGGAAGGGAGGGACGGAGGCTCCAAAGGTCAAAGCATATCGTTATAAAGGTGGATACCTCGGCAATGGGGCCATTCATTTCGACAAGGGAGTGCTGCTCCAGTCTCACCTGCAGGTGGCCAGCCTTCTCCTGTGTAGGTAATGTTCACTGTGCTAAGGGAAAGTAGGGGAAGGTATTCCTGCTTCTGTTTACCCACCTGGAGTCAAGTGCCTTTAGCCAAGACAAACACTCCCATAGGACAAGGGCCAAGTCATTTCAGGGATATGTCCTCTGCCCCTGGGGTTGCTAGATTTAGCAAATAAAAATACTGGGCAGGGACCGGGGGTGGTGACTCGCACCTATAATCCCAGCACTTTGGGAGGATGAGCGGGGTGGATCACTTGAGGTCAGAAGTCCAAGACCAGCCTGGCCAACATGGTGAAACCCGGTCTCCACTTAAAAAAAAAAAAAAAAAAAAAAAAGCTGGGCAGGAAGTCCAGTTAAATTTCAGATAAGCTACAAATAATTTTTACTAAGTATGCTCCATGCATTATTTGGGAACATACCTATACTAAAAGGATACTCATTATTTATCCAAAATTCAACTTTAACAGGGCTTTCTCTATTTTTTCTGACAACTCAAGCTGCCCTTAGATGACTCTACTGCACACAGGCTGGCACACAGTAGGTATTGATTGAAAGAGGGATGTGTTTCACCTTTGAACTGGGGGCAAAATCAAAATTTTACGTTTCACTGGGTCAGAGAGGACTTTCTAGTTACTGCCGTGAGTTTTAATGATCAAAATGAAACTGTTTTCTTTGACCAAAAGGGAACAGAAAGCCATAGATCTGCCTGAATTACCGGCAGGAGTCAAGAAGGGAAATCTGTTCTTTACAGAGCAAGTTTGCAGATGGAGGAGAAAATGTAAGGCCATTTCCTCCTTGTCCCCGCTCAATTCCAGCCTATTCAATTCATTTATTCAACAAATATTTAATGACTGCCTATTGCATGCCAGGCACTGTTCAACAAATCAATGGAATTATTATGATTATCCTTCTTATTGTCCCATTTGATTAAAGATGAAAACTGAAGTCCAGAGAAGTTAGGTGACTTGCCCAAGGTAACACAGCAGGTGGGTGTTGGATATAAGATTAACACCCAATATATCCAATACCTGAGCCCTTGCTCTTTCCATTGTGTGACTGTAGCAGTACGAGGCACTCTGAGTGAGGCACACAGAACAGAAGGATCTCATCAGGTAGAACTCACGCAGAGAGCCTGCAGCCCTTCAGCCAACACCCAGTATTATCCTTTTACCTCTGATGCTTTTACCTGCCTCCCCTTTAATCACTGCACCTTGTCCCAAGTCACACTCAGCTCTTGCCTCAACGACAGCAGTAATTTCCAGGCTGGTCCACCTCTCTGGCTCCCTCCAATCTGTTCTTCACGCAGAAGCAGAATGATCCATATGAAAGGTAAAGGCAATCATGTCACCTTTCTACTATGTCACCTTTCTACCATGTCACCTTTCTACCATGTCACCTTTCCACCTTTCTTCTTTCTCTTTTTCTTTCCTTCCTCCCTCCTCCCTCCTTTTCTTTCTTTCCTTCTTTTCTTTCTCCTTCTTTCTCTCTCTTTCTTTCTTTTTAGGATGATGCTTCAGCAAATGCTGGTGAGAACAAAAAACTCAAGAGCGACAGCAAGTGCAGGTAGAAGGTCTCAGGGCAAGGTCAGAGGCCAGAGAGCTTGGCTCCAGACCCCAGAGAACGTCAACAGGCTGAGTTTCAAATAGAGCTGAACTAGAGGAGTCAAAAAATCCCCCAAAATGCTGCCTTCCACTCAGGGAGCAGAGAGCCATTGGCCCTGTGTATTGGGGGAGGAGGAAAGTATCCCGTGTCTCTCCTCCGTGGGATTGCCAATTTCAGTGCAAAACCCACAATCACAGTGAACAAAGTCTGCTCAGCTCTCATAATTTTAACAGAATTTTGTAAGACAAAGAGAGAGCTATTAAGGAAAGGGCCGGGCATGGTGGTAGATACCTGTAGTCCCAGCTACTCAGGAGGCTGAGTCAAGAGTCTCGAGTTGTAGCATACTGTGATGACGCTTATGAGGAGCTACTGCACTCCTGCCTGGGCAATATAGTGAGACCCTGGCTCTAAAATATGTGTTGTCTACACACACACACACACACATACATAAAATTTTTTTGAGACAGTCTCATTCTGTCTCCCATGCTGGAGTACAAATCCTAAAGTGCTGGGATTATAGGCGTGAGCCATTGTGCCTTGCCTTAAAATATATACTTTTAAAAAGAGGAAAACAGGAGAAGAGAGGAAGCCATTACACAGAAGGGACTTAAGAGTACAATTGTCATCCCTGCCTGCCTTCCCTCAGCGGCCAGAGTCTCACTCTGTCACCCAGGCTGGAGTGCAGTGGCACGAGCTCGGCTCACCGCAACCTCTGCCTCCCAGGTTGCAGCAATTCTCTTGCCTCAGCCTCCCGAGTAGCTGGGATTATAGGCGAGCACCACAACACCCAGCTAATTTTTGTAATTTCAGTAGAGACAGGGTTTCAGTTAGCCAGTCTGGTCTTGAACTCCTGACCTCAGGTGATCTGCCCATCTTGGCCTCCCAAAGGGCTAGGATTACAGGCGTGGGCCACCACACCTGGCCCATATTTGATTTTCTTTTAAGTGTAGTATCTCCTCAGTTCATGAGTAGCAAATTGCAGCATTTGCCTTCCCTGAGCCAGATCTGGGAGTTCCTGAAACAGAAGAGTAGCATTCACTCTTCCCTGGCCACCACAATTCAGGTTCCTGTAAAACCAGAAGATGTTTGGCAAAGAAAAATGACAGGACCAGGAGACCTGAGTTAGTGACCCAGCTCTGCCACTTACCTGCTATGGGACCTTAAGCAAGAACCTCTTTCTCCCTGAGCCTGCTTTCTTGTTCATAAAACTAGGGCATCGGATAAGAACAAAGATTTTAAATCTTTTTCTTAGCAGCAAAATCTTTTGTTCAAGAAAATGTTACATATGCCTATTCTGTGGTGGAACAGGATGCAGAAGCCAGGAGAGGTGACTCACGCCTGTAATCCCAGCACTTTGGGAGGCCGAGGCCAATGGATCACTTGAGGTCAGAAGTTTGAGACCAGCCTGGCCAACATGGTGAAACCCCATCTCTACTAAAAATACAAAAATTAGCCAGGCATGGTGGTGCACACCTGTAATACCAGCTACTCAGGAGGCTGAGGTAGGAGAATGACTTGAACCTGGGAAGAGGAGGCTGCAGTGAGCCAAGACTGCATGACTGCACTCTAGCCTGGGCAACATAGTGAGACTCCATCTCAAAAAAAACAAAAAAGAATAGGAACGTTGGACTCAGCAAGTAGACCATTCCCAACCTCCTTCTGTGGGAGGACCTTCTCTTTGAGTGAAAAGAACACTGAATGAGCTGATGTCTAAGGATGCTTTGGGCCCTGCCATTTTAGAAATCAATACATACTTTCAGGAACTGGAGTATTTAGTTTGGGAAAGAAAAGGTTCTGCGCTGCAGCTGGCTCACCCTGTGACCTTGCTTAAGTGCCTTTCCCATATAGACCTCAGTCTTGGGGACTTTTGGTCTCCTCTAGCTCAGTCTATTTGAAACTCAGCCTGTTGATGTTCTCTGGGATCTGGGGCCAAGCACTGGACTTTGTTGTCCAAGTCCTTCCAGCTTTGACACTCTAGGCCTCTGCCCTGGTAAGGCTGTGGGAAAAGAAGACCCAGGGAGGAGGGGCATTTACAAATAGGTGAAAATCTATTACAAAAAGGTGAAAAATCACCTTAAAAATAAGGTGATTTGGGCACTGTGGCTCACGCCTGTAGTCCCAGCACTTTGGGAGGCCAAGATAGACAAATCACGAGGTGAAGAGATTGAGACCATTCTGGCCAACATGGTGAAACTCTGTCTCTATTTTTTTTTTAATGTGATTTTTCAGAGATTCCACTCAGGGACAATCCAAGAAGCAACTCAGCTAGGACTGAGGTTTATACGAGGCAATAAGACCCCAGATCAGAAATCAATTAAGGAAGTC
This sequence comes from Callithrix jacchus, assembly GCF_049354715.1. Lineage (NCBI taxonomy): Eukaryota > Metazoa > Chordata > Mammalia > Primates > Cebidae > Callithrix > Callithrix jacchus. The sequence goes on along the minus strand of NC_133508.1, from coordinate 62,228,511 downwards.
ATGGCCAGTTTCTGTGCTAGAAAGAATAGGAGGAGAACTGGGGGACTGTATTGTGTGGGATAGATGACTAGATAGATAGAAGGGTGGATGGATGGATAGATGGATAGATGAATAGGTTAACAGATGAACAGATGGATAGATGGGTAAGTGGATGGACAGATGGTGGAAGCTGGGGTGGACATATGGATGAACTGATGTATGGATGGATGAATGGATGGATGGATGGTTTGATGGATACATGGACAGATGGATGAAAGCTTGGGTGGATGAATGGATAGATGGACATCTGAATGAAATTTGGGTAGAAGAACGGATAGATGATTAATGGAAGGTTGGATGGATGAGTAGATGAATGGAAGGTTGGGTAGACAGATGGCTGAATGAATGGATGGATAGATAAATGGACAATTAATTGATGGACAAGTAGGTAGATGGAGGAAAGGATGGGGAATGTTTAGGAGCATAGTTTGGTGGAGAGAATGGGTACATCTATTTGGCAGGTGGGAAGATGTTCAGATAAATGGGCAGGCAGATGCAAGTTGGTAAGTAGATAGGTTTGTGGATGCATAGGCAGATAAACAGAAAGGTTGGTGGGTGAATGGGCAGGCATGTCTATGCCCAGGTGGTTGGATGGGTGGGTGAGTGGATAAGCAGGTTTTACAATGTAAGGGGAATGAGAGGACAAAACTTGATTGATTGATGATTGATTGGCTTGTTTGGTTTTCTTAGCCATTTATCTCATTTCCTCTTCCATGTCCTACTTCCATTCAGCCAGACACCTGAAAAGTTAACAGCAAGTTTCTCTATTTGTGGAAATTATAAGATTATTTGGCTGGGCATGGTGGCTCGAACCTGTAATCCCAGCACTTTGGGAGGCCAAAGAGGGTGGATCACTTGAGGTCAGGAGTTTGAGACCAGCCTGACCCACATGGTGAAACCCTATCTCTACTAAAAATACAAAAATTAGCCAGGTGTGGTGGCGGACGCCTATAATTCCAGCTACTCGGGAGGCTGAGACAGGAGAATTGCTTGAACCCAGGAGGCTGAGGTCACAGTGAACTGAGATTGCGCCATTGCACTCCACTCTGGGCAACAGGGCAAGACTCTGTCTCAAAAAAAAAAATTATGTTATGTAGTTACTGAAATACAGTAATCTTAGAAAGAACCCAAACAGAACATTCCATCTGGTGCTACCAGGCCTTTAACACTTTGTGGACATTTGTGATTCTCCCTTTCTAAAAAGAGAAAATAGACTCTGAAATCAGAGTCTCAGACAGGCAATGAAATATAACATTGCAAACAGTCCCTGACTTAAATGATGTTTCGACTTACAATTTTTTGACTTTATGATGGTGCAAAAGCAATGGGCATTGAGTAGAAACTGAACTTGGAATTTTGAATTTTGATGTTTTTCTGGGCTGGCAATATGCGCTTTGACTTGGAGCCGCAGCTCGCAGTCAGCTACAGGACTGTGAGGGTATTCAGCAGATACTCCATGCAGACTGGCTGCCAGCTGATTTTGCCCAACTGTAGACTATTTTTAAGTGTTCTGAGCACATTTAAGGGAGGTGAGGCTAAGCTATGATGTTCCGTAGATTATGAGTATTCAATGGATTTTTGACCTAGGATGTTTTCAATTTACAATGGGTTTATCGGAATGTGAACTCACGTTAAGTCAAGGAGCATCTGAATTTTGTTTTCATTTGGTTTAGTTTTACTAGATAGTGTTACAATGGGTTTCCTTTTTATACGAATGTATTTAAGTAAAGTGATTCAGCTATAAGTAAAATATGAAGTAAATAGTATTTATCACAAGAGATGCTGGATATGGCAAAGTTCCTGGAGACATTTGCAGATACTTGTTCTGGGCACGTCATGTCCAGACTTACGGGTCACTCCAGATCCTTCACGAGCTTACCCTGCTCAGCCCATTCAGTCTCTTCCACACCTCTCCTGCTCTCCCCATTCTCATACACACCTGTGAATCTTCTTTATTTTCTACCCACTTGTCAGGCTCTCTCTTGCCTTCAGAACTTTGTACTCGTACGTTCTTCTATCCTGAATGCTCTCCTTTTTTTTTTTTTTTGAGATGGAGTCTCGCTCTGTCCCCCAGGCTGGAGTGCAGTGGCGCGATCTTGGCTCACTGCAACCTCCACCCCAAGGTTCAAGCAATTCTCCAGCCTCAGTCCCCCAAGTAGCTGGGATTACAGGCACACACCGCCATGTCCGGCTAATTCTTGTATTTTTAGTAGATACAGGGTTTCACCATATTGGCCAGGCTAGTCTCAAACTCCTAACCTCAGGCAATCCACCTGCCTCAGCCTCCCAAAGTGCTGGGATTACAGGCGTGAGCCACCACTCCCAGCCCTCTCTCCTCCTCTTTAAGAGAATTCCTACTCAGCCCTCAGATCTCAGTTTAGATGTGGCGTCATCCAAGAAACCTTGCCTCATCCTCCCAGCAGGGCTCCAAGTCCTTCCTCAGGCTCGCAGGGCAGCCTGCACTGCCTCCATCACACTGCCTGCCCACCCCTCCCAGGAGATACAGCCTGACTAGCTGCCTGCATTGCTGAGAGGGGGCTGGGGAGGACTAGGACTCTGTCCTCACTCACTCAATGGCCACAGTTTTCCCAAACTCCTCCTTAGGTGCCAGGCACTGTTCTAGGTGCTGGAGATAGAGCAGTAAACAGGACAAAGTTATTTATTTATTTAAAAAAGTGAAAAACTGCCAGGGGCAGTGGCTCGTGCCTGTGATCCCAGCACTTCAGGAGGCCAAGGTGGTCAGATCACTTGAGTCCAGAAATTCAAGCCAGCCTGGGCAACATGGCGAAATCCCTTCTCTACAAAAAATACAAAAATTAGCCAGGCATGGTGGCATTCACCTGTAGTCCCGGCTTTTCAAGAGAGGCTGAGGTAGGAGGACAGCTTGAGTCTCAGAGGTAGAGGTTGCAGGGAGCCAAGATCGTGCCACTGAAGAAAAAGAAAAAATAATGTATTTTGTACAACTTCCCCTCTAAAATGAAGAGGAAATCAGATAAAATGAATAAAAACAAATATATATATATATATTTGTGTGTGTGTGTGTCTCTGTATTACATCCGTTTCCCACTCGTAGTAAGCCCTTTCAAGAAATTAAGGCAGGGCCTGGTGGCTCACAACTGTAATCTCAACATTTTGGAAGGCCAACGTGGGCAGGTCACCTGAGGTTAGGAGTTCGAGACCAACATGGCCAACATGGCAAAACTCCATCTCTGCTAAAAATTCAAAAATTAGCCAGTCATGGTGGTGTATGCCAGTAAATCCCAGCAACTCAGGAAGCTAAGGCAGGAGAATTGTTTGAACCCAGAACCCAGGAGGCTGAGGTTGCAGTGAGCTGAGACTGCAACACTGCATTCCAGCCTGGGAGACAGAGGGAGACTCCATCTCAAAAAAAAAAAAAAAAAAAACAGGCTTAGGGAGTTTTTTTTTTTTAAGGATAGTGATAGCAACAGCAGATGCTATTTTATTTTTATTTTTAAAATTTTCTCAGCATATTATACCTCTGAGTGGCTGCTATTTTTGTGTGGGGTCAAATGAGGCCTCTCTGAGGAGGTGACATTTGTACAAAAACCTGAAGGAAGTGAGGGAAAGAGCAACAACAGAAGAGAAAGGGTGAACTCCCCAGGGGCAAACCAGTGTGGCATGTTTAAGGTCCATCTAGCTGGGTCTAACTGCACACTGCACCCCTGCATACCTGGGCCCGACCGCACACTGCAGCCCTGCATACCTGGGCCCGACCGCACACTGCACCCCTGCATACCTGGGCCCGACCACACACTGCACCCCTGCATACCTGGGTCCGACCGCACACTGAAGCAGAGTGAGCTTCCAGGACGCAGCAAGCCTGGGCCTGTGACACCCATTCTGGGGTTCAAGGAGGAGGATCCCCTAGGCCTGAGAACATGTTCTGAGCAAACAACAGGGAGAAAGCCTTCTTCTCCAGCATGCCAACCAACTCTGAGCCCAGCCTGAGAGACTGCCAACGTTTGCAGATATACTTCCTGTTAACATTTACCTTGGCTGATGTTTATTAATTGGGTCTATTAATAGACTTTTTTTTGGCCTTTCCTAAGGAATAACTTCCAGAAGAAGCATTCCTCCCCAATTATGCCCTGCCTTGCACAATGCTTCGGGTTTGTAAATTGCTTTTCCATCCTTATCTCTTGATTTATTCATTTACTTATCCATGGCACACAATTATTGAGCAGGGAATAAGGCAGACTCAACCCCTGCCCTTGAAGAGCATATATTTTTTATGAGAGACAAGTGTGGAGGCCCCTGGTGGCTCATTTTCTTCCTGCCTTTGGTAGTTTAGCAGAGCTGGCTCTGCTGGACCAGGCCAGTCTGCAGGGAACAGCTGACATCAACTTTGGTGGACAGCAGTGTTCCTGTGTGCAGAGGACTCGTCCTGAGTCCTCAGCGTGCAGCCCTGGGCCTTGGTGTATTAGTCAGGCTCTATGGAGAAACAGAACAAATAGGATATAGAGAGCTACATATATAAGAGGGTATTTATTATGGGAGTCGGCCACACTATCATGGAGGCCAAGAAGTCCCATGATCTGCCATTTGCAAACGGGACAGCCAGGAAAGCCTTTGTGTAATTCAGTCCCAATGTGAAGACCCAAAAACCAAGAGCTTCAATGTTGGAGGGCAGGAGAAGATGGATGCCCCAGCTCAAGAAGAGAGAGAGAGAATTTACCCTTCCTCCAGCATTTTATTCTATATTCTATATTATTCCTCCATTCTTTCATTCTGTGAGAGACTGGATGGTGCTTACCCACATTGGTGTGAGTGGATCTTTTTTACTTCATCTATGGATTGAAATGTGAATCTCTTCTAGAAATGCCTCACCCATGATGATAATGGGTTTACTAGCTATCTGGGCATCCCTTAGCCCATTCAAGTTGATGCATAAAATCAACCATCACACTTGACAAGCATACTCCTTAGTGTTGCTCACTCCCAGCCTTTGATATATTTCTTTTTTTCTTTTTCTTTTTCTTTTTTTTTTTGAGACAGAGTCTTGCTATCTTGCTGTGTTGCCCAGGCTGGAGTGCAGTGGTGCAATCTCAGCCCACTGCAACCTCTGACCACCTGCCCCCAGTTTCAAGCAATTCTCCTGCCTCAGCCTCCTAAGTAGCTGGAACTACAGGCATGCACCATCACACTTGGCTAATTTTGGTACTTTTAGTAGAGATGGGGTTTTGCCATATTGGCCAGGCTGGTCTAGAACTCCTGACCTCAGGTGATCCACCAGCCTCAGCCTCCCGAAGTGCTGTGATTATAGGCATGAGCCACTGCACCCAGATCATTCTACCATAATTTTTTGAAATAAATTTTAAAATAGAGGGGGAGAAGTATCCTAGAACCAGAGAATGCACCCCCAAATACTGGAGTCAGTGGGCCAAGGACGTACCACCTCAGTCAACATCTGATGAAAGAATGAAGAGCTTCCCCTATTTGAGAGAGAAGAAAAGTGAGACCCAAGGGGAAGCCATGACACTGCCCAGGGCCGCACAACAGAGCCAAGGAAGAGATTGGGACCAGAACCCAAATAAGTTCCACCTCTGGGAAGCCCAGGCCTGCACTGGGTGGGGCTGGATATCACCAAGCCCCTCCCCATCTGTCCATCTCAGTGGGATGAGGCCATTGCCCAGGAAGCTGGCCAAGGACTCAAACATCCAGGACAGAGCAACAGAGGCGCTTCCAAGGGGCAATACTGGCAGCTTTGCACCTGAACCTGGGCCCTACAGGGCTGCCCCGTCCTGGGCTGTATTCCTAAGGCCACACTTTGTCCCCTTAACCCAAATCCTCCCTCAGCAGGAGTACCAGGATGTGGTCCAGGTCAGCTATTCCCTGGGGGAGGCGCTCGGCAGGTCCCTGCCCCTCCCAGGGTCTCCGTTTCTCCTTCAGCATAGTCAGGTTCCATCCAGCTCTGCCGGTCCCACCCCTCAATTCTGCGCAGGCTTTGCTGACACTGGTGTCTTGGAACACTTAGCCCTTCAGGTGCCCTAGTCTAAGGGAAGAGACGCCCTGCTGTTAGAAGCCTCAGCCCAAGGTGGGAGATAGGCCCTGCATACTGGAGCTCCCAATGTGCTGCAGGAACGAGAGCTCTGCCCTTAGGAGCCTCCAGCCCAAAGAGGGAAATAGACCACCCCGGATTCAGGAACTCCTGGTCTGATGGGGGAAACCTGAGCATCACAGCAGTCTCCTGTTGTCAGTGTATGGGCCCTGGTTGGTAGCTCTCTTTTTCAGAAACCCTCTCCTCTCCCTGGCTCAGAGGCCAGGGGCCCATACCTACCTCTCTGCTTCTCAGAACTCACTCCTTCTTACTTTACTCTGCAGTGTCCTGACCCAGGCTGCTGCCTACAGCGACATCATGACAGACTGCCCATGTGCTGAGGCCTGGCAGAGAACACATGTTCCTGACACCCCATTTGCTTTTGATGAGAGATTCTCCAGCCAAGCATGGCACCCCCTTCGTCCAGGACCGGCCCCCAAGCAGGCCAATGGCAGTATCATCTAGAATTAGGAAGCACCCAGTCTAGACGGGCTCTTCCTGCCTTTGCTAAGGCCAACAGACCAAGGCTGGCCTAAATTTCGGGAAGCCCCTCCAGAGCCTGGCTCTGAGCCATCCAGCATTCATGGTGTCCAGCTAGGTTCTCATGGTACCCCAAAGCCTGGGGTTACTACTGGTGAAGAAACTCAGAGCCTGTTCCCCATCTATTAAATGAGGTTTATAAAAGGAATTCCTCTTGAAAGATAGTTGTGGACCAGGTGCAGTAGCTCACACCTGTAATCCAGCAGTTTGGAAGGCCAAGGCTGGAGGATCACTTGAGACCAAGAGATCAAGACCAGCCTGGCCAATGTAGTGAGACCTCATCTCTACCAAAAAAAAAATTAAAAATTTAGCCAAGCATGGTGGCTCATACCTGTGGTCCCAGCTACCTGGGAGGCTGAGTGGGGAGGATCACCTGATCCCAGAAAGGTCAAGGCTGCAATGAGCTGTGATTGGGCCACTGCACTCCAGTCTAACAGAGTGAGACCCTGGCTCAAAAATAATAATAATTGTGAAGATTAAATTGAGATAATGAAGCCAAAATGTTAGCACAATGTCTAGCCAAGGTGAATATTTTCTGGCTTTTGGTTTTCTTTCTCACTTGGCATTCAAACCCCTTTATTTTATTTAACTTTTTTGTTTTAGAGATACTCTTTTACCCAGGCTGGAGTGCAGTGGTGCAGTCATAGTTCACTGTAACCTTGAACTCCTGGGCTCAGGCCTCCCAGAGTGCTGAGAATATAGGCAGGAGCCACTGTGGCAGACTTGAGCCTAGTGAATCTTACAGGAGACAGCTCCATCTTCCCCGTGCAGAAGCTGATGTTCATCCTAGTCAGCTAGGAGCAGGCATGACACCAACTCCATCCACCAGGAGCCTACCCTGAATCTGTGGAAAGCAGACAGGACAGACAGAAGCGGACGTCTTCTGTAGGGGCACCCTGCCTGTGTGTCCTGACTGCCAGCCTCCCTCAACAGCTGTTCTCTCTCTGAGCCCACTTCTCCAGCTGATTGCATGAGCTCCTTGGTGTCTTTCCAATAAGTTCCTTTCTGCTTAAATTAGCAAAGGTCAGTTTCCATAGTTTTCAACTCAGAAACCTGAAAGGTTTGGAAATTGGTTGGAGGGGGTGGGTTTCCGGCCACATACCCTCGGGAAAATGATGATCTGGTCTAATCGGACCTGAAGGAAGGGAAAATCCAGTTAGTGTTCAGGGATGAGAATCTAGCAGCTGTGGCACATAGTGGTGAAACACCTAATTAAGTTATATTAATTAATTAAATAATGGCTTGTGGCCATCTGGAAAAAAGTGTCATTGAAGGCAGAGTTTTGAGGGTCTAAGTCCACATTGCTATTGAACACATGAATGGCATGAAGATTTCAGAGATGGGGTAGCTGCTTCCGTGGCACTGGACAATTCAAGGAAAAAGAATAACAAGCTTAAATCCCTAAATTCTTGGCTCAAGGCATAAACTGGAGCATAGGAACTTTCTATAACTGGGCTGAAAAAAAATTCTCTTATCTTTTTTGGCAGCAGCAGGATTAAGTCTGTGAAAAACCCAATGTAAAATCTGACCCTTGGCATCACCACATTACAGTGGCAGCTGAGCTCACGGCCTCCTCCCCCTCTGCCAGCTGCAGAAATCCTATCAGTTCCTCCGGGCTGCTCCTGGGTTTTCTTCTCTTCTTGCCCGGCAGCCCTGCAAGGTGTGGGATGCCTTTGGCTCCAAGTAACAGAAAACAGCGCACATGGAAGTGGATCCGTGGTGTAGATCTGTGAGCAGGTGCTTTTCGCTCCCAGCTCTGCTGTTCTCAGGACTGGCCTCACCTAGTGGGGTGCTGAAGCTGGCTCTTTCTGGCTTGCAAGAACTGATAGTATGCATCTCAACTCCAGGTCAGTGATGTCATGTTGGTAGCCGGACACTGGCCATGGTGGCCATATTTATACTAGGAAATCGACAAATGCTACAAACCAAGGCTTTAAACAACAAATGGAGAGGTGGCATACTGCACTGCTAGCTTCATCACAGATCTGGTCCTCTGAAGGGGTAGCATGGGTCACGTAAGACAGTGACAAATTTAAGAAGCCGTGTTTCCATTTCTACATGGTAGCGTAATTTCACAAGCCCCTGATTCCGTGACAACGTGCAGCTCTCCAGAAAGATGCTTTAAAGACAAAATCCCCACGTCTCTTGCCCGAGTCACTATATTCTTTAAAAGATAAATGACCCCACACCAGGCACAGTGGCTCATACCTGTAATCCCAGCACTTTGAGAGGTCAAGGTAGGTGGATTGCTTGAGCCCAGGAGTCTGAGATTGGCCTGGGCAACATGGTGAAACTCCATCTCTACAAAAAATATAAAAATTAGCCAGGTACAATGGCATCTGTGCCTGTAGTCCCAGCTACTCAAGAGGCTGAGGTGGAAGGATCGCTTGAGCCTGGGAGACTGAGGCTGCAGTGAGCCATGATCACACCACTGCACTGCACTCCAGCTTGGGCAACAGAGTGAGACCTTGTCTTAAGAAAAAAAAAAAGATAAACGACCCTAGTCCTTGCCTTTTCCTACACGTAAGGTAATGATGTCTAATGGGGTTAGTGATGATGCCTCTGTAATCTGTCACCAAATGGACTCTTGCATCCAAACTTGGATGTGATATTTTGCTCTGCTGAACCTCCACCAGCCGCATATCAGCAGTGGGCTCAAATGCTGTGCCAGCATCGTCCGACAAAACATTTCTGGGGGCTGCTTGAGGGCCATAGGCCTCTGTCTACAGTCATCTGTAAGACTTCTGCATAAAACTAATTTTAATTCTTTAAAAGCTGGATTTTTGTCTTTAGTCGACAGTCACCCACTTCTTTATGTGCTCAGGAGAGAGGGACAGAGAGAGAGAGAGGAAACTCCAGCCTCCTTGAGAACCAGCCCCAGGGTATGGCCTGAGCAGCCTGGCTCCTCTCACCAGGATCCCCCTGAAGCTGGGGTGTGGGACCAGTTTTCCCTGAAGAGTAAGAGCTCTTTTGGTGTCAGATCTCTGAACAAAACTGTTTTTTTTTTTTTTTTTTCAGGGAATGAGGAAAGAGGAAATAGAAGCCTGGGGTAGGGGGCTCACCCACACCTGCAGCTTCACTGATGGCAGAGCTACGTCCCCAGCCCAGATGCCCCCGAGCTCGTGACTCGTGTAACTGATGACCTGCTGGAGACCTCCACTGCAACAATCCTAACAGTCCCAATAGCCCATGCACACACACTGACATGTGCCAGGCGCTGTTCCAAGTGCTCTCTGCAGATCATCTCATCCACACAGGAGCCCCACAAGTGGGTCCCACCATCACCTGCTTTTACAGATGAGGAAGACGAGGCTCCAAGGAGTGGTACAACCTGCCCAAGTCACTTGCCAGAGCCAACTCGTGGTGATACCAGGGCCTGAGCCAGCTGCCCGTCGCCAGGCCTCTGTTCTGAATTTCTGCCACACTCTGTCCTGTCCCCGCCGGGCGCCTTGAACACTCCATCTTCCCCCACACCTGCTTGGAGCCCTTCCCTCCTCGTCTAAGCTCAACATAGCAAAGTCTCGCCACAGGCCTCCCTGCTCTAGAAGGCCTTCCTAACCCACGCCAGGCTCTGACTGGCACGTGACTCTGCCTTCTGCACTGGCTGTGGTAATGTCTGGCTCCTTGTCTGTTCCCTGCATGAACTCTGAGTTCCTTGAGGGCAGGAACCCAGCCCAGGACCTGCGCATAGGGCCAGGACCATCTGGTAAGGAACTGGTCGGGGATAACCCAGCCCAGGCCCTGATGGTCCTGGCCCTCACAGTCCCCTCTGCCTAGCCATCCAGTCTGACATCCCGGCAGCCCCTCCCCCACTCCACCTCCCAGCTGGGTCTGCTCCTCACACTCAGAAAGGCTCTCCTCACCTCCTTTCATCAGCCTCCTTCCTGCACTACTCTTTTATTAAGATTCTAATTAAATAATTCTAATTAAATGTAATGAGCTGAATCCACAAACTTATTGCAATAAAGCGGCATTGAGGACATGCTTCCTCCCAATCCTTCTCAGGCGGTGGAAGCAGGGATGGCACAGGGTCTCTGCTGCCTGGGGTGACTCAGTGGGGAAGAGGACCGACTGCCATGCTCACAGGGACATTGCCACAGGCGGGAACCATGGGCTGGACACTCAGGGCCTGGCTGAGGCCTTTCCACATGCAGCCACTCCAGGGCTCCCTGCACTGGGCAGAAGTCCCTCTGCTCTCAGAGACAGTAGGTGCGGGCCTGGACCACACCACTGGCTCCTCCTTGGATCTGTGTCTCAGGCCAGTCCTAGTGCCTCTGCCTGACAGCACCATGCTGCCTCCTCCACACCAGGAGGGGCGGCCCCCACTCCGGGCCTACACTGGGGGCTTGCTAAGCCTATGGGTGTCTGTCTGCCCCCAGCCCTGCTCTCTGAAGAGGAAGGAAACCTGGGCCCTCTGTGTGACCTCAGTCAAGTCCCACCCCAAATCTGGGCCCCATCTCAGTTTCCCCTGGCGGACAGGCTGGACAGGGTGGGAGAGAACCTCTGTGAAAGAGAAAGTGGATGGTGTATGGGGTTAGGCCTGGACTCCAATCTTGGCCGGGTTCCTTCCTGGCTGTGTGGCCTGGGGCAAGTTGCTTCATCTCTCTGAACCTCAGTAGTAATAGCCACTACTGGCCAGGCACCCAAAGCCAGGCACTCTGCTTTCCTTTCACTGTCTCATGCTGCTACTTTTGGGGGTTTTGTTTGGTTGGTTGATTGGTTGGCTTTTTTTTTTTGAGATGGAGTTTCACTCTTGTTGCCCAGGCTAGAGGGCAATGGTGCAATCTCTGCCTCCTGGGTTCAAGTGATCTCCTGCCTCAGCCTCCCAAGTAGGTGGGATTACAGGCATACGCCACCATGCCTGGCTAATTTTATATTTTTAGTAGAGATGGTGTTTCTTCATGTTGGTCAGCTGGTCTCAAACTCCCAATGGCAGGTGATCCGCCCGTTTCAGCCTCCCAAAGTGCTGGGATTATAGGTGTGAGCTACCACGCCTGGCCTACTTTTGCTTTTGTTTTTGTTTTTTTTTGAGATAGAGTTTTGCTCTTGTCGCCCAGGCTGGAGTGCAGCGGCGCGATCTTGGCTTACTGCAACCTCTGCCTCCCAGATTCAAGCCATCTTCCTGCCTCAGCCTCCTGAGTACCTGGGATTACAGGCACATGATACCACGCCTGCCTAAATTTTTTTGTATTTTTAGTAGAGACAGGGTTTCACCATGTTGGCCAGGCTGGTCTCGAACTCCTAACCTCAAGTGATCCACCCACCTTGGCCTCCTAAGTGCTGGGATTATAGGCGTGAGGCACTGCACCCAGCCTCATGCTGTTACTTTTGAAGTCAGACTGTTTGGTTCAAATCCAGGCTCTGCTCATTTCCAGCTAAGTGACCATGGGCAGGCGAGTCACACCACCTCTCTGGGCTTCAGTTTCCTTTCTGCAAAATGGGGCCATACCCATTCCACAGAGTTATTGTGAGGAGCCAGTGGGGCTGGGCACATAGTCAGTGCTCAGTTAATCTCCATACTAGGCCCAAGAGGCCAGTTTCGACCTCTGCAGATAAGGAAACTGAGCAGCAATTTGACTAAGGTTTGGAACTAGGAAATGACACTGTGAGGTTGGTTTATTTGTCTGTCTGTTTGTTTTAGACAGGGTTTCATTCTGGGGCCCAGGCTGGAGTGCAGTGATGAAATCACAGCTCACTGCAGCCTTGACTTCCCAGGCTCCCAAGTAGCTGGGATTACAGGCATACACATATCAGGTGATCTTCCCACCTCAGCTTCCTGAGTAGCTGGAACTACAGGTGTATGCCACCATGCCCAGCTTGGTTTTTTGTGTTTGTCTGGTTTTGTTTTTGCATTTTTTGTAGAGACGGCATTTCTCCATGTTGCTCACGCTGGTCTCAAATTCCTGGACTCTAGTGATCCACCTGCCTCAGCTTCTGAAAGTGCTTGGATTACAGGTGTGAACCCTCATGCCCGGCCAGAAGTGGGATTTGAACCCAAGTCCTTCTGACTTCTAACTCCATGCTCTTTCCACAGTGCTAGAGTCCTGGCTTTCCCAGGAGGGCCCCAGGGTTAGGGATCTGACTCTTCCTTGGGGTTGGCAAGGCCCAAACATCATACAGTCTTCCCACCCGGGTATTGAGAGCCCTGGTCCATCCTTGTGACCCAGAAGGGAGGTCTCTAGGTTTAAAACACTGCATCTGGGGACTGGGACGGTGAGTCTTCCCTACCTCAGCTGTCAGAGACCCCCGGGGAGGAGACCCTGAACCCAAGCCCCCAGTAAGCACAGGCCAGTCCTGCTGGGTCTTGGGAGCTGTTTCAATTCATTCCAAGAACTAACACTGAGCTGTGGAATGTCAAGCAAGCATGACCCAGACAATGACAAGCCAGAGTCAAAGACACCCCTCACTGCACCAACTACGGACAACCAGGAACCCACAGGCATGCACAAGGAAACACAAGGCCTCTCACCCCCGACTCAGGTACTTACCTTCAGGTCTACATGCCCATGGCAGATACAGGCCCACGGAGCCAACACAGGCTCACTCACACACACCCAGAGAAATGATACGGCATGCCCAAACACTCGCTGCATTAGCCTCTCGCACGGCTGGCCGGGACCAAGAGACACCAGCCCCCATATCACATGGGGATACATAAATTCCCCACACAGGCCACTGCCAGAGGCCGGCGGACACCCATAGGGCTCCTGACACATAGATTTGGGCACCACCAAACCCAGGCCACTGGCCATCCACACCTGCTTTTCTTCGACAAACCTGGAAAGCCCCAACCGGACAACAGAGCAGAAGGAAACGCGGTTGCCTTTTCAATCTTTCACCTGCTTCCTTTCAAGCCCAGAGGTTGCTCTCTCTTGGGCCCAACCCTGGCTGACAGCCTCAGTCTCCCAGAGCCTCAGTCTCTGCATTGCCCCTGGCTGTGCAGCCTCTGTGTCCTGAGACCCCACACTGAGCCCTGCACAGCAGGGCTGAGCCTCGCCATCGCCCTGTGGTCCAGGCCTGTGCCTGCTCTGAGCCCAGTGCCCAGCTCACCTCCTTCCTCCCTCCTCTCCAGCCTCAGACCTCCTCCTGCTCTTGGCAGATTCCAAAATGCAGTCCTGGGGCTTTGCACTTGCTCTTTGCCCTCTCAGCTTCTCTTTCTCTGGGGCCTCCCTGTCTCCTCCAGGACTCTGTCCAATGCCCACCACCCCAGGTGCAACAGCGCTGCCAGCCAGGCCACTCCCTGTCCCCTCTCCTGCCCTTTTTCCTTTGGAGTCTTACACCACACCCATTTTTACATATTTATAAATATTTATACATTTTTGGGGGAGCATCAGCTCCATGACTATGGGGATTCCTGTTTTGCTTGCTGCCATGTTCCAGGCGCCTGGCATGGGGTGGACACTCAATCAGTGGGCATCGGATGAATGACCCTTGACCCAAACCTGGCTCAGAAAGAGGCAGGAGCAGATTCCAGCCCATGTGAAACAGCCCTGGGGTGCTGTCCTAGCTTTTCACATCTTGATTGGGTCAGTTCATGGCTTCACATGGCTCTCCTAAGGGTTACATGATAATGTGAGCGAAGCCTCAGCATAGCTCCCGACACTGTAGGTGTGGCAGCCAGGTTTCCTCTGGGCTAACCTCCCCCAGCTCCTTTTATGCTCCCTGCCTCCCAATAGTGTCAGGGTGGTGGGGTGCCAGAGGGTCTGCTGCTCTCAGCACCATTCCCTTCCCTGTGTCCTCCTGAGCCGCAGGGGCTGGATGCCTGCAAACCACCTTTTCCCAACTTCTGTTGCCAGCAGCTTCCAACCAGCTTTGCCCCAGGATGCTACCACTAGGACCTACAGGAGCAGCAGCAGCCAGATCTGAGTCCCTGCAGGGACCACCTGGACCCTTGCCCTGCCAGGGCGTTTGTGATCTGGCACTCTTCACTTAATGCCTTCCTCCTGGAAACAGCTAGACTGGAATGCTTTCCTGATGAGACAGTGAAGTCTGCCGAGTTTTTCCCGAGGGCACCATGTGGTGGTCTCCACGTGGCGGGGCCTGAGTGTGCACCTGGGAGGAGGACACAGCTTGTCTCCCCCTCACCTCAGCTATCCTGGGTGGGCTTTACCACTCAGGAGAGACTGGTCCTCTCCACCCCCACCTGCTCCTCCCACCCCCCAGAGCAGCCCCTCTCTGTTTGGACTGCACCTTTATCCTATTTAACAGGGGAGGAGACTGAGACACAGGCTATTAAGTTGTTTCTGTGGCTAAAAAGCGGCTGTCGGGGATTGAACCCCAGTCCTGACTGCTGTGGCCCCAGAGGTTGTACTCCATGCTCCCTCTTCTAGGCATCTGGCCAGCAGCTTGAGCTGCATGAGACTTCGGGGCCCTTGAGGGGGACAGTGGAGAGATAGATGATGAGCTGGTGCTCAGGACATGCTAGAGAATCCACCAAGGTCCAGCCTCTTCTTATCACCATCACATCCAGTTCCCTGAAAGCGCGTGGCCCACTGTATCTAGAGTGGAAGAGACTTCTCGCTCCTCTCCACCGGGTGGATGGAGGACTGGGCATGGAATTGGTGGAAAATACGGCTCAGATCCCAGCTCTCTTAACTGCCTGTGAGTCCCAGGCAAGTCCTGTGCCCTCTGCAGGCCTCAGCTCCCCATTATAAGCACAGTGGGTGGGTTGGGGAACCATTGGGGTTCTCCCAGCACTAACATTCTAGAATCTCACTTTGAAGACCGCATGAAAACCAAGATCTTTGGTCGGGGTAGAGGGTGGACCACACAATGTTTTACCAAACCAGGTCGGGCATGCCACGCCACAGGCTGTGTGACAAAGACCCAGAATGCCTAAGCCCAGTGCACACAGGGGAGCTGTCATAGGATGTATCTGATAGCCGGCAAAGTGGACCGCCAGGCTGCAGGGGCTCCAGTGCTGCCCACTAAGCCAGGGCTGCCCCTTCTCGCAGCGCTCATGGGACCCAGGCTGGTTCTCCCCTCCTGATGACCTGACTCACTGGTGGCCGCTCTGTGCCAGGTGCTAGGTTGCGCACTGAGGCCATGGCACAAATCAGACAAGCATGTCCTCAGGGAGCTCCCAGGCTAGCACATGCAGTCACCAATCATTCTACCCTTCCTCTGAGGCCCAGCAGGAAGAAGCCCCTCTTTTTGGAGCCTGCCCCAGCTTCCCCAGCTGCCATACCTCAGCTCTGACTTCTAATGTTCTGCTGGCGTGGCGCAAGCCGAGCCCATGCCCGGGAGCTTTCCAGGGCACCATGAACTATAACCCCTGAACTGCAAGGGGGTCAAGGGCAGCTGTGCCTTAGCCACTCCGAGACAGGCCATGCTGGGGCTCAGCAGGTACAGTCAGAATTGCTGTCTGGCAACAACGACTCATGACACAGCCCACCTCTGTCCCAGCCACAAACGCACCATCTGATCCGTACCTCTGTGCTGGACATTTGGCTACGGTTACTCTGGGCTGGGTTCAGAAGTTCCTAAGCAAGCAAGGTCATCCTGACTTGCCAATGCCCCAAGTGACCTGCAGAGGCAGGGCCACCCAGCATGGTGGAAAACACACAGGTTCTGAGTCCCAGGCCTGCCTCCTGGTAGCTATGTGAGGCTGGCTAATCATGTAACCTCCACAGGCCTCAGTGTCATCATCTTTAAAACGGGCTAACAATACCTATGAGCACAGGCGTTGAGCAGCAGCTTAAACTAGCTGGTATGTGTGGGATGCTACTGCCCCCTACTTCCTGCCCTTCCAAGGCTGGCATTCACTTCCCAGAGGAAGCCGTCCTTCTCTGAGGGGCACCAATGCTCACTGTGGGTCTCACTGGCAGACTGAGCAATGCCACTCAGGACAAAACGGTCTCAATGCAATGAGACATGGTCCTGTGAAGTTCTAAACTAGGCATGTCCAGAGAAGTGGCCCCAAAGGTCAGCCCCTGGGGAAGAGGTGGAGAGGATCTGCTCTGGTGTCTAGAAGTCAGCCTCTGCCTGTGGAGACTCCCACTGGCCAGCAGCTTCCAGTGTCTTCCGTGGTAGCTGGGGCCACAGGCGAGGCAGAGCAGGACACAGCAGCTTGGCTGGGATTTGCCTCGATCTACACAGAGGGGCACAGTGCAGTGGAAATCTGGAGCTCTTGGGTTAGAGAACAGGGTTCAAATCCCAGATCCTCCTCTGAGTGGATGAGAGGCTTTGGTCAACTTGATCTTCCTTCACCCTCAGCTGCCTCATCAGGAAAATGGGACTAGAACCACCTCCCTGGTAGCATGTGAAGTTGAGGACTAGTATCACCTGTGGCAGGTACAAAGACCTAACAGGGCCAACGGTTACTGTTTTTCTTTTTGTTTTTGAGATGGAGCCTCTCTCTCTCATCAGGCTGGAGTCCAGTGGCTTGATCTTGGCTCACTGCAACCTCTGCCTCTTGGGTTCAAGCGATTCTCCTGTCTCAGCCTCCCGAGTAGCTGGGACTACAGGCACACGGCACCATGCCCAGCTAATAATTTTTCTATTTTTATTAAAGATTGGGTTTCACCATGTTGGTCAGGCTGGTCTCGATCTCTTGACCTTGTGACCCGCCTGCCTCAGCCTCCCAACGTGCTGGGACTATAGGTATGGGCCACTACGCCTGGCCAGGTTATTTAATATACAAATGGGTACCTGTTCCAACCCACACCTGGGAATGGTTGGGGGAGGAGGCAAGGAGAAGACAAGGCCCCAAGCCAGCACCCCAGATGTGGAGTCTGCCCTGATTCTCTAGCCAGGCTTGTTGAAAAGTCCCCAGAGATTTACATGGGATGGGATCTCTTCCTGGGAGAGAAGACCCTAACATCCACCCAATGAAGCTGAAGGTCACATCAAGTCTGAAAGGCGACTTTGTTCTTCCTGGCTTCATCCCTTATGCATGAAAGAGCAGACAGCGGATGCTCAGGATTCATAATTCGAGACATCCGGAGACTAAAGACATTGGCCAAATTTAAATCGAAAGATGAACTTGTTGGGTGTCTTTTCAAATTATGGGGGAAAGAAGAAAGGAGAGAATTTCTTAGTCATCCACAATCCACTCAGAATTCACAGGGAGTCAGCCTGATGTTGAGAAAAGGGCTCTGCCTCTGGGTTCTGGACACTTAAGATACCACCATTTGAAAGGGATAAAGAGATACATGCCCAAGGGGACCCCCACAAGCCGCAGCTGAGGGGCAGAGGCCTGGGGAGTCCCCAGAGAGTGGCTGAAAGAATCTGAAGACCTTTCTGTGAAGGTCACCGCAGGTCAACAGGAGTCCTTGGGCAGCATGGCCAGACTGGGCTCCTGGGAAGCCAGGACATGGTGGGGTGAGGGCCACACAGGTTGAAGGCTCGGCTGTGGTCCTGCCCACCACTGGAAGCGCAGCTGCCTTCCTCTCCCAGCCCCGGTGTCCTCAGCAGTAATGGGAGCTAATGCCATCTTGCCTTCTGGGCTCAACACTCCGGTTGGGCTCAACACTCTGCGCTCCGGTGTGTTGCAGAGCTTTGCACAGCCTTTGGCACGCAGTAAGAGCTCAGTTAACACTGGTTGCTAACAATTTTACTTGTCCTTCTTAGAAGTATTTTTTGCCTTTGGCTCTGAGATAACCCCTGAACAAGTGTTCTACCAACAATGTGATGATGGTCACTACTGAGTCACACAAAACCGAGGTGGTAAAAAGCGGGGAGGTCGTTGTACCCTTTTCACAGATGGGAAAACCAAGGCTCAAGAGGTGACTGACCAAGTGTCACAGCCTCCAAGTGGCAGAGCTAGGGCTAGACCTTGGGTCTCCCAAGTCACTGAAATACTTCGCACCACCCCCAACACACTGAAACCAAACACCCTGAGTCCATCTGGGCCATGCCTGGACCCCTGTCCCCAGTACTATGACCCAGGCCCAGTCCACATTCAGCCTGGAGCAAGTCTGTGGAATGAAGACGTGTTGCAGATCCAAAAAGTGAGGGAAATAATGGAGATCCTGCCTGGGGAAAACGGCCACGTAGACCACGTACACAACCCCATGCGCACAGCAGGGGACTCACAGCCCCAGGCCAGGCCCCTGCCCAGGCTCAGAAGGTTCAGCCAAGAGACCAGATTCCTGGTGTGGCCTCTGTGAGTCATCCAGAGGTGACCTCATCACACACACACCCAGTCGCTGGGTGAAAAGGGGGCCCCACTGGGCCTTCCACCCAGGGAACCTAAGGACCATCACCCCCACCCTTCTCTCAGTGCTGTCCCTGGGCATGTGGCCCCACCCAGTCTGTGGTCACTGCTGCTCCCACCCCCAAAGGTCAGGAGCCGCTGGACACTGCCAACTGTCTACACCATCTGATGAGTGCAGCTTCAATGAGTTTCAAAAAGAGAACATTTATTATTTGTTTTTTCCTCATTAAACTTTCACAAATAAAGCACAGCAAGAGTTATCTACAGACACACAGGAGGCACACGGACAGCCGGTCAACCAGAAATGGAGGCAAAGGCCAGTGTGGCTCTCACAGAGCAGTGGCTCTCAGGACCCCTGGCCAGCCTCGTGCCAAGGCAGGCCCATGTCAGGCCTCACCCATGTCACCTTCTGACAAACAGAGACTGATACCAAGGAGGTGGCTAGAGCTGGGCCAAGGAAGTTATCCTCAGATTCTGATAAAGACCCTACGAATCCCACCCCACCCTCAGGCACCTCCGTCTTACGTGTCTGATTCCAATGCTTAGTTAAATAAGGAGGTTCTAAGGGAGGCGGTGCTTTCCCTGGGGCTAATGAAACTTGCTCCAACACGCTGGCCACTGGGAGGCACCTGGGATGGAAAAGATGCTTCAGGCTTTCCTGCCTTTCAGGATGTGGGAGCCCCACGGGGGCAGAAGAAGAGGAAGGAAAGAGATTCTAAAGACAGACTGCTGCTGGTATGTCCCGACCCAGGGTCACAGTGTCAGGAAAGAGACCAACGTGATTCTGACAGAGTTGGATTTTGTTTCACCCTCAGAATTAGCACACTTCAAACACTTGTATTTCCACGGAAATCAACAAGAGAGACAGCTAGCAGGACAAGAGGCTT
This sequence comes from Callithrix jacchus, assembly GCF_049354715.1. Classification (NCBI taxonomy): domain Eukaryota; kingdom Metazoa; phylum Chordata; class Mammalia; order Primates; family Cebidae; genus Callithrix; species Callithrix jacchus. The sequence goes on along the minus strand of NC_133508.1, from coordinate 62,208,830 downwards.
CTGCCAGTTCTGTGTGGAAAGGCACCAGATGGTTTGTTATGAAACACATTTTGGTCAGAAAATAGCTGGGGTTTTTTGGTTCCTGGGAGGACAACAAAGCTAGAAGAAAAGGAGGTGTGAGTTGTGTGAGGCGGAGGCAGAGAAGAAAGCAGCTTTGGCTTCAGACCTGCGTTCTACTCTTCACTCTACCCCTTCCACGCTTGAGGCCTCAATTTTCTCATCTGTAAAGTGGTCACAAAATATTTCCAAATAAATCGAGGCGTCAGGTTTCACACATCATCCTGGGGGAGGCGGGGCGCAGAGACACTCACACAGACAGCAGGAGAGGGGCACAGCCTTGCATGGAGGGGAGAAGGCAGGGAGGGGCCGGCCCTCGATGATCCCCTCTACCCCTCTCAGTCCCTGGGAGCAGACAGCTGCCTGTTATACTGGTTCTATCACAGGTGGATGATCCCCGGGGCCTTAGGCCCCTTCTCCTAGAGGAAGGGCAGAAGGAAAGCTCCATTCAATGCAGCACCATGGAGGAACCCTTGGGGCCACACATGCTGTGAATGCTTTAAAGTGCCAAGCTGTACTGTCTTTGGTCAGGAGCTGCACCTCAGTCTCTAAGAGTCTGGGGTCCAGGGCTCAAGCCCCGCCTGCTGGGCCCTGAGGAAGGAGAGCAAGAGGACATAGTCCTCTCCTGAGGCTGTGGGTGCTCTCCTGTGCTTGGGGGAAAAAAATGACTGAAATCCGAAGCAGGATGCCTCAGGGAAAATCAGGTCCTTAGAGAGAAGGGGCTAGGAATGCTTTGGTCACAGTCCTGATACCCGCGGCCAGGGCAGAGCTTGCTCCAGGAGCCGATTACAGCACTGCACACGTCACGCAGCAGGAGACGTGCCTGACAAAGACTGGCTTCCGAGCATCAGCCAGAAGTCACTGAATAAATATTCAAGGCATCTTTCGGTTCTCAGAGAAAGAGCAGGGCTTAAAAAAATCTCTCCCCTGCCTGACTGGCTACAGCTCTGATCTTCAGGCTGACAGTGCTGAGGACTGGGAGAGGTGGCGGGCGGGTCTTGGAGCCAGCTCCCCCGCAGCAGGTGGCTTTGGTCCATCACATGTCAGGGCCGCTTGTGTCCGGCAGGCCCCGGGCCCTCAGAAGCTGAAGAGGTCATCCTGCTCGGTGCCGCTGCTGTCAGGCTTGTCCCAGTCGACAGGCGAGAGGCACTGGGCATAATGGATGTCCTGGGCTGTCAGTCCAGTGTCCAGGACCTGAGGGTTCGTCCGAGACTGGGCAAGCCTGGAAGGCAGAGCTGGGTGAGCCGACAGCCTGGGCAAGGGCTGGAGGACCCCAGGAGCCTGACCAGCCCGGCCGGCTCCAGGGTCAGATGCAAGAGGGCATGAGTAGGGAACGGCAGGGCAGGGAGCCCAAGAAGGAAGCCCAAGAAGCAGGGAAGGTGGAGGAGCCTCAGATCAAAGCACCTCCCCTTGAGAGTCAAGCAGCTCAGAAAAGTGAGGGGCAGCCAGCATTGCATCCACCCCCGGGAGAGGCCACAGCACCCACACTATGCCCCAGCTCAGTCAGGTCATGCCCAGGAAAGAGGAGAAGGGGGCAGGAAAGAGTAAAGGGAGCGGCAGGGGCGGTGAGGAGCCAAGCCATGGGAGGGAACAGAAGATTCTTTGGCTGTAACTGTGTCAACACCATGCTGTTCAAAAAATAAATTTACAAAGGGAGACAACCTACATGTCCAAAAGAACAGGGGAGAGTCAAGTAAATTATAGCCGCTTCCCTTAAGAGAATGTTGGCAGTCAGTGGAAGAGGTGTTTACAAGGAGATTTTAACAGCCTGGAGCAATGCTTCTGACACGTGGCTGTTAAGTGAAAAATCAGGATCCCAAAATGCAAATACGAGCAGATTAATGCAAAATAATGTATATGTATAGGATTAGCATGAATTAAGCCCAAAACTCTGGGCTGTGGGATTATGGGATGGTGTTACTTTCTGTTTAATGCTCTGCTGATTTTCAAAATTGTTTAATAAAGAGCACACGACGCTCAAGATACTGAGGAAAAAAAGCAAAGGAAATATTTTTTTCATATAGGAGTTGTAGTCAGCCAGTGAGGCAGGGAAGGTGCCACCCTCGCCCTGGGATGGACCAAGGGGTTTCCATCAGTCCCTGGCAAAAAGGAGGTGAGGAGGAGGAAGGGCAAAGACCCTGACTCCCTCTACCCGCTGGACCAAAAATTGCTGACCCCAACCCCAAACAAAGCCCCTAGAGTGTGGGAGAGCTGCAGGGGGCTGCTGAGGGTCTCAGGGAGAAAGGGAGGGAAGCCTGAGGGCTGGGACCCAGGGCTCAGAACCCTGAGCTGCTCAGGCCTCTCTTCAGCCACAACGTTCTCAGTAGCATGTCCCCAAGCTGAAGGGGGCCACAGGATGGCCCCCAGGAAAACAGGGAAATGTCACCACCCTCAGGCTTTACCAAAACACTCCTCCCTGCGCCTGACCCTCCCCACTGTGGAACACTCCAGGGGCTTCATGAAGCACATCTCCCTTCCCCTTTTCATATACGCAGTCCTCTGGAGGGAGCAAATCCCGCAAAAGCAGCCCATCTTTGAAGGCTACGCCAGGCAGAAGAAATCAACTTCAGCTGCAGTGTGTTCCACTCAGCTCAGACTGCGGCAGAGCAGCCACCAGGAACAGTTTCTGACTCAACTGTAAGAACTTTCTAACAACTCTGGCCGACACTGGAAGGGGTTTCCTTCCCAGTGAGCTCCCTGTTCCTGGAGGCACTGGGGTGATGGGATGGGGACTGTTGCTCTGGAGGAGGTCTGAGTGGCTGTGTTCTCAGGCAGGGCAAAGCTATCCGGTGGGGGCAGGGGGGGAAGGGTAGCAGGACCTGCCCACACATGCCAGGCCCCCCGCCCAGCGCAGAAAGCTCACATTACCTCGAAAATGCTTCATCCAGGCCATCATCCAGCTCCTTGGGGAAAACAAATCAGGAGATAAGAACTCTGAGTAGGGGAGCCCACGTTCACAGCCAGGGCTTGTACCAGCCCTGAGTATAAGCTATAGGGACTCAGGACACAAAATCAGGTAGGTGCCTGGAGGCACAGGCTCAGGCAGGCCTCCTGCCTGGGTGCATCGTCAGCATCTCAGCCCAAGGACACAAAGTTGGAAATGTGGGAGAAGAGAAAGGGTATGTCCTAGGGCGTCTGGAGATCCAGGTGGGTTCAATGCCCTGCTCCACCATTACCTGCCCTGAGACCTTGAGCAAGTCACTGCTCCTCTTTGAAACTCAGCTTGGGATAGTACATGGCGGGAGGGGGAAGAAACTCAGCTTGTCCTTCCATAAGAAGAGGGAGCTGGACCTGATGACTCTTATGGCTTTCAAATTCCAAAAGGAAGCGGGTGGGGAAGGAGGTTTTCTTGCCTTCACTTACTTCCAAAAGCCAAGACAAAATTCCAACCTCATGAGAGATAAGTGATGGCAGGAATCTCACAGCCTCAGTGGAAAAGCGATAGGTGAGGTCCCTCCCTGGCCTCCTGGTGAGGATGGGCAAGCGGCAAGGGTGGTTCCCGAACAGCAGAGAACAGGCTCGAGGGACACCTGGGGAGCCCCCACTTGCCAGATTTTTAAAAATTAAAGAGATGACAAGTTAACGTGACTCTGCAACAGATCCTGGGCCAGAAACCGGACACTGGAGGGACCCCTGGAGAACTGTGTAAGTTCACAGACAATACAAAGGCATGGTATCGTGTTTGTTTCCTGATTCTGACCACTGTAATGTGGTTATGCAAGATGTTAACAACTAGGGAATCTGGATGAAGAATGAACAGGAATTCTTTGTACTATTGTTGTAACACAGTCTGAAATTATTTCCAAATGAAAAATCAATATTAAATGTTGGGTTCCTCGGGGAGATTTCGTTGGCTGAGGTCACCACCCTCACTGAGATGAAAAAGGTGAGACAGAGAGGTCAGGGGGCTTGCCCTGAGTCCCTGAGGGGGTCAGGGACCAAGCTGGTGACTGCCCAAGTCTCTGGCTCCTCATTCAGACAGCTGAGGGGGAGGAGTGTCGGGAGCAGGCTCTGCAATACTAGGAACAAGGGTGCCTTTGGCTGGTCTTGTGGTGGGCAGAGCCGTGGATGCTCAGGCCAAGAGGCCAGGCATTGTGAGGAGACAGCTGTGCTGGTAGCCAAGCCTGTTGGGGACGAAGCCTCAGGTTCAAAAGGGACATTGTTCATCCCCCATCCAGGGTCTGGGCCCTGCCGGGCTGCGTCTGGTCCTCCAAGAGGCCCACAAGTCATGGGTGCCAGGGCCTGGAGCAGCCTCAGGCTCGCCCAGAAGTCAGGCTGAGGATTACTGATCTGCTGGCCACAAAACCACTCACCCAGACAACACTGCTGCCACTCAAGGTTTGCGGCCGTGGCGCCTCGTCCATATTGCTGGTGTTGGCGCTGACTGTGGACAGCGGGGCCTTAGCCGTCTCCTCTAAATCCAGCAGGTTCCCAGTGGCGACTGCTATGAGGGATCCGGTCAGGTGTGTCAGAGGGAGATCAGCCTTTTCCTTCCTGGCCCCTCCTGGGCTGCCCTGGCCCTGACCCTCCCCTAGAATGTGGCCTTGCCCAGGCCTCCCAGCAGAGCCTGGTCCTGGCACCTTCCCACAGCTGCACAACTACCCACAGAGTGAGAACCTGCCCTCAACTAACGGCTTAGACTGAAACTTTTGTATTCACAATAGTTAAGTTTTCTTAAATGACCACACAACAGTATGTTAAAAATATAGAAAGGCAGAAACATATTTATACATTTGCATAGGAACATATCCAGAAGAAAATGCACCAAAATGAATGATTTCTTCCCCTTATCTACATTTTCTAATTGACCTGTAATGAATGTGTATTATTTATTTAACAAAACAAAACTGAAAAACCAAGAGGCTGTCCCAGCCCAGGCAGGAGCAGAACCCCCTGGGTGACACACAGACCCAACACCCGCTTTCCCCATCAGGACTCACAGCTCTTCAAGGTGGGGGTGAAGTCTCGGCGGGCCCCCAGGACATCCCCTCCCTCTTGGCCGGCTTTGTCCCTCTTCTCTTTCTCTGCAGGACCAAGGCACAACACGTTGGAGCCTGAGACCCGAGCACTCCGTCCCCAGCAATCACTGGGCTAGGGGTGATTAGCTGTGGCCAGTCTCAGGGGGCAGTTTTAGGTTTCCAGCCAGGAGGAAAGAAACCTTTCAGATGTCAGTTAATCCTCACAAGCATCCTTGGGGAGGGAGATGGCTGTTCCCATTTTTCAGATGGGAAAACTAAGACTCAGAGTGGTAAAGGGACCTGCTCACAATCACAAGCCAGGTGGGTGATGAGGCTGGAAGTCAGTCCAGACCTGATCTCAGGGCTTTCATCTGCCTCCCCACCTCCCAGCACACCCACAATGTAGATACAAAGTCTCACCTTCTTTGGACACCTGCCAAAACTCAAAGGCAACTTTGAAGGCCTGGGCTACGGTGAGGGTGACAGCCTGTGCCTGAAAACAGGAAGTGGGGGTGGGGAGGGTGCAGCGTCAGCCAGGGCAGAGCAAGTCTGCACTGAAGGGCCAGGGACTCCAGGCCTGGCCTGCTGGCTCCCTCTGCAGCTTCTGCAGCTCCATCCCAGGTCTGGAATGCCTGCTGGGCAGAGCAGGGTCCTGGCTCTTCCCAGAGCTCCAAAGCAACCTGGGGTGTAATAAACCCACATACTCGCAAAGGCAGTGGGGGCCCCATCTTCACCATCTCTGGCCCCACCAAAGTTCTCACCCTCACTCTAGGGCCCCTGCCTGCAAAGGCTGTTCACCTCTCTTTTTTTTCCTTCTTCTTTGGGATTCCCTAAATTCAATGAACTGTGAGGCTCACTTCCTCCAAGAAGCCCTCCTTACCTGTGGACTTAACTTAGCCCTTGGAATTGGAGAACAGAAAAGTCAGAATTGGAAAGGCCCAGCCATTGCCCCAGATAAGCCACAGCCAGACAGGTGAAAGTTAGGTTCTGGTTGCAACTAGGCCAGGGTTTATAACTGGATCCCACAAAGAGAATAGAAGGCTTATCAATTTCTAGACAGGAGCAAGAAGTCAATGAATGCTCGGGGACCAAAACCATTTAGTGCTATAACCCACCAGTAAGGAAGGGCCACGCCTTGGCCCTTCACCCCAGGGGAACTCCCACCCAGCCCTTCAAACCCAACTCAGATGTCACCACCTCTCTCCTGTCACCAGCCCCAGACTCCTCTAGCCTCACCCACCTCCCTCTAGCACCATGTATATGAAAGTGTCACTGGCTCCCATGCCTGTGTTCCCCCCCGCTGTGTGCACTCTAAAAGCAAGAATCAGTCTGAACATCCCTGGGCAAAGCCTCCCAGAAGTGGCAGCAATGCTGGGTGAATGACACTTGTCTGAGGGGCAGGGCTCATTCCAGCCAGGACCTATCCCCAGCCCATATTCATCCCAACATCTTTCTCTCTCAGCCATTCCAGTCCAGGGTTAATCAGCTCGGCTTCTGGGAGTGGAAGTCCCGGAGTTCGTAGCTGTCGCCGGAAACATCTAGCTTCCTTCTGAAGACCTGGCTAAGAGAAGAAAGCACCAGCCTCTTTCAAGAGCACGAGTTCAGCCATCACCAGCCTAAGCCCCACTCACTTCCCTCTCCCAGACAACTCAATTTAATTGAGAAATGAACCTGTGGCCACTGCCTTTAAAACTCCTTTTAAAAAAAATATTTAAAATTCCCAAACAAGCTGACTGATCCGTGCCAATTAAACGTCACAAAGTATAAAACCTCATTTGAATGTCTCCATCATTTACATTTCTGATGGAAGTACAGGCACTTTATGGCAAAACTTAAATATGGTAATTAAGTATGAAACTCTTCGCAGCTGTTTACAATTTAAGCTGTCATGTCTGAATCAAGTTTAATAGACCCAGTTACCATTGAGAATTGCCCATGAACTAAAAATATGGGCTAATTACCAGCCCAAGTCAGATCACTAACAACCCAAGCAAGGGCTGGTCACTCAAGGCGGCAGGGATACGAAAATGCCATTATTTAAGCCTGCTGGAAATCTGGGGACACAAGCTTAGGCTGTCTTTGCATAAATCTGCTTGTTCATTTGCATACATTCCTACCCTTTTGCCCTGAAGTCACAAGCTGTAAGTTGAACTGAATACAACCCAAGATGTGGATGTGTGCAGGTGGCTACAAGCCTAGGCTGGGCAGGGACTGGGAGCAGGGTGGGCCCTGCTTCCTGGGGCGGCTGCAAGAATCCGAGCACCAGCATTAGGTGGAGGGACTGCTCGGGCCTGCCCAGGTGGGGTGCCTGCCCTCCTGACTGCTCTGCCCTGCAGGTCTGCCTTATTATCCTGACTAGATGCTACCTTGTCCAGTTTTTCATGTTCCTTGTTCCCAGGAACCAGGCTGCTCACGGCTCAAAAGGGGCCAGAAACTCAGACCAAGACAGTCATGTGCCCCCCAGCAGCCCTGCTGCCCCAGAAGCATAACCTTGCACAAGGATCACTCCAGGATGCCAATGGTTGTGGAAGAGAGAGCAGCCCGGCCCCGCACTGCTGGGTGAAACTGGGGGTAGTAGCACTTTGCTTATCATCAGCCTAGGCCTGGCACCTGCGTGGCAACCCTGAGCTCCTCTACCTTCACTTTGGAGCCCAGAGGCCTCCTGGTTGGGCAGATTAAAGAGATTCCTTAAAGAAACCCCATCCTGGCTTTGCCTAGCAGGACTAGGGAGGGGAGACTCAGGGTGGCTGTGCTGCCCAGAGTTGAGCTGACTGGTGGGTGATGTAGAAAGGAGCCCTTCTCCTCCAACTTGAATGGGTCATGAACTCATTCAGGCAGCCGGGCCAGGAAGAATAGGGATGTGGAGGCCCCAGCCACAATGAGTGAGGTTTTGTTAAGATCCTGACTCAAGGTCCTCAACATCCCGATTCAAGGCCGGCTGCAAACAGAAGCTGCCTCACCACCCACAGCAGGGGAACCATTTCATTTTGCGCCCACACGTATGTTAATCCTGCGCGGGTGTGCACTCCCCGCCCACCACCTGCCTCCTTCTCTCAGCCTGGCAAACTCCTCCTGGCTCCTCAGCCTTCAAAGCCCCATTCGAGGTGTCTCTGTCTCAGGGAAGTCACACTTACCCTCCAGTGAGATTTACTAATTTCTGCCCCAGAACCAAGCCCCCTGGGTTCCAGGTACTGAAGCCGGGCTGTTCATTACCACCTTGGATGTTTTCTTTATGGCTCAGGCCAGGATAGATGGTGCCCAACATCTGTGGCAGAGCTGCCAGCAGGTGCAGAGGCTGAGGCAGCCATTCCATCTCCTGCCGCCCCCAAGAACATTTCCACTCAGCTCGAGAATCTAGGATTCCAACATGACGAGGCCATCAACACACACTCAGCCCCAGCTGGGCTAAGACCTTGAGGCAGCAGGTGATGTATTTACACTGTGCTGGGCTGGGCTGTCTTGGAGAGGGCTCTGAAGGGCCCATTGAAGCAGGGAGCCCAGGTGGCAAAGGGCCAGCCATCAACCCAACTACAGAGAAGAACACACTAAGAAAGATGAAGAGTTTGGGCATCTGGCAGGGCCTCTTCTTGCTGCCAGGTCTGGCTCTCTTTTCCTTGGTGGCTGACCTCACGGCCTGAGGGTAGGCTGATTTCACTCAAGTCTGTCTGAAGTCCTCTGGCCACAAGCCAGGTCTCCCTTGTCACAGCTGGGCCCGCACCTCTCTCTTATTCCCAGAACCCCCCATCCCAGAGGAAGCCTCTGCACCTTGGAAGGGCCCTCCCACCCAGGGCCAGCTGTCCCTGCCCAGGGCCTTTCCTGGTCAGCGGGGAGGAAGAGATGAACAATGGGGACATAATGAGCTGTATTTTCAAGTCTGTGTGGCCTCCTAAAAGACAAAGCCACCAGTCACATCTGTGGGAACTCACAGGAGATGCCACAGCAACTTGAAGCCTTGGGACCTCACGAGGCCCTGGGCAAGTAGCCGGCGACACTGAGTCTGCAGGAAAGAAACAAGGTGTTCAAAAGAACCTGGGGCCTTTCAGAACAACCCTGGAGGTCACAGAGGCAACCTTCTCATTCTGCTGAGAGGCAAACAGCCCAGAGAAAGCCAAGGTCTTCTCCAAGGCAATGCAGCACATCAGCCAGGATCAGACCGCTGGACTGTCTCCTCCTCAGTGACTCTTCCATGACACCTGCGGTGGGCTGAATCCTGTGTCTGCCCCCAAGATGTCTACATCCTAATCCCTGAGACCTGTGAGTGATGCCTTACACAGCAAGCAGGCTTTGCACAGTCAGTGAGGTAAGGATCTGGCAATGGGGATTATCCCAGATTACTCAGTGTGTCCAAATGTCATCACAAGGAGTGCTGAGGAGGGTAGGAGAGTCAGAGTTTAAAATAGCAACGTGGCGACAAAATCAGGAGACTGGAAGACACTATGTTGCTGGCTCGGAAGATGAGGACAGGCCCACAAACCTGGAAATGCAGATGGTTGGTCTCCAGGAGGTAGAAAAGGTAAGGAAATGGATTCTCCTCTAGAGCCTCCAGAAAAAAACACAATCCTCCCGACCTAGTTTAGACTCCTGACCTACCTCTGTCACAGAACACATTTTTCTTCTCCATAAGAGAATAAATTTGTGATGATCTAAGCCATTAGGTTTGCAATCATTTGTTACAACAGCAAGAGAAAACTTACATATAATCTGAAATGTGCCCTAATGGGCAGCAGGAAGCTTGGGGGCCACAAAGACTATGATGTACCTGACACATCCTTTGATGACAGAGGAGGGAAGGAGATCTTGTCTCCTAGGTTCCAAGGGCTATAGGGCTTGGGGATTAGGCCTCTCAGCTGTCAGCAGAGGTAAACAGGTGCCAGTACTAAATCAATGGATGTCAGGAACCATCTTCTAGGGAGGATGCTCAGATCCTGGGGTGTCTCAGAAACAAAAGCTGTAATGCCAAAGGTTGACCCACTCCACTGCTTGCCCCCAAATACAGGACAAATGCCCAATGACCACCACGGTTCCCACTCATCCCAGCTAGATGTGATCACGGGGGTGACCTGGAAATGAGACAAGGAACTCTGAGCTCCCCAGGCACAGAGGGAGGGGGAGGAATGTGGGTTTAAACCCTCACTCTACCCTTGGCTGGCTGGGTTATCCAGCAAGACAGCTGGCCTCTGAGAGTTTGTTTCATCATTAAACATTAAAAAGAAGAAGAAAAAGAAACAATGGAGAGAGTAACAGTTCCCACCTTGCAGAGCTGTGAGGATTGAAGAAAAGACCTGGAAGCCTAGTGCTGAAATGGACACATAGGCGGCACCGAGAGACAGCCACTGCCTTCCACACTCCAGCCACAGCAAGCCTGGTCCCCTGAGGGCTTTTGCCACCCCAGATCCCCAGTCTCCCATGTCCAAGGACCAATCCCTACAAGGCCCTGCACCCCCAGACCATATTAAAGACAGGAGATCCAAAACAACCTCAACCCAACAACGTTATAGAGAAAGGGGCCCAGGCACGCACTGGGGACACGGGCTAACCACTGCCCACACCAGTCTGACCGGAGGGTCACCTGCCTGCCTGCAGCCCCACCACTGCACCCCTTAGCTCTTAGCACCCACTTGGGATTCCCACGGATTTCACCTTCTTCTTAAGTGATGGTCACCTTTGGGTCCTGCCCCCTACACCAGACAGCACCCCCAACAAGCAGGGCTGCCAAGACGACTAGAGACTGCCCCAGCCCTGGCCCTCCCCACTGACCATCTTCCGCTTGGTGCAGAGGAAGGCGTGGCACTCAAGGCTCTCGTTGTGCTGGCTCTGGGCAATGTATGCAAACACCTTGTCGTGTATCTTGTCTGCTGTGCAATAGGAGATCCTGAAAGGCAAGGGGGAAGTATCACCGGACCTGGCATGGGGGCCTGAGCACATGTGGGCCTGAGCACATGTGGGATGCCCTGCGGGGCAGCTCCCCTGAACTGCAGAGAACCTGCTGTCCCCACTCCACCAGGGCAGACTCTGGGAATCCAGCCTGGGCCTCCAGGCCGGGCATCTGGGCCATCTGTGCAGGAGGTATACACGCCAGGCAGGCAGGAAGGACCAGGGTAAAGACTGGAAGCAGGGCACTTCCCCCTCTCCCTCCTATCCCACACCGAGCCACACCCCAAAACAGTAATACCTAAACCCTTACCACATACCAGGCAATGTGCCAAGAGTTTTCTAGATCTCACCTCATGTAATTATCAAAGCTACCCTCTGAGAAGGGTTCTATCACTATCCATACTTTTCAGATGAAAAACCTGAGGCTAAAGACCTGACCCCACAGAAGTGGTAGCAGAGTTAGGACCTGAGCTCAGAGGCCAAGGCTACCATGCTGCCTCTGCAGGCTACATGCCAACTGGCTGGAAGGGGGAGCTGAAACAGGACACTGCCCTGCTCAGTGATGCCCTTCACCTGGCCTCCCCCATCCCACCTTGCCCAGAGGTCAGGTGAGATCCAGGTCCATCTCTCTCAGGGTGACTGGGACCATTTGCAAGTTCTGGAGCTGTGGCCAGGGGTGGCAGAGCTGGAAGTAGGGATGGGGCGTGTGTGTGAAGAGGACCCAACAAGGAGCCCCAGTGGGCCTGGGAGGAGACACACAGCAACTCCCTCTGCATAGAACACCGTCTCTGCCCCCAGTTGCCATCTGTAACCTTGGGGCTACCTAAACCCTTCGCCTCCCACCCTCCTTCACTTGTTTGGTCCCTCCTCGTTGCCTCCAGTCAGCCTCAGAGTCTCAATCAGGGGAGGGGCTGGCAGCCCAGAGGTGGGACAGGAGTGCCACAGACGCACCCCTCAACTATGTGGCCCCAGCTTCAGTCACAGGCATCAACACCCCAGGGGGGCAGAGCCTGAAGGTGCCAGGTCCCTGACTACCTCTTCTCCATCCCAGGGGGTCCAGCTTTCTGCTCTAAATGCTACTGGGTCCTTGGTATCAATAAACCAGATCCTGTTATTCTTCAAGCCCCAGCAAGGTACCACCTCCCCTAGGAAGCCTTCCTGGATTTCCCCAGGCAGACCTTTCCTTGCCTTCTCGGAAAACACCATGCTCTATCTCCTGTTTCCTCCCCACTATTCCCAACTAGGGTGGAAGCTCCTTGAGGGTATGAGTAGGATCAGAGTCCTCATCTGGCACAGATGCTGGCAGAATAGGTATTTGAAAAGTGTTGACTAAAGGAAGGCAGGTACAATCAGGTTGGTGAGAGGAAGACATCAGCCGGGCTCCACAACACACATCTATCGACCCTACTGGCCCGTGCACCAGCAGGCTGAGTCATCTGCTTGGAGACAAAGCACGAGGGTGGAGGGATGCCTGGCAGATAGGAGCCTGCTGGACAGGGCTCCAGCCTGGGCGTCCTAGTTCCAGTTCAGCCACTATACCTCACTGTGTAGCCTTAGGCAATTCTCTCTCTGGGCCTCAGCTTCTCCATCTGTAAAATGGACCTGAGCTGTTCCTTTCAGTTCTGAAAAGCTATAATAGACCAGCCAAGAGAGTAGTGGGGATAGCCTGAGGCTCCAAGGGCTAACCAGAGGACCCACCAGAAAGACCATCTACACTCTGGCCCTGGACCCTGGTTGGGGCCTCCCCAAAATGCCTGGCCAGATACCTAGAGCCAAGTCGCTGCATTCACAGCAGAAAGAAAAGGCAGTGACTCTGCAGTTTTCTGCTCCAAGCCTGACTCAGCAGCATGCTGGGGTTGGGGGAGGGCTGGCTCAGCTGTTTTCTCCAACTGGTGATGATAAAAGCAGCAGCTGCCACTTAACCAAGTGCTCATCATGAACCAGGTGCTGTGCACTCAGCGCTTTCTAACAACACTATGCAGCAGGATCTGTTCCCACCCTCATTTTACGGACGAGGAAACTGAGGCTCCAAGGTCACCCAGGTAGGAAGTGGTAGAGCCCTGGATTCAGATGGGACACTCTACCCACTGCCCCAAGCGGCAGAATGGATGGGCCAACCCCATGCTGAGCGTACCTGTAAATAGACACGTTCTCAATGAGCTGGTTGGTGAGGTTGTCCGTCAGGATAATCCCCCGTGGCGACACCTTCAGAGTCACCTTCTGCAGCTTCTTCCCACTGGCCTTAGCCTGGGAGACAGACAGGAGTCAGAGGAGCCTGCTGGCCTCACCTGAGACCCACCCTCGTGGCCTGCACCTCGCTGCTCCTCAGACCCAGACACGGGGCCCACCTCAGCTTAGGCAACAGGCAGCGGTATGGGGAAGACAACCCAGCCAGCGCCCTCTTGTAACAGAAACAGGAGCAGCATCTGCTGCTCCCTGAGCACCAGCTATCTGTCAGGCACCATGAACCTCGAGTCACCCTCCTTCTCCCCAGGAGGAGATGGACTCAGAGAGGCTAAGGGACTTGCCCAAGGTCACACAGCTAGGAGGGACCACAGACTCAGCACCGAGTGAGCTATCAACCCAGCAGGATGACTCCTGGGGACTCTGCTCCATCCATTGAGCTGAGGGGTCTGAGGCCACCAAGGGAAGTGGATTTAAAAGCCCCATTCTTGCTCAGAGCTTAGGGAGGGGGCACTCTGCTCTCTGATGGGCTATGCTGTCTCTCAGGTCATTGGGCAGGTAATCAAGGGAAAGCAACCTCCCCACCCTTCTTGGCACTGATAAGTCACCAATGCATAGGTAGGGAGCCTGAGCTGGGGATGGGGAGGCCGGAAGAGACCATAATGGCTGGAGGGAAGCCACTGACCGTGACCTTGAAAGTCCAATGGTTCCCCTCTGCCAAGGCCCCAAAGCTGGACGGAAGGAGACTCAAGGGCAGGGCCAGGCTCAGACACACTCAATTGGAGAAACAAGCTAGGACGAAGGGCATCCCGGGAAAATGCTGGGCCTTGGTCTCTGGTTCCCTGACCCTTCCTGACTGGAGTGCTCACTGTAGCCACGATCCTCTTGATGGCGGCGGCAGACAGCTCCTCGCCCTTGGGCTGCTCCACCAGCGTCATGCCCAGGTACTTGAGGCTGAACAGCATCCCCTCCAGCAGCGTCTCCCGAGTGTCCGTCCAGTTCTCAGGAAGCTCTGGGGCAGGACAGGGTAGGCTCTCAGACCCTGCGGCTCAGGGCCTACCACCAGCAACAGCTCTCACCAGTCTTCTTTCCAGAAACCCCCTAGCAGGGGGTGGGGTCTCCCCACTACTACTGTCACTTTTTTGGGGGGGACTGAGTTTCACAGTCACTCAGGCTGGAGTGCAGTGGTGCGATCTCAGCTCACAGCAACCTCTGCATCCCAAGTTTAAGTGATTCTCCAGCCTCCACCTCCAGAGTAGCTGGTCTCAAACTCCTGACCTCAAGTGATCTGCCCACCTCAGCCTCCCAAAATGCTGGGACTACAGGCGTGAGCCACCATGCCCAGCCTACTGTCACTTTTAATAAAGAGCTAATGCTTTCCAGCACATACCAAGGTGCCATATAAGTAGCTTTTCGTAAAATATTCATTAATCCTCATAAGAACCTATGAGGTCCACACTTTCATCAAATCCATTGACAGACAAACACACGGAGGCCATGGAGGCTAAATCACATAACCAAGTCCATAGAGCCAAGAAGTGTAAGAGCCAAGTTTCATGCCCGAGCCCACAGCCCTAACTCTTAAATGCTAACACTTGAGGGCAAATCATACCATTTCTAACTGAATCCTTAGTGCAATCCTGTGAGGTAGTGGTTGTCCCCATTCTACAGATTAGGAGACTGAGACTCAGGGAGGCAAAGTCATGAGATGAAGGCCGCATAAAATGAGTCAGACTTAAACCCTGAGTGGTTCCCACAGCCGCAACCTGCACGGCTTTCCTCCCTGTGCGCATCTGTAGAGACCAATAGGGGCATGTGGGAGGCCAGGAAGGAGACGGTAGCCCAGGGAGAGCAGGGTAGGGTAAGGGTCGGTGGGGAGAGGAGGAGGTGATTTCCCAAATCTGGGAAGGTTCAAGACCCACTCTGCTTCCCATCCACTGCATGGTCCTGGGGAAGCCCCCTCTCCTCTTTAGGACTAACACTGCCCGCCTCTCTGGGCCGTGGCAATGGCGCAGAGCAGGGTCCACATGGAGGGTCCTCTAAAAGCACCAACCACATGAATGTCAGGAAATGAGAGAATGAGCCTGGCTCACTGGGTGGGCAAATGGACCAGGAGGGACATGTGGAAAGAGTGGCCCACGATGTGGGTGAGGGTCCTGCAGAGGCAAATGGGCATGAGGGGAAGTGAGGGCTGCATTGGCGGTTTCTGACAATCCCCAGCTCCTCTGAAGGAGCTGAGGCCCAGAGGCACCATGTCACTCAGCTGGGAAGCAACGGGCTAGCATAGGAGGGGAAGTCTCCAGGGATCCTTCCGAGGATCAGTTCACAAGGATGAACACACTACACGCCCACCTGCCAGAGCCCCTACCTGTCCCTTATCATCCCCTCACAGATGCTGCATGCGCATAGGAGGTGTTTGTTATGACTGCACCATTTTACAGATGAGAAAGAAAACTGCTCTTTAGCCTCACACACAATCTTGTTAAGGACAGAGCAGAATCCAGTCAGCAATCAGGTTCAGGGGCCACCAGAGACATAGCCAGGGCCAGCTTCCCTAGACCATCCCCCAGGGAGGGGCTGGGAAATGTCCTGGGCCCTCCCTGCCTCCTCCTGGGGTCTTCTTCACTGGCTCCGATTGAAAAGCCACAGGAAGAAAGTTTAGGTATCCAGGGCAGCTGAGGCTCTGGCAGGGCTGTGGGCCCCTACTACAAGGCTCAGCCTGGCTCTGGAGTTCTGGCTCTGTCAAGAGCAGAAGTCTGAGTCCAGGTGGCATCACCAGGTCCCCTACTCATTCTGGATCCCTCCTGGCTCTCTCAGCACCTGTTCTAGAGCCCTAGGCCTCTCCACAGCCAAAAGGAGCCTTGTACACCTACATTTCTCTGGATTTGCCTTGAGCAAGCCACTGTCCCTCTCTGAGGCCATTTCTTCATCTGAAAGAGGGTGCAAGTGTCAGGGCTGGGGAGCGTTCTACAGGAACTTACAGGTGTACCCAGTTCCCCTCAAGCCTTGAGATCAGGTGAGCAGGGACTTACTGACTGGTCATCCAGAACCCGGCATGCAGCTAGCGCTCAATACTGGCTCAAGGAAGGAATGATGAGGACAACCCCATCCCCGGCTTTGGCCCCAGGCCCACTGCCCCTCCAGCCCTAGCCCTCATCCCTGGGCCCCCACTGAGATGACCCCAAAGCCCAAGATGACCTCATCCTCTGTCCCATCAACCACAAGCCTACTTGATCCTCCAAAACAATCTGAAAGTCCGCAAAGGATATGAACAGACACCTTACAAAAGAAGACACACATGAGGCCAACAAACATAAGAAAAAATGCTCATCATCACTGGTCATTAGAGAAATGCAAATCAAAACTACATTGAGATACCATCTCACGCCAGTTAGAATGGCAATCATTAAAAAATCAGGAGACAACGGATGCTGGAGAGGATGTAGGGAAATAGGAACACTTTTACACTGCTGGTGGGAGTGTAAATTAGTTCAACCATTGTGGAAGACAGTGTGGCGATTCCTCAAGGACCTAGAAATAGAAATTCCATTTGACCCAGCAATCCCATTACTGGGTATATATCCAAAGGACTATAAATCATTCTACTATAAGGACACATGCACACGAATGTTCACTGCAGCACTGTTTACAATAGCAAAGACCTGGAACCAACCCAAATGCCCATCGATGATAGACTGGACAGGGAAAATGTGGCACATATACACCATGGAATATTATGCAGCCTTCAAAAATGATGAGTTCATGTCCTTTGTAGGGACATGGATGAACCTGGAGACCATCATTCTCAGCAAACTGACACAAGAACAGAAAATCAAACACCTCATGTTCTCACTCCTAGGCTGGTGTTGAACAATGAGAACACATGGACACAGGGAGGGGAGCACTACACACTGGGGTCTGTTGGGGGGAATATGGGAGGGACGAGGGGGTGGGGAGTTGGGGAGAGATAGCATGGGGAGAAATGCCAGATATAGGTGAAAGGGAGGAAGGTAGCAAATCACACTGCCATGTGTGTACCTATGCAACTATCTTGCATGTTCTTCACACATACCCCAAAACCTAAAATATGATTTAAAAAAAAAAAAAAGAATCTGAAAGTCCCTGAGGTATCCCCAGTCCTGGGTTGAGTGATGGGGCCTTGGAGCAACTCAGACATAGACACTGCTCTCAAGCTCAGAATAACAGCACCATCATCAGGGGAAAACAGAGCTTTCATTTAACAAACATGCAATGATAATAAAGCTGTAGCTATTAACATCACCTCACAGCCACCTTGCAATCAGGTATTCTTTCATTCCCATTTTGCAGAGAGGAAACTGAGGCTCGAAGAACTGACTCTAAAGCCCGCACTCCTGACCATGAGACCAAACTACCTTATCACGCAGCAAACTACCTTAATTGTAGGAAAAGATCAGGTTTTTGGAGACAGAGGCATTTCCTCTCACCTGAAATTAGGTATCCCTAATATCTAAGGCTTCCCCTCTGTAGGCTAAGATACCCAGACCATCACTTTCAACCTGAGACCCATCTAAGCAAGGACAGAAGTACTACTGTGCCTATGGCCCCTGCCCTTAGCAGACATTGATAATCAATTGCAGCTCTACTTCCCTCTGATCGTTTCTCAGCATAAGGCCCCAGGCAGGCAATACTAATTGATCAAGGCTTGACTATCTCATTATCCATTCCTACCTCTGGCAAACATTCTACACTCTCCCTCTCCAACCCTCATTTTCATGCCCCCATTCTCCCATTTTCTCTGGTTCAGCCCTTTCCTGGCCCCTTTCCAAAGCCACTTCCGCTCCCTCCATTCCAAACAGCCAAAGCCTGCCAAGGTCACTGGTGATCTCTTTGCTGTCAAAACATTCCCTAGTCCTCCCTGGCCTCTGAAATGTTCGGCATTTTTCTGCATTCCTCCTTGCCTGGCCTGACCCTTCCCCTCCTCTAACTGTGTCCTTACAGACCGGTTGCCACTCATCAGCCTTAGGCCCTCAGCTGAAGCCCCTCACTTAACAGATGATACAACTGAAGCCCAGATAGGGATGGGACCTGTGCAAGGACACATGGCAAGTCATAGGAACCCTCCTCACCCCGACCAGTCTACCATAGGAAAGCCCCACAATGACCGGTGACTGTGAGGGAATTTTAAGTTTCTCCGTCTCTTCTCCCACAATATCCCTCCCATGCCCCCACCCCCAGAAGCTCTAACCATGCAAAGCTTCAACCTCATAATGTGACATTTACTTTCTAACTTCTGTGCCTTTGTTCAAGTAGTTCCCTGCATCCTAAATGCCCTTCTTTCTTCACTTGCTCAAACCCCACACATCCAGCCTCTTCCAAGAAGCCTCCTTTGAGGCAATATAGCCTCATGGTTAACAGCATGGAACTTAATCCTAAAATATTAGCTCCGATGTTTCATGCCTGAGTGATCTTGAGTGAATTCATTACCTTCCCTGAGTCTCAGTTTTCTCATCTTTAAAATGGGGGAAACAGGTCTGACTCCTGGGGGCTGTTTTGACCCTTGCATAAGTATAGAATGAGATAAAAAAATAAAATGTCCTTAGCAGAGGGGCAGGCCTATGGTAGGTGGTCAGTACACCTTCCAATGGGGCCTCATCCCTCCTGCGGGCAGGCTGATAGTGCCTTTCTTGAGTGCAAATCTCTTCTTCCTCCCACAGCCACGCCACACACTGCCTGCACGTGACTTTCCCTAAAAGAACCTGCCATTCATATCTGCTTCCCCAGGACCTGGCCAGGAGGTGTACGCCGGCACAATGTGGCGTCCAGTCTGGTCCTGTTTCTCCCTTGTCCCCCATGTTCCTAGGCCCTGCTGAGATGCTCCTTTCCCTCTGGGAAGCCGCTTCCCTCCTTCGGTCTGCGCACACGATTCATCTCTTCACTGGAGTGTAAGGCCCTCGTGCCCACACCCTCGCCAAGAAACCAGCACCTGGGAGCTCTCAGTCAAGGCTGACTTGTAGGGCTCAGGGCCATACCCGCCCCACTCAGCAGCCACAGCCAGAGGCCTTCTTCCCAGGAGGAGCCCAAGGCTTCAGGAGGTACTCCCAGAGGCCCCCGGTCAAATACAGGCCTGAGTGCACAGCCCTGTTCCGGTCCTACTTATTTTTGGCCCTGTGGTGGGTAATGACTGTGCTATTTTAACGTTGCAGTTTTACAGATGACCTGCTGCCAGAGTTAGCTGGGGACAGACCATATGCCTGGTCTAAATTGCAGCTGTGAACGCACGCTCTTTCCTCATTAAGGCCCCCCAGAGCCACGGAGGAGTCAGAGCTGGGCTGAATGCCCTTGTGTCCCTTCTGCTGCTCCCAGAGACCCAGCCTGGCTGGTATGTCTGCAACATCAGAGCTGCAGCCAAACCCAGGGGCAAGGGGGAGCCTCTGACTGGGGCTCTGCCCTCCAGCCTCCTCCAGCCTGGTGGGGAGGTGGCCTCAGAGGCCACAGAGAGACAAATCTCAGAAAAGAGCTAAAGCTCTGCCCTGACCCGGAGTGTGGCTGCTTCTCTGGACTGCAATTCTATCTGACAAATGGGTTCAGCCCCTCAGGAGCATCATCAGAAGTTTCTGGGTGTGAAAAGTACTAGGAAAATTTCAGAAGTCAAAGCTGTTGAAATTGGTATCAAAAGAAAAAAATTTTTTTTTTTTTGAGACAGAGTTTCGCTCTTGTTACCCAGGCTGGAGTGCAATGGCACGATCTCGGCTCACCGCAACCTCCACCTCCTGGGTTCAGGCAATTCTCCCGCCTCAGCCTCCTGAGTAGCTGGGATTACAGGCAAGCGCCACCATGCCCAGCTAATTTTTTGTAGAGACGGGGTTTCACCATGTTGACCAGGATGGTCTCGATCTCTTGACCTCGTGATCCACCTGCCTCGGCCTCCCAAACTGCTGGGATTACAGGCTTGAGCCACTGCGCTGGCCTAAAATTTTTTTTTTTTTTTGAGATGGAGTCTCACTCTGTTGCCCAGCCCGGAATGCAGTGGTACCATCTCGGCTCACTGCAACCTCCACCTCCCAGGCAAGCAATTCTGTTGCCTCAGCCTCCTGAGTAGCTGGGATTACAGGTGCATGCCACCATGCCCAACTAATTTTTTTAAATTTTTAGTAGAGATGGGGTTTCACCATATTGGTCAGGCTGGTCTCAAACTCCTGATCTCGTGATCCACCCACCTCGGCCTCCCAAAGTGCTGGGATTACAGGCGTGAGCCACCGTGCCTGGCCAAAAATAATTTTTAAAATGATAATTGCAGTAGCTACCATTTCCTAAGTACCTACTTACACAGTAAGAGAAAAATATGCTATGGGCTCTGGAGTTCATAGTCACTGAACCTCCCTGGACCTTAGTTTCCTAACTTTAAAACAGGAACAAGACAGGCACAGTGGCTCATGCCTATAATTCCAGTGCTCTAGGAGGCTGAGGAGGAAGGATTGTTTGAGGCCTGAGCTCTAGACAAGCCTGGACAACATGGTAAGACTTCATCTTTACAAATAATAAATAGCTGGGTGTAGCAGTGTGCACCCGTAGTCCTAGCTACCCAGGAGGATCCCTTGAGCCCAGGAGGTCAAGGCTGCAGTGAGCTATAATCATGTCACTGTATTATTCCAGCCTGAGCAACAGAGTGAGACCCTGTCTCAAATAAATAAATAAATAACAGGGACAATAAGAGTATCCTCCTTGGCTGGGCACAGTGGCTCACATCTGTAATCCAAGCACTTTGGGAGGCCAAAGCGGGTGGATCACTTGAAGTCAGGAGTTCAAAACCAGCCTGGCCAACACGGTGAAACCCTGTTTCTACTAAAAATATTAAAAAATCAGTTGCGTGCAGTGGCAGGCACCTGTAATCTCAGCTACTTGGGAGCGTGAGGCAGGAGAATCACTTGAACAGGGGAGGCAGAGGTTGCAGTGAGCCAAGATCGAACCACTGCCCTCCAGCCTTGGTGACAGAGGGAGACTCCATCTAAAAAAAAAACAAAACAAAACAATAGTATTCACCCCACGGGGTTGTCTTGAGGACGAAGTGAGTTCACACCCAAGGTGAGCTTAGAACCCTGTCTGGTACATACCAAGTATCACAAGTGTGAGCTACTGTCATTACCAATGGTCAAGTCCAAAGAGCTTTAACATGGCCATTCTCATATTGAGAGAAGAGTCAAGGATAGATCAGTGTGCCCATTTCACAGCTAAAGAAGCTCAGAGTTGGACCATAGCTCATGACTGACAGCATTGGGACTCCGGTACACACCTGCCTCCTGCAGCCCAAGCCCCTGGGTGGGGTCAGGCAGAGCCCTGCAGGGCTACTCAAAGAGTATCTGACCCTCAGTGAGCAGTGGGTGACCTGTGACTCCTTCAAGCCACATGCCCCTCACACAGCACCCAGACAAGTAAGAAGCACTCTCAGGCTCTAGTTCAACATTCCCTGCACCTGCTGTTCGGGAATGTTGGCTGGAATGCTCTTCCCAGATTCCTCCCTCCTGGGATTCACAGGTGTGTATCAAGTCAACTTCTCAGAGAGGCCTTCCCTGGTGCTGTCAGTGGCCACCCTTATCCCCTCTGTACACCATTTCCATGTTGTCACCAGACTGCCAGCACCTGCCACTCTGCCTGCTGGAGATGCTGAGGCTGGCACAGACTGGGGAATGAAGGCCTCCTATCCCTAGCAGTCCTCCCCATTGGGCTGCTGGGAACTGCCCCTCAGGTGGAACACCTCTGAAGAGCATGTTCTCCACTGCCTCCCACAGTTCCCAGCATGGGGTTAGGCTCCAGGAGTCCCTGTGGTAATTTGCTTGCTTGCTTGCTTGCTTGCTTGCTTGATTTATTTATTTATTTATTTATTTGAGATTAAGTCTCACTCTGTCACTCAGGTTGGTGTGCAGTGGCGCAATCCTGGCTCACTGCAATCACCACCTCCCAAGTTCAAGTGTTTCTCCTGCCTCAGTCTCCTGAGCAGCTGGGATTACAGGCCTGTGCCACCCTGCCAGGCTAATTTTTGCATTTTTAGTAGAGATGGGGTTTCACCATGTTGGCTAGGCTGATCTCCAACTCCTGACCTCAGGTGATCCGTCCGCCTCAGCCTCCCAAAGTGCTGGGATTACCAGCCACCTCACCCCGCCGGTAATTTGCTTTAGATAATGTTCACTTTGTGACTCCCCTCCCTTCTCACTTGTCCTAACAATTATTTCCTGCCATCTCTTCCCAAATAAATGACTTGCACTCCAATCCCTGTCTCTCAAAGTATCCAAATGAAGACACCATCCTGCCTAACAAAGCTGTCCCATCACTTCCTCACCCTGCTTTATGTTTGTCCTGCTACCAGTGTCCGAAACCACACCACTAATCCACACCCCCTTGTCGTGGTGCACCGGACTGTAAGCTGGGTGTCCAATCTTTTAGCTTCCCTGGGCCACACTGGAAGAATCATCTTGGGCCACACATAAAATATACTAACGATAGCTGATGGGCTTAAAAACAAAACAGCAAAAAAACCTCATCATTTTATGAATTTGTGTTGGGCCACATTCATTTGTAATATCTTTTATTATAAATAAACATGATCCTCC
Source organism: Callithrix jacchus (assembly GCF_049354715.1). Taxonomy (NCBI): domain Eukaryota; kingdom Metazoa; phylum Chordata; class Mammalia; order Primates; family Cebidae; genus Callithrix; species Callithrix jacchus. Next base: position 62,186,170 of record NC_133508.1, on the reverse strand, counting down.
CTCCCTTGCCTTCCACCATGAACTAGCTTTACTGAAACCTGCACCTTCTATTTCTTCACCCCTTCTCTTTGGATAAGCACCACCCACAAAGGAGCCAGAGGGCCTGAATGATCCCAGTACCTCTGGAAAGGGTGGGCCAAGGTGAGCCACTCTTCCAGGCAGCTGGAAGGAAAATGCCTGGCCAGGGACTGAGATTGAACATTGATGGCTCCCGAGGGGATGGGAAAAGCTGTGTGGGAGAGGAAAAGAGCCCTTTCAAGGTCAGGACAGCCAGGAATCCACTGCAGGCATGAGGCTGAGTGGAAAGAAGCCTGGGGCACCGGCTTTGCTGTGTGACCTCAAGCAAGGCGCTGCCCTTCTCTGGGCTTGTTTCTCCACAAATAAGCAATGCTTATGCTAATCCTAGTGAGGACCTGAGGGGAAGAAGCTCACAGTGGACAGCAAGGGTCAGCCTAACCTTAACCTCACTGGCTTCAGTTTGGCCTGAAAACTCGACCGCAGGACCAGGTCCAAGGCCCAGCTGGGTCACAACCCTGAGCAAGGTGGCCCTAGCACTCCCACCCCAACATCCCCCACGCCCCCCCCCCAACCTGTGGCCACTGCCGTCAGGGGCTGCTAGCCCAACCTGGGGTGGGTGGAGCCTGCTCCCAGCTCCTCCCAGGGCAGAGTCCACCAGGCACACGGGTAAGACCCCTGAGCTGGGGGAATCTGGAGCTCTGCCTCTTAGATGCCTGTGTCTGGGGCCAATGATTCCACTGCCCTGAGTCTCTGTTCCTTTGCCTCTAAAAATGGGCCTGCTCTGACACCTCACAGGAGTGAGAGAATGGAAGCAAAAACACAGTGTAAAACAGTGACAAAGGTAATAGTTACCATTTATCGAACTCTTTCTCTATGCTAGGCAAACGCAATTGCATTTAATCCCCACAAATAGTTGGAGACAGGTACTACGGACAGGTGAGGCTCGGACAGCCCTCCTTCTAGGTCCAGAGGCTCCAGGACAGCACTATGGGCTTCTGCGGCCTGGAGGAGGAGGAGAGGTGCTCCTCTCCTTACCTCCTTTTGGGGGCTCTGGGCCCCCAAAACCCGTCTCACCAAAGTACTAATCATGCTGGCAGCATCCCTAGGATAGGCAGAGGACAGAGAAGCAGGGGGAAGAAAGCCACCAGTTAGGAGGGAGCATTATTACCAATAATCTCCTTGACACTCCTGCCAGGTAAGAGTTTCTATCCCCATGTTGCAGATGAGAAAACCAAGGATCAGAAAGGACAACTGACTTGCCCAAGCAAGAGAAATTCTCTTCCACCATCCCAAGTGGCTACCTCTTCCCTATCCTAGGATTCAGAGATGTTTCTCGCTTCCCTTCCCTTGCCAGCCCCCACTTCCTTCAAAACCACTTCCCTAGGGGCTGCGCCACCACCCTCCCTCCCTCATTCCTAGAGAAAACTGCAGGGTTCTCACACTGGAACAGATGGCCATTCTCAGAAGTCCTAGTCAAACCTTGCCAGTTTTTAAAGGCACTATTCTGGGAGGCAATCAGTATTGATAAACGGTATATCCCTGGCCTAGTGTCCCAGCCCTAATGGGTCTCTGACCCCACCCCCACCAGAGGGCACCAGCCCATATTCCCAATGCCAATGCCAGTCTCGGCTAAGAGGCAGCCACAGCTGAACAGCAGAGTGGGGCCAGAGGAGGAGCAAGGCGGGCCCTCTAGGCCCAGACACGCTGGCACTCCAGGGACCAAGGAGCTTGAGCTGCTGGAGCCCTATAAGGCCAAGAGGGGATGGGGTGAGGTAGTGCCGTACTGTCAGTTGTTTCCTGGGGAGGGGAGAGGCTGTGGCCCAAAGTGGGTGGCAGGGAGGTGGCAGTGTGCAACAGTCCTGGGCTTTGACTCCAAAACCCGCAGGAAGGCCTGTGTGACCCTAGGCAAGCCACTCTCTTCCCCCTCCAGAGAGACCTGCACAGGGCTGGGGCTTCAGGCTTCAGGGTAAGGTGCCAGGTGACAAATTACCTGAGCATAACCAGAGACAGGGGGAGGGAAAGGAGCCCGGGGGAGGCCCCTCCAAGCCTCCCAGACGCCACATGGAGAGGTGGCCGCGAGTCTGCCGTTTGCCTGGGCGCCCAAGGGACTTTAGAAGCCCGAGGGGAAACGTGCGAGAGAAAACAGGTTTCAAAAATAGCCGGGACGCCAGCCTGGACTCGGCTACAGGAAGGGAAGTAGGGGTCTATCTAGATCGCCTGATGTGGGGCTCTAGATAGACTCCAGGTGGGGCCTCGCTCCCAATTTCGAGAACGTACCTGCGACTCCGGGCTCACACCTGGGTGGGTGTCTGGACACCCGGAGTCGAAAGTTGGCCCGGTGGGTCGGGCAGGGGGCGGAGGAACGGGCCAGTGGGCTCCCACCCGCCGCAGCAGCTGGCTGGGGCGCAGGGGTGCGGGACGGGGGCATCTTCACAAGCCCCTGCGCCCGTTCCTCCTCTCCCAGGCACCGACGCCGAGCGCCTGCCTCCCCGTAGCTGGCCAGGGCAGCGGGGCGGGAGGTACCGCGGGTGGCGGGGACCTCTTCTCCCCACCTGCACCCCACCCCATGCCGGCTGCACCTGGGGACGCCGAGCTCAGGCTCCTTCCCCAGCGCTGCCCCTCTTCGCAGCGGCACGGAGCGGCCGGGGAGTAGGTGCACAACTTGACCCCGGCCGGTCCCTACCCCGCAGGGCCGGGAAAGGGCCACGCAGGGACCCGAGCGCCAGTCAGGCCCCGCCTCTGCCCAACTTGGCCGCACTCGGGGCGCTAGCTGAGGCCCCGCGCGCCTCTGCCCGACCCCGGCCCGGCCCGGCGGACGCGCGCACACTCACTGCGGTGCCGGCCGCCGCCCCCCAAGCTCTGTTTGGCCAGGCTGGGGCTCCGGATCAGCGCCCGCCCCGCGGACTTGAGCGCGTCCATGACCCACTCAGGCCGCCGCCGCCGCCGCCGCCGCCGCCGCCAAAACTCCGTCAGGAAAAACTTTCCGCCCGGCCCTGCCGCGCGCGAGCTGCGCGCTCCTCCCCTCCCGGCGCGAGCTCCGGCGCGGCGTCCGACGGGGCGGGGCGACGGTGGACAGGCCCCGCCCCCGTGCGGCCCCGCCCCTCGCGGCCCCTGTCCTGGCGCCCGGGTCCAGGCACCAAGCGCTTCTGATGCCGCCCGAAGATAGCGAATCGCAAGCCCTAGACGCCCCCGCTTTCCTCCTTCTCCCCAACCCCCACCCCGTAGGGCCTGAGGGTCGGAGAGCAGCGGCCTAGGGTTTCCAGTGACCATTATACAGATGGGGAGACTAAGGGCTCCAATGGTGAAAGGTCTTGTTCAGGGACAAGAGCAGGGCGATGTCCAGGGCAGTGGGAGACTTAGAAGAGAGTGGAGGCTGTAGACCGGAGATAGCCAAACTTGTGGCTTCCTTAGGCCACATTGGAAGAAGACGCGTCTTGGGCCACACACAAAATACATTAACTACAGCTAATGAGCTAAAAAAAAAAATCGCAAAAAAACCTAATGGTGTGTCTCTATGTGTGTGTGGGGTGTGTGTGTGTGTGTGTGTGTGTGTGTGAGAGAGAGAGAGAGTTTCACTCTGTCGTCCAGGCTGGGAGTGCAGTGGTGTGATCTTGACTCACTGCAACCTCCACTTCCCGGGTTCAAGCGATTTTCGTGCCTCAGGCTTTCAAGTAGCTAGGATTACAGGCATGCACCACCATGTCCAGCTAATTTTTGTATTATTAGTAGAGACGGAGTTTTACCATGTTGGCCAGGCTGGTTTCGAACTTCTGACCTGAAGTGATCCGCATGCTTTGGCCTCCCAAAGTGCTGGGATGGCTGTGAGCCACCACACCCAGACTCAAAAATTTCATAATGCTTTCAGAACGTTTACAAATTTGTGTTGGGCCCCATTCAAAGCCATCCTGGGCCTCATGTGGCCGGTGTGCCACAGGTTGGACAACCTTGCAGTGTAGACCTTGTTAGGCACAGGATAGGTATATAAAAGTTTGCCCTTGGCAAGTCTAGCCAGGCACTTTACTCATCCACATAGCTTCCAGGCTACTCCCTGGCACCGCCTGGGCATTCTGGGTCACCCCATGCCCACCCCACCTCCCAGGTAGCCTCAGAGATGGTATGATCTGGAATGTGCCCCTAACATTGACTTGCCGTATGACCTCAGGCAGGTCCTTCCCTCTGGGAGTCTTCTTTATCTGAATGAGAGTCAATGCCATCTCTAGTGATCCTTCCAACCTGACCGGGCCGAGAAGCTGCCTGACCTTCACCCAGACACCACCACGCTGCTCCATAGGAGCATTTGGAGCGCAGTCTGAAACCCAGAATTGCTCAGGCACAGATGTTCTAACTCCAGGATTGGGAGGATTTGATCTGACTCTCTAGGATGTCGAGCCTTCCTTTCAAACTGTGCCATAAGGAGCCAGAGGGAGGACACACCTATCCAAGCTCCAGCCTGGCTTTTTTCAGAAGCAGATGCCTCAGGAGAGGCCAACTTTAGCCTCTGTAATTACTCCTGGCTCAGAAGTCAGCCGTTCTGAGAAAGACAGCCCTATGCTGTCCCCAGCTGGATAAGGCGGCCTCCCTGACATTCCCCTGTTGATAAACCAAGTACTTTGTCAGCCAGTCTATCCTAGTCTGTCCTTCGCTTCCCCAGCAACACTGCTTAGGGGCACCCACTTTACGGTTGAGAGCCCTAGGCCAGGGAGGGAAGCATTCACTGGGCATTCACTCTGTCTCTAAGAGCCAGAGATTGGGATCAGACTCAGGCCCACAGGCCATGGGGTAGAGTACAATGCCAGGACAGAACCTACCTGTCCTTTTGGTGGTTGTGAACTCCCCTTTTGAGCTTCATCTGTAGAAAAGGCAACTATACCTATTTCACAGAGCTGTCCATAAGGATTAAATAATCAGAGGTGGAGTGGCTGAATCCTGTTCTTGAGAGAGAACCTACCTTTAAAGTTGCCTCCTCCAGGAAGCCTTCCCTGACTACCATCCATGGATTAAGTTTCTCTTTGTGGGCTCCCACAGTCCTGAACTTTCAGCATTGCAAGCATTGCTGCTGCCTGTTTCTACTCTTCTCATCTCCATTAGACTTTGTACCCTCCAAAGACAGGATGTTTTTCTGATTCATTTCTGAATCCCAAATGCCTAGTAAGGGGTCCAAATGCAGTTGGAACGCAGTCAGTGTTCCTGTCCTCCCTCTCTCCTTTCCTCCCCTTCTCCTTTCTCCAGCTTTTCACCAAACCGGGCTTCCTTCTGCGAAAGGGCTGTGGCAATAGGTAAGTGGGTCCACAGGCTGAGTTCCCCAGCTCACTTGTCCTGAGCCAGCTAGATTCTGGAACAGTAGAGAGAGCATTCTGGAGCGGGGAGGAAAAGCAATCACCCAGGGCAGGCTGGCCAAGGGCAGCTGGTAGTGTCCGGCTGGCAGGGGGCACCATATGGGCCTGATAAGCAGGAAGGCCTAGAAACGCTGCATGTACAACGAAAACTGTTTACCGGCCTTTGCGTTTTCCCAGCGATGGCTTGCTGGGAGCTGTCAGCCATGTGTCCCCTGCAGAGGGGCAGCCTGCTAGTGCCCCTTCTGCCAGTCCCAGAAACAGAAGCAGAAACAGAAGGTCAGAGCTGCGAGTGGCCTCCTCTGAGGTCACTGTGGCCAAACCCTCATTTCACAGATGAGGAGCCTATGGCCGAGAGATGGACAGGGACTTGCCCAAGGTTACACAGCAAGCCAGGAACAGATGCCAGGTTTCCTGCCTCCAACCTTGGATGCTTATAACAAGAAGGAGGCAAAAAAAGTAGGGCTGGGCTTGGTGGCTCACTCCTGTAATCCCAGCACTTTGGGAGGCTGAGGCGGGCAGATCACCTGAGGTCAGGAGTTCAAGACCAGCCTGGCCAACATGGTGAAACCCTGTCTCTACTAAAAATACAAAATTAGCTGGGTGTGGTGGCACATGCCTGTTATCCCAGCTACTCGGGAGGTTGAGGCAGGAAAATAGCTTGAACCCAGGAGGCAGAGTTTGCCGTGAACTGAGATTGCCCCATTACACTCTAGCATGGTCAACAAGAGCAACACTGTCTCAAAAAAAAAAAAAAGAAAAGGAAATAAAAGAAGCCCTGAAAGTAGCTCAGTATTCAAGAGGGGCTTGTAAGGGGATTTTTCTTTTCTCCTCTGTTTTTTGGTTTTCTGTTTATCTGCCCTAACTTCCCAAACATTTCTACAGAGATCGCATGCCTTTAGTAATCAGAAAAAAAAGAAAAAGAAAAGAAAAACAGTAAAAGGGGTGGGGAGCTACCGAGGGGAATAAATGGCTTTTGTCTTGGGTCAAATGGCATCTGAGCTACAGTCTTAGTCATTCTTCCTCAGCGGACCCACAGGACCCCAGTAGATAGTGGATGCCAAGGAGTTGACAGGACTCAGCCTCTCTCCAGCCATCATGTGGGCTTGCAGGGGACCAAGACAAAAGCCAAGGCTGGGATGACAGGCCCTGGTTTCCTCAGGTGGTCTGTCCTCCCTGCTGGTCTGAGCCAATCCCTTCCCCTGTCCCCCATCTGTAAAGTGGGAGTTGTTAGTGGAAGACACGAAGCACGGTGGTTAAACACACGGACGCTGGAGCCGGGATCCAGGCTCCTCTACTTCTTCACTGCATGGCCTTAGGCAAGTCACTTCAATTCCATGGGCCTCAGTTTCCTCAAAAATGTAAAATTGGTGCAATGGACAGAATGTTTCTGTCCTATCAAAATTTGTATGTCGAAATCCTAATCTTCAAGGTGATGGGGCTGTTGGGAATAATCTTTTCATGGAAGCAGAGCCCTCGTGAATGGGATAAGTATAAAGAAGACCCCAGAGAGATTCCCAGCCTTGGTCACTCTTACAGTGGTAACACGGCCGTCTATGAACCAGGAAGCAGGCCCTCGCCAGACAGAACACGCCAGCACCCTGAACTTGAACTTCCCAGTCTCTAGAGCTGTGAGAAATAAATTTTTGTTTGTTTATAAGCCAGTTGGTCTTTGGTATTTTGTGAGAGCAGCCGAATAGACTAGAACGATGGGGATTACACCTCATGGAGTTGTCGTAAGGATTAAGAGTTCATGTTGGCCAGGCGCAGTGCCTCACATCTGTAATCCCAGCACTTTGGGAGGCTGAGGTGGGCAGATCACCTGAGGCCAGTAGTTTGAAACCAGCCTGGCCAACATGGTGAAACCCCGTCTCTACTAAAAATACAAAAATTAGCTGGGTGTTGTGGCATACACCTATAATCCCAGACACTTGGGAGGCCGAGGCAGGAGAATGGCTTGAACCCAGGAGACAGAGATTGCAGCGAGCTGAGATTACACCACTGCACTTCAGCCAGGTGACAGAGCGAGACTCCATCTCAAAAAAAAAAGTTAATGTTTGTGAAGTTAATGTTTGTGACATGTTTAGAATTCTGCCTGGCATATAGTAAGTGATATATATGTTGCCTATTTTAATAAAATGAAAATTGCTTTTCTAACTGGGTGAACAACGAGGATGACATGGCTGGAGTACCTATGAATATCATGATTCTTGGCTGGTCCCCAGGGAAGGGAGCTCTTTCTCAGGCCTGGAACCAGCACAGCCCGGTCTGAGTGGTGGGCAGGCTAGCAAGGCACCCTCAGCGGACAGAGTAGGGTTGCCCCTCCCTCCCTGGGGCCAAGGTCGGAGACAGCCCTTTTCCAGGGAGGCGGAGGGAGCCTGGGTTACTTACTGCTGAGTCACAAGCTCCAGGGCTCTTACCTTTTACCCAAACTGCAGGGCCCTTCCTGTCTGCTGGGACCTGACTGTCCCAACCAGTTGCCTCTGAACCTGTCCTTCTTCAGACCCTTCCTTGCAGCTGCTTCTTCCAGGAACATCCAGCCAGACTGCCTCAACTCTCCTGGCCTCTCCAACTTTGGCCTCTTCCCTAACACCCATGATCACAGCCACTCACACACCAGTATTCTCTCTCCAGCACACACACTCAGAAACAACTGTTAGACCTTGGTGCTCCAGACACCTTGGCTCTAAAACAAATCCTCCATATATATATGTAACTTTAACTATCTCTGAACCTCAGTTTCCTCATCTGTATAATGGGCATAATACCTACCTTAGAGGGCTTTGTAAGGCTTCTGTGAGATAATGTATGGAAAATGCTTAGTCTAATGTCAGGTGTGTGGCAAGCATTCAGTAAATGATAACAGGGCTGGGCATGGTGGCTCAGCCTGTAATCCCAGCACTTTGGGAGGCAGAGGTGGGTGGCTCATCGCTTGAGCTCAGGAGTTTAAGACCAGTCTGGGCAACATAGCAAAACCTCATCTCGATAAAACAAAACTTTAAAAATTATCTGGGTGTGGTGGCACACACCTGTGGTCCCAGCTACTTAGGAGGCTGAGATGGGAGGATTGTTTGAGTCCGGGAGGCAGAGGTTGCAGTGAGCCGAGACTGCGCCACTGAACTCCAGGGCTTTGAGAGCCCCTGTCTCAAAGTGAGAAAAATAAAGATTAAAACTGTTTAAAAAGGTAACTCTGGTTATCATTGTTATGACTGTGGTGAACCTGTTTGCCTCTTCCAGCAGCTGGCCATGCCTCAAGCATCGGGACTGAAGATCAGCACTCACTCTAGGGGCTCCTAGAGCCGCTGACCAGTGCCTGGCACAGAGGAGGTGCCCCTACACATCCAAAGGCTTAAATTCTGTCCTCTGGTTCTCAGAGTGTCTGGCAAGTGCCCGAGGAAGAAGGAGGAACAGCAGGTGGAGGAACAGCAGCCCCTAATGGTGGGGAGTGCTCCTGAGGGGCCCCTCGGTGGTGGGACCAGCAGCTGTCTCCTCCCCCAGCCTGGCATCCACAGGGAGATCTCTAAGCTGTGGAACCTACGAGCTAATTAAGAATGACAAAGCACCGTGTAATTGCCAGCAATTGATGGGTCCCCTGCCTCTTCCTGCCCCTGCCTCCCTCGTCCTCCTTGGCACTGTCTGGCCTGGCGGTCATCACACAACGCAGAGTGGTGTGACTGAGCACAGGCTGCTGTCAGGAGACCTGGGGGCTGGCAGCCTCTGCCACCCTCTTCCTGTGGGACTCCGGGCAAGAAAATTCCCTTCTTAAATTGGCTCCACTTCCCCTTTTCCATCTGCAGGGATCTTGACCTTGTGCTAGGAAGAGGTAGGAGGAGGGACAAAGTGAAGGGGCCAGGCCAAAGGGACTCTGCTAAGGGACGGCTGCACCTTCCAGACTGGTTGAGTGCAAAGCTCACAGCCCCAGCCTGAGTCCCAAGCCCCGCTCGGCAGCTGTGTGATTGTAGGCAGCACACCTACATACTGTCTCCACGCAGCGCGCTCCTCAGCTCTAAATCGGGACTTGCCTGAGAGCACTTAGCTCTCACTAGGACAGCCTGTGTTTGTCCTGAATCTGTACGTATAAAGAGATCCCTGGACAAACCCACTCCTATCAAATAGAGTATAGATATTAAGGTTGAGAACGTTTAGAGCAATTTGATAGAGTAATTTTATGTCTCTTGAATCTCATTTTTAAAAGTAGGCTTGTGTTTTTTTGTCTTATTTTATTTTATTTTTCTAGTAATTCGTTTTCCTTATATTTTACAAAAGCATTGGTCTGTGATGGATTAGAAATTCTTTTTCTTTATTTTTTGAGACAGAGTCTAGATCTATTTCCAGGCTGCAGTGCAGTGGCGCAATCTTAGCTCACTGCCACCTCCACCTCCCGGGTTCAAGAGATTCTCCTGCCTCAGCCTCCCAAGTAGCTGGGAGTACAGGCGGGCAGCAGCACTGTTGTGCTGGGGGTTTCACCATGTTGACCAGGATGGTCTTGATCTCTTGACCTCGTGATCCGCCCTCCTTGGCCTCCCAAAGTGTGGGGATTACAGGCATGAGCCACCGGACCCGGCCAGATTAGAAATTCTTTTAAAAACGGTCCTGCTCCACTGATGCTTTGAGAAGCACTACTTAGGGGACTTCATGAAACAGACATGTTAGCAATCACACCATGAGATCTCTGTAGTTCTAGTATTTGATTTCCAGAAACTTTCAGCTTCTCCAAAGCCTGTGGGATAAAGACCAAATCTCTTAGCCAGGCTTTCAAGGCCCTTCTCACTGAAGTCCCACCTTCCCGTCTCTCGTCCTCCCCAGCTACCCATGTGATACTACCCTGTAACCCCTTCCCCTAAACTCCCTGTGTCCTCCTCCTCCTCCATGCCTTTGCTGTCCCTTCTACCTGGAAGGCCTTTCTCCACTTTGCCCCCCAACTGGCAAATTCCTATTCATCCTTCAGAGGCCAGACAAAATGTCACCAATCCTGGGAAGCCTTTCCCAATGCCACCCCAGCACTCACCCAGGTGGGGTTGCTCCCTTTTCCACGCTTCACATGCAGCATGTGTGGGGGCAGACATTGCTGTGGTCAAGGCTGCAGGCCCAGCAGTCAGAAGGATGCGTGCTTCAGACCTGACTTTGCTAGCTGGACAGTCCTGGGCTGTCGACTTTATCCTGCAATGCTCATTTTCCCCTCTGTATAGTGGCATCTACAGGTGATGTGTGAAAAGTTTCCAGCACCATGGCACACAGTAGAGACCTCAGATATGACAGCTGCTGTCAGTGGTATCCCTTTGGTTTCTGACTCTCCACCTTGTTTTTCTGTCTCCCTACTAGGCTGGTTCCTCCTTGAGAGCAGGGGCACTTGAGAGTGTCTGATATGCCTGAATGTTTCCTGTGCCCAGCCTAGGGCTTGCACGGAGGTGTGTGTTGAATGTGGGTCTCTGGCTGCTCCTTGCCCCATGGCGCTGGCAGCTGCTACCTTGTCAGTGGCTTGCTGATTAATCCAATTTCTGATTTGTAGTGTTTGCCAATTTCCATGATGCTAATACACCACCACGGCCAATTTCAAGTTACTAGAAAGAAGTTTAACAACTGTCTTGCAAAACTGCTAAATATTGAACCACCTGCTCCTTTGAGCCACCCGGCTCCTGCACCCCTCTGGGTGTGACTATGCTGAGCATAAGGACAGCCAGAGCAGGCTTGGGTCTCCGTTGACAGACAGGCTACCTTCCACGTCCTCTGCCCAGCCAGCACATTGAGACCACCCAGGCAAGGGCCATAGGGCCAGCCATGCCCCACACAGAGGCCTTCACTCATCTGCCTCCCCAAGGCCTCCAGACCCTTTGTTCTCCGGGATAAAAGCCTGTGAAGTTGCTTATCTCTCTCTTCCCACAGAAGAAAGAACAGAGGCTGGCTAAGGGGACTGGCAGATCCATTCATCACCGGTTCTTGGGGACCTGGGCAAGCAGGTGCTAGCCATGCAGTCCACAGGGCCCAATTTGCAATAGCCCTGTCCCCACAGCTGTGGCAAGCAAATCTAACTAAACCTGGTCATAGTGTCCCTTGGTCACAGTAGGGATCAAAGAAAGCTTGTACACAACCTCCTCTGGCCTTTTTCCCATGACCCCATCGTCTCCCAGGCTCAGAAGCGTCCCCACTTGGCATTTTATGCTCTGTCATTACCGTCCTGCAATTCGTCATAATTTCTTTTCTTTTATTATTATCATTATTATTTTTAGATCGAGTTTCACTTTGTCACCCAAGCAAATGGAGTGCAGTGGCACGATCTCAGCTCACTGCAACCTCTGCCTCCTGGGTTCAAGCAATTCTCTTGCCTCAGCCTCCCCAGTAGTTGGGATTACAGGTGCACACCACCACGCCCAGCTAATTTTTGCATTTTTAGTAGAGACAGTGTCTCACCATGTTGGCCAGGCTGGTCTCAAACTCCTGGCCTCAGGTGATCCGCCTGCCTCAGCCCCCCAAAGTGTTGAGATTACAGGTGTGAGCCACTGCACCCAACCAATTCTTCATAATTTGTTTGATTTCGTGTTTTGAAATGAAGTCTGATGGGACAGTGGAGCATGCCTAGGGGACTTAGAGCCTCAGTTTAGGTGTGTGCCAGCTCCACTGCTGCTCCCCGCCTGTTGGCACCTGGTTAGCCTCCCCTGCCTGGCCCCACACTTGCAGCTGTGCTGTCTCCTGTGCCTGGCAGGATCCTGGGCCCAGGCACGGGGGAAGGGGGATAGTTTGGGATCGGGTACAGGGTACATGCACACACCCTTCTTCATCTTGGGCAGGGCATGGCAGCAACTGTCCTCACCCTGGGCTGGCAGCACCATGGCACATCTGGTGGGTAGCTGGCTACAGGCCACATCTCAGTGGGGTAAAGACTCCAATCCAGGCACTCAGCACATCCTGGCCTGGAGGTTTAAAGACCCTTGAGGGTAGCCCATCTGCCAAGGGTTGCGACAGTGGATCCTTGGGCAGGAGAGGCCTGGCTTGGCTTCTACACACCCCGCTCACATCCAGCATACCCTGTATCAGTCCAGGGTCTGGCTGGAGGGGAGCCTGGGAGAGTTGAGTGCTCACAGTAGGGGTCGTGTTGACAACCTGACTGCTGTCTGGCTCCAGAGAGTGGGCATGTTCTTCATTGGGGGGTGGTGCCCCTGGGCAGCTATGGGGCTCTTTACTCTGTGAGTCTCTCTGTGCCCAGAAGCACTATCTCATCTGTGCTGAGGGGTGGTCTCTTCTCCTTCCAATCTTCCTTGGTCTGACTTATGTCTGTCTCTTCTGGCCAGCCTGAGGCACCCTCAGGGATGAACCATGAAATAAAAATTGAGTAATTCCTGTGATTCCGCACACAATTAAAGGCTCTGATATTTGCATCGTAAACTGGTATTGCATAATACAAAGATGATTGGTAAAATTCATGCTAATAATTTAAATTTTTAATTTTTCCTTACTTAGAATGACATAAATGGCAAATAAAAAAGACAGTGACAAGTCAAGAGAGAAACCTCAGAAGAAAGAAGAAAAAGTACACATGTACCTGCTTTTTTCTTTCTTTTTCTTTTTGTTTGAGACAGAGTCTCACTCTGTGGCCCAGGCTGGAGTGCAGTGGCATGATCTGGGCTGACTGTGACCTCTGCCTCCCCAGGTCAATTGACTTCCCAGCCTCAGCTTCCCGAGTAGCTGGGACTACAGGTGTGTGCCATCACACCTGGCTAATGTTTGTTTGTTTGTTGGTTTTTGAGACAGTCTCGCTCTAGTCTCCCAGGCCGGAGTGCAGTGATCTCGGCTCACTGCAACGTCTACCTCCCGGGTTCAAGTGATTCAGCCTCCCAAGTAGCTGGGACTACAGGTGTGCACCACCCTGCCTGGCTAATTCTGGTATTTTTAGTACATACAGGGTTTCACCATGTTGGCCAGGCTGGTCTTGAACGCCTTACCACAAGTGATCCACCTGCCTTGGCCTATCAAAGTGCTGAGATTACAGGCATAAGCCCCCATGCCTTTTTTTTTTTTTTTTCAAATAGAGACAAGACCTCGCTTTGTTGCCCAGGCTGATCGCATGTTCCTGGGCTCAAGCAATCCTCCTGCTTTGCCCTCCCAAAGCACTGGGATTACAGGTGTGAACCACTGCACCTGGACACATGTACCTTTAATGGCTCCTTTTGTCTGGTTTTTGAACAACAGGCCCACATTTTCATTTGGGGTTGGGCTTTATACACTATGCAGCTGGCTTTGTCTGGTCCCTCCTGGTCCCTCCTGTCCTGTGGCTGTTTCGTTGTAAATAGCATGTATTGCATCCCGACACTCTGTAATTGATTTACTTCTTAGGTGGTTGTCTATGGTCTGCTCCCCTAACTATGGACCCCAACTGTGGACCCTTAGAGGATGGGGTTTTGAACACTGGGTTCAGGGCATACCCACAGGACACGGAGGAGCCCAGCACACAGCAGGCGCTCAGTGAACACCCAGGGAGTGTGGCATGATGAATACTCTCCAGCCTGCCTTTGGTCCCTTGTCTTTCTACTCCCCAGTAGTCTGGGCTTCAGTCCCTTCCCTTGTCCATTTCGTCCATTTTGGTTCCGAGATCTCACATCAGAACTTGGTAGTTCCTTCTGCTGCCTGCCAGCCCCAGGACTGTGGGTGTGAGTGACGACTGCGCTGCGGGCTGCAAGGCCCTCGGCCTGGACCTCTGGGCTTCCCTCCCTCGTGGGATTCCTTAGGTCATTTCCATCCGTTGTCTTTGGCTGCAGCTCCTTGAGTTCACCTCTCCATTTGGAATGCTTCCCTTGCTGGTTTCCCCATCTGCTTCCAGCTTCAAGTCCTTTTTGGCCCTAAAACCACACGCCTGTGGTCCCAGCCTGAGGTGGGAGGATCACTTGAGTCCAGGAGGCGGAGTTAGCAGTGAGCCGAGATTGTACCACTGCACTCCAGCCTGGGCAACAGAGTGAGACCCTGAATCAAGAAAATTGGTTCTGCTCTGTGTATTCCATGCCAAGTCCCTGCCCCTTTCTAATTTCCTCATAGTGTCTACAGGGCCATCACTAGCATATTTGCTATCAGTCATAAGTACTGATAGGTTCCCTCACCAATGGACAAAACACAAACAGGTGTCCCTTCCCCTATGCTGGGACACACAGCTTGGAGACAGGCTGCCTTTCAGCCACCCTATCCATTCACTTTTTGCCCTTGCGCAGTGCACAACCCACACAGCTGTGTTTAGGCAGCAGTCTTCCGATCAGCCTAACTGAGATGTATTTTCCCAAGGCTGTAACTGTTATGCGAACAGCTCTAAGCATCAATGACTCCAGAACACCCTTTTTTTTTAAAAAAAGGAGTTTCACTCTTGTCACCCAGACCGGAGTGCAAGGGTGCAACATCAGTTCACTGCAACCTCTGCCACCCAGTTCCAGCAATTCTCCTGCCTCAGCCACCCGAATAGCTGGGATTACAGGCATCCACCACCACGCCTGGCTAATTTTTGTATTTTTAGTAGAGACGGGGTTTCACCATACTGGCCAGGCTGGTCTTGAACTCCAGATCTCAAGTGATCTGCCAGCCTTAGCCTCCCAAAGTGCTGGGATTACAGGTGTGAGCCACTGTGCCCGGCCTACCCTTGTAACCAGCAGCTTTTCTTTTCCTTGGGTTCTGCAACAGGGCTGGGACTAGTGTGAGGTCCGGGGCACAAAAGTCAAAACTCACTCTCAGGGCTCCCTGAGGACGAGAGTGCCTCTGTAAACCTCCCACACGAGGCTCCTCACCAGCCTCAACTTTGCCCTGGTCTGCTCTACAGATTCCCAACAGTTACAGGAGGCGGTGGCGGTGATTTAAAGAAAAGTGCCAGAAAACCACCTCAGACTCACAGAGGGTAGCTTCTTTCAACAGCTGGGAGCCATGGAGGAGGCTGACTCTGCAAGAGGAGATCCAGGGCAGGAGACAGTCCAGGGAGCTGGGTGGCAGGAGAGGCACTGTGCCGGGAAGTCGGCCTCACCTAGAAGGAGGGTGGCCTGCTGTCCATGGGAGGGGAGCGAAGAGAGGGCTGGGTTATCAGCCCCCTTGCTTGTGATCAGGGGGTTTGTAAGAAAAGCTGTGGGGAAGGGGTTGGGACGAGAGAAGGCCACGGCAGACCCAGGCTCTGCTGGCTGCGCTGACTCTCTGAGGAAGACCCAGTGTCGGGGGGACAGCCTGAGCGAGGCCCGGCCCCTACCCAGGAGGGGGCCTTCTTGGCCCCCAGCACCCTTCCCTCCCATTGCTTTGGAAACCGGGAGGCTGACACCCTGATGCTTTGAGATACAAAGTCACCTGTGAGTCAGCCATTGTCAACACCCGGAGGATACCAGGACAACTGCGTCACCTCCCAGATCCCGGAAACTTTAGGCTGTTTCCCAAACCACTTTCATTTTTGCCTGCACTGATAACTACATGGTATGTTTTGGAAAATTGACTCCTTCTTACCTAAACAATTATTTTCAAAGGAAACTATGCATATAGAAAACAGGGTGGTTGCCATAACAGATGTGGGTGTTATTCCTTCTGGCTGGAGTCTGGTGCCCGCAGGCTCTGAACCCAGGGCCGGTCTCTGTTCAAAGAGGAGGTGAAGAAGGCAGAAAGATAAAGACCTCCAGCCCCCAGCGGCTCTCCCCTCTCACCAGGAAGGGAATCATTTCTCCAGTATGTGGAGGCTGTGCCCACCGACCTGCCTCATGAGTGTGTCTCCTCCTTGTGAAAAATGTCCCAGGGAGTTCTGGGCTGCGGCAGGAAGAACTACCTTTTGCGGTTGGGGAGGGGGACCGCTGGCTTTGGGAATGGCTGGGCCCTGAGCCCTCCCCCAGCCTCAGCCTGGTTCCCCTGTCTCAAGTGAGCAGCAGCTCTCATGACAGAGTCTTCAGAGGCCTCTTCACAGGAGATCCTCTGAACCCAGCAGTCCCGGGATCCAACCTGATCACCAGCGCAGCCTCCATCAGGTACTGCAGAAATGGGAGGCTGGAGGAGGCCCGGGCACCGCCCTCAGGTCTAGTTGGGGCCAGAGGCCCCTGGAGGCGGCATTGCTAAGGAAGGAACAGGAGCACCCTGAGTGGGTGGGAGGGCCCTGGAGGCTGGCGGGTGCACTTGGTGGGACTCGACGGGGAGGGAGAGCAGTGGAATGAGCCAGGTATATGGGATAGGTGGAGGGGGTGTTGAGGGTCCCTAGACAGAGCAGAGGGGACCAGGCCCCCAAGCTCTCCTACACCAGTGACAAAAATTAGAACTGACTCCATCAGGGGGCACCGAGGGATTCTGAAGAGGAAAAACTAAAGAAGGCGGTGTTTTCAGAATGCCCCACACCTGCGGTGCGGCATGCCCTGCACACTCCCCTCTTCCCGGCTACTCCCTGGGGCAGATGCTGCAGGCACCTCCACCTACAAATGATGAAAGGCCCCCGCCATGCTCATGGTGGAGCCAAGGTGGGAGCCCTGTGGCAGGAGCATGGACAATGCCCTCATTCCACCACAGACGAGACTGGGCACCCCTTTCTTCTGCTCCAGTGGGTGAGGTGTGCTGGCAGGGCAGCAGGGCCCCACGGTCCTCCGTGACCACCAAGCCATTTCTCCTGCTGGGAAGGAAGGGGGGAAGCTGTCTCTGCTGTCTCCTTGCACTGTGTGTTACACACAGTATGCACACAACACAGACACGGACACACAACACAATACACACACAACACACACATGCAACATACACATTCACACAGCACATATACACAACACACACATAAACACACAACACACACACAACACGTGCACACAATGCACACATACACATGGCATAACACACATGCACCACATATACACAACACACAGATACAGCACACACATACATACACACAACACACATACCCACAACACATATACACAACACACAACACAAACACATATACCACATATACACATCACACACATATACACAACACACATACACCACATATACACAACACATACAAACACACAACACACATACAACATACACACAATATAGACACATAACAAACAGCACCCAACCTCAATACACATACAACACAAACATGCATGCAGCATACAACACACACAAGGCACACAAGCACAACCCATACATACACACAACACACATACATACACACAACACACATGCACAACACACAACAGACAACATGCCACACACAACACAACACACATAGACCACATACAACACATATATAGAACACACTCATATGACACATATGCACACAATACATTCAATATATATACAACACACAGCATACAACCCTCAATACATACACAACAGAAACATGTATGCAACACACAACACACAACAGATACACACCACAGACACCACATATGCACTATACGCACAACATACAATACACATGCAACACACATAAAATACAAACACAGCGCACATACAACACATATACACACTACACACAGCACACAGGCCCAACACGTATATACACACAACACATACATACACACAATACATTCCACACACATGCACATACAATAGACAAAATCCATGGACTCCTCTTCTGGTCCGTGTTCGGGAGCTACTGCAAGGAGGACGGCAGCAGCCTGGGAGAGCAGAGGGAGGGGCTGCCCTCCCCCGCCCTTCGGGCCCCACTTCCTCAGAGAAACTTCTCTGCATCCCCATGGCTCCCTGTGTGTCCACAGCGACCCATCATGGTGCTGGTGATTGAAAGCTTGATTGTGGGATTGTTGGATGCCTGTCTCCCCGTCGACTGTGAGCTCCGTGAGGGCAAGGCCTGTATGGGTTTTGCTATCCCCTTTAACCTCAGCCTGTGGTATAGGAGCTGGCACACATTGGGTGCCCAATAAATGCATGAACACAGAACCCTTGGAAGAGGGGATAGGTTGGGCCTCAGGGAGCTGTGGTCCTGGCTGCCACAGTGGCTCCCAGAGGGCTGGTTCATCTCAGGCTCCAGCCCCATCCCTGACTCGGGACACTAGTTCTGTGGCCTGGAGCCGGAGGAGGGGACATACGATCGAGGCTGGGAGGCAAGAGTGTGTGCAAAGGGAAGCCTGTGAGTTCAGCATGGCTGCAGTTTTGTGGTAACAGCTATCTCCATGATCAAAACATGGCGTGTAATAAGGATGACCTTGGGCCTTCCCCTCCTGACTTCAGCCTCCCCATCCCACCAGCCCTCTGTCCTTCCACATCCTCATACTCCAGGCAGGTCACCTGCCTGGTCAAGGGTCCCCTGGTGCTTGCCCAGCCCTAAGGGCCTATCCTCCGGTGTGCCACCAGCAAGGAGGGTGCTGGGCGCCTGTGTTCCTGGTCCACTCTTGCTATGTGACACTGGGCATCTCTCTCTCTCTATCTCTCTCTCTCTGGACCTGGCTTTTCTCATCTCTGGATGGAAGTGGGTGGAGCTTGGTGGCAAAGGGCTTCCCACTCCCAGGCATCTCATGGGGTCCTACGGAGATAACCGACAACTGACTCAGCATCATGGGATCCTGCAGAGACCAGAGAGGGGAGGAAGCCCCTGACATGGAACAGATGTGAGACCAGGTCCCCCTAGGCTCCAAGCCCAAGCTGCACACTCAGGGCACGGGCGCAGCTTTGGGCGTGAGAGCGAGAGCACGTGGGCTAGACCCCCGATGCTGCCTGCCTGCCAAGGGCTGGGGCTGCAGAGAGGAGCAGAAGTAACCCAGCTTCGCCCTGCCCTCCAAGGGTTCCAGGGTCGGGGAGGCACACCAGTCCACAAGAAGTGACAACACAAAGACTCTAGTGGCAGCTGGCAGTGCTTGGGTGGGGCAAACAACTCTGTAGCGGGGGAGGGAATATTCCCCATCATTTCCTTATTATTTTCTGTGGTTTTAATATTATGGAGATATAATTTACATGACATTATGTTACTATTTTAAAGTGTACCATTCAGTGGCTTTTCATACATCCATGGTGTGGTACAACCATCCCCACTAGCTAATGCCAGGACATTTCCGTCACCCCAAAGGAAACCTGTATTTTGCAGCGTTCACTCCCATTCCCTCTTCCCTCTGGCCTCTGGCAATGGCAAATCCACTTTTGGTCTCTCTGGATTTATCTATTCCAGACATTCCTATGAATAGAATTTTATACCTCGTGGCTTGTTGTGACTGGCTTTCCCCTTGGAGTGTTTTCAGGTTCATCCATGTTGTAGCACGTCTCAGTGTCGTTCTAGGCCACCAAGATGTGGGGTCTCGTGGTGATCGCAGCAGAGCCTGGTCCCCACGCTAACCAGCCTGGCCCTTTGCGGGCGGGGACCCACACAGCCTTGTGCACAGGAGCAGGTCCAGGCTTGCATATGCACAGACACAGCTTGGGTGTATTTTTAAAACAATTAGTTATGTGCCAAATTGGATAAAACCGAGATCAAGCTGTGCGGTTTGAGTTTCCAAGTGATCCGCATGTACATTTAGAGAGCTGATTTTCATGAGAGAAATCTATCTGCATCGTGGCTGAAATGTTACCCAGGCAAGGTTCTCTCCTGGATCAGCCTCATCTTTGAGAGGATCCATTCAATTGGCCGATAATCAGAGCCAGCAATGAGTATTTATGGAGCACTTATTGGATATCATGTTGAGAACTTTTCACATATTTTGTCTTCCTAGCCATCCTAAGGGATAAACACTGTCACCATCCCCATTTTCCAGACGAAGAAACTAAGGCTCAGAGAGGTTAAGAGATTTTCCTATGCTCCCACAGCAAGTAGGTGGAAGAGGCAGAGTTTGAACTCAGGTCGGCCTGCCTCTGAACCCAACTCACCATATTTGGCCTCTGAGGTCATCTTGATAACCTGCAACTGACTCAGCATCTACCTGTGTCTCGTGCTGGAGTCAGCAGTCAGATCCTTTATGGTGAGACTCATTATGCTTTGGTAGACAGAGCCCAGGATTAAAGGTTGGAAGTCCTGGCTTCAAGTTGCAGATCCAGCTTTAACTTACTCCATTGCTTATGGCAAATTTCTTCCCCTACCCTCAAGGCCCCAGTACCCACATCCATGGAATGGGGCATTTGGACTAGATCAGTGGTTCCCAATGTTGGCTATGCATCTGAACTTCCTCATGAACTAGTTAAAAATAATGATTCAGGGTTGGGCGCAGTGGCTCATGCCTGTAAGCCCAGTACTTTTGGAGGCCGAGGTGGGCGGATCACAAGGTCAAGAGATCGAGACCATCCTGGTCAACATGGTGAAACCCCATCTCTACTGAAAAATATAAAAATTAGTGTGGTGGCTTGCAGCTGTAATCCCAGCTATTCCGGAGGCTGAGGCAGAGAATTGCTTGAACCCAGGAGGCAGAGGTTGCAGTGAGCCAAGATCACACTATTGCACTCCAGCCTGGGTGACAGAGTGAGATTCCATTAAAAAAAAAAAAAAAGATTCCTGGACCAGGCGCAGTGGCTCACATCTATAATCCCAGCACTTTGGGAGGCGGAGGTGGGTGGATCACTTGAGGTCAGGAACTCAAGACCAGCCTGGTCAACATGGTGAAAACCTCTCTCTACTAAATATAGAAAAATTAGCCAGGCGTGGTGGTGTGCGCCTATAAGCCCAGCTACCTGGGAGGCTGAAGCAAGAAAATTGCTTGAACCCGGGAGATGGATGTTGCAGTGAGCTGAGATCATGCCAGTACCCTCCTGCCTGGGCGATAGAGCGAGAGTCTGTCTAAAAAACAACAATAATAATGATGACGATTATTCCTGGCTGGGGATGGTGGCTCATGCCTATAACCCCAGCACTTTGGGACACCAAGGCAGGAGGATCACTTGAGCCTAGGTGTTCACGGGTGTTGCCAGTTATGTTCATGCCACTGCACTCCAGCCTAGACAACAGAGCAAGACGCTGTCTCTAAAAAAAAAAAAGAAACCAATAATAATAATAATGTTTCCTGGACTTTTCCAGGAAGTCTTTTCAGGTCTCCCCAGAGACTTCAGGTCTAGGGACCTTGAATTCACAGGTAGATTCACACATCTAAAGCAAGCATTAGAAACCTTGCTTCAAGGGGCTTTTCAACAGCTGAGCCTCTGTGAGTTCATGGAGGCAGAAGAGACCAACCCAGTAACCATTCCAGGCAATCTGAGTCAAATACCAAAGAAAACCATGTCTGAAAGAATATAGAAGATAAAGATGTTGGGTTGGACTGTGGAAGGTGGGGAAGTAGAAACTGAAGCTGGCTGTGGTTTCTTTTCATGGCTTCATCTCTCCCTTGGAAGAAAATCACATTTCCAGCTAAACCGCACTTCCTGGCCCCTTTGCAGGTAGGAGAGGCTCATAAAGTAGGTAACTGATGATCAATAAAGCAGGTAACTGATAAGCATCAGTTCCAGACATGGTCATCAAACTCATGCCACTGCACTTCAGCCTAGACAACAGAGCAAGATGCGGTCTCTAAAAAAAAAGAAACCAATAATAATAATAATGTTTCCTGGACTTTTCCAGGAAAAGTCTTTTCAGGTCTCCCCAGAGGCTTCAGGTCTAGGGACCTTGAATTCACAGGTAGATTCACATCTAAAGCAAGCATTAGAAACCTTGCTTCAAAATCCTGGGATCTTCCATGCTCTTTTCCTCTTCTGTGGAAGGTGAGCTTGGAAGTGAAATGTTGTTGATGGTAGCATTTACAAAGGGAAGGAATTTGGGTTCCTGCAGCTTCATGGAGCAGAACACCGCTGCTACCTGCAGTGGACTGTAGGATGAGTGAGCAGTAAACTTAGATTGTGTTAAGTCACTGAGCTTATGAGGCTGTTCATTATAGCAGCTAGTGGTGCTCATCCTGACTAATACTGTCTTCCTATGGAGGAAGTGGGACCATAGCAGGCTCTAAAACGGCGAGTAAGATTTGGATACATGGAGAGAAGGAAAACAGTTTTCCAGAGGGAAGAAATAGCAGGAGCAAAGGAGGGGTGGGAGTAGGAACAGGTGTGATGTGTTTGCACCCTACAGAGAAATTCAGCCTGATTGGCAAGGAGGGCTATGCTGGGTAGGAGTTGAGATCAAATATGTTCCAACTACTGGGGTGCTGGAGCCAGCTCATACTGACTCATGAGAGCCAACTGTTAGCAGCTTTGCCCAGCTCTGTGTTCAGTGACACTGCTTTGATAGCTTAAAATTGGCCGTGGTGGGAGTATTTACACCACGGCGATTAGCAAACACCCAAGTCAGGGCTTTTTTCCTCCTTTCTTAACCATTTATCAGCATTCAGCTGACTGCAATCTACACAAGGAGAGATTCTGCCTATGTGGGAGGCAGTGAAAAGAGCAAAGATCCAGGAGCCGTGTCTAATCCCGCTCCTTCTGAGCCGTGTGGCCTCAGGGAAGTGAACGTCACTTCTTTCAGCCTCAGACTCCTCATCTGCAAAGTGGGTCTAATGGTACCTCCCTCAAAAGGTTGATGTGAGGATAAATAGGGTCACGTACAGGAATTGCTGCCTTGATCACTTCAGCATTATTCCTGTGCACGTGGCACCCTCCTAACTCCAAGTCCCTGGGACTCTCTTAGGACTTTCTCTGGCCATGGGACAGGCCCAGCCTCCTCACAGAATATGTCGAAAGGGCAGGGGAGCTGCTATCTGTCAGAGCAGTGCTCAACCAGTGGTGGGTGGGAATTGGTGGATAAATGCCTCAGCTTTCTCAGTCCTTGATTAGGACAATCTGAGGCACATCCTGTCCAGCTCCCAGCAGAGTCCAGCAGGATCGAGCCCCAGTGTCCCTGGCCACAGCCAGCTGGCCAGCGCAGCCTGAATTGGTTTCTTCCTTCCCCTCACCTCTCCACTTCCCTCCTTGCTTCCTGGGGTCACTGCCCAACGGAACTACCTACTCTCTCATCCTTGTCTCAGGGTTGGCTTCTGGAAGATCCCAACCCAGACAGCAGCCAAGATGATCAATAACCAGAATCACCTCTTAATGAGTACTGAAATTTACAGTGAGGCCACACCTGCTCAGTTCCTACAGTGACCCCCGCAGGCAGCGGGACCCATGTACTTCACTTTACAGATGGAGAAACAGGCTGAGAGAAGAACAGTGATTTGCTGAGGTCACCCACTGTCAAGCAGAAGGGCTAACACTGGGCTGACTATATCCCCTGGGCTCAGCTCTGAGTGGCTCTGGGCCCCTGGAGAACCCTGAGCTGGCTGGGCAGGTGCTCCCTACCCCTCTTATCCTCTCCCTGACTGGTCGGGCTGACTCTGGCCCCTACGTGGGCCTGGGACAGTGAAGAGCAAATGGGCTGGTAGTAAGAATGGTTATTAAAACCATCTGTCACTCAGAAGGCCTGACCTCATTCTGTCCTGGGAAAGCTGGCCTTGCCTGGGCTAGCTGGGGGTTCGGGTGGGGTGGGAGAGGTGGGGCTGACCCAGCAGGAAAGGATGGGTAGGGGGCTGTGCAAGGCCAGAGATGGGATGGGATCTCTTGGGTGGGATGAGGTCAGAGGCAACTGCTGGGTATCTGGGTCCCTGCAGTGTGGGGGTAGCCAGTGCCCCAGGGACAGTGAGAGGAGGCAACAAGGCCATTGTGATACACCTTTTGGCTGTGGCCTGAAGAGGAGGCCCCTGTTCAGGAAGAAGTGGGGGTCTCTGCCTCTAATTCCCCCATCACTGCCTAAGCCATGGAAGTGCTGAATCCAGCAGATCCAGTTCCCAAGTCCCAGAAGACAGGGGTCGGGGGCAATATGGTGGCTATGACATGAACCCTGAATTGCCAGTGGGTGGCCACTACTAGTGAGTACCAACAGCGTGCCATGCACTTGTGTTGGGCACTCAACACACTCCTCATTTCACTCTCGGGTGAATGGCTAGGGGCCGGAGTTCCAGAGCAGATGGCCCTGGGTCAGAATCCGCCCCCGCCATGGGCGTCTGTGCGCTTAGGTGAGTTGCCTCTGCTCGCTAGCTTCACTTACCATTTCCACGTCGGTAAAGCAGGGTAACAATGGCACCCACCTCATGGGAGGCATGTGGCGAGGATTTGGTAATGAATTGTGTTCATCGCACTCAACTTAGAGCTTGGCACGTGAGATGCATTATTATTATTATTATTTTGAGACAGAGTCTTGCTCCATCACCCAGGCCGGAGTGCAATGGCGCGATCTCAGCTCACTGCAACCTCCACTTTCCGAGTTCAAGCAATTCCCCTGCCTCAGCCTCCTAAGTAGGTAAGGAGGCACATGCCTGGGATTACAGGTGTGTGCCACCACACCCTGCTAATTGCTTTTTGCATTTTTAGGACAGACAGGGTTTCAGCATTTTGACCAGGCTGATCTGGAACTCCTGACCTTGTGACCTGCCTGCCTCAGCCTCTCAAAGTGCTCGGATTACAGTTGTGAGCCACTGTGCCCGGCTGGCACACTTATTAATTGGCAGCAGAGATGATGAGAGGGGACCCTACTGTATCCAGGGTGCTGTGCCAAGTGCTTTTCATGGATTATCTGATTTAAACTTCATAACCACCCTGAGGTGGTGGGACTATGATTAGCCCCCCTCTTACAGGTACGGAAGCCAACTCAGAGGGGTGAAGTCTCTGACCCAAGGTCACAGATGCTGGAGGGCAGAAGTGGGATTTGAATCCAGGTCTCTGCGTTAGAAGCCTGATTAGTAAAGACCCCTCACTTTCCACTTACCACCCCTGTACCCTCATATATGAGGTTAATAACTCAGTACAGTTCATCTCTCTGGTTCTTTAAGAAATACTTCTGGGTGAGGCTTTATTGGAGGCTTAGAGAGTGCAAGGGACAGGCCTGGGGCTGCAGAGCCCAATGGTGCCAGAGCTGGTCCTAGGACCCAGGTCTTCTTGCTCTCTGGCCAGGCCTCGTGTCTGCCCATAAGAGATCATTCAGGACCCTGGATGTCATTTCCATCTCTGCTCTGCTCTCTCGAGGCAGGGGCTCTGATCTCCCATCCCTGCCCTGCCTCAGTCCTTTGTAGAAAGATTCTAGGCCCTGTGGGAGCTTCTGGGCTTTTCTTCCTAAGGCCACTGAGCTGTGGGATTGAAGCCTCGTTCTTTTCTCTTCTACCGATAGGTAATTTTCCTGGAACACATTGAGCACTTTAAAAATTTGGTCACATTGCAGTGTCTGGGTTACCATGGTGACCTCACTTTGAATTTGCTTCCCAGGGGAGGCTGGTAATAATTAACACAGCACTTAGTGCTGGCTGCCCACAGTGAGTGTGGGGGATTACGGAGTCCCCCAGGGTCCACTTCCCCAGGGGGAGTGCTGCCTCCTCCTCTGAGCAGGATCCTGGGGTTTTCCGAGGAGGAAGTGGGTGGGGAGGAGGATCCATCAACCTTGCCCAGCCCTTCAGCAGGTGCAGCACCCACACTGTCAGAGCGGGTCTATATTGGGACAGGGAATTTAAGGCTCACCGGGAAGTATGTGACTTGACCAAGGCCACACAAGATCCAGACAGCATCAGCACTGGGTGGAAAGCTGATTTCCTAAGCTTTAGGACAGCGCTCTGGTGATTGCCAAGTTTGGGGAAGCCCAGCTCCGAAACTTCTGCCCTTCCAGCATGCCCAGAACACAGTCAAATGCCCCAAGCTGAGGAGGGAGTGGAGAGGCCAGGGTGGGTGGAGGCAGTGGGACTTTGTTCAGTCACTGTCCATTCAGTGCGAAGTGGGTTCTCAGGTCACCCAGGGTGTTGAGAACCAGGCTCAGAGAAACTGGCGGAGGGAACTGGAGAGATTGGGATGGGGAGAGGAGCCTGAGAGGGAGGTCCTGTGGGACAGGCCTTAAACATTTCTGGTAAAGGGTGGAAGTGCAGTGAAGGGGCATTCTGCTTCTCATGATCTTCTCCATTCCTCTCCTCTCCAGCGTTTCTTGGTCTCCACCCACTCCAGCTCTTATAGAAAGAATAGTAGAAGGATGTGTAGCAGAAACAACAAGAAATCTCAGTTAGGGCCAGGTGCAGTGGCTCATGCCTATAATCCCAGCATTTTGGGAGGCTGAGGTAGGAGGATCTCTTGGGCTCAGGAGTTCGAGACCTGCCTGGGCAAAACAGTGAGACCCCAGCTCTAAAAAAATAAATAAATTAGCCAGGTGTGGTGGTATGTACCTGTAGTTCCAGCTACTTAGGAGGCTGAGACAGGAGAATCACTTGAACTCTGGAGGCGGAGGTTGCAGTGAACTGAGATTGCGCCATTGCACTGGATGACAAGAGCAAAACTCATCTAAAAAAAATCTAGACTGCATCTCATTTTTTTCAGATGGGGAAAGTGAAGCTCAGAGAGGCCTTATGAAGGTAGAGAGACCACAGCCAGTAAGTGGTCAGCTGGAGATTCAAACCCACATCACTGGGCAAGGTTCTCTCCCTAGATCCACATTCCCCTTGGGGCCTGGGCCAAGGGCTTGGGGAGGTGTTAGCACTGATGGAGGGCAGAATGGGCCTGAGGCAGAAGATGGGGAGGAAAAACAGGTTGCTTTCTCTGCTGGAAACTGGAGCAGGTGTGGCTCAGACAAAAAGGCTGGAAGCTTGGGAGCTTCAACCATGAAAGTGGGTTTCAGTAGAGGGTTGGGGAGAAGGGGAAAGGAGAAAATGGCTTTGGTAACTCTGCTCACGTCCAAAAACGACTAACAAACCTGTGACTTTAGTATGCTGCCACCAGGTGGCGGTGTAATGTGGCTACCCATATCAGATTAACCTCCATAAAATTTCAGTCAGTTTTCAAAAAGATAAAAGTTTTTAAAGAATTAGATTTATACATTCTTTCACTTGATTTTTAAAAACTAAGGTAACATTTTAGGGGAAAATGCCTGAGATACAGTTTGGTTCATTCCTCCCTGACCCTTAATTTTTATCTACCTACCCTAAACATGGGCTTTCTGGTGAGCTGTCTGTATGGTCCTGGTCAACAGTCAGCGAAGCCCACCCCAAAAGTTTTCATGTCAACTTGACATTCTGGAAAGAGCAAGGGACACAGAGTCAGCTCCCATCCTTCCCCTCAATTAGCCCAATCCTGGAGATAGCTGCCCACCACCCCCAGGTTGCATAACTTCTGGACGGCCGACTTTACATATATCGTAGCTCTCCTCCCACGGTGTTTTAACTCTTTTTTAAAAAAAACATACAGAATCTTGCTCTGTCTCCCAGGCTGTAGCACAGTGGGTTATCTTGGCTCTCGGCTCATTGCAATCTCCATCTCCATGTTCAAGCGATTCTCGTGCCTCAGCCTCCCAAGCATCTAAGACTGTTGGCGCGCGCCACCACGCCTGGCTAATTTTTGTATTTTTAGTAGAGATGGGGTTTTATCATGTTGGCCAGGCTGATCTCGAACTCCCGATCTCAAGAGATCCTCCTGCCTCAGCCTCCCAAAGTGCTAGGATTATAGGCATGAGCCACCGTGCCCGACCAGGGTTTTAACTTGACTATCTGCCACACTAGAAGGTTAGTCCTTCCAAATAGAGACCATGACTCATTCATCTGCTACTGTTCTAGGTCTTAACCACAATGGCTGGCACATGGGTGATGACCAGCAGTTGGTTGAATGAATAAATGAATTGCTATTTCACAGCTAAGGAAACTAATACCAATGATAATAGTAATAATTGGCATTCGTTATGTACCTACTATGTGCCAGACATATATTAACTCTAGTTTCCACAGTTCTAGGATATCATTATTATGCACATTATGCAGATGAGGGAACTGAGGTTGAGAGCCATCTGAGATGGGGGAGGGAGCAACTGAAGGAGACTCAAGTCCAGTTCAGTAGCTCATTTCAACCTCAGCTTAGGGTACAGAAGAGAAAGTGGAGATGGCAGGGAAAGGTTGGGATTCAGGGTCTCCTCCAGAGAGCTTCCAGGCCATGGGGACAGAGCTGGACAGAGACCCCCTGCCTTACAGGCAGGCTGAGTGTCAGCCACATAAGGCCCTGGTCCATGCCTTGGAGAGTTAGGCCTCTCAGAGTGGGTGGTGGGTGTTGGTCACGGCAGCTGCAGGTGGTCACTCAGGTTCATATATCTTGCTGGACAGCTGGGAAGGCAGGTGTGAGCAGCTGTGGAGACAGCATTCTAACAGAATGGGGCAGCTGCTTTGTCAACATCAACAGCAAAAACTGGAGTGCAGTGGGGGGAAGGGGCTACTCAAGGGTAGCACTGGGGACTCTCCAGAGTGACCTCTTTCTTATAGCCCTTTCACCTCCCCCCTCAGAGCCTCAGTGTTTCCTGCCCACAGGATAATGTAGCACATTGGGAGGGATGACATCCAGGGGGCCCTGACTTCCCAGACACCCTCACCCAGTCTTGGGAGTTTGTAGGACAATCTTGTGATTAAACACCAGCCTGAGTTTAAATCCCAGCTTCTCCACTTCCTGCCTGTGTGACCCTGGGTAAGGTTCCCTGCCTCTCTGAGCCTCAGTTTCCTCACATGTGAGGTCAAGGTAACTCTCCCAACTCCCCAGGATTGCTCTGGGAGTAATGAGAAGAAGGGCACTTGGGGCCTGTCATGAGGGAGGTGCTTTGAAAGCTTTTCTCTTATTGGTGACTTCAGGACTGTGCAGGCTCTGAGGAGGAAGGAGGCAGGAGTGCAGACTACGATGGAAAGAGGATCCAGAGGCTGCAAGGCAGATTCTAGTGCTCGTTCCCTCATTTGGCAAACATTTATTGAGCACCTACTATGTGCCAGGCATGATTTCAGGTGCCAGGGATAGAGCAGTGAAAAGAGATAAAAACCCCTGCCCTCATGAAGCTGACACTTCTGTCAGGGGAGACAGATAAACCATAACATAAGAAAACAGGCAGAAAGGGTAGCTTATGTCTGTAATCCCAGCACTTTGGGAGGCAGACAGATCACCTGAGGTCAGGAGTTCCAGACCAGCCTGGCCAACATGGCAAAACCCCGTCTCTACTAAAAATACAAAAAAAAATTAGCCAGACATGGTGGCATGTGCCTGTAATCCCAGCTATTCAGGAGGCCGAGGCAGGAGAATTGCTTGAACCTGGGAGGCAGAGGTTGCAGTGAGCTGAGCTCGAACCATTGCACTCCAGCCTGGGTGACAGAGTGACTCTACCTAAAAAAAAAAAAAAGAGGGAAAAATTAAAAATACAATAGATGGTGATAAATAATATAAATAAAATAAAAATATGATAGTGCCAAATACTGAGAGGACTAAAGCAGAGAAGAGGGGTAGCGACTGTTTGATGAGCTGAGATGGTAACATTTGAGTGCCGACCATAAAGCGTGAATGAATGAGGCATTCTGAAAAGAGGGAACAGAACTATCACAGCTAACAGGAACCTAAGAAAACATGACAGTTAAATGGAATGTGGCATCCTGGATGGGATCCTGGAGCAGAAGGCCATTAGGTACAAACTAAGGATATCCAAATTACGTATGGACTCTAGTTCCTAACAATATATCAATATAGGTTCATGTATTGTATCAAATATACCTTTAATGTAAGATGTTAGGAATCAGAGAAACCGAGCGTGGGGTTTATAGGAACTCCCTGTACTATCTTCTCACATTCTCTGTAAATCTACAATTATTCTTTTCTTTTTTTCTTTTTTTTTTTTTTGAGACGGAGTTTCGCTTGTTATCCAGGCTGGAGTGCAATGGTGCGATCTTGGCTCACCGCAACCTCTGCCTCCTGGGTTCAAGCAATTCTCCTGCCTCAGCCTCCCAAGTAGCTGGGACTATAGGCGCGCACCACCATGCCCAGCTAATTTTTGTATTTTTAGTAGAGACGGGGTTTCACCTTGTTGACCAGGATGGTCTCGATCTCTTGACCTCATGATCCATCCGCCTCGTCCTCCCAAAGTACTGGGATTGTAGGCGTGAGCCACCGCACCCGGCCAAATCTACAACTATTCTAAAGTAAAATGTTTATCCAAAGGTGGGGGCAGCAAATGCAAACGTTGTGAGGCAGGAGCGTGCCTGATGGAATCAGTACAAGGCACAAGGGAGAGTGCAAGGAAGGAGGCTGGAGAAGCGGGTGGATAATGAACTGTGCTCAGGCTGGTGGGACATTCTCAGGACTCTGTCCTTTGGATGTGGAACCACTGGAGGCGTTGGAGCGCAGAAGTGACACGATCTGACTTGTATTCCAACAGCTTCCTCTGGCTGCTTTGTTGAAGCCAGACCAGTGAGGAGGCTCCTGAGGAAGTCCAAGAGAGGGGATGGTGCATCAGACCATGATGGAAGCAGTGGAGGAGGTGAGGGCAGGGCAAGTTCTGGAAACATTTTGTAGGTAGAGTTCACCGTATGCTGACAGGTTAGATGGGGGGCGGGGGTGTGAGAGAACAAGAAGAGTCAAAGAGAACCCAGGGACAGTCTGAGCAACTGGAAGCATGGAGCTGACATGAAATGAGACGAGGACGATGAGGGGGAAATGAGGAATGGGTTTAAACACACTGCATCTGAGGTGCCAATGTGCTGTGAGTGGAGATGTCAGGAGGTGAGAGACCTAAGCTGGAGATTATGAATGTGGAGTCATCAGGAAAGAAACAATGCAAGCTCTGCCACCTGGGATGAGGGGTGGTCAGCTGGGGGAGGAGGTGAATGCAGACAGACACATGCACAAAATACCACTTTATACACACAGATTTTCATGCATTCACTCATTTCATCCTTGCAAGAAGCTCCCCAGCCCACTCCTTGTCTGTTCCTCCTGAAAGAGCCAGGGAGGATTAATGAAGTGGCACGTGAAGTACTAACCAGCCCAGTGCCTGGCAAGTCCCAATTCATTGAGTTCTTACTGGTAGCCTGTGACCTTTGGGATGTCATCATCTCCACTTGACAGATGAGAAAAGGGAGGCATTTGGCCCAAGCTCTGTCCACCTAAGAAAGCATCCTGGGGGGTCACATCACACCCCCTCTGCTCTCACAAGGAACTCAGTTTATTGGAAGTCAGGGCCAGTCAGTCTGCAGAGCAGTCTTACCCACAGGATCTGCTGCAAAGCCTACCGCTATGCCTGAAGTACCCTGCTGGGCCAATTCCTTTGGCTCTTGAGGACACTTTTGGCTTCCAGTGGTGGACTGCTAGAATGACGTACTCTCAGGAGAGGGAGCAAATTAAGTTGTCGCTTCCCACCTGGGGGCCCAGATATATAGAGGCCTGGGGAGGTGGTCATGTATGCTCCTAGAGCTAGTTTTGGTATTTCAAAAGCCATAATGAGGCTGCACAGGTGACCTGAAAGATTGACTCTTTGCAGCTCCACTGGCCGTGTCAATCAGAAGTTCAATGAGCAGTTACACCCTGGACTAGCACAATATTAGTAATGAATTAATGCATATAGTTAGTTTTGTTTGTTGGCAAAATCCTTAAGAAACTGAGCTTCTGGAAGACGAAGATAATAAAAAGGGCCTTGGCAGCAGAAAGGCTAAAATGCTTTGCTTTGAGCTTTGGTTACTGGAGCCGTTGGTATGGTGGACATTTGTGGAATTCTTGGCCCCTCCAGCCCCATGTGGTACTTTGGTATCATTTTTGTAAAAGCTACCAGTTTCTGGTCAGGCACGGTGGCTCACACCTGAAATCCAAGCACTTTGGAAGTCCAAGGTGGGTGGATCACCTGAGGTCAGGAGTTCAAGACCAGCCTGGCTAACATGGTGAAACCTCATCTCTACTAAAAATACAAAAGTTAGCAGGGCATGGTGGCAGGTGCCTGTAGTTCCAGCTACTCGGGAGGCTGAGGCAGGAGAATCATCTGAAGCCAGGAGGTGGATGTTGCAGTGAGCCAAGATCATGCCACTGCACTCCAGCCTGGGTGACAGAGTGAGCCTCTGTTTCAAATTAAATGTTTTAAAAAGCTACCAGTTTCTGTGTGCAGCCTCCAGGGGCCACAGCTCTGTCTCTTGCCATGAAGCCAAGGGAGCCTGTCTTGGTCTGTTCAGGCTGCTATAACAGATACCGTAAACTGGGTGGCTTTTAAACAACTGAAATTGATTTCTCACAGTTCTGGAGGCTGGGAAGTCCAAGATCAAGGCACTGGTAGATCTGAGGTCTGGTGAGGGTGCCTCCTCACTGCTCACATGGTAGAAGGGGCAAGGCAGCTCTCCTGGGCCTCTTTTATACTGCCATCCTCATGACCTAATCACCCTCCAGAACACCTACCTCCTAATACCATCACCTTGGAGATGAGGATTTCAACATAAGGATTTTAAGGGTACACAGACCACAAATGGGCCCTGAATCTCCTTCCCTCAGTTAGTGCTCTCCAGCCCAGGGTTCAACCAGGGGGAGGACAGACAACTCAGGTTTGGACTCTTTGTCTATATCAGTTTTTGTTCTGGTAACAAACAGCCCTCAAATCTCAGTGACTTAGACCGGTAACATATTTCTCGCTCCCAGGTCTGACAGTTGGCTTTGACATAGCTCACCTCTCACCCAGCTGTGGCCCCTGTCTGGGAGATGCTGTTCTCCCACAGAGACAAGCAAGGGGCCGATCTAAAGTACTCAGGTGCATTTCAGGCTGCCCAGACCTGGCACATGAGATGCCCACTCACATTCCATTGACCAATGCAAGTTATATGGCCAACTTGGATGCTGAGTAGAGAGGGATTATCAACCTCGATGTAGGGATGGAGTGGATAATTGAGAGCAATAGTGCCCATCTACCACTGTCCCCCAAGACTCTGACTCGAGAAGCTGGGACATGGACTTGCTCAGCCCTGGGCCCTGCTGAGCAGCTCCTGCCTCCGAACTGCCCATGCTGGCTAGCTCCTGTCTTTCCCATATGGCTTCTTCAGTCCTCTCGACAGCCCCATATGTGCATGCTCCATCCCTTTTCATTCAGTTTCCCTTTGGGCTTATACTGGCCACAGTCAGCTTCTGTGGCTTGCAATAACAATAAAAAAAAAAAAAAAACTCATAAGAAAACACAGTAACCACAAATTGGGGTGATGTTAACATAATTCCTTTTTGGAAACAAGAGGGCTAACAATTTATACTTGCAAACAGTGTGATAAATGTGGTTGACAAGGGGAATCTAGGACAAGGGCCTGGAAGAAAGCCCAGGGGCCAGAAGGAAGGAGAGACATGAGGGTCTCCACAGGGGAGGTGGGAAGACAGCAGACACCAACTTTGCTCACATCTCCACTTGGCCAGCTAAAAGCTTTTGAAGTCCTAGCCCCAGCTCCAGCCCCCAAACACCCACACGCATCCTCTGAGATCCCAGGCCCCAGCAGGATGGAGGCTTTCCTCTTACTACTCTTAGTTCCCACTTTCACAACCCTGACTGCACATTAGAAACCTCTGGGGAATTCAAACAAACAAACAAAGCCCGAGTCCCTCCCCAGCCCAGTTAAATCAGGCACTCTCAGGGTGGGCCCTGGCCATGGGCATTTTTAAGAGCTCCCCAGACGACTCCAATGAGCAGCCAGGGTTGAGACCCACTGCCCTACTTCTCCTGAGCTCTGCAGTGTGTGGAGAGGGATGCCAGCCCTCAGATACCAGAGCTTGAGATTTTTCAACAGAAAACAAAAAGAATCTGGATAATATGAAATCTTCCAATTTTTAAATGTTAGCTCAAATGTATTAAATTATCTGCAGATCAAACGAAGTCTGACTGTAAGCTACTAAATAGGAACCTAAGGGTGTAAAGTGTCTACGTTTTCATATTTCTGGCTTGTCCCTACTCCCTTGGCCTCTGGGACTCCCTGGGCAGTGAGAACATCAGTACTGAATGTGACTGAAGTGTTGTGCATGGGTTGGGGCTGCCTGAAGCCAAACAGCTGCCACAAGCTGCAGCCACACGTGACTTATACAAATGACAGGCCGAGTCCTCACAGGTAACCATCTATTCCTCAGTCCAAAATTGCTTTCTTGAGCACTCGGCCAACTTTGATCCCACTAGACCTCTACACCTAGGCAGAGACCTCAGCAGGACCAACTGGGGGAACAAGTGCCAACCGGGTGCTTTCTCCTAACCCCAAGCTGCTCACTCCAAGCTCCTCTTTGGGTTTTATTGTTTTGGCTTTTAGTCACATTCAAAATGTGTTTTAAAAAATCATTTTGTTATAAAAGTAACATTAAATTTATTTTAGATAATTTGGAATATAAAGTAAAGTATAAAGAAGAAGATGAAAATCGCCTATTATCTTTACTGCCTTTTGGGTTCTGAATACAGATTCTACGATGGTCTGAAAGGAAGTCCCCCACTTCAGTGTGATGGAAGCCCTGGAAACCTCCAGTGGGAACTATTTCTTCCATTTTTCTCATTTTTCTTTTTTCTTTTTCTTGAGACAGGGTCTCACTTTGTCACCTAGACTGGAATGCAGTGGTGTGATCTCAGCTCACTGCAGCCTCAAATGATCCTCCCACCTCAGTCCCCCAGATGGCTGAGACTATAGGTACATTACCACCCCAGCTAATTTTTGTAATTTTAGTAGAGATGGGTTTCCCCAGGTTGCCCAGGCTGGTCTTGCACTCTTGAGCTCAAGCGATCCGCCCACCTCAGCCTCCCAGTGCTTGGATTACTGGCGTGAGCCACTGTGCCCAGCCTGTTCCATTTCTTAAAAGTCAGGACATTCAGCGTCTTCAAAAGGCTGATCCATCTGACCTTTAATATTTATCAGGGACAGACTTTGAGAATCCACCTTATTTTTTAGATGTACGATTCTTCTTAATACATAATAACAAGAATTACAACTAGAAAGAAATCTTTCAGAAAGAACCTCAGCTGGGTGGCGGGCAGGTAGCGGTAGAGGTGAAACGACCTCTGGCTCAGGTTACATGTGCCCTCTGGTGGCAGCTGGGGGGTGGCTTTGGGCAGGACTGTGTCAGCCCTCATGCTCAAGTCAGTGGTTCTCAAGGTGGGGGTGTTAGAAATGCAGTTTTTCAGGCCCTCCCCCAGATCTTGTGAATGAGAAACTCTGGAGTGGGACCAGCAATCTGTGTTTTCACAGGCGACTTCAGGCTGTTCTGGTGAACAAGTTTGAGAATGACTGTTCTAAGGAAGTATGGGCCTGGTACTGGAGAAATGCACCAACATGGTCTAAAGCTCCAGGAGTAAAACCTGTCTCCGTGCAGAGCCACGCTGAGCAGTCAGGGAAGGGAACAGCGAAGAACAGGATGCAGACCGTGCTGGTACCAGGCCAAATGTGGTTCATGGAGGTCCCTGCCCACACTCACCTGCACCTCCCTCTCAACCTGAAGGCTGCAGAGCTGGGAAGCAAGTAGAATGGACCTCTCAGAGCAACTGGTCC
This sequence comes from Callithrix jacchus, assembly GCF_049354715.1. NCBI lineage: Eukaryota > Metazoa > Chordata > Mammalia > Primates > Cebidae > Callithrix > Callithrix jacchus. The sequence goes on along the minus strand of NC_133508.1, from coordinate 62,150,685 downwards.
AGGCTCCTTTGGACAGGGTTTAAAAAGCCCCACCACCTGTGTGAAGCTCAGCCTGGGATTCTTAGTTCTGAGAAAAATCGGAACACAGCAGAGTGTTCCAAAACCCTCGAAAGCCCATCCTGAGGGGAAAGAAGACTTGAACCTCAGGCAAAGACCAGAACTAATAGCAAACACTGAGATGGAACAAGCACCTAAAATATGCACAAGGAGGGAGGAGAGAAAAGAAGTGTAGCCCCCTTGGTTAGATGGAAAGGAATTCTCTGAGACAATCACCAAATCAAGGAGGAAAGGCTTTATGATTCAATTACTGTCAACATGAAAAATCCCCACACTGACTCACGATGCAGCAGTACTGGCTCTTTGGGAAATTGGTCTAAGGCTCCAGAGGGGTGAAGCATGGACAGGCTCCCATCAGGTTCCTGCTGCGAGGCTTCCCAGAGAAGTGATTGTTCACAGCACATCCAGCTGTTAAGCAAATCTTTTTGCATCTGGCTAAATCAAGCAGGAGTTTGTAGAGAAAATTTGACAAAAAAGCAAGGTTTGAGACAGGCAGATGGGAGATGTCCTAGTAAATATGCGACTTCGAATTTATCCCTCTCCTAGAAACAATTCTGTTTATGCTTTTCATTCTAATAATATTGTTACAGAGATGCTCTGATTCAATTAAGACATGGTATTTCAGATTACATGTCTAATCTAAAACCTTAATCACTCACTAAATATTTATTGAATACCTACTGTGTGGCAGTCATTGTTCTAGGATCTGGAGTTACAGCAGTAAACAGACAAAAATCTTTGCCTTCATAGAGCTTACATTCTAATGGTGGGGAAACATAATAAAATAAGCAAAAAGGGGTAAGGCTTAAATTTTATCTCCTGCCCAGCCCCTCATCATTACACTCTTAATTCTAAATTTTCAAAGCCTGTGTATCAGCTTTTTTCTGGACTAGAAGAGAGAGGGTGACAATGTTTAGTCTTCATGTTAGGAAAGTCAGCTCAGGTGGGGCTTCTACAACAATATGAAACTGAATTACCCATTCACATATTGTAAAATGCAGTTTCAGATGGGTCTGGGCAAGAGTCTGAGGCAAGCTCCCACAGGACACAGGTGCTGCTGGGCTGCAGCTGCAGACCACCCTTTTGAGTGTCCCAAGTTTAGGAGTCAGGCTGTCAAGGATGGAGTGGCCCCACGAGCAGGAATTCCTAGCTAGGTCCTGCCTGCCCTCCTCATGGTTCCTTGCAGCAGATCGGCACTTCCACCTGGGAGGCCCTGGATGGTTTTCAGGGTGCCCTTTTGCATCATGTGACCCAGTCTCCAAAGCAACTCTGTCAGGTGAGGAAACAGCACCCTAGAGAGGTTAAGGTCAGTCACAGAGCCCACGGAGGCAAAGCAGGTAGTGAACTCCCATCCCTCCCCGGAGGGCTTGGCTGGGCACAGAGCTCTGCATGAAGGACAGGAGACCAGGGCCAGAAGAGACAGGGATGCTTTTAGGCAAGTCCTGTGAGGCCTGGGAAGAGGCCAGCTCAGCAGTAAGCCTCTTTGAGAGTCACATATAACCAAGCATTTATGAGGCTCAGAGGCCCTTTAATCTAAACAGGCCTAGCTACTCTGGCCAGTGGCTTTGGGGTAGGCTTCTACTTTACCTCTTTAGTTCCCTCTGCTGTGGTGTGAATTTCAAAAGCAGCAATGAGGATAGGCTGTTGGAAATGTTCAGCCCTCCCCGGTGGCTCTTCATAGCCTGGATTAACACAGGTGGGTAAGCATGGGGAGAGGGACGGCAGGAAAAAGGATTATGCCCTTCCTGCAGGCTGGGAGTCATGAGGGATTGTTTATTCCCACTCCATAGGATCTCTTGAACGACTACCACAGAGAGAATGAGCGTAGATAGCTATTTCCTTATGTAAAGTTGGGAGATGTCAATAAAGAGAGGTTATTCGGCCAGTCAAAATACACTCAACCCACTCTTCCTCTAAATATTTAACCATCTAGAATGGCAAACACTGGTTTATAGCATGTAATAAATTATGTACTGAGATATGGAGCTGCTTTATGATGGGCCTAAAATAACAGAGACAACAACTGGAGATCTCCTTGATGGAAAAGAACGTACCAGTGAGAGTTCTAGAGGCACACACATTCCTTCAGGGAAGGAGAGCAAAAGCCAAGGCAAGCCAAGATGTTCCCCTGGGCAATTCTGCTCATGATATTAAGTGTGGTGTGTCTGCAATAGACTTGATGGCCAAGACTCAGAAAGGCTATCTAGCAATAGGACAGACGGTGAGGTGCCAAGAGCAGAATTTTCCAAAACTGAAGCCAAGATCAATTGTAACAATGGCCGAGAGAGGCAGTTGGCTTCTCAAAAGATGAAAACAGACAAAGCCTCTAAAAACAAGGGAGGATGGTAAAAGTGGATGTTAGTTCAGGATCTATAGCAGTTAGGAAACCCTACTGGTCACTAAGCGGCCAAATAAGATTCTAGAAAATAGAAGAAGGCAAGACATTGGTGAAGGAAATTTGCTCTCAAGGTTTTCTCACCAACTACCCCCCAACTCCACCCCTAATTTGTTTCTTAGGAAAGGAGGGTTGTACCAGAAAACAAGTCAGCCTTGGCTCTAATCAGATGCCGGAGAAGGGAGAGAACAAATGAGAATGGGTATGTCTTAAGCACAGAAACCAAACTAACTTGAGATCTCGACAAGTCCCCCAAATCCTGTGTCTGCCCCCTACCCAGGGATAGGCTGTGTGGGGGGACCCTCACCTGACAGGGGCTGAGATGAGGAGAGAACAAGATAGCAACCAGCTAAGCCCCACTCAGAACAATCTACCTTGCTGTGCCCTCCTGAAAGTTAAAAAGGCAGAAACTAGTTTTATCTGTAAGAAAATGTTTATTCTTTTGAACCCCACAGGAAAAAAAAAAAAGAATGCAGCCAAGACCAGTATTTAACGAAGTGTCCCAAAAGGCAGCAAAATGGAGGAGACCTCAACACAAAGTCAGTGACAGTTTTCCATGTTTTTGCACAAAGATGAAAAAAATCTATGACAATTCTGAGTAACACTTTCATGGTGACAATTACACAAGATGATTCAAAAATGCAAAATGGCAGCAACATGCACACCTGGCTAAAGCTAGAAGTATTTTTTATCCCAAAATAAGATCTGCGACTTAAAGGATGATTCTTTTATAATATTTCTATTTTACTGACTTGCTTGTCCTACTTAATTTGCTTTAAATGAGACGTACATGCCAATTAATAGGAAATTTTAGAAGAACTACGTCCTTCCAGAATCCATGGCAAGGAAGCAAACCAATTTATTTGGTTTCTTAATTTTTCCTAGTTTCCAAATACAATTTTGCATTGCCCCACCCTCCCATTCCCTCCCCCCACCCCTACCCTGATTCTTAAACACTTCCAAAAGTTGCCTGTGCAAACACTTTTCTACCCATGTATAATACATATTTGAAACTGAAATCTTTGTGCAGTTTTGAGTCTTAAAAAAACCTCCTTGGCACAAGAGCTGAGGAACAGTCAAGCTTCTTTTAAATTATCAAACACAAGATGATGAAAAGTGGAGAAAGCACAGTTAAATGAAATGGGAAAAAAAAAACCACCTAGAATTGTAGCTTTTATTAGCCATCGTCACAGTCTCTCATCCACAAACACCGCCCAGCTCCCTTCCCAAGGTGCTTTACTGGAGGCAAGTGCAGAACACCGGGGTGCTTTCTATTAAAAGAAACACAAGATGTAGCTGTGGTGGTAACGGACAGCCCAGCTACCCACCAGTTTTACAGCAGGATCCGCAGTGAGCTTGATAGAGATAGAGGATAGGTGACGGTAAAGGGGGAAAAGAGTTTAAAATTATCAAGTTTCCTCTTGAAATGTCTTTTCCCAAGGCACTGTGAAGAAGACTGCTGCTAGCAATTTTCTAGGACTAAACATACTGATGGGAATATAAATATTTCAAACACAACCCCTGTTACATTCTTACAGCTAGTCTTATCACTTAGGTCTCTTCTCAGCTTAAATGATGCTCCTTGAATCTGTTTGGTCCTTGGAGGGGCAATCCATTTTTGTTTTCTGTAATATTGACAATCACCTTCTTTAATGCGGCTATAACATCAAAGCTCTGTTAGGTTACTTAACCCTTCACTTTTAAACTAAAAGTTTTCATTATCATCTCATATGAATCCGATGTGTAGGTTTTTCTTGCTTAAGAATAAAACAAAACAAATGTAAAGGGTTTGAAAAGCAAAAACTCTGCTTTTTTTTTCTTCAAGAGGAAACTATGTAAGAATACATAAAAGGCAAAGTTGGCTACTTGAAATCCAAGAATGGTTTTAATGCGTTGGCCAAGAAAAATAAACTGTAAAGTTCTGTGAGGTCTTCTAAAAATTTACAAGAAAAACTGATGGGCAGTTGTAATCAGAATTGGATGTTATCTTTCCCCCCTTTTTAAAAATGACAACAGATACAGTCCCACAAAATACAATAGAAACTGTTTTTTTATCTTGACTGCCAGAGATGCTCCTTTGCAATGACTTCGGTAACCAAATGGTTGGGCACAACACACAGCTGGCCTTCATTTCTTCAGGGGCTGGTAAACAGAGGCATTGGGGTCAAGTCCAGAGGGGCTGGTCTCCACAAATTTGGAAGAGTAGTGGGGGGAAACAGGGCTCAGAGGGCTGGTGGCAGCACTGTATGTTATGCTGGGCATGACGGCCATGACTTCAGCTATCTTTTGTTTAAGGTCCTTGATTTCCTGATCTTTCTGAAGGATTTGTCCTGTAAGATCAAAGATACACCATTAGTGAAAAGGGAGGCCTCACCCAACACAATGGCCCCAGGGGCCATTCCTATGGCTCCAGGTTCAGTGATTTATAAGGGTAAACTTGTCCTGTAATGGGACACACAATAAATATTTTAGGTGTCCTGGGCCATATACAGTGTACCACCTTTGTCATCTTTTTCCCCCAAACATGGAAAACTATAAAAACCATTCTTCATGGGCAGGCAGTACAGGCACAGGTGGCAGGCCAGATTTGGCCCATGGGCCACAGTTTACTGATTCTTGGCTTAGAGCTAAGAAGGGATTCTGTTCATATAGCTGTGATTGATGTAAAGAAGTCAGTTTCCAGGAACCAAGTTTTGAACATCGCAGTCACCTATGACAGCCTAAGAGGGCCTCTGATTTTGAACTCTGGCTCCACCTCTTGAGCTGGAATTTTTTTGAGAGGACAGACTTTCTCTGAGTGTCAGACCAAGAAAAGCAGAACAACTGAGGCCTGAGACCAGTCACAGTAATACGCTTCTGTCACCAGGCTCTCTGACAGAAAACAGAGGAAGCTCTGTGACTGTTGCACTGGGGCACACTGGTGTGACCCAGATCACTTGACCCTGCTTTAGCAACATCACCCTATTTAGCCTTCCAGCACACTCGTCCTCATTACGCTTCAGTTTCTTGATCCAATCAGCTCCTGCCTAGCTTGGGCCACTTCCTTTCTTATGTGTCTCCTGCTTTTTCTGTGAAGCTGGCTAACACTTGAGGATTGCTTCTACATCCTCAGCAAAGCTTTCCCTGATTCTCCTGTCTAAATTAGCTTCCTACAACCCCTAGATTCTTAACAGACCCTAAACTTCCCTTTCTGTCACTTAACAGGGGCTTTAAAACAAAGTGGTCCTGGGTTTAAATCCTACTCTACCTCTGGATAAGTAAATGACTTTGAGCAATACACACAACTTGTAGAACCTCAGTCCCCTAAGTGTGAGCAGTAGAAAGGAATGCCCCTGATTCCTCCATGTCCCCTAAGTGTTTGCAGTAGAAAGGAACTGTCCCTCACTCCCTCTGTGTCCCCTAAGTGTGAGCCATAGAAAGGAACTGTCCCTCACTCCCTCCGTGTCCCCTAAGTGTGAGCAGTAAAAGGGAACTGTCCCTCACTCCTCCATGTCCCCTAAGTGTGAGCAGTAGAAAGGAACTGCCCCTTACTCCCTCCGTGTCCCCTAAGTGTGAGCAGTAGAAAGGAACTGCCCCTCACTCCCTCCGTGTCCCCTAAGTGTGAGCAGTAGAAAGGAACTGCCCCTCACTCCTCCATGTCCCCTAAATGTGAGCAATAGAAAGGAACTGTCCCTCACTCCTCCATGTCCCCAAGTATGAGCAGTAGAAAGGAACTGCCCCTCACTCCCTCCGTGTCCCCTAAGTGTGAGCAGTAGAAAGGAACTGCCCCTCACTCCTTCATGTCCCCTAAATGTGAGCAGTAGAAAGGAATTGTCCCTCACTCCTCCATGTCCCCAAGTGTGAGCAGTAGAAAGGAACTGCCCCTCACTCCCTCCGTGTCCCCTAAGTGTGAGCAGTAGAAAGGAACTGTCCCTCACTCCTCCATGTCCCCTAAGTGTGAGCAGTAGAAAGGAACTGCTCCTTACTCCCTCGGTGTCCCCTAAGTGTGAGCAGTAGAAAGGAATTGCCCCTCACTCCCTCCATGTCCCCTAAGTGAAAGCAGTAGAAAGAACTGCCCCCTACTCCTGTCATGTCCCCTAAGTGAGAACAGTAGAAAGGAACTGCCTCCAACTCCCTTTATGTCCCTTAAACTTCAAGGAAGCATCAAATACCCGCCTTCTCTTTGAAGAAAATAAGCCTTAGATGAATAAAATACCTAAAAGCATCTGATATATGAGCCACTGCATCTTTTCCCCTGCAGATTTAAGTTTGATTTCTTTAATCGGTAACATTTAAACATCCCCAGTACTTTGGAAGAGATTATTTTTGCTTCTTTGTCACTTTATGAGGATTTCTGAGCTTAGAGAAGAGCACACAGTCTGAGCTGGGAAGCCAAGATCCTCTGGCTACTCTGAGGCCAGGTGCTGCTTCATGCCAGGGGGAATCTTTTCCAAGTTTGCAGAACCAAGTAGACAGGGTTGAAGCAGAGAGGGGTGGCCACTCAGGGGAGCTAAGTCAGGCAGGCAAAAAAAAAAAAAAGTCAGTGTAAGGTCAGAAGCTCAGCTTCAAAGCAGGATTCCTGGGAACCTTCTTCTTAAGTGCCTTTCTTTGAGTCCACAGATTAAAGTAGTGTTGACTCTCAAAACTCCTTCTCTTGCTCAATCACCTACCTGTGCCTTCCCAAGCCCTCCTGCGCTCCATTAATTTCTCACAACTTCTAAATGCAACCCTTTACTCCCATAGGTTTGCGCTTCTGTCTTTGGTTTAGGCCCAAAGCTCCCACTGACTGAGGAATATTTCCTGCTTGGGTTTCTGCGGAGTACCTCCAAATCAAAACATCTAAAATCAGACTTAATCTTCCTTCACTCCTTAAATCTGTTCTGCTCTTCTTCTTTGTTTCTAACAACTCTGTTTTCCAGAACTCTCAGACCGCTCCACTTTCCTCCACTCACCTGTCTGGCCCGTCTGCCCTCCCCATACTTATCATCTCTTAGAGGATTGTGGTAGTTTCCTCACAGTCTGTCTCCACTCAGTCTCACTCCTTCCATCTGTCTTTTACATTGCTATGGGAGGGAGATTTCCCACATAACAGCCTGACTGTGTCGCCTCCTTCTTCCCTCAAGATAATCTAGGGAATACCCTCTCTAGTATGGCTTCATTCATGGTCTCCTAACCTCCTACTCTTTCCTTGCCTGCCCCCAGCTAAAAGGCTGCTGGACTGCTCACCTGAATAAACCAGCACCTTCCTTCCTTTGTTTATATTACTTCCTCATGTTCTTCTCTGCCATTCTCTGCTCTTGAAATTCATCCTCAAAGCCCACTCAATGCTTCCTCCTTCACGAGGCCTTCCCTATCTCTCCTCTGACCTTTCTAGCCTTCTGCCTCTAACTCGTGCCTCTACTTTTCAGCAATTCTCCAAGTACATTCTAAAAACTACCTTCATAATAGTACTGAGACATTATTTCTCTTCTTCATGCTCATTCTGTCACAAGTGTAAGTGGAGTCTTCTAGAAACTAGGTGGAATGTGAAATCACAACAGAATGAATGTAGAAACAGAGATGAGAATTAAACTATCTTTTGTTAAACCAGACATTAAAGAGATCTGCTAAATGTAAAATAATGTCACTTTTTTCACTAAATTTTTTTTTGTTTTGGAAAATATAGTTTTAAATAAAAAAGTTATTTATATTAAAATGTAATATATTTGTATGTTATTTTTAAATGAATTAATAAATTAATTTAGCTGAGCATAGTGGCTCATGCCTGTAATTCCAACACTTTGGGAAGCTGAGGTAGGAGGATCTCTTGATCCCAGGAATTTGAGATCAGCCTGGACAACAAAGTGAGACCTCGTCTCTAGAAAAAAAAATTAGCTGGGCATGGTGGCACATGCCTATAGTCACAGCTACTAGGGAGGCTGAGGAGAGAGAATCACTTGAGCCCAGGAGGTAGAGTCTGCAGTGAGTTGAGATTGTGCCACTGCACTCCAGCCTGGGTGACAAAGCAAGACCCCATCCGAAAATAACTAAATAAATAAATGTTTTAATTTCTAGTAGGTAAATATTAATATAATCCACTTGAAATAAACCTCTTTGGGGTAATAATTTTAAGAGTGTAAAGGGGTCCATAAGACAAAAGTCCACACACCATGTTATATTCATCTCTGTCTCCCCTAAAGCTTCTATGACAATACTTTGTGACTACTCTGTCAGTCTCTGTTGAAATATTCTTATTTTAGAGACGGGGTCTCGCTATGTTGCCCAGGCTAGTCTCAAATTCCTGGGCTCAAGTGATCCTCCTGCTCCATCCTCCTGAGCAGCTGGGACTATAGGCAGGCACCGACACAAAGCACCATGCCTGGCTTGAAATAGTCCTTTCCTTCCACTAAGTCAACCATTTGAAAATTCTTTTCAATACTCTATTTTATGCAGTACTCTATAGAGTACTCTATTTTTTTCAGTACTATACTCAATTTAGTACTCTGATTAGACAGCTAATCAATTTCTTGGACAAAAATCCAAATTTATTTTCCTCAGGTCATGCCATGACTCTGTTCAGAAGCCTTTCAGTGCTCCCCTATGCCACTCACGGTAAAGTCCTAAGTTCTTTCCAAGTCCCACACAATCTGGCTGCTGCCACTCCTGCCTGCTATGACAACTCTCCCCATCATCACACAGGCTCCAACTTCCCCACCCCCCAGCATGGCACCCACGCTCCCCCTGCAGGGCTTTTCACTTGCTGCCCCCTCCCTGGAGGTGCTTGCCTCCAGCTCTTTACATGGCTCACTCCTGCTCTCTTCCTTTGGGTCTCTGCACTAATACCACCTACTCAAGGGATTTTCCATGACTGCCACGTTAAAAAGGGAGCCCTCTGCCACACACATTCTGCCTTGCCATGGCTTTGTTTCCATCACTGCACCTACTGCCACCTGACATACTCCGTGCTGGCTTGTTCATCACTTGTTCTTGCCAGGGCTGTATTCTCAAGGAATCTTATGGTGCTTGGCACAAAGTAGGTCTCAGTCAGTATTGGCCAAGCAGATGACCATGCCTACTCTCCAGACTCTCCCCTGCTGCTCCCTCCTTTGTAACCTTTGCTCCAGCCAAGCCAGCCAGCTGCAGCTTGGAACACGTCAAGCCCCACTAGGTCCCAGCCCTTGCCCAAGCTGTTTCTTCTGTTTGGACGCCTCTCCACCCCTCACTCTCCACCACACTGCTTCTTCACTGGGCCAAGTCCTCACCATTCAGGCCCCAGCTCACATATCAGCTTCCCTGGAAAAGGGCCCTCTCCAACTCCCGAGACTAGTTTGGTCCTTGCCTCTTTCTATTTCCCACAGGCCCCATATATACTTCTATACAAGCACCTTTTGATGCTTCTGCAGTTCTCTACTTCTTCAACAACACTGTGAGCCCCCTGAATATAGAAATCATACTATTCTCTGTATACTTTGCACTTAACATGTTCTCATCTCAAAATATGCCTAGAAATGAATTAATGTGATGGTTCCTGTATTTCAATGTTGGGCACTTACCAAGAAACTTGGAGAGAAAACTGAAATGCCCCTTGGTTGAGAGCTCTCAGGAGAGGTCTGGCCTGTGCATCCCTGTGCACTATCAGTCACACCACCTCACAAGGGGCTCATGCTCTCCTACCTTGGGCAATCTCGAGCTGCCGCTTTGCATCACCCAGTGCAGAGAACAGGTCCAGCTTGATTCTCGTCTCTGCGCTTAGGCTGTTCTCCAGGTGCTGCGTTTTGTCTTGCATGGCTGAGAGAGCTGACATTAACACCTCAGTGTCCTTCTCATTTTCCTTATATTTCCGAAGCTCCTAGCAATATCATCAAAACAGCAATGCTACAAGGTAGTTTTGGCATCGAGGTCTATAAATTAGCCTGAAATCACAAATTAAATCCCACTATTCTTGGTCTGGCCACTAGAACACAAAATTCTGGTGTTTCAGGGGTTTAGGCAAGTGCTAAATGTGTTTATATGGCAATATGTACATATAAAAACATTTATTAGATAATCATTTGACTGTGTCGAGCATGTGTCTAGATAATGGAATCTGCTTCCAAATAAAACACTTTTCTTACAAGCCTAATCCAGAACCATGGAGAACTTTTTTCCTCGCTGGCCACGTGCAAATTATTATTATGCTGTAATGATACCTGCCAAAACTCTTCTCTCAACCTGCACTAAAAATTGTAAAAATGTTAATTATTTTGACAGAGCATACTGCAGAATGAGCCTACTTTAATGTAGCCAATAAATACATACAGGTATTTAAACTTTTTCTTTTTAATAGAAAAATCCAAACTTATTACAGAGAATTTAGAAATACAGAAAAATTCAAAGAAGAAAATGAAAATTACTCATAATACTAACACTAAAAAATTTAATATTTCTTTTAATCTTTTATGCATATGTGTATCTTTTAGCATAAGTGAAATATTACATGTACAGTTTTATACAGTCTTAAAAAGTAAATGATATCAGCTATTGTTTGAAAACAAAATTTTTATTGGCTGTACAATATTCCTGAATGTTTACATACCAAAGCTTAAATGACTCTCTTATTGTTAAGACTGTTTCAATTTATTTTTATCTTTATGCCACTACAATGAACATCTTTGTACATCACTCATTGGTGAGAGTTAAAAATATTAATTTACCTTAGGCTGGATTCCTAAAAAAGGGAAATACTTAAAAAGTGCAAGATCTTTCCCAGAAAGTTATATTTCCACCAGCAATGTGTGAGGCCTATTTTGTTGCATCCTCACTATGACTAATATTCTCATTTAAAAATTATTTGCTAATTTCATAGGAGAAAAATGGTATCTAATTTTAATCTGCATGTCTTTGATGACTGATGAGTTTATATTTTTATGATCTCATCAGTCACCTGTATTTCCTGATTTGTTCACATCCTCAGCCTATTTTTCTATATATTTGAGCTTTTCTTAGCAACTTTTATGAACTATGTATATGTTGAGAATATTAATTCCTTACTTAAAATATTTGTTGCAATATTTGTACCTTCCCTAATTGATTTTTTTCATTTATGATTATTTTTGCTTTGTGATTTTTTTCCCATTGCTTTTACGTTTAGGAAGTCCCATGTTTCAAGGTCAAATATATTTTCACTGACTGTTAGAAAAATCATTTATTCTTTTTTTTTTCTGCCTTCAACTCTTCATCTGGAATTTCTTTATATGTAGTGTAAGATGAGCATCTACTTTTTTTTCCTCCAGTTATTTAGCTATTCAAAAGCCTTTTACTGACTAATCCTCACCTTTTCCATCTATCTCTGGTGCCACCTTTACTTTTTTTGGTATTTTCTTTTCAGTACTCTACTCCAGGTCATCATTCTAGTCCACTGACTTGACAGTAATTTTTTACTTGTCCCACATGGCTCAAATTATTGTAACTTTATAATACGTGACATTAGTTTAAATGAAAAATATTTGGGCTGAAGTATACACAGCCCATAAAACAGGCTATGTCCATAGCACTAGCACCTTTCCCCATCATATACTGCTGTGAACAACAATCTGCAAGGCTCAGAGCCATGCAGGAGTCAATCCCCTGGCAATAGATAGAGGGCTGGGGCTAAACGGAGATGTGTAAGTTCCAAAGGACACCAATCTGGCCTGGAACCTGAAAAGGTTAAATGAATCTACAGCAAGTTAAATCCTGGTATAAAACATATAAGGGACCATGAACATTTCTGGCTTGTATTAGAATCTGGCTACATTAATATGACTTGAAATGAGCTGGACAAGATTAGAACTTCAAATCTTTTTGTCACATAGAGATTTTTCAGATGCAATGAAATCTGACCTGTATTAAAAGACATCATCTCTACACTGCAACACAGAGCACAAGTCTAGCATAAAAGTGGATTTCAAGTACAAGGGAAGTCTTTTGTTCACCCATTACCTGGACTTTCAATTCAAGTTCTCTGATTTGATCTTCTTTCACCTTCATGTCCATTGTGAGCTTCTTGCCCTCCGCTTCTAGTTCTCTGATCCGATTCCGTAAGGTTTCGGTGCATTCCCCTCTTTTGAAAAAGAAGAGAAGGAAATAAAGTGACTTAAAAGATTATAGGTTGGGGCCAGGTGCCTGTGGCTCATGCCTGTAATCCCAGCACTTTGGAAGGCTCAGGCGGGCAGATCATTTGAGGTCAGGAACTGGAGACCAGCCTAACCGACATGGTGAAACCCCGTCTCTACCAAAAATTAGCCAAGTGTGGTGGTGTGCACCTGTAGTCCCAGCTACTGGGCAGGCTGAGGCAGGAGAATTGCTTGAACCCAGGAGGTGGAGGTTGCAGTGAGCCCAAATTGTGTCACTGCACTCCAGCTCGGGCGTCAGAGTGAGACTCCATCTCAAAAACAAACAAACAAAAAAAGACTACAGGTTGGCTGGCGCAATGGCTCAGGCCTGTAATCATCATACTTTGGGAGGCCAAGGCAGGCGGATCACTTGAGGTGAGGAGATCAAGACCAGCCTGGCCAACATGGCGAAACCCCGTCTCTACTAAAAATACAAAAATTAGCTGGGTGTAGTGGCGCGCACCTATAATAGCAGCTACTTGGGAGGCTGAGGCAGGATAATTGCCTGAACCCTGGAGGTGGAGGTTGTAATGAGCCAAGAATGGCACCACTGCACTTTAGCCTGGGTGGCAGAGTGAGACTCTCTCTCTCAAAAAAAAAAAAAAAAAAAAAAAAAGACTATAGGTTTACTTATATTATAGATTTATATTTCTTTTATACTCCAGGGTCTGTCAGGTTTTAGCTTTTGGCTCAGTCTGCTTACTTCTCCCTGTCCTTTGATAATTTCAGTAATATTCAAAAATAATTGGGCTGGGCATGGTGGCTCATGCCCATAATCCCAGCACTCCCAAAGCCAAAGTGGGAGGATCACTTGAGCCTAGAAGTCTGACATAAGCCTGCGCAACATAGGGAGACCTTGTCTCTACAAAAAAATTTAAAAACTAGCTGGGCATAGTAGCATATGCCTATAGTCCCAGCTACTCAGGAGGCTGAGAAGAAGATAGCTTGAGCCCAAGAGTTTGAGGTTATAGTAAGCTATGATTGCACCACTGCACTCCAGTCTGGGTGAGAGAGAGAATATCCTGTCTCAAAATATATACATATATACAATAATTATTATTGAGTGTCTAGATGAGCCAGACACTAAGTTACTTTATCCATACTACCTTCTTCAATCCTTACAACAACCTAGGGTATATTTATCCCAATTTCCAGATAAGAAAACTGAGGCTACATAGGTATAATACTAGTCCAAGGTCACCTAGCTTTTAGGTCACAGACTGGGGATAGGAACTGAGGTTTTCTGGCTTCCCAATCCAGCCAACTTCCCACCAGGCCATGAGACTTGAGACAATACACACAAAGCAAAATAGAACTGAACATGAACTACCTCCAGCAAGGGGCAGTGAACTAGAAAAAAAATGTCCCCTCACTTTTGAGGGGCTATGCATTGGGACTTTGCCTTTCTTGTCATAAAGTTGCCACACGCCTGGAGTAAGGCACACCATTAAGCTGCTTCTCAGGGCTATCATAAAGTTGAGCTAAAAGAGATGATGGCAACGGCCAGTCCAAAGTTGGAACCATCCAGTTTTCCAAATCAGCCCAATGAAGAAAGTGGGTGTTCTCTGCCTACCAAAAAAGGAAGGTCCAGTCAGAGATTTATGCCAAGATTTACTTAAGAATAAGTTATGGCAGGCTGGGCGTGGTGGCTCACACCTGTAATCCCAGCACTTTGGGAGGCCAAGGTGGGTGGATCACCTGAGGTCAGGAGTTCGAGACCAGCCTGGCCAAGTTGGTGAAACCCCCATCTCTACTAAAAATACAAAAATCAGCTGGGCGCAGTGGCAGGCGCCTGTAATTCCAGCTACTGGGGAGGCTGAGGCAGGAGAATTGCTTGAACCCAGGTGGCAGAGGTTGCAGTGAGCTGAGATCACACCACTGCATTCCAGCCTAGGCAACAGAGTGAGACTCTGTCTAAAAAAAGAAAGGAAAAAAAGAATAATTTATGGCAAACAAGGACTGTCCATGGATAAGATAAATAAGCTTAACTGGAAGCAAAAGGGATTTGGGGTAGACGCTGAAACCAACTTACTGATTCTCAGGGAGATGCTAAGCAATACGGTTAAGAAACTACTATGTTCTCCAGAGTGGAATTTTTCAAAAAGGGCAGGTGCTAGAAGAATTAAGGAGAGCAGGAGAGCAGTCATCACTAGATGACTGTTCAGGAACATCTCCTGCAAGAGTAAGTGCTTCAAAATGCTAATACATCCTCAAACAAACAACCCCAAATGTAGGCAGGCTAGTCAAGAGCCTTGTGAGTCTGTATAGATGCTGATGGGCCAAGCCAGCTGGGAGGAGGCAGGATCACACAGGACATAGTTCTCACTTGCTGTTATTTCCTAAAAGGTGAAATGATTCACCGATTATTCTGCAAATGTCAGAACCCACAAAGGCTACCAACATGCCAAAAGTTAAATAACTTTAATTACAACAAAGCAACATTCAAGGAAGATTTACAGTTGAATGATACCATATAGATACAAATTAGGATGGAATTTAAAAATGAAGTAATAATTTACCCTCACTCTGTATCTGCAAAAACCTAACTGACTCACACCCAAAGGGACTTCACTAGTCAAAAAAACAAAGGAAAAAATGGTAAGTGAAGTAGAAGCAAAAACGAAAAAAAAAAAAGCTCTCAACTATCTTCTCTCCTCTCTGGAATCCAAATGGCAGTTACATAACAGTCTCTGGAATACTTGCACACAGGGGTACTTTCCAGTGGTATAGGAGACAGGCCCCAATTTTCATTATGTCACAAATTTAATGTTGTCTAGTAGTCACTTATGTTTCACTTTTTTTTTCTCATTTGACAGTTTGCTGATATCCATTTGAGCAGCCAGTACACAGTGCTTGGGCAACCAAGATTTTATCTTTCTCCATTTTAAGATAAAAACTCCAGAAACACATATACCTAAGAGTGGAGAGTAATGATAGCTCTCTAAAGGGAACAAACTTCCAGATGGAATCTCTCAATGCATTTAGTAACCATCAGCCTGATAAAAAGTGATTAGAAACGCTTTTATGCGCCGTACTTTGCCTCCCAGGTATGGAAAGCATGGTGATTCTCTCAACCCACTTTATAGATGAGGTCACTAAGGGATGAAGCTATCATAAGGCAGTGCAAGCTTGCATAGATGGAGTTTAAACCAGCTAATAAAACAGTACTTAAAAGCAATCCATCCGTGCATGATTGCTGTACGTCTAATCCTGCCCAAGGTATCAAATTCCCATGTCTTTGTTGGTAAAAGAAAGCCAACCTTGGATTAAACACTCACGTGACATGGACATACCTAGACGCAGCAGCAAATGCAACAGCCCGGGCAGCAGTGGCTTCTTCTAACTTCTTCCTTTTTTTCTCTTCCATTAACTGTTTTTCTACAAAACTTCGGGCTTCCTGCTCAGCTTTTAGCTTTTTCTCCAACTGGCTGATATTCTGCTTGTCTTTTTGCTTCATTTGCACGGCATTATGTAACCTATATGGAAATGATTGTCATATAAAGTCTTAAAATTAGAAATGCCTACTGTAAATCCTTGAGACACAACTCTTTATCACCTTAAGGCCAAATAAACAGGAGGTTTGAACAGCAAATCAAAAATGTCAACTCCCAGAATGCCTGAGGAAAACACACTGTCATTATTCTTTAATAATCCCTAAATACCAATCAGCAAGCTGCCTTACAAAACAGAGATTCAGACCAAGCCTTTGCTCTGTTCAAAGTAAGTGATCTATAGAAAGTAATCCAGAAAACAGGGTAAAACAAATTTCAAACAGAGGGGAAGATAATTGTGTAACGAATTCTAAGGTTCCAAAGCACACTGAAGGAACTTCAGTACCACCAAAGAACTACTGATGGGACCAGCTCCAGTGAAACTGAGGTCAAGGGTAGAAAGGGAAGGTTTGAATTTTTCCTGAATACAGTTTTGCTGTAGCCTACTATAGCCTTTCCTTTCCAGCTCAGGATGTTTGCTCAGTGTCCCCAAATCCTCTTTTAGAGTCAAAGGATGCTTAATTTCAGATAGAAATTTCAGTCATATTTCCTGCTTACTACCACCCCTAGCTTTACCTATTAACATGAGGCGAGCTTATCATTCTAGATAATCTACATATCAATGCTAGAACCACCACAAATGCTGGAGAGAGGCAATGGAGACGTTATTTGCCTGTAATGCCCTAGCTCTTGAGTTACATTCCTTAAAAATGTTGGACACCTCTTTCAATAGGGAAAGCCCATAAAGCCAACAGCCTATAATGATAATCACTTCCACAGACACACATTGCTTGGAGATTTTAAAAAAAGAAAAAAGGACAGACCCACAGTCAAGAAGTAACTCCAGAATGAACTAATCAAAGACCTAAAAGAATTCACACAGAAGGGCTGGCTATTTGCCTGATTTTTCAAATAAAATCAGTCAAAGTTCAATGTCATTCTTTAGTTTTGGAAATAAAAGTAAATATAGTCAAATCCTCTAGAAACTTTCACTCAAAGGGGCAAAGTTTTCAAACTGTGACAGACTACTTCTTGTCAATTTTACTATCCAAAAACTAAGTAACTATTTTAGACTAAGAAGTTATTAAATAAAAGAACAGTAATACTAATAAACTGGCTTGCGGCAATGAAATAAGTCTTTTATAGATTTTATAAACATGCTGAATATCTGGTACTAAAAAAGTATTTTAAACATTTTATTTAAAAACCTCTCAGCAGGTCTCTTTGTCACCATGAATCTTCTGCTCCAACCCCTGGAAACAAGAGAAGCAGTGAAGCTGCTGGGCTTATGGCCAAAGGCCCGAAAGGTACACATACTTGTTCTGCAGCAGCTCGTTCTCCTGCCGAAGCTGGCCCATTTCTGACCGGATCCCTCGCTCGGTGCTCGAAAGGGAGCTGATCTGACTGCGGAGCTCTTGTTCCACTTGTCTGCTGGCTTGCAGGTCAGCCTTTAACTTTTTAATGTCTTGTTCCAGCCTAGGAGAAGAAGAAATGCAGCATTTTCATCTAGGTGAGAGCACCCACAGAGCTGAGAGGGACCCTGGCAGGGGTCCTGGACTGCTGGGTGAACAGCAGGGGAAGAACCCTGCTGGCAGTTCCTGCCATCACAAGGACTAGTTTCTGCAATTAGGTTAATTTTGTTGAGTGATTCCACCTGGGTCCCTACCTCTTCCTACTGGGGTGTAACTTTCAACTTCCTCCAAATGTGTGTGAATATTGACAGGTGAATATGGTGCTTGTGAATATCTGAGCTGCTAAAGGAGAAGGGGATGGCAGAGAGGGTGGCTGAAGATTAAAGCCTTCCTTCTTACTGGTGGCTTTCCATATCCTCAGCAAGGGAAATAAGTTCAAACAACCAGCTCATGCCCTGCACCACTTGCTGCCTTGAGATATTTTGATACATCAGAATCTACTGTCTGAAAGTCTGTCCCACCATGGGCCTAGAAGAAAACTGTCTGCAAAAACCTCCTGAAATTGCTATCATCCTTGGTGAATGATGTTCACATCTCTGATGACTGCAGAAGAGCTCACAAGACTCGACGACAATGAAAAAAGGAACAAATTACATGCTCTAAGAATCATAAGAGAACTCCATTTGTAAAATAAAGTCTATCTTTTCTCCTCAATTCCTTACTCTTGTTCCATCTATTTTCTTTATTGCAGTAATAGTTTCATTTTAGTACTGGGGACCTACTATGCATATGTAGTACTGAAAATGGTCAATGAAAACTATAAAATCAGCCGGGCACAGTGGCTCATGCCTGTAATCCCAGCACTTTGGGAGGCTGAGGCAGGCGGATCACCATAAGTCAGGAATTCGAGACCAGCCTGGCCAATATGGTGAAACCCCGTCTCTACTAAAAATACAAAAATTAGCCAGACATGGTGGTGGGCATCTGTAATCCCAGCTACTTGGGAAGTTGAGGCAGGAGAATCACTTGAACCAGGGAGGTGGAGGTTGCAGTGAGCCAAGACACTGCATTCCAGCCTGGGCAACAAGAGCAAGACTCGGTCTCAAAAAAACAAAAAACAAACAAAAACTATAAAATCAAGTCTCTTTCTTAGTGGGAAAACTTCACAATTAGGGACCAAAGAATAGAGAGGAACCAAGAAATATATAATTAAAATGATCAAACAACACAAGGAAGGCCATGATTCAATATATGCTAGAAGGAGTAACAACAACAACAAAAAAGGAATAACAACAGCTACTATTTAATGAGAACTTACAGCCAGGCACTGTTCTATATAGCCTTTAATCCTATAAACTCATTTAATCTGTACAGCTATGGGCCAAATGCAATTCCTATTCCCATTTTTACAGATGAAGAACTCTAGGCCAGGAAAGGATGCAGCCCAAGGTCATCCAGGCAGTCTAGCTCCAGAGTCCATTCTCTTCACCATTAGGTGGAACTATAGCCACATCATCCACAGCATGGTAGAGGAAGAAGGGCTATGTGAGTCTGAGGAGAGAAGACTGGGAAAGGCTTTGCAGAGCAGGTAGAGATGGATTTTGGCCCTGATGTTTGGATAGGATTTGAAAAAGCAGAAGAGGAGGAGGAGGGGACGTCTAAATGAGGGGAGAAATGTATTAAAAAACTCAAAGGCAGGAACAGCCATAGACATCTGCAGGCAAGCCATTAGTCTGACCTCTGAGGAAGGCTTGGACTGAGGAAAGAGTAGGAAAGGATAGAATGGATCTGGTAGATGGGACTATGGAGAGTGGTCATGAAGATCAGGTCAAGAATGGCTACCATGTGAGCTTCAGTTGGGAATGAAAGAAAAATTAGATCCACAATGGCTAGATCTCAATAATTTTGTAGTTATCACTTTCATTTTTTAAACCTCTTTCTACCACAAATTAAGAATAACAATATTTATTTAGAATAGGCTTTTCCCATCAGGATACAAACTCGCAGGTAGGTAAAGTCAGTCTGCTCTGATGACACTCTTGTGCATGTCACTAATTCAATAAACCAACAGAACCAAGATTTCTCAAGGCCAATGGTGATCTCTCTGGAACTGTCAGTTCCAAAGACTAAGTCCTTAGAGACATGTTTTATCCAGCACTAAATCCCCAGAGCCCTCTACAGTGATCAACGCTTACTCAATAAAAGTTGCTTGACACACAGCAGCTTTATTTATATATCTACCTTTAGGCAACCTAAAAAAATCCCCAAAACCCCAAATCATAAAACACTGACCGTCACCTTACAGGTGCAAGTAGCCAGTCCTTCTGTCCAGTGCCTGGGAGCATGGCCTAGAAACCTTTTTTTCCTGAAGCACCCCTGGGTGTCCTGACAGCTTGCTACCCAGGGAAGGGTCACAAATCAACATCACACCACCACTTTCCCTATTGCCAGGGTTATTCCAATTGAAGGTATTCTCAGAACCACTCTAAACAATTACAGATGACCATTTATACCATCATCGTACTGTCTCTCATTCACCCCCAAGTAGCCCAAAGAATATATTCTGAAAGAGGTCGATGCTGTCAGGCTATCCTCATTAAGAAGTTGGGCTGAAAAATGTGTTAGGTAACTTGTCTTGAGAAGTCGATTTCACAGTCTGAGGATTGCATTTTCAGCAGAAAGGGTAAGTTTTTAGGTGAAACTAGGGGAAAAGCATGGTTTAGTAACGAGTTTAGGGTCAGGGTTCTATATTCAGCTCTGGTGCCAACTCTATGGACCCTGCACAAGGCATGCAATCTTCCAGTCCTCAGTTTCCTCATCTATGCCTGATGATCTCTAAAGTTCCTCCCAGTTTGGGCTAGGATTTCTAGGCCTGACACATTTACAGATGGCTGCTGATCTGCCTCTTTAGATCAGCAAACTAAGCTGTATCATATGCAGATGCGCAGGAATCAAGTTCCACACAACCAGCCGCTTGGGCAAAACATATGCCACAGTTGGGAATGAAAGAAAAATTAAATCTGTAGAGTCTAGATTGCAACAATTTTGTAGTTGTTACTTTCTTTCATTTTTTAATCTTTTCCCACCACAAACTAAAAATAACAATATTTATTTTGAGTGAAATTTTAGAGCTCCTTGAAAAAATGTAAAAATCCAAAGAGCTAATGAAGTTTTGAGACCAAAAAGCATAAAATATCTATAGTATAATTTCTGAAGACCAAAAAACATGAAAAAAAAAAAATATATATATATATATATTTTTTGAGATGGAGTTTCGCTCTTGTTACCCAGGCTGAAGTGCAATGGCGCAATCTCAGCTCACTGCAACCTCCGCCTCCTGGGTTCCGGCAATTCTCCTGCCTCAGCCTCCCGAGTAGCTGGGATTACAGGCATGCGCCACCATGCCCAGCTAATTTTTTGTATTTTTTTTTAGTAGTGACAGGGTTTCACCATGTTGACCAGGATGGTCTTGATCTCTTGACCTCGTGATCCTCCCGCCTCGGCCTCCCAAAGTGCTGGGATTACAGGCTTGAGCCACCGCGCCCGGCCCATATATATATTTTTAAAAGCAAGTCTTACTGTGTTGCCCAGGCTGGAGTACAGTGGTACAATCTTGGCTCACCGCAACCTCCCACTCCTAGATTCAAGCTGGGATTACAGGTGCCCACCACCATGCCTTGGTAGTAATTATCTGTTTAATAAATGCTTCTAGCACTTGACTATCTTGATTCAGTTCAATTTGTGAGATGGAGTCTCCCTCTGTCACCCAGGCTGGAGTGCAGTGGTGTGATCTTGGCTCACTGCAACCTCCACCTCCTGGGTTCAAGTGATTCTCCTGCTTTAGCCTCCCCAAGTAGCTGGGACTACAGGGCGCACCACCACCATGCCCAGCTAATTTTTTTTGTATTTTTAGTAGAGAGAAGGTTTCACCATGTTGACCAGGCTGGTCTCGAACTCCTGACCTCAGGTGATCCACCTGCCTTGGCCTCCCAAAGTGCTGGGATTACAGGTGTGAGCCACCGTGCCTGGCCAACAATATATTTTTTTAATGTGACGATCCTATAAAAATTTTGTCAAAGACTAACAGTGGCACAATATCACAAAAAAAATGAAGTGGTTACAGGAATATGTTCACTTTGTGAAAATTCATAAATGATACACTTGATTTGTACACTGTTGGGTGTACATGTTATACTTCAATAAGAAGGTTTATTTTTAAAAAATAACTCATAGATCAAGACATAGAACTAAAATACTTCGATTTTCATAACTGCTACCATTAATTTTGTAAAACTGTAACTTATTTTCCCAACTGTGAATGATTTTTCAAACTGCTGCAGCAAGCCCGAGCATTCCCGCTGGCATTCCCAGTTTAGGAAACACTGCTCTCCAGGAGCACTGCCTAACAGCTAATGGCATGCAGGATAACTTCAAGCAGTAAACGGCAAAATTCTCAACAATTAAAAAAAAATTCATGATGGACAATTTTTCACTGGCTGTCTACAAAAAGCATTAATTTGCCTTGAATGTCCACTATATATTTTAAATCTTTACTAAGGTAGGTAGCAAAATGATTTACCACCCATATTGGGTTTATTTTTGATACCCAGTCAGTATCAAAAACTGAACAAGCAATGGAAAAATATAAAAGAAAATATAAATAAACTCATAATCCTCTTATCCAGACAGAAATGCTCACTATTTGAATTCGGTGTACCTCTTTTCTATATGTCTTTTTTTTCTATTTCTTCACGCATGTAAATATATTTAACATTGGTGAAAGAGTACCACATACACAGCTTCTAAATCATAAGCACCTTCTCACACTATTAGACATCTTTCATAACTGCTACATAATAGTCCACTGTATGGATGTACTCTGAGATGTATCTTCTTTCGTAAGATATACCTTAATTTTTGCATTTGCCCAATAGAAAAATGTATGTCATGAGTTTTGAAAAAACCGTGTGTGGCTAGGTGCAGTGGCTCACGCCTGTAATTCCCAGCACTTTGGGAGGCTGAGGTGGGTGGATCCCCTGAGGTCAAGAGTTTGAGACCAGCCTGGCCAACATGGTGAAACCTTGTCTCTACTAAAAATACAAAAAAAATGAGCTGGGTGTGGTGGCACACACCTGTAGTCCCAGCTACCTGGGGAGGCTGAAGCAGGAGAATCACTTGAACCCAGGAGGCGGAGGTTGCAATGAGCCAAGATCGCGCCACTCCACTCCAGCCTGGGTGACAAAGGGAGACTCTATCTCACAGACTGAACTAAATCAAGATAGTCAAGTGCTAGAAGCATTTATCAAACAGATAATTACTATTTGTCGTAATGTCATACTTAACCATTTGGTGCTGAAACTTGTACTTTATAGGTAAAATACAGATATATAATTTATTAGTGGGAAGTATGAAGTTTTTATTAAATGGTGTTAAAAGGCTAATGCAAAATCTTCAAATGAATTAGTACGATTCTATTAAAATGTCTTTAGCTGAAGTCTAAATTAAAAGCAATGATCAAGAAGAAAACAAGGCAGAAGTAACAGATTATAACCCTTAAAACTAATCTCAGCAGACAGGGATAGAAAGAATGAAGGAAAAAAACAAGCCCCTTTTATCAGCGTTAGGTCCCACACTCTTCCCTAGGCTATGGAATTTTAAAGGATAAAAGGGAAATTTCCTCCAGAAGAACAACAATCTCATTTAAAAAATAATAATACAAATAAAAATTGGGCCAGACACATCTGAATCAAGCTTTGGTAAGGCTTAGCCAGGAAATAAATGCACTTCCTTCTTGCCTAACTCCTGTGGAACCAGTTTTCACCCTTACAAAGGCCTGCCCCATGGCATCACCACTTTGGACACAGACAGGGCCTATGACAAAGCTGGAGTTTACGTGTACAATAAATATGTCCATTTTTCCCCAATAATACAAGCCAGGGTTGTAAATGATTACATATCAGGTCCAGGCAACTTTCCTAGTCACTTTACTGATCATTTTAAAAGATAGCACACATCTTCTAAGGGAGTTGTAAAGCTGCCTCTCAATTCTATTATCTATCTCAAAGGCAAGAGTTGGGACCTGTACAGCAGCATCTTCTCAGGTCCCTGTGTCAGACGCCAGGCTGACTTCAAAGCAAAATTGTTAAGTTTAAGGATCACGCTTACTCTAAACCTTAACGATATCTCACCTTCTCCCTAATCCTACCCAACTAAGATAAACTGTAATGTAAATTAAATTAAATAATTTAAAATAATTTTAAAAGGAAAAGATTTACATTTTAATAAAGGGTAATCTGCTAATTGACCAAAGGAATGAAGTTCAAATTTTAGCCTTTCAGACAGGCTAAATAGGAAAAAATATCTTTGAGTACCTGGAAGGACACCTGGTAGTAAAATAAATATGGTATTTTATTTATTTATTTATTTATTTTAGATGTATCTCATCTTAAGTGAGGCCTAGACTAACTTGAACCTGCTCCAATGTAGCATATATAAACGACAGATTTGGAAATACTGACATGAAGCTGCCTCGGGTGTCATTGTAGTGACTACAAGGCACAAGTGTACAAAAATAAGAGCTTGATGATCTGATTACTAGGTGAAGCCATATTACAAAGTACTTTATGTCTCTGCACCATAATCTGTCAAACACAAAACGCAAACACATTAATTTTCCTAAAGGAATGCAAAGAGAGACGGAATATAATTCTAGAGACCTTTTTTTTTTTTTGAGACAGTCTCACTCTGTCACCAGGCTGGAGTGCAGTGGCGCAATCTCAGCTCACTGCAACCTCCGCCTCCTGGGTTCAAACGATTCTCATGTCTCAGCCTCCCAAGTAGCTGGGACTACAGGCACGCGCCACCACTAATTTTTGTATTTTTAGTAGAGACGGGGTTTCACCATGTTGGCCAGGAGGGTCTCGATCTCTTGACTTTGTGATCCACCTGCCTCAGCCTCCCAAAGTGCTAGGATTACAGGCGTGAGCCACAGTGCCTGGCAGAGACTTTCACACAACTGTTCATTTAGGGGAATAAGGTACTTACTGACTTCTTACAGTTCTTCAAGAATAAAGCTGTGAGTGCCAAGAACCAGTCATTTTAATAAGGTCCATAGACAGCAGTCATTAATATTAGCATCTTATGTAACAGCCGGTCTGTTTTAATAAGAAAAATTTTCTAAGCACTTAGATATTCAACAGAAAGCTGGCTAAATAAATTACAGTACATTTATGTTTGATGGTCATTAAAAAATTAAATCATTAAAAAATAACCAATGAAGAATATTCAATAACATGGAGGAATGCTCATGATTTAGTCTGTGAAAAATTAAAGTTAAAAAATATACGTAGGACCAGGCACGGTGGCTCATGCCTTTAATCCCAGCACTTTGAGAGGCCGAGATGGGTGGATCAGGAGGTCAGGAGGTCAGGAGTTCAAGACCAGCTTGGCTAAGATGGTGAAACCCTGTCTCTACTAAACATACAAAAATTAGCTGGGTATGGTGGCAGGTGCCTGTAGTCCCAGCTAGTTGGGATACTGAGGCAGAGAACTGCTTGAATCCAGGAGGTGGAAGTTGCAGTGAGCAGAAATCGCACCGTGGCACTCCAGCCTGAGCAACAGAGCAAGACTCAAAAAAACAACAAAAAGAAAGACTTACATAATATGAGCTTAATTTTGTAAAATGAACATATAGGCAAGAGAAAAATGCTGAGAGGATATAAAATAGTGGTTATCTTATCTCTTCCTTTTCAAAATCAGATGTAATAAATATGTATAACTTAAAACATTTTAATTATTATTCAATAATTTTAAAAGATGATACTGCTAACCTGCTCCCCATTCTGTTCTGCATTCACTGATACGCTCATATTTGCTCATGTCACAGTGCAATTTCAGAGCAACCCAAAACGTTAGGGAAAATTCAAGTTTCTTACTTTTTTGGGGGGTGGGGGGAGTGGGGGGAGTGGGGTATAGCCTGGGTCTTGCTATGTTGCCCAGACTGGTCAAGCAAATTCCTGGACTCAAGTGATCATCCTGCCTCGCCTCTCAAAGTGTTTGGATTACAGGTGTGAGCCACCATGCCCAGCCACCAGCCAACATAAACTTTTTAGGTCACTCCAAAAAAGGGGAACTTAATTTTCTGACATAGAGGATGTCTCAGTTTTTAAATCTACCTCAACTACTTCCTACTCATCAGCTCCTATCAAAATAATAGTTTTTCTAAATCTAGATTCTATAGCTGCAGTTTATTGTCTTGTTTGTCCTATTATCTTTGGAAAGATCTCTTGGTTATGTACAACACTGGCTGCAGGAGAGGAGGCACTGCTCTGACTTTAGACTTCACTGTACCACACATGTTACAAGAAATGGTGCTGAGAAGTTCAGATTCTAAGCCAGTCCCGTGAAGTCTGTGAATAAGCAGGGCCCACATCCTGAGTTTTGGTATATTTTATGCTCTGAAAACAGTAGAAAAATATCTTGATGTGGAAGAAGCTATCAGTCCTAGACACAGATGGAGTGGAGTAAGCAGCTCTCTGCACAGTATGGTTTGAGGAATGCCAGAAGGCCCCAAACCACCCTTCTTATCACAAGGCTGTCCCACCTCCTTTTTTTTTTTTTTTGAGCCGGAGTTTTGCTTATGTTGCCCAGGCAAGAGTGCAATGGCATGACTTAGGCTCACCGCAACCTCTGCCTCATGGGTTCAAGCGATTCTCCTGCCTCAGCCTCCCGAGTAGCTGGGATTATAGGCATGTGCCACCATGCCCAGCTAATTTTGTATTGTTAGTAGAGAAGGGGTCTCTCCATCCATGTTGGTAACGCTGGTTTCAAACTCCCAACCTCAGGTGATCAGCCCATCTCAGCCTCCCAAAGTGCTGGGATTACAGGCGTGAGCCACTGCGCCTGGCTGTCCCTTTTCCTTCTAAGTGGTATGAAAGCCTCACAGTCAGGTGTAGGAATCTCACGGTAAAGGGAATGGTCTTTCACTCTGGAGAGGTACTGGCAACATGGCCTGTTTTCTAGGAGCACAAGAAACTGAAAAGGAAAAGGCAAAAAGGTTCCATTAATATATGGCAGATTCATAGGATTTACCAGGTATTTCCTCACAGAAAAGTCCTTGCTAAAGTAAAGTCAGGTTTTGACTGGTGGGGCCAGAGGGCCAGAAGAAGCAGAATACAAGTATAACAGAAAAGGTGAGGCACAGAGGTTGCAAACTGGTGAGCCAATCTGGTCCATAAGCATGTTTTGTTTCACCCTCCCCATACGTGATGTTAAAAAAAAAATGTTTTTAAACTGAGAGATTTCACATAAAGATATTTTTAGCATCTCTCCAAAATACCAGAAGACTTGGCAACACTGGGCCTACAATCCCCCATGGCAACAACTGGCTGTCCCCTTTGGAAGGATTTATGCTCCCAAAATCCTGGGTGTCAGGTGCAGTACTGAATGAGAATGATACCAATGCCAGACTCCAGAATGCTCACCCCAGCCTGCTCCACTCACTCCTGTAGGAGTCTGAATCTGCAGTACTTGCTCTGGAGCAGAGTGTGGGGGTCCTTTCTAGTTCATTACTTTGTGTTTCTGTTTTGAATCTATTGGAACACTCTAACAAGAAAAGTGAAATGTATCTTGTGATAGAGGAGAGTTGTCATTCTGCCTATAAAAAAGAATCTGAAACTTGGTTTTAATCCTGAGAGTCCCAGCCAGCTGGGAGAAAAGATCTACCCAAGAGATTTGCAAAGACTGAAATATACACACATTGGCTGGCAAAGTATCCAAATAGCCAGTTTCCAAACGATAGCATAAATAATATTTAAAGAATATGGTTCCTTTTCCTTGGGGTTACTTTCCCTTCAGGGAATCCACCCCTATCCCCCTGAGATGAAAAACTCAATTCATTATATGCCAACAGAGGTACTGACTCAGCCTTTAACACAAAGCCTTTCAAAGTTTTGTTAGTTCCTTCTCAATTCTAGTGAGGAAATTTTCAAACAGCCTATCTAGAAATCTCTGTTTTGATAGAATAAACTCTCAGGACTCAATATAAAAGTGTTTTTTTCATGTTTATGTAAAAGCCCCCTCCCTAATAAACTATGTTTTATTTCATAATTTATCCATGCACCATAATCACCTTCCTGTTTGACCACTTAAATATGGAGACATTCGGTAAACTGCTTGCTTAAATTCACTTATGCCTAGTTTCTAAAATGCCACATGGTTTTCAAGTCACAAAATAACCCTGTTTCAGTATAAAATTATCATGCCTCTATTACCTCATTTAAATCCCAGAATACAATAATTTTAAATCCCTTCAATGGTTAAAATAAACTCAAACTATATTGTAAATTAATATAAACAGAGTTAAACTATAGGTAGAGATACCTGTAGTTTCTAGTGCTACCGTTCTCTGTCGCACTAGAGAGAAAGCAGCCATACACATATTCTAACTTGGAGGATCTCCTTGGAGAGAAGGTTGGAACTATAGGTAGAGATACCTACAGTTTAACTCTGTTTATATTATTGGAATATTATGGGAATAGCAGAAAATGAAACTAACTCAGGTCTGACAAAGTGTATCTGCTCAGACATAGTGCTAGAAAAACATAAATCAAAAACATGTTTCCACAGAGACAGAAAACACACTAACCTTACTAAATAGACAGATGGCTCTACTACTTATTTTTCCCCACTTGATAATTTCCGAATAATTTAGCAGCAGTTATACGCAATATATTTAATCTAGCCTAGCTAGAACACTTAAGTGTCTAGTTTTTACAGTTCCCATTCTAAAATTTCATACATTTTTATTATAATTTTATCTCTCAGCTAGAATGATGCTGATCCAGAAAATTATTACATGCCTCACAGAAGCAGAAAGGACTGCTGTGGTCACCATCACTCATGAAGGGGTCAAGAAGGTGACTCTGCAGCAATCTGTCAGCACCCTGTTGTATAGGCACCTGCAGAGAATGCAGCTAGGGAAACCCCCAAAGCCTGAATCACTGTCTACCAAGATCAGATTTTCTTTCACAAACTACTCCTGACACAAGCAAAATGCATTCAAAGCAGAAGGGAACAAACAAATGTACCGTTCTCTGTAGCACTAGAGAAAAAGCAGCCACATACATATTCTAACTTGGAGGATCTCCTTGGAGAGAAGGTTGGAACAGAAATGTGGGATCTGAGCTATATCTCCAGCTACCACAAAGACAAAGAATGATCCGAGACTGGTGAGAAGAGAGACCCACCAGGAAAGATAAATAAGATAAGGCAAACTGAGATTATCATTCCTGTTCCTAGCTGAGATGAGGCTTGTGCCTAGATTCTTCAGCCCTGAAGTACAACCACCCCACTGCAGGAGCAAATGTCTTTTTTGACAGCAGTGACTCAGAGGATTTTTCTCCTCTTGCCCCTTGTACCTTGCAGAAATTCTTACACCTCTTGCAAAGCCTTGGGAAAAACTACTGACAGAGTGCTGGATTTTAAAACTTCCTGTGAAATACCAAGAAAAGGAGTTTGGAGCAAATAGACATTCTATTTAGAAATAAAATTGTTAATAACCTTCTCAAAAATAACAAACAAATTTATACTGAATGTGTAGTCCTCGATTGAGTCTAATGTGATATTCAGGTTTTCTAACTTCAAAAGCCTTTGAGTTACACTGCAATAAAATTACTGGGTGCCATCCTCCCTGCTTCCTAGTATTTCCCTGCACAAAGGTAATATTAATTTAACAAGTATTTATTGAGTACCTACTCTGTGTCAAGCCAAGCACTGTGTACTATGACAAACCAGTGAGAATAACTTCCCTGCCCACACTGAGCTTACATCTTATGGTATAATAAGCATGTTATAAAAACTTAAACTATACAGAAATAAACAATGCAGAAAGTAAATGTCTCTGACAGCCAACTATAATTGACCATCTGGTATATATTTCAAGTAATTTTCTGTGCGCATGAGAAATGTATCTACCTATATTTTTCGTTTTTATTTGAGACAGAGTCTCACTCTGTCACCCAGGCTGGGGTGCAGTGGCACGATTTCGGCTCACTGCAATCTCTGCCTCTCAGGTTCAAGTGATTCTTGTGCCTCAGCCTCCCAAGTAGCTGGGATTACAAGCGCCCGTCACTGCACTCAGCTAATTTTGGTATTTTTAGTAGAGACAGAGTTTTGCCATGTTGGTCAGGCTGGTCTCAAACTCCTGGCCTTAAGTGATTCACCTGCTTTGGCCTCCCAAAGTGCTGGGATTACAGGTGTGAGCCACTGTGCCCGGTCATACCCGTATTTTTCTTTCTTTTTTTTTTTTAAAGGCAGATTCTCACTCTGTGGCCCAGGCTAAAGTACAGAGGTGCGATCTTGGCTCACTGCAACCTCCAACTCCCAGGTTCAAGTGATTTTCGTGCCTCAGCCTCCTGAATAGCTGGGACTACAGGCACATGCCACCATGTCCAGCTATTTTTCTATTTTTAGTAGGGATGGGGTTTCTCCATTTTGGCCAGGCTGGTCTCAAACCCCTGACCTCAAATGATCTGCCTGTCTCAGCCTCCCAAAGTGTGGGATTAAAGGCGTAAGCCACTGAACCCGGCCCCCCACCCATATTTTTCAATAGATTCATACTATACAATCTGTTCTGCTACCTGCCCCCTCCCCATCCCACTTTAGCAAACAATCTTGGGTTCCTCTAATTACCTTAAGATGAGCTTGCACCTTTCAAGAGAATAGTTTGTTGTCTTTATTACTTAACTAGTGTGGTTCCTCACTAAGGTCTCATCACAGTCTTAGGGAAAGAGTAGAATTGTCCATGAAAGGCCACCTCCCCCTGGGTTACCAGTCCAGGGAATGCTCACAGGCTCTGTCTTCTAAACTGACTGCTCTGTCTTGCTTCAAACCAATGGTCAGGTCTTAGCTTTGGATTCCATTTGTGTTTCATGCCTATAACCTTGGGCTACATGCTCTGAATCTTCTTCTCCACCTTCTATTACAACCTGGACCAGCACCTTTCTCTCTTGCCCTGGAGCTGGGAGCCAGCCTCACATACTCCTAACCCTGACCCAGGCCAGTTCCCTATAAGGGATAAAGAACAATAGAAAGATAGATAGTAAACAGCATTAGCCCCAAATTTTCCTAGTGGCTTTGAAATGCTTCTCTAAGATGACAAAATAGGGGCATCTTGGATTCTCTCTTCACTTTGCTCTGTTTTACAGTTAATTCACACAAAATCATATTGAATCCATGGATTATGAAAAGTTAGTATCTAAAAATACAGTCCTTTATTTTCAACTAATGTATAATTTTAAATTGGGTGTGGACATCTTATAATGTGGAGAAACAAAAAATAAGTACTGTAAAACATCTCCTTTAGTTTTTTTCCCCAAACTGCAAGACCAAACACACCAACAAGTCTTATAAAAGAAGAAGTTGCCAGGCATGGTGATAAATTAAGCCTGTAATCCCAGCACTTTGGGAGGCCGAGACGGGCAGATCACAAGGTCAGGAGTTGGAGACCAACCTGGCCAACACAGAAACCCCATCTCTACTAAAAACACAAAGATTAGCCAGGCATGGTGTGCATGCCTGTAGTCCCAGCTGCTTGGGAGGCTGAGGCAGAAGAATCACTTGAACCCGGGAGGTGGAGGTTGTAGTGAGCCGAGATCATGCCATTGCACTCCAGCCTGGGCAACAGAGTGAGACTCCGTCTCAAAAAAAGAAAGAATAAAAAGAAAAAAAAAAGTCAGAGGTTACACAGCAGTCTTAAATGCTGGTAGCTGGAAGACAAGGTTAAATTCATAAGTATGAAAGTCTGTGAATTGCTAGTCAAGCCACATTTGAGCAATGTGCCATCAGCAAAGTCAAAGGGGAAAGCTGATGGTTTTTAACATTTGCTATTTCCATCTGTTCTTTTAAGGACAAAGGGGCAGAATTATGTTTTAAAATCATAAAACATAAATACAAGGTTTAAGTGGGTTAGAAAGTACAATGAAGGGCAATGACACTTTGCTCACTCACCAACTTCAACTAGAAAGGAATGAGTCACAAAAACTCCTATCACAGACAACTAAAACATAATACTAATCATACTCACTGACGACTAGAACATTATATAGCTTATTTATAGATTACTTTGTTATCAGTCTATACACTCTAAAACTATTTTTCTAGGACTCGATTTGTTAATTTAAATTAGTACTTGGATACGAGTGTAAATTAAATACCTCTCAGCCGGACATGGTGGCTCACGCCTGCAATCCTAGCACTTTGGGAACCCGAGGCAGGTAGATCACCTGAGGTCAGGAGTTTGAGACCAGCCTGACCAACATGGTGACACCCCGTCTCTACTAAAAAAATACAAAAATTAGTCGAGCGTGGTGGTGCCACCTGTAATCCTAATTACTCAGGAGGCTGAGGCAGGAGAATTGCTTGAACCCAGGAGGCAGAGGTTACAGTGAGCCAAAATCCCACCACTGTACTCCAGCCTGAGTGACAGAGACTCTGTCTCAAAAACAAAACAAAACACTTCTCAGTGTAAGCAAATGAATTAAAATCTCTCAAAGTGCTCTCTATGCCTCCTCCTTCTCTGAGGCAATTCTACCTATTGCTTGGAAATTCCTGAAAAAAATTCTGAGAAATGTTTTCCCCATTTCCTTCTAGAGCCTCAAGTATCTAGATAAACAGGACTAATTGTGGGAGCAAACCAAGTTATAAGTAATATCATTTTGATGTGCCTAAAATAACCAAATGAATTTGGAGCGGAATAAAACAGTGAGTATTCAATATATGACACTTTACCCATATTGCCATATTCTCCTTAAAAAAAAAAAGACACTTTGGCCGGGCGCGGTGGCTCAAGCCTGTAATCCCAGCACTTTGGGAGGCCGAGGTGGGTGGATCACGAGGTCAACAGATCGAGACCATCCTGGTCAACCTGGTGAAACCCTGTCTCTACTAAAAATACAAAAAATCAGCTGGGCATGGTGGTGCATGCCGGTAATCCCAGCTACTCAGAAGGCTGAGGCAGGAGAATTGCCTGAACCCAGGAGGCGGAGGTTGCGGTGAGCCAAGATCACGCCATTGCACTCCAGCCTGGGTAACAGGAGCAAAACTCTGTCTCAAAAAAAAGACACTTTTCTCTTCCATGGCTTCAAACTTTCTAGGAACTTACCATCATGACAATTTACAGATTTTAGCCACGAGATCCTAAAATCTCACTCTAGTGCCTATCCTTGGGCCAATCTTAGTTGTATTTGCATTCAAAACAAAAACCCAAAAAAATTTAAAGCAGAAAAAGAAAGCAAGTTGATAAAATTTTTTAAAATACTATGGTATAACAGAAAGGGTTCCAGAAGTCAAGAAACTTCAGTTCTCGTCTTGGCACCATCACTAGCTTTGTCACCTGCACCAGCCACGTAATCTTCTAGGGTTCATTTACTTCGCTGATTAAAACAAAAACAAAAAAACAGGAAGCTGGTCTAGATAGCTCTTAGATCTCGTCGAGTTGGAAAAAAAAGCATCATTCTAAATTTACTCAGTTTTATTAAACGGTACTCTACAAAGGGTACTCTGGATACACTTCCTTTAGGACTCTTTATACCAGATATAATTCAACTACTTTAAAGGATGGATATCATATTAAAAAATAAACACTATAATAAAAAAGATGAATCTTCTGTCTTAAAAAATGCAGTGGAATGGAAATAAAGGGAGAAGAAATGTTTCCTTCAACATTTCTGCAGATTATGGATCACTTAGTATTTTGTTAACTCTAAGTGTTAAGCCCTCTCCCTTAACTAGGAAATTGAAAGAATTAACAACTGCCAACAAGAAACCACATGGTCTTCGGGTGTTTTGAGAGGGAACCTGTGGTAAGTGCAAACAAAATTGTTGACTCCTCTGTTTGCAGGCCTTGAAACTTTGGGACAGTAGTTCTGGTGTAGCACCCTGCTCTGCCTGGTCTTAAAGAGTGATTTTTTTTTTTTTTTGAGACAGAGTTTGACTTTTATTGCCCAGACTGGAGTGCTGTAGTGAGATCTCGGCTCACTGCAACCTTTGCCAATTGGGTTCAAGAGATTCTTCTGCCTCAGCTTCCCAAGTAGCTGGAATTACAGGCATGCACCTCCATGCCGAGCTAATTTTGTGTTTTTAGTAGAGACAGGGTTTCACCATGTTGGTCAGGCTAGTCTCAAACTCTTGAACTCAAGTAATCCATCCACCTCAGCCTCCCAAAGTGCTAGGATTACAGATGTGAGCCAGTGTGCCTGGCCAAGAGTGATTTCTGAATGATCACACAGACCTGCCATGGAATATTCCACCGTATGTAAAAATGAGGGTTAGACTTAATGAGAAAATGATTTTTATATAATTTAAGTTAAAAAAGCAGGACATCAAAACTACACAAACAACTCTAAAGTCATGATCTATAAAAGAAAAAACTGATAAACTGGACCTCATTAAAATTAAAAATTTCTGCTCTGTAAAGGACACGGTCAAGAGAATAAAAAGCCTCACACTGAGAGAAAGTATAACATTTGCAAAAAGCATCTGATAAAGGACTATTATCGAAAATATATGAAAAACTCTTAAAATTCAACAATAAGAAAACAAACACCCTGATTTTAAAATGGGCCGAACTGGCTGAGCACAGTGGCTCATGCCTGTAATCCCAGAACTTTGGGAGGCTGAGGCGGTCGGGAGTTTGAGAGCAGCCTGACAAACATGGAGAAATCCCATCTCTACTAAAAATACAAAATTAGCTGGGCGTAGTGGCAGGAACCTGTAAACCCAGCTACTTGGGAGGCTGAGGCAGGAGAATGGCTTGAACCCAGGAGGTGGAGGGTGTGGTGAGCCAAGATTGCGCCATTGCACTCTAGCCTGGGCAACAAGAGCGAAACTCCGTCTCTAAATAAATAAATAGGCTGAACTAATATCAAAAAGACAAAAAATAATGGATGTTGGCAAGGATATGGAGAGAAGGAAACCCTTAAACACTGCTGGTGAGTATGTAAATTAATACAACCTCTATGGAAAACAGTATGGAGATTTCTCAAAGAACTGA
Organism: Callithrix jacchus; assembly: GCF_049354715.1. Lineage (NCBI taxonomy): Eukaryota > Metazoa > Chordata > Mammalia > Primates > Cebidae > Callithrix > Callithrix jacchus. Next base: position 62,116,189 of record NC_133508.1, on the reverse strand, counting down.
AAGTAAAACTGCCATTCGATCCAACAATCCCATTAATGGTTGCTACCCAAAGGAAAAAAACTCTATATATCAAAAATATACCTGCATTTGTATGTTTATTGTCACACCAGTCACAATAGCAAAGATATGGAATCAACCGAAGTGTCCACTGATGGATGACTGGATAAAGAAAATGTGGTATACATACACAATGGAGTACTGTTCAGCCATTAAAAGATGAAATTATGTCTTTTGCAGCAACATGGGTGGAACTGGAGGTCATTATTTCAAGTGAAACAAGCCAGACACAAAAAGTCCGCTATTACATGTTTGTACTCATAAGTGGTTACTAAAAATGTGTACACATGGACACGGAGAGTCGAATGATAGACAAGGGAGACTTGCAAAGGTGAGGGAGTGGAAAAAGGGTAGATGATAATAAGTTGGTTAAGAGGTAAAATGTATGCTATTTGGGTGCTAGATACCCTGAAAGCCCTGATGTGACCAATACCAATCTATGCATGTAATGAAATTGCACTTGTGCCCCAAGAATTTATACAAATTTTAAAAGTGGGCCCAAAGTCCTCAAAGAGGACTTTGACATCTCACCAAAAAAGATACACAGATGGTAAACAAGCATATAAAAAGATGTAACATCATATCATATGTCACCAGGGAAATGCAAACTAAAACAACAATGTGATACCACTATCCACCTATTCCAGTGGCCAAAATCCAGAACACTGACAACACCAAGTGCTGGCCAGGACATACAGGAACTCCCATTCATTGCTGGTGGGAATGCAAAATGTCACCCCAGTATAGCCACTGTCAAACACATTGTGGCAATTTCTTACAACTAAACATACTCTTTCTCTATGATCCAGCAATTGTGCTCCTTGGAATTTATCCAAAGAAGCTGAAAACTTATGTCCACCCCAAAACCTGCACATGGATGTTGACAGCTTTATTTATAATTGCCAAAACTTGGAAGCAACCAAGATGTTCTTCAGCAGGTGAATGGATAAGCTTATGATATACCCAGCCAATGGAATATTATTCAGTACTAAAAAGACATGAGCTATCAAGCCATGAAAAGACACAGAGTGGGTTGGGCTTGGGGGCTCATGCCTGTAATCCCAGCATTTTGGGAGGCTGAGGCTCACCGGAGCTTAGCAGTTCAAGACCTGCCTGGGCAACACAGTGAATCCCTGTCTCTCTCTCCAAAAAAAAAAAAAAAAAAAGGCCAGGCGCAGTGGCTTACACCTGTAATTCCAACACTTTGGGAGGCCAAGGTGGGTGGGTGAATTACCTGAGGTCAGGAGTTTAAGACCAGCTTGGTTAACATGGTAAAACCCTGTCTCAACCAAAAATATAAAAAATCAGCCAGGCATGGTGGTGGGTGCCTGTAATTCCAGCTACTTGGGAGGCTGAGAGAGGAGAACTGCTTGAACCAAGGAGGCGAAGGTTGCAGTGAGCTGAGATTGTGCCATTTCACTCCAGACTGGGCCACAAGAGCAAGACTCCATCTTAGGGAAAAAAAAAATTATAGGCCAGGCATGGTGACTCACACCTGTAATCCCAGCACTTTGGGAGCCAAGTCAGGCGGATCACCTGAGGTCAGGAGTTCGAGACTAGCCTGGCCAACATGGAGAAACCCTGTCTCTACCAAAAATACAAAAATTTTTGTGGCGGTGTGTGTGGCGGTGTGCACCTGCAGTCCTATCTACTTGGGAGGCTGAGGAAGGAGAATCGCTTGAACCTGGGAGGTGGAGGTTGCAGTGAGCCAAGATCACACCTTTGCACTCCAGCCTAGGTGACAGAACAAGACTCCGTCTAAAATGGAGGAATCTTAAAATGCATATTACTAAGTGAAAGAAGTCAATCAGAAAAGGCTATGATCCCAACCATACAATATTCTGGATATCGTATGGTTGGAAACATAGTGAAAAGATCAGCACTTCCCAGTGATCAGGGGAGGGGAGGGATGGACAGAAGGAGCACAAAGGAGGGCAGTGAAACTACTCTGTATGTTATAATGGTAGATAATGCCATTATAAATTTATTCAAATCCATAAGACTGTGTAACACTGAGAATAATGAATTCTAATGTAAACTATGGACTAGGTGATAATGATGTGTCAATGAAGGTTCGTCTGTCTAACAAATGTGCCACTCTGGTGGGGAATGTTGATGATAGAAAGGCTAGGCATGAGTGAGGACAGGGACAGCAGGTATATGAGAAATCTCTGTATCTTCCACTCAATTTTTCTGTGAGCCTAAAACTTCTAAAAATTAAAATCTATTTTAAAAAACACTATAAAACGCTATGATGACATACATAAAATTAGCCTATGGGAGGACAACAAAATTTTAACAGCGATTTGTGTCATGAGTATGGGACTATTTTCCCTTTTTCCTTTACCTAAAATTTTAATGATTTTTTCATACTTAAAATATTTTTAATTGACCACTGAGGAACAATTTTAAACCAACCTTATTCTAATTTATATTATTCCTTTCTAACTCAGTATTTAGTTAAAACAACTGATCTTCCTCATTGCTTTTTCTGTTTTTGACTATAATTTTTCTCATGTTGGAATCAAAACCATTTTTGGCTTCCAACATTAAGTCTGTTTTTAAATATCTTAGGTAAAGAATTCAGAAATCAAGCTGGCAGAAAATAGGGTCATTTTGTAAGGTATATATTTCTAAAATCAACAGAGGACTCCAGACTGGCTTTGGTAAGTTCCCAAGCTTTTCTAGGAAAGGACCTATAGGCAACACCTATTTAATCTCAGGTTCTTCATCTTCCTCACATTTCCTTACCTTAGCAATCTACCCAGCACCTTCTGCTCCACATTCTCCTGTATTTCCTTGTAGAGCAGAGCTTCTTCCATTCACCGAGTTCCTTGTCCCCATATATATCATTAATTGATTCAACATTCACTAAGCACTCTACTTTTATAGAGAGATATTAAAAATGAAGAGAACCAGCTTCTGCCCCCTGAAGCTCACAATCTAGTAAGGGGGAAAGATCTTCAAAACAAGTGACTACTATACAATGGACGTCAGCACACTTTTTCTGTAAAGGGCCAGAGAGTACATACTTTCGGCTCTGCAGGCCATAGTCTCTGAGGCAGTTATTCAGCTCTGCCACTGTAGCACGAAAGCAGCCATTGATATGATGTAAATGAGTGAGAGTGGCTGTGTTCCAATAAAATTTATTTTTACAAAAACGGACAGTGGGCCAGATTTGGCTTGTGTGCTGTTGTTTGCTAACCTATGGTAAACAGCAAACTAAAGAATATCCCTGGAGGTGAGAGAGCTTGAGAAAAGACCTGCCAGATTGCCTACCCTTTTACAGGAAATGGCCATCAACCCTTAATTGGACAGCCAAACCCAGCTATAAGAATTCTCCTTGAAACTGGTAGAGCAGTAATGAATTTTCCCCCCAAAAGTCACTGAATTGGTTCCTCAAAAATAGCAGTTCTCACCCACAGTATTCAGACAGACATAGCTGTAAGAACGTGTTGCAATTAATCTATTATTACAGCAGAGTTACTGGTTAGTTAATAGAGTACTGGTTTTCAAATTTTGTCTTCAACACTTAGAAAAGGGTATATCAACTTGGGGACATACAGACAGAAAGACTGGAATGACAGACACAAGGGACTTGAAAAGGAGGAAGGAAGGGAGACAGTCATGGGCTGAAAAACTTTCTGCTGGGTACTATGTTCACTGCCCAGGTGATGGGATCAATAAAAGCCCAAAGCTCAGCATCATGTAATATACCCTTGTAACAAACCTGCACATGTAGGCAAATGTATCTCCTAAATCTACAATTTTTTAAAAAAGGAGAGATCAATCTTATGGCTTAAAGCATCCCTGTGGAAGTTTCAGTCAGCCTGGAACTGTGCACACCCCCAACTGTACCTGCAGAAGCAAACAGTGCATGTACACACTGTCAGCCCTGTATGTTTGCATCAGAAGGGGTCTTAGAAACCAATGAGTCCAACCTGCTCCATTTGAAAATAACAAACCCACTCTCTAGCTAACAACTCAAACATGTTAGGTTTGAATCAGTCACAGTCTTATTGATATGCATCAAAACACACATGAAGTCAAACAAGAGGAAACAGAGGGAGATAGTCAAGGAAGGGTGGGAGGAAATAAGATAATACCTCCTCCAACCAAGCTGGATAATCAGCTCAGATAGATACCTTTACTTTTAAACTCTTTCATTGTTGTTCATCATAGAAAAATGTGAAAATGTATGAAAGCAAACAGAAAAAATAAATGCCCAATACTATCAACAGGTAACAACTATTGTTAACAATTTGGTTCTTTTTCCTTTAAATTGTTTTTCTGGCCAGGCACAATGCCTCATGCCTGTAATCCCAGCACTCTGAGAGGCCGAGGTGGGCAGAAGACTTGAGGTCAGGAGTTTGAGACCAGCCTGGCCGAATCGATGAAACCCCATCTCTACTAAGAAATTCAGAAAATTAGCTGGGAATTGTGGCAGGCACCTGTAATCCCAGCTACTTGGGAGGCTGAGGCAGGAGAATCTCTTGAACCTGGGAGGTGGAGCCTGCAGTAAGCCAAGACTGTGCCACTGCACTCCAGCCTGGGTAACAGAGACTCCATCTCAAAAAAAAAAAAAAAAGTCATTTTTCTATCTATATTAGAAAAAAATCATTTTTCAATAAATTGCTTTCTCCTTTCTTCATGAAATGCTTTGACATGAGTACTTCCCCATATTCTTTAACATGGCTCAAAAGTATGATTTTATAATATCTATATTTAAAGTTTATCAAACGGATGGACCCTAACTTATTTTAAATTTCTCCCATTGTTGGATATTTAGATCATCCCTTTATTTTTTATAACATTAAAAGTTGAAAATAATACTGTGGAAGCTTATAAATCTACTTAAATATAATGTTGTCTATCAGTATTTGATAGCAAGTAGTTCTCCAAAACATAATACCTGGGGTACTGTAGGTCAAGGCAGAGTACGCGTTTAGTGACCACAGGAAGAAGCATACTCCTTGGGTGTAGGCATGGGGGCACCGGACCCATGTCATCATCCCCAGCTTACTGGATAATTAGCCATCTGGGTCCTTGAACTTCTCTACTAAAAGCAGATCAGATGGTAGAGTCAATCAGTATCACAACTGGGGCAGTGGTGGCACAAGACTGAGTCCTGACTGCTTCCTCTAAAATAACCAACAAATAAAAAGGATTTTGGCTTGACTGCTATTACTAAACTTGTGTCAGCCTGGGCAACATGGCAAGAGCTCCTCTCCACAAAAAATTTACAAAATTAGCTGGGCATAGTGGCATGCACCTGTAGTTCCACCTACACAGGAAGCTGAGGTCGGAGGAAAATTTGAGGCTGGGAAGGTGACGTCTACAGTGAGCTGTCATCGCACCACTACACTCCAGCCTGGGCAACAGAGTGAGATCCTATTTCGAAAAAAAAAAATTGTGTAGGAGAAAGGATGGTAAACAGCTGTGGCAGATGTTTTGTGTATAACATTTAGTGAATTTGTGGGATATTCCTTCTGAAACAGAAGGTCAACTAATTGGTCTTTCTTCCATGGGCATCTGGAGGAAGGTTCTCTTCCATGTGTTTTTTCTGCTGGGCACAATAAGCAGAATGTCCTAACAAACGGATATGAATGCCAGCCAGCCATCAGCAATAGCACGCTTCCAAAAGTAGCCTAGGGGCTGTGAAACCTCTAGAACCTGTATTAGTGGAACCCAAATACACTCCCTTAGTTTAACTGACAATCAGAAAATTAAAATACATTAATAATCTAGTTCATACCATTTATAATGTTGGAAAGCCTCCCTCCTAGAATAAACTGACTGCCTTTAAACAAACCAGAGGAAGAGGAATATAATTAACTGGCGGGGAAAAGTTTCAATTGCCCTCTTGAGTTACACACACACACACACACACACACAAAGCTCTAGTTCAGATCTATTTCCAAATTAAAGATCTGAGGTTAAAGGAACATATTTGTGTTTGCCTAATATAAGCCATATAAAATACAGTAAAATTAAGTCTGAGCCAGTCTTAATTAATGTAGTAAAACAATGTTATTCTTTTATGGCCGGGAGTGGTGGCCATAAAACATCTGTAATCCCAGCAATTGGGAGGATGCGGTGGACGGATCACTTGAGGTCAGGAATTCGAGACCAGCCTGGCCAATCCGGTGAAGCCCAGTCTCTATTAAAAATACAAAAAATTTAGCCAGGTGTGGTGGTGAGCACCTGTAATCCCAGTTAGTCGGGAGGCTGAGACAGGAGAATCACTTAAAGCCAGGAGCCGAGATCATGCCAGCCTGGGTGACAGAGTGAGACTCCATCTCAAAAAAAGTTACTATTTTAATTAAAATGAGAAAAGGAACATTCCTAATTAAACTCCGTGTCTAACACTGAGTCTATGGATTTTTTTGAAAGAGATTACTTTTCAAATCTAACTTTCCCAGAGTTACCTAGGGATAATTCATATTCTAAGTGCAGAAAAATGAACAGAAAAACAAAACAAGCACAAAGTAGTAAGGACAACTTTCTCACCCCTCTCCTGCAATGTGTATCTGTTTGACAAATAGAGATTTGCATGAATAAGCAAAAACTCTTTTTTTGTGTGTTTATGCCAAAAGAACTTTGGATATGCAAACAGAAAAGGACAAGGACCAAAGAAGTGTCTTTCAACACTGCTAGAAGAATCAAGCTACAGGTCAATTTGTAACATGTAGAAAGTAATCACTGTCACCCCTTATTCAGAACACTGGAAAGAGCCGAAGTCAATGCTTCAACAAAGTAACACACAGTGGCCAAAAAACCCAGGTAAAACAAACACCAAACAGTCGCTAGTCATAGTATGTGATCAAAAACAATCCCTACAGGCCCATATGGGAGTATTTGTTTTTCAACAGTATGTCAAGTTCACTGGAAAGTGTTGGTAAGGATATAGCATGCACACTTACCTTACCAGTGCATCTGGTTTGCTTAGCTGGTTATTAGGAATACAGTTTTCCATTAAGTCCTTGTGTGTACTTGGGCTCTTGCTAGTGCATTTCTGCTTCTTCTCGTTTTTACTAGATGAGGAAGGAATGCTCCCATTTGTGGCGCTATGACTTCGAGGTGAGGAGTTCACAACTCCACTGGCATTTTTGTAATTTTTTGAAGAAGCAGTGCATGAGTCCTCTTTCAAGAGATTTTCTGTACTTCCCACAAGATCATTATTTAATCTTTTACTATTGATATGGTTTTCCATATACTCAATTTCTTGTATTTTAGAGTCTACAGGTTGTAGAATATTGTTGTTATTTATTCCAAGGTTGTGTTTTTTGGCATCCTTGTCCTTTTCTTTCCCTTTTTCCCGGTATTCTATCTCTGGCAAAGTTGCGGAAAGTTTTTTGTTGGCAGGGATACCTCCGTTGTGGTGTATAAGGATCGAAGAATCCATATCAGGTAATCCTTTGGCTGCTACAATACCAAAAACAAACCAACAAACAAAAAGCCCACACTAGAATATTTAGTTTTTAACAACACAGATTAATTCAACAAACTTATCTACACTTAAAAAATTTGCTACATTAGTTTGCACACTCATTTAGAAGCAATAACCCCAGCACATTAAGCTAATCAAGAAGTAAATCCTCATAGTTTACTAGAAGATGTAGGGAAAAAAGAAAATCCAAATACATTTGAGCAACTCCACATTCGGAAAATCAACATCATTTACGAAAATCAAGCCATTAAAGATTCAGTCTTGAAAATAAGATCAGGGTTTTATGATTATGTCACACTGTGTGTATCAGTCAAATCAAACTCGTCTATCACTGAGGTGAGAGGACAAAGGCAGATTCTAACAAGTTATATTTTTTTAAATGCCTAGAATAGGCAAACTGCTAATAACTTTACTGAAAAGAAAGAGGTTAAATGAAACAAAAGGAAAGGAATAATTTTAGGATACTGGACATCTATCCTTTTTCTTGACTCTAGTGCTAAGGTAATAAGGAAGCCTATATCATTTACCAGACAACTCATAAATAATTTTGTGTATCAGGTCTACATATTCCAACTTATTAAAGTCTACTTGAAGAGATATTTTTGTACCACATCAGACAAAAAGATAATTTTGACACATATTAAATAAAACATGACCTCAAACTTTCAACTCTCAAACCAATGGAAATTGGTTACTGCCAATTATCTATTTCTACTGGCCAAATGCCCATGAGAGAGATTCCATTAGAAATGGTTCAATTTAAAATCCATATTACATTATATGAAGCATTTAAAATAGGACCTATCCATCTTTGCGCTATTCAGAAGACATCTGGCTTCTAAAGTTCAATTCTACACGTTTACATCTCTATTGTGCTTATACTTTGGTTTTTGGCTTGCTTGCTTCAATTACCAATTCACATAGATCCATATTATTTTGCTGCTAAGAATGTATATTTTAAGATATGTATAACAGGCTGGGCATAGTGGCTCATGCCTATAATCCCTGCATTTTAGGAAGCCTAGGTGGGAAGATTGCTTGACATCAGGAGTTTGAGACAAGCCTCAACAACACAGTGAGACCTCAACTCCACAAAAAAATAATTTAAAAAAACTAGCCAGGCATGGTGGCATGTGCTTATGGTAGCAGCTGCTCAGGAGGTGGAGGAGGGAGGATTACTCTGTTCCCAGGAGTTTGAAGCTGCAGTGAGCCATAACTGTATCACTGCACTCCAGTTTGGATAACAGAGTGAGATCCTCCCTGTCGCAAAAAAACTAAAAAATAAATAAATAAATAAATAAATAAAGTATCAGAAATATTAAAAAGTATATAAAATAAAATAAACATATTTAAACACATAGTCTTCAGACAGTATGTAAACAACTTCATTCACAATCTGTACTTCATTGACCAAACAATGACCCTGAAGAAGAACACCATTAAATAGAAAAAAACAAAATCCTAGCAACTTTTCTAGAAAAGAAAATTCTAACAAGAGACAAAATAATGACTAGTCTATTGAGCCAACAGCTTCAGGGTAAAGACCTACCTTCCTCAGCCTCTTTTTCTTGCTTTTGCAGCATCTGTTGCTCTGGAGGGAGGGCTTGTTGAAGAAGTTGCATGTAAAACTCATTCTCTTTTTGTACTTCTTTTTGCTTCCTTAACCGCATTTTGTAGCTTACGTAACTTTTGAAGCCAAAGCCCAAAGTTACCACAGGGTACCCAATACTAGAAAGAAGACAATCCAGCCAGTAATTGCAGGTTTAAAATGAACCACATATGCATCGAGCACATGAGGATACTTATGAATGACTTAAAATTTAAAAATCAATTCTAATTGATGATGGTAGTTGAGAATAGCATTCACTAGACACACACATACATGTAATGTCTACTGTGGAAATCAGAAGCAATTGGCACACGGAACAAAACCCCCAGGAACAACAGGACTGCTAGACCATAAGAGGACACATCCCATGAGACTTCGGCATTCTTCAAATTAATTCAGAGTCACCACAGTGACTGTCAGATATAGTGGCTAATGTCTTTTAAGAAATATTGAGCTGCTTTATGCATTAGAACTTAGGCATCTATTTGTATGCTTTTAAAAACTAAAAGAGTAGACACTTTATGGGTAGCCAAAAGTAAACATCAGTGTTAAAAAAAAATCACAAGGACATCATTTGATTTCTAATACTAGAAGGCAGAGTCAAATTCAGGTGACTACTTTAACATAATCCCTTTGCTGCCTGAGGGGTACTGCCACCAGTTATTCCTTGAAAATTGGTTCATAAACACTTTGTCATATATAAATTCCATCATACATAAATTCAAGAATAATTTAAATAAGTATTTGATATGATCAGTGCCAACATTTGGTTTGTATCATCAAATCAGACCATCTGTACTTAGAATTCTAATCTCTGTGATAGAAAGTTGAATATTTCCACTGAACTCATCAGCCTGCCTAACATCATTTCAAAGTCTCTGCAAACATTGTCAAGCCCATGTAAGCTTCATTAACATGAAAATATATCAGTTTATGATGTCTAAATGTGGTCTGACTACAAACTTACAGTGATGTGTTTTATTGACCACGTTCATTCAATTTACTTGTTTGTAAAAAGACTAAAAATACTGGAAACAGTATTTTTTTATTCTGCCACAAATATTATTAAAAATTGGTGTGTTTAGGTGAAACACACATTCGGTGGTAAGGTCCACAATAGATATAAGTAAGAATCAAGCTCATTTTTCAAAAATGTTTCATGGTTATGAGTAACCATGAAAAATTGAGTAACATCATGTTAATATTTATTAACATGTTATAAAGAGAAACAACATTCCTTCAAAAACTATTAATAATATTCTCTTACTTTTATAAATAGGCAAAGGAAATTCTAAATTATTTTAAGCTTCATGAAACAGCCATATATTTCATCAAGACCTTCTGGAATCATTATCTGATTATAAAAAATAGCTAACATGCATCAAACACCTATGTGCTTGGCATTAAATTGAATACATGTATCACTTCAGTTCCTTTTTCCCAAGACCCAGGGAGACAGTAAGGAAACCATGGCTTAGAGGCAGTGACACACCCAAGGCAACACAGCTGTCAGGGGACAGAGCTGGGATTTACTCATCTGCCTGACTCATGCACTCTCCAACCATGCTGTACTGCTTTCCGAGTCCATGGAACACTTCTAAGAATAAATTTATAGTGAACTTAACATTCTACAGTGAAAGAATTATAGATAAATAATATATATAATACCAGCTGGGAGTGGTGGCTCATGCCTATAATCCCAGCACATTGGGAGGCCGAGGCAGGTGGATCAATTGATGTCAGGAGTTCGAGACTAGCCTGGTCAATATGATGAAACCCCATCTCTAACAAAAATACAAAAATTAGCCGGGTGTGGTAGCACAAGCCTGTAATCACAGCCACTCAGGAGGCTGAGGCAGGAAAATTGCTTGAAGCTGGGAGGCAGAGGTTGCATAACCAAGACCGTGCCACTGCATTCCAGCCTAGGCAACAGAGCAAGACATCAACTCGAAAAAAAATACACACACACACACACACACACAGGCATATACATATATATCTACACACACACACATATGTAATACTTACCAGTGAGCAGCAAATGGACGACAAAGGTCTACATGAAAGTTTTTGAGATCTTTAAATCTAATGGCTGCTTCAATATAAACAAAGAGGATCCAGAGAGACACTGTAGGCAAACACACTCCCCTTTCTGTGGGAAAGCAGCAGAGAGACAAGTATGAATGATACATTAACTAACAGATGGGTTGTTTGGGAGACTAATTCACTAACGAAACATTACTTTCATTAAGACCTTCACCTAAACTAAGTTAAAAAGCAAATTGATCCAAACCGAAAGCTTTTATATAACAATGATTCCATAGAATCACTAACAAAAATAAAAGATAAACATCCTTCCAGAAAATATTTACAATATATGTAAAACAAAGGATTCATAGCCCTGACATACAAAAAGCTCCTACAGATCAATAAAAAGGCAACTGAAGAAAATTTACAAGTCACAAAAGAAGAAATCTATATGGCTAAAAAACATAGAAAAAGATATTCAACTTAACTACTGATTAGAAAAATACAAATTAAACCAATCAGATTCCCTTTCTTAACTATTAGATAGGCAAAATTTTTAAAGACAGATAATAGCATAGGGAGGGTATGGGGAAAGGTTCATTTTTATACTTGGCAATAATACAAATTGGGGCAACTATATTAGATGGCAATTTGGCAGTATATTTAAATTTAAATACGTATACCTTTCTTTTACTCAGTAATTCCACTTCTAAGAATCTACCCTACAGAAACATAAAAGAGCCTTGAGATAAGTATATAAAAATATTCACTGTAGGCCGGGCATGGTGGCTCACGCCTGTAATCCCAGCACTTTGGGAGGCCAAGGCATGTGGATCACGAGGTCAAGAGATCGAGACCATCCTGGTCAACATGGTGAAACCCCGTCTCTACTAAAAATACAAACAAAAATTAGCTGGGCATGGTGGCGCGTGCCTGTAATCCCAGCTACTCAGGAGGCTGAGGCAGGAGAATTGCCTGAACCCAGGAGGTGGAGGTTGCGGTGAGCCGAGATCGCGCCATTGCACTCCAGCCTGGGTAACAAGAGCGAAACTCCGTCTCAAAAAAAAAAAAGTCACTGTAATATCTGCAATAGCAAAAATTTAGAACTTAAATGTCCATCAACAGGAAAACGTTTATGATAAATCTATGTAATCAAATATGCTGAAGCTTTCCTAAAGAATGAGGAAGATCTGCACTGTCATTGAATTACATATAAAAAAAATAAAATCCTTAAGTAAGAACAAGTTGTAGGACAGAGAAACGTTTCTGACAACTTTTTGACAACTTTGTTGAGTACTATTCAACAAAATTTTTTCTAAACCACAAATTCATATTCCTTTTGTAATTAAGAACAATTTTCAAGGGAGGAAAAAGCAACATGCAACAAAAGAAGATGCAAACAAAAGCAAATGTCCATTGGCTTTCAGAATCAAAATCTGCAGGCTAGGTCCATCTATATTAGGACATGACTAACAATAGGATATTTATGGATGCGGACTACATGGCATGAGGGGGGAAAATCAGTGACCTGAATGCTTTTTGCTAAGGATCTTTGGGGTGAAATTAAAGAAAAACCATAGTACCTTGAAACTAGGAAGATCATTTTGTCTCACTTCCTCATTCTGTTGAAGAAGAGTAAACCCCAGAGTTTAAATAAACTGGGCCCAAGTTGACAGAGACAGTACTGAATCTGCTTCTAAGGAAAACCTCCCTTAGTCCTAGTACCTGAGTGAAGTTGACACTGGATCCTCTATGAAGGCAGCTAATGGCTTCAACCATTCTTATGAATTTAATATACCAAAAATAGTAGGTATTTTCTTTTTTTTTTTTGAGACAGGGTCTCACCCAGGCTGGAGTGCAATGGCGCGATCTTGGCTCACTGCAACCTCCACCTCCCGAGTTCAAGCAATTTTCCTGACTCAGCCTCCTGAGCAGCTGGGATTACAGGCAAACGTGACCATGCCTGGCTAATTTTTGTGTTTTTAGTAGAGATGGAGTTTCGCCATTTTGGTCAGGTTGGTTTTGAACTCCTGGACTCAAGTGATCCACCCACCTTGGCCTTCCAAAGTGCTGGGACTGCAGATGTGAGCCACTGTGCCCAGCCAAAAAATAAGTATTTTCACAATGTAGGAGGAAAAACAGCAACCCACAGGACAATGCATTTTCAAACACCACCCCTATTCTCTATATTAATTTATACAGTTATTACAAACATAAGCACATAATAATTAGACAAAATATCTGTATATCTACACCTATGAAATAAAACCACATTGAAAGAATTTTTGAACAAGTATAATAATCAGATTGTATATACAGTTTGGTATCCTGTTTCTTTTCCCTCTCTTAATCACCAGGAAAAAAAGCTTATGCTATAATATTCTTCTTTGTAACCATATGTAATTTTATCAACCATTCCTACTACTGTCAGGAAAGAATTTTAAATTTTAACAACTGGAAGAAAAAGGACCCCAAGTTATAGAAACTGCACTCATATTTGTTGGCCCAATAAGAGCAGTTTTTTGTTTTGTTTGTTTAAGCACTATCCCAAATTAAAACATATTTCATACCTTAGCTATTCTAACATGCATTTCTGAGCCTAGGACTAGAGAGGGGCCAGTAGCCTTTTATGACATTAGCTACATTGCTGCCCTGTGGGTCACCCTCTGAACTAGTTCCCAATAGGTTCTATTAATAGTTATATGGGCCAGGAGCAGTGGCTCTCAACTATAATCCCAGCACTTTGGGAGGCTGAGGCAGGCGGATCACCTGAGGTCGGGAGTTTGAGACCAGCCTGACCAACATGAAGAAACATCTCTACTAAAAATACAAAATTAGTCAGGCATGATGGCACATGCCTGTAATCTCAGCTACTCAGGAGGCTGAGGCAGGAGAATCACTTGAACCTGCGAGGCAGAAGTTGCAGTAAGCTAAGATCGCATCACTGCACTCCAGCCTGGGCAACAAGAGCGAAACTCCATCCCCGCCCCCTCCAAAAAAATACTTATGTGGTTAGTTTCTTCTCCACTACTAAGATTTTACTAAAGAAATTTAAGGAATTGCCACAGCTCATCAGAATCACAGAATATTTGAGGTAGAAGGTTCTTTAGACATTATTTAGATTAATATGAGGAAGAACTTTGATAGGTGCCCAAAATGGAGTCATCTCCCTAAGCTGAGACATAGGGAGAGTGACGAGTGTAAAAGGCAGGTCATTCGAAACTGAGGCCCAACATAAGGAAATATAAATTAAAAACTGGTGGGAAGAAAAATCACTGTAATTAGAGGAAAGCAGACTAAAGAACCTTCATAGTAGCTTATAAATCAAGTCAGATATGAAAGAGTGTGAAACATGGTGAAAAATCACACTTATAGCAGATACTTTAAAAAACACAGCTCAATTGTCTTCTACATGGGCCAACAGCATCATCTTAGCAGCTTTGAGAAGAGGATGAATGTTGGTCCAGGGAGCTTTTATTATTTGGTGCTCCCTCCCTGGCCAAAATCCTACAGGTTGTAGCTAGGCCCAAGAATCAAGTTTCATGCAGCTTTGCAGACAAGTTTGACACTGAGACCCAATCCTCAAATCCAAGTTCTGGCTTTCACAGTGGGTTGAGGCTGTCAAAATATCTCATCTGATTTTAGTTTGAACTAATGGAAGTAATGCTCTAAGAAGCAGGGAGCTCTACTCTAGTCAGAACACACCTGCAATAGTACAGAGAACCACTGAGAAGTAGGCAGACTAAGAGGGTAAAAGTGATTAAAATATATAAGGAAAAGCTGGTGAAACCAGAGATATTCTTGCCTACACAAAAGACTTAAGAGGTTATGATAGTGTCTTTAAATCTCTAAAGAAATGTTAATGTGGAAGGGAGACTACATTCATTCAGTGTGGCTCTAATGCAGAGGTTCAATGTTTGTGATTGAGGGGATGGTCTAGTAGTCCCTTTGATATTTTTTGTTTTGCTTTTGTTTTGTTTTGTTTGAGACGGATTCTCCCTCTGTCATCCAGGCTGGAGTGCAGTGGTGCAATCTCAGCTCACCACAACCTCTGCCTCCCTGGTTCAAGCGATTCTCCAGCCTCAGCCTCCTGAGTAGTTGGGATTACAGGCATAAGCCACCACAACTGGCTCATTTTTTTATTTTTAGTAGAGACACAGTTTCACCATGTTAGCCAGGTTTGTCTTGAACCCCTGACCTCAGGTGATTTGCCTGCATTGGCCTCCCAAAGTGCTGGAATTACAGGCATGAGCAACTGTGCCTGGCTCCCTTGACATTTTAAGGAAAAGTTTTATACATTCCCTTATGTTTTTCTGGGGAAAACCTCTTTAGATCCTCTAAGAAATCAGCAAGCTGTGTCTTAGTCCAGATACTTAGGAGGAGGCTGAGGTGGGAAGATCATTTGAGCCCAGGAGTGCAAGTCCAGCCTCGGCAACATAGCAAGATCCCATCTTAAAAAAAAAGAGAGAGAGATTTTTAAAAAAGAAATCAACAAGCCTAAGAACAGTTAAGACGCACTGGGTCAAAGTAAAAGGAGGAAAATTCTGGCTTAATATGAGGAAGAACTTTATTTGATAGTTGCCCAAAAATAAAGTAGGGGTACCAGGAACAGTAGGTAAGTTCCTTGTCACTGTAGGTTTCCCACCAGATGTAAAACTACCATGTGCTGTGGGGATTCTCTTGCCAAATTCATCTAAATGACATTTCTTTCAATGCTGAAATTCCATGAACTTTTTTTTTCTTTTTTGGCACACGGCTATTTTCAAGTATACTTAAGTAGAAACCACTCCAACTTTTCTTTAAAAAAAAAAAGATATATTCAGAATGAGAGTTGGTACCTGCAATGCCTGTGATTGAAATATCAAATCATAATGGCTTAAAGTTTTGATTCAAATAATGAAAAAATATTTATCTTTTTTGAAGGTATATTATAATCTATTATGAAAACTTTAAAATATCCACATTAAATTCAACTCTAAATAACGTATTCAAAGAAATAACCATATTAAAAAATTTGAATATAAGATTTCTATCCATCTAAGAAATCATTAACACTTACCTGTGTGCCATACATACTGAACCCATACATATGTGCTAGCAGCAAAAAAAAGCCATTGTATGGGGATGAACAGCAGGCATATTATATTTGACGTGAATGCTACACAAACAAAAAATACTGAGAAGGCCTAAAGGGAAAAACAAAACAAAATAAAAGACACATCTTAGAACTTGTTATTTTCAACCACATGTTGTGAAACATATGTTGGACACAATTACTGAAACTGCTAAGAGATAACTTGGTAACTATAGAGCAAATTCACAAAAAGAAATTTTAAACATTTAAAATCAACCATATAAAAAGGAGTGGTTACTTTAACATTAAAGAGTAATACTACTTATGATCCTCAAATAATGAAAAAGAACTGGACCAGAACGAACTGAGGTGGAAGCATAGTGAGTTCATTTGGATTCCAAATACATGTGGGTTACTTGAAAGAAATAGAATTTTTTTTTTTTTTTGAGATGGAGTCTCACTCTGTTGCCCAGGATGGAGGACAGTGGTGCCATCTTGGCTCACTGCAACCTCTACCTTCTGAGTTCAAGTGATTCTCATGCCTCAGCCTCCCGACTACATGGGACTACAGGCACATGCTACCATGCCTGGCTAATTTTTTGTATTTTTAGTAGAGACAGGGTTTCATTGTGTTAGCCAGGCTGGTATCGAACTCCTGACTTCAAGTGATCTGCCCGCCTTGGCCTCCCAAAGTTCTGGAATTACAGGCATGAGTCACTGCACCCAGCCCTACAAGAACTAGAATTTTAACACAGAAAAGCCTCCTCTCTCTTCACAAACCATTCCTAAAGAGCTTCATTCTTAAAAGACAGGCTTTCTGAAGCACAGATGAACCATAATATTAGTAAGAAATATACTGACGCTATTAGGTCGGTGCAAAAGTAATTGCACCAACCTAATAATAATTTTAATAATGCAGCTTTCCTCTGAACACCACTATCACCAACAGAACATGAGCCAAAACCAGCTTTTTAAAGCATGGATTTGCTCTGACCAAAGCACCAGGCCTGGGTGGGAGAGTTATAGTTTTAAAATGTGGCTGTGGAACATGACAGAATTAACACATTCATCAAGGGAACAAGCCCAGGCCTATGCTTGCTCCAATCTAGCAGTTGTCTAAAAGTGGTTTGGAATTTATGGGGTGTTTTTGAGATCCCTCCAAAGGGCTCTTCGAGGTTGAAACTATTTTCATAACAATACTGAGATGTTATCTGCCTTTAGTACACTCCTTTACTCATGCATATGGTATAATTTTCTGTAAGTCACATGACATATGATACAGTAGCAGAATGACTTCAGAAGCAGATATGAGAATCTAGCTGTCTTCCATTGAGCCAGATATTAAAGAGATTTATAAAAATGGAGCCACTCTTCTATATCCTGTTTGTTTTAGAAAATATACAGCTATTTTTCACTTAAAAATGTAATTTCTATTAATGTGTAATGGACTTATTATTATGTTTAACTGAATTAATAAGTATGTATTTTAAATTTTTCTCAGTTTTAATTTCTAATATAGTAAAAACTGGATAGATATAAGCAGCACTAACAAAAGCTCTCTGGTGTCCTCAATAGTTTTTAAGAGTGAAAAGGGGCCCTGAGACCAAAACGTATGAAACACTGCTCTAACTCGAATCCAATCACTAACCTAGCAATAGCAGATCCGGAAACACTTCAAAGCAGGACTGAGCAATTTTTTTATTTCAAGATAGGAACGGCCTTTATTGGCTGCAACAGGAAATGGAAGAGGAGGGGATACAGAATCCCCAGACCAGGTTGCCACCCTCCAAAACCCTGAGTAATTATTGCTTCCTCCACTATTCTGTTTCACTGGAATCAGAGAGGAGAAAATATAATGATTTGATCAACAGGTTTAGACAAAATAGTTTAGAGGACAATTTCAGTTAACACACCCTATTAACTAATGCTAACATAATCACCTGAGTATTGCTAATAACATCTACTTTAAACAGCTGAACAATCCCCACATATGGAAAACATGTATTAGTAAACATACCAGTCCCTGGTATCTGAAGGAATCATAGACGCTTCTGATGAAAAGCCAGAATGGCCACAGGTATTCAAATCTGAACTCCAGGACAAAATCTGCTAGGAGGACAAGTGCCCATACTACCAGGAATTTCAGGTATAAAAATGTACTGCAAAATATAAAAATAGAGAATTAAAGTCATTTGTGAAGAACTAGAAATAGAAAATTCATTGTTTCTGTTTAAAAAGACAAAAAGAAAACCCTCCATATATCATGAAAACAACGGAGATAAAGCACAAAAAAGAGATGCTGCCATGGCCCATCTACATTTTAAATGCTCTGGTGTTCATTCTGAGACCCAAAACTATCAAGATAAGATGATAGCCAAAAATGCTTAATTCCACTTAAGATGGAAAAAAAAAAAATTTAAATCCCACTACTATTTTAAAAATGTGCTAAGTGTCTGACTTAAAAATATTGCAACACTCTCAAAATTACAGCTTTCAAGCTGTTCTTCATTAGAAGAAAATGTCACAGTTGAAAGGCTTCAAATTTACTGTTTCCCCACCCCTCTACATCTGTTTGAAGAGTCTTTGAAATTCTTGATGCACATCCTTACATGCTTAAAGAATTCTGTCTTTCTTTCTTCCCTTTTTCCTCTTGCCTCTGTATATAGTATTCATCTGCATTAACCAAACAAAAACCAAATGACTTCCCCAAATAGACAGAAACTAACTTAGGGAGCAGATGCTAATCACTACCAAGGGCTGTGAAAGCACAAAAATGTACATTAAAGAAAACAATCCTTAAACATCTAAGCCATGCTCTAGCTGAGATCTAAGTGTGTGCTCCCAGTTCACTCTGGATTTGTGTCTAACAGAAACACTCTGACAAGCCAGTTAGGACACATATGTAACCACTGCAGTAGTCAAACAAGGTAAGGACACAGAAAAAAAAAATTATTTTTCATATTATTCTATAAGTCAATTTTCCAGTTCATTAGTTGCATAATGAACAATAGAAGCCTTTAGATTCTACTTATTAATAAGCCTCTATTTCTGTGCTCCTAATTCTGCCAATTCTGGAGGTCAAATTTAGGTATCAAAAAAATATTTTCCACAATATACATACTGGAAATACCTAAAATTCACTTTTACTTGGGATAAAGCCTTGCATGGTATTTTGCAATACAAACATTCCAATACTGATGTGATCAAATTAGTCATTTGAAAAAACAATGAAATTGAACATTTTAATAAATAATTTTGAAAATATTCCAATAAGATACAGAAGACTTACATACTTGGAGGAAAAAACCAAAAGCAAGAACTTAAAGTAAAACTTAAAAAAAAGACAGAAGAAAAGTAAAAAGAAAACAGAAAAAAAAGCAGGATCTGGCATTAAGATTTATTTTGTGCCCTTTGAAGCCATTCAGGTAAGAAATGTCAAGAACACAAACATTTGACTGTCAATGATACAGTATTCACAGTGATACAAAATTTGTCATCTAGGTTCGGTTTCTAATATTTATCCTTAGAACTTCTTTAGGTTTGATAAGTTTCTACTAAGAGGTTTGCTGTAAAATAAAAGAACCTGATAGAATGCAGTGGCAAGATCATAGCTCACAGCAGCCTCAATCTCCTGGGCTCAAGCAATCCTTCTACCTCAGCTTCCCAAGTAGGTGGTACTACAGGTGTGTGCCACCGTGTTTGTCTAATTTCTTTTATTTTTTTATAGAGACAGGGGTCTCGACATGTTATCCAAGCTCCTCGGTCTCAAAACTCCTCAGCTCAAGTGATCCTCCTGTCTCACCCTTCCAAAGTATTGGGATTACAGGTATGCGCCTGGCCAGAACATAGTCTCAAATCCTAAGTCCCACCTTTTAGTTTCATTTCACTAGAGTTCTGCTGGCCAGATGAAGATAGAGCCCTCATAATTCTCACTCATTAAATCCGTAACTGACCCAGTGGAGAGCAATGCACATTTTATTAGAAAGAATAACTGAGGGCCAGGCACAGTGGCTTACACTTGTAATCCCAATAGTTGGGGGGGCCAATGGGGTAGGGTCGCTTGTGTCCAGGAATTTGAGACCAGCCTGGGCAACACAGCAAGACCCCATCTGTACAAAAAAATTTAAAAATTAGCCAAGTAGTGCACACTTGTCGTCCCAGCTACCCAGGAGGCTGAGGTAGGAGAATTGCTTGAACTTGGGAGGTCCATGCTGCAATGAGCCATGACTGTGCCACTGCACTCCAGCCTGGGTGACAGAGCAAGACCCTGTCTCAAAACAAAAAAAAAAACAGAAACAAACAAAAAACACAACTGACTAATGCAGGCATTTGGGAGCACAAATCTAGTTTGAAACTAGATTTCCAAGATGCTTGCTTTAAAACTAAGAGGTTTTTTCCTTGTGTCCAAAACTGTTTCTAGGTTTTGAAAAAGGAATTAACAGCCTCTCTGCTGTGGTTTCAGAGCGTTTTTTGTTTTTGTTTTTGTTTTTTTTTTTTGCATAGCTAGGCCAGGCACAGTGGCTCACGCCTGTAATCCCAGCACTTTGGGAGGCCAAGGCGGGCAGATTGCTTGAGCTCAGGAGTTCACAACCAGCCTGGGCAACACAGTGAAATCCCATCTCTACTAAAAAAAAATAGAAAAAAATTAGCCGGGCGTGGCAGCGTGTGCCTGTTAGTCCCAGCTATTTGGAAGGCTGAGGCAAGAGAATTGCTTGAACCCAGGAGACAGAGGTTGCAGTGAGTCGAGATCATGCCACTACACTCCAGCCTGGGCAACAGAGCGAGACTCCGTCTCAAAAAAAAAAAAAAAAAAAAGGCATAGCTAGAAGCTGTGGCATGCACCGGCAGTCCCAGCTATTTGGAAGGCTGAGGCAGGAGGATCATTTGAGCACTGAGTTCAAGTCCAGCCTGGTCAACAAAGTAAGACCCCATCTCTTTTTTTTTGTTTTTGTTGTTGTTGTTTTTTTTTTTTTTTTTTGAAACTGACCAGGCTGGAATGCAGTGTGGCAATCTCGGCTCACTGCAACCTCCATCTCCTGGGTTCAAGCAATTCTCCTGACTCAGCCTCCCTAGTAGCTAGGATTATAGGCACACACCACCATGCCCGGCTAATTTTTGTATTTTTTTTTTCAGTAGAGATGTGGTTTCACTATATTGGCAAGACCAGTCTCAAAATCCTGACCTCAAGTGATCCGCCTACCTCGGCCTCCCAAAATGCTGGGATTACAGGCGTAAGCCACCATGGGGGGCCAAGACCCTATCTCTTTAAAAAAAAAAAAAAAAGACATGGAAATGTATTCATTTTCCTGATTAATCCTTTTCCCCATGGAGCCACCTCTGGAATGTAGCTGAATGAGAGACATGAAGCGTACTCCATCATGTCTGGTCCTTACGATTCCCGAAGTGGAGAAGAAAGAGCACTACCAATTGCTTTCTGCCCAAAATGTCCCCAAGGCATGGCAGGATCCCAGTCGGATCCTGCCATGGCAACTTTCTGTTTCACTATTTAGATAGCATAACCCAAAGAATGACAGCCTGTTGATACATACTTTTTAAAAATTCAATCATTTAAAACTAAGGCAGTTCAAAAATGATCATCTTTGTTAGTGACTATTCTTTTTCAATTGTGTAACTTTAAGGCGGGGTTCCTTTTGATACATTTCTTTTCAAAAAACTGCTTTCATACTTTGATGTTTCTTGACACCCATTTCTTGCTGAGTCACAGTTTAGAAGTACAGATATCTAAGGAAACTTGATCTTTTACAAACATATGCCATACCCTCAGCTTTCCTCTGGCTCTCCTTTCAGGCAGGCCTGCCTCTAAAATCAAGAGACAACCTAATTAACAAAGCTGACTTTCTCTAAGACTAATCTCAAATTCTACTAAGTCACTTTAGTCTTAGAGTTTTTGGAAGTTTAAGACAGCTGCCTGAATTCAGTATTCACTTAGTCCTCTCCATCAGTAACTCATGTCTTTTATCCTTCTGTAGGTACATGAACAGAAGTTAAAAGACAAGTAATCTAAAGTGACTGCTCATCAGAGTAAAAGCCCTAATTCCTCCCTTTCATTTTCTGAAGGTCATAAGATTTTTGGCAAATCTAAAGAGATGACATCACAAAGGATGAGAAAATCAGACAGGAATTTAAGCCATCATGGCATTCCAAAATATTTCTTTTAAACCATGAAGAAAATATGATTAAATATAAATACTTTTATACACAGTTCATTATATGACTCATGATTGATTTGATGTTACCTTGATTCTCTGATCCAAATAAGTTTGCTAATAACTATAAAATACTGTATCTTGAACAAAATTTTAAGGCATAATCGCAATAAAATGATATTTTCCAAAACAATATATTGAAACAAGGGTAAATGAATAACATCATCTGATGGTCTTATAAGCTTTTATTCTGAGTGCCAGTGAAATTAAGAAAAGTCTTATACAATTGTTAGGCTTAATAGTGGTGACTCTATCAAAGTGAATATTAACTGTAAGATTCCCCCCCCCATTCTATTCCTACCCTTTGTAAAAAAATTTTACAACCATTTTTTACCTCAATCCATTTAGCAGTTCTCTCCATCCATGGATTGATCATCTATGATTAATAAGAAGCACTATTGAAGATTCTTCTTATTCCAAGTAGAAGTGTATCTTTTTCTCCAGTATCTCTAGATGATCTAGATCATTTTCTGGAGCCCACACAATTACCAGGAGCTGGCCATCAATCCTCAGTACCTGACCTTTTTCCTAGGCAGACTAATGGCCATTTAGTTCAGTTGGTCCTCACTACAGAAATGAGTCTGTAGTTCTGCTCATAGCCACCCACTCAATCCCAGCTTTCCTGTCCTCTCGGTAATGGCAACTGTGAGTCGCCTCTAGCATTCAGGGTGCACTTTGATACTTCCTACACCAAACTGCTTTATCTTCTCTGTTATCTAATATCTCTCCCTACTGGACATCACCTCTAGAACATTCATCTAGCCCCTTATCTGGCTTGTACTCTACCTGAAGTCTCACACTGGCCATTTGTTAATTACAGTCTTGCTAACCAAAGTAGTGGTCTCTGGACAAGCAGCATCACCATCATATATGAGCTTTTTAGAAAAGTAGAATTTCAAGACCTATTTAATTTAGCCTACATTTTAACAAGATCTGTAGGCTATTTGTACATACAATCAAATTTTAGAAGCACTGGTATATAATATAAATTTCTCATTGTTATAAGAACTTCCACTCAATTCCAGGATGTCTCAGAAAAAAAATGCCCTAATCAGATAATGAGTACTTATCACCCAACTGCTGACTGTCCTCCTCTCAACTGGGAACATTCCAACTGTTCAGGGTTAGTTCTTCCATTTTTCAACATTTCTTTCTAAGTCAAAGCCAAGATCCCTACCTAAATACAATTAAAACTAAATGAAGCACTTCCATTGCTACTCATCCTTCAGCACACAGCACAAATACATACTGATATAGCATCCTGTACTATAAGAACACTGAATCACAATTACAATTAAATAATATTTTGTGTAATTAGCTGTTCTGATGTAAAGTCCACAGGAAAAAAGGAGCTGCCTGTTTTATTCCCTGCTTTATCTCCTCAGTGCCCAGCACAGCACTCTGACTACAGGAAGTTAACTTTTTCTCAAAAAATATTTGTTGAGGCCGGGCGTGGTAGCTCATGCCTGTAATCCCAGCACTTTGGGAGGCTGAGGTGGGTAGATCACCTGAGGTCACGAGTTGGAGACCAGCCTGGGCAATATTGTGAAACCTCATCTCTACTAAAAAATTAGCCAGGCATGGTAGCAAACACCTATAATCCCAGCTACTCAAGAGGCTGAGGCAGGAGAATCACTTGAATCCAGGAGACAGAGGTTGCAGTGAGCCGGGATCACGCCACGGCACTCCAGCCTGACTACAAGAGCAAAACTCTGTCTCAAAGAAAAAAGTTGAATAAATGATCTGTAATGTAGAAAAGCATTTAGGACTGATAGGCCTTTTACCAAAACACACACTTACAATGAATATAGAGGGAGAGACGACACACAGATGACCAACCAGGAAGGAAGGTATCTGGACAAAGTAACATCGACCAAGATAACCAATACAGTTTCTGCCTGAAGGATTACCATGCACCTGCTCCCATCTGTTCTGAATGTTCTTCACTATGAAGAAATGAATTCATTAAGCCTTGCTCTGGTGCCAGACTATCACTCCATTTGGCCTACCCGCCACTGGCTCTGACTATAGCAGTGGTTCTCAAAGTATCTTCTATTAAGCCAGACATTAAAGAGCTATACAAAAATGTAAAACCACACCAGTCTTCTCATGAATTTATTTATTTATTGCTACTTTTTTTTTTTTTTTTTTGGAGATGGAGTCTCACTCTGTTGCCCAGGCTGGAGTGCAGCGGCACAGTCTCAGCTCACTGCAACCTCCACTTTCCAGGTTCAAGTTATTCTCTCATCTCGGCCACTCAAGTAGCTGGAATTAGAGGCACCCACCACCATGCCTGGCTAATTTTTGTATTTTCAGTAGAGATGAGGTTTCACCATGTTGGCCAGGTTGGTCTCCAACTCCTGACCTCAGGTGATCCGCCCGCCTTGGCCTCCCAAAGTGCTGGGATTACAAGCATGAGCCACTGAGCCCAGCAATTTACTGTTACTTTTAAGTGAACTAGTGTTTTAAATTTTTCTAGTTCTAACGTTTTTCTTTCTTCCCTTCCCCCCCCCCAGAATTGGGGTCTCCCTTTGTTGCCCACACTGAAGTGCAGTGGTATAATCATAGCTCACTGCAGCCTCAACCTTAACCTGGGTTCAAGTGATCCTCCTAGGGCAACAGTGAGATCCTGGGCTCAAGCCATCTTCCTACCTCGGCCTCCCAAAGAGTTGGGATCACAGGCATGAGCCACCAGACCCAGCCAGTTTTAATTTCTAATACAGTAAATATTTATGGATATAACCCATATAAACCAAAGCTCTCTGATGTTTTCAATCATTTTCAAGAGTGTAAAGAGATCCAGAGACAAAAAAAAATTCTTGAAAAAACAACAACAACAAAAAAGCATGGAAAGTTGTGTGTCAGCCATAAGACAAAATAAACTAGAACCAACCCTGCATTCTGCAGGTACCCTCCTTGTATAACATCCAACAAAGGGGAGCAGGCTGAGAAAACCAAGCTGTTCCACATTTCTTTTTTCTATTCTAGGCCTCCCGCATACTGCAAAGGTAACCTTTCTAGTATCAATTACACACACATGCACACACATACATGTACAGCCACTGCAATGACAAATCTAACAGTATGAAATATGCCCTTTGTTTGTTTGTTTCAGAGACAGAGTCTCACTCTGTCTCCCAGGCTGGAACGAAGTGGTGTGATCATAGCTCACTGAAACCTCCAACTCCTGAGCTCAAGTGATCCTCCCACCTCAGCCTCCCAAATAGCTAGGACGACAGGCACGATCCACCATCCTTGCCTATTTTTTTTCTTTAAAAACAAATCAAATAGGGAACCTTATACCTTTCAGTAAGGTATAAGTACTCTGTACTACTTTTGTGGTTTTTCTAAGTCTAAAATTATTTCAAAATGAAAAGTTAAAAAGAAGCAACGCATACTTGTTATTTAAAATGTAATATAAGAATGTATAATAATAATATAAAAGCCCTTAGTAACCCTGTCCCAAGATGACTACTGTATTTATAAATTGTATAATTTTTTTTTTTTTGAGATAGTCTCGCTCCGTCGCCAGGCGCCAAGCTGGAGTGCAGTGGCACAATCTCAGCTCACTGCAACCTCCGCCTCCTGGGTTCAAGCAATTCTCCTGCCTCAACCTCCCGAGTAGCTGGGACTACAGGCACACACCACGACGCCCAGCTAATTTTTGTATTTTTAGTAGAGATGGGGTTTCACCATGTTGGCCAGGATGGTTTCAATCTCTTGACCTCGTGATCCGCCTGCCCCCACCTCCACCTCCACCTCCGCCTCCGCCTCCCAAAGTGCCAGGATTACAGGCGTGAGCCACTGCGTCCTGCCCATAAATTGTGTAATTTATAAACACAGTTTCTTCATTTTATTCTATATAAACAAATGTGTGTGTTTCTTTCTTAACAAAAAGGTGTTTCTGTTTGTCATGTCCACTTCTTTTTTTTTGTTATTTTATTTTATTTGAGAAAGAGTCTCACTCTGCCGCCCAAATTGGAGTATAGTGGCGTGATCTTGACTCACTGCAACTTCCACCTCCCAGGTTCAAACCATTCTCCTGCCTCAGTCTCCCAAGTAGCTGGGATAATAGGCTCATGCCATCACGCCCAGCTAATTTTTGTATTTTTAGTAGAGATGGGGTTTTGGCCAGGCTGGTCTTGAACTACTGACCTCAGGCGATCCACCCACCTCAACCTTCCAAAGTGCTGAGATTACAGTCTTGAGTTACCGGGTCTGGCCACGATCACCTTTTAATGTAGAAATTTCCCTTAATCATTTCAGCAGCAACACAGAGTTCTACATAGAATTTACACTGTTTCTCTGCAGTCTCCTAACTTCTCTTTCTGTGCTCTTTCAACAGTGCCCTGCAGCTTTTTAGTTCTCTATTCCTCAGGTTTGTTTCCTATGCAATGGCAATAACTACTCTGCCTATTTCACACTCGTGAGGATAAAATGAGATAATTAATATGAAAACATTTGGAAAAGTTACAAGTATGATAGAAACGTGTGATTAATTAGATTATTGCTATCAATTATATAAAGCATAATTTTGATTCCCTTATGAAATGAATTTCTAATGTTTATATAATGTTAACAGGTTTTTCTAGAGCCTGTGAGTTTTCTCTCCTATGCTTCTTCATCCCTCCGCCTCCTAAATTCCATAGACTCCACTGTTAAAAGTATTCCTGAAGCAGAAATTCTAAAACTCCAAACTCACCACTTGCATTAGGTTACAATACATGTCCTTGATATCTCTGTGGCCTATACAGGCCTTAACAAAAATGTTATACTACAAAACTATAAAAACCTTTTTTAGCAATTTTGATTCTAGATTTCTTTCCTTTAAATTGGGGGCTAGTTATGGTGGTTCACACCTGTTATATCAGCACTTTCAGACTGTATTAACCACCATACCTGACCAATTCTCCTTTATTGAGACAGGGTCTTGCTCTATTGCCCAGGCTGGAGTCTGGTGGCACAAACATGGCTCACTGCAGCCTCAAACTCTCGGGCTCACATGATCCTCGCCTCAGCCTCTCGAGTAGCTAGGACTATAGGCATGGGACACCACACCGAGCTAATTTTTTTGATTTTTAGTAGAGATGAGGTCACTATGTTACCCAGGCTGGTCTTGAACTCCCGGACTCAAGTGATCCTCTTGCTTCAGCCTCCCAAAGTGCTGGGTTACAAGCATGAGCCATCACACCTGGCCAAAAATTCTTATTATATCTGAGAAAGAAGACTCAAGCTTCAGATAGTATCTCTGAAACAGGAATCCTTATTTTGGCCATGAACATACTATTTATTCTCTTTAATGTTCAATCGTTTTTGCTACAAGATAGGCAAAATACTGACTTTAATACTGAGGCACTTATTTGGTTTTTAAAAGTGTTGGGTGGGTATGGTGGCTCATGCCTGTAATCCCAGCACTTTGAGAGGCCAAGGTGAGTGGCTCACTTGAGCCCAGGAGTTCAAGACCAGCCTATACAATATGGTGAGACCCCATCTTTATGAAAATGGAAAAGAAAAAAAATAGCCAGGCATGGTGGTACATGCTTCTGGTCCCAGCTACTTGGTCAGCTGAAATGTGAGGATCTCTTTGAACACAGGAGGTGGAGGTTACAGGGAGCTAGCTGTGATCACACTGGGGCACTCCAGCCTGGGTGACAGAATGAGACTCTGTCTCAAAAAAAAAAAAAGTGTTTTGAAGATGAACAACGTAACAATATAATTTAAAAACAGAGTGAGATTATTTCTAGCTATTTCTCTGTGCTGGAGTCGGGGAGGGAGGGGTGGGGGGGGCGGGGGGGGATCAGTCCCCAACAGCTCAAATGCATCAGTGATATGAACAGATATATGAACGTGGACTAGTCACACCATCTCAATCACTAAATGCAAAAGCCCTGAAAAAGAGAAGGCAACAGAGGAGATGGGGTGAGGGATACATTATTTTTGGTGCCACAATCCCATGACTCAAACTGGCATATGGTCCTTAAAGGCAGCAGAGAAAAAATATAAAGGAATCAAGGTCAGTACTATGAATGTCTTCAAAGGCCAGGGATGACAAGCACCTTGGAAGGTTCATTAGCTGAGATAATTTGATGTTGGTTAAATGTCAAATTAAAGATACAAAGTCTCAATATAGTCTCTAAAAGTTGATTAATTTTTTCAAGTTTCCATTGCAGGATGCAAGGTGAGAGACTTTGAAGAAAAGGTCACTCTTTAAGTATCTGAAGAAATCCACAATGGAAAAATGTCTAACAAAGATGTGTGTATCTACTGTTGGTATGTACCATTCTACTTACGCAGCCTGCTGGACAGCCAACTTATTTTTCTTCTGGACTTAATTCTTGAAAAAGAGCCAAGTAAAATAATTATGCCCAAATCTAGAAAGCCTGGGAATAGAGTAGTTGGTATATTTGAAGAGCACACTAAATCTTATGAAGAAAAGTAACCTAATTACAGTACTTAACTATGTTTCTAAAATTTCTACTTGCCCTCCAAACTCCACAAGATGGTAGACTAGAAACATATAAAACAAAGTGCACATTTATGTACATAAAATCCCAAAGGGTTAACAATATCAGTGAGGAGATCTGAGAGAAATGGTCAAAGAAAAAGATTCTAGAAACATAAGTGTTTACAGAACATGAACTGGGTCCATGGAGGTAAATACAAGCATATAACTAGAAAGAAAATGAAAATAATTATTTGTTAAACCTACCATTAAGATATATCTCTAAGTCTAGTGAGGTTCAAGAGAGGCCATGAAGAATCAATGTGAAGAAAAAGGAGACTATCACTGATAAAACAGGAAGCTTTTAAGCGAATAATGTGAAATGAATCACATTCTCTCCTGTTCCCCTCCTCAACCCAGCAGCAATTTAAAGGAATTTTCAAAACACCTAATGAAACTAAACTGCCAAGACTGCTCAGACAGGAAGAATCATAATGAAAGCTGGAGGAAAGTGCTTTTTTAAGGGAGTATGCTACTGGCAAAAATTAAGTGCAAACATCACAATGTGGCAGATTTTTAAAGTGTATTTTGTGAAAACCACAAAAAGAAGAGTTTAATAAACACTTTACTGCACAGGTTAGTGAAAACATTTCAATTTCTCCTTCCCCGACACTCCTCTAAAACAATACAGAATCTATCGCTTTTTTATCAGGTCCAGGATTGTTAAAGTTAAAGCCTACCAAGATTACCAAAATGCTTTTAGGCTATGAGGTTGCAACACAGGTATCTGGGGTTTCAGTTGCGGAACACATGTACAATCAAGGCAGCCAAGGGTCATGCCAGCCTGCAGTGACTTTAATAAGCATAGCCCAAAGGAGTCTAAAACCAGACTTAGAAAACATCATTAAGAAGGCAGAAAAAGCAGTCAAATGAAATCTCTGGAGATCAGATTTAGTAAAGGGTCCGAAAAAGGAAATCGGGAAGTTGAGAAGCAAGCAAAATTTAATCACTTTAAAAAGTCACTTTTAGGAGCCCCAAGGACGGGAGAAGTTTTCTCTGAAATAAAAATGGGAAACAATAACATATCCACTAGTGCTGAGTTCTTAGTCCTAGTTTTAAGGCATTAAGCTACAAAAGGATGACATGTACAATACTGCGCTGCCTGAGCTTCACACAACACTACCAACAGAATCCAGTATAGGAAGACAGGAAGCAGTCTTAAATTCACAATGAGGGGTACTTCCTTTAGCCACCAGTAACACAGATGTAAAATCATTTCCAGAGGCTTAAAACATATACCTTACTTAAAATTTGTATTCTATTTACTTGTATAAATAATCATTTTAACTGTAGAGACTTGGAATATACGTGTACTTTAAACATAAATGTTTCTGCCTCCCTCTTCTACTTACCACACCTTATCTCCTCATTTTTGTATTGTAAAGTGAGTAATTCTCTCAGGGAAAGGAGTGGAAAGTAAGGTAGGGTGAGAAGTGGGGGTAAACCATACACAATCTCCTTAAGGCTTTATAAAAACTACATATTACCCTAACCTAACCTCACTTGGAGAATCACTGCCTGAAATGAGAAATTACTATTGAGAGTATCTGGTACACATGTGACAAGGCAGTCACAGGGAGAGAACCCAGCCCAGAAAACCAAAGGACCTTGAAAATTTAAGAGTTAGGTACTTAATAACTTAGTTTCATATATATATATATATTTTTTTTTTTTTTTGAGACAGAGTTTTGCTCTTGTTACCCAGGCTGGAGTGCAATGGCGCGATCTCGGCTCACTGCAACCTCTACCTCCTGGGTTCAAGCGATTCTCCTGCCTCAGCCTCCCTAGTAGCTGGGAAACAGGCATGTGCCACCATGCCCGGTTAATTTTTGAATTTTTAGTAGAGACGGGGTTTCACCATGTTGACCAGGATGGTCTCGATCTCTTGACCTTGTGATCCACTCGCCTCAGCCTCCCAAAGTGCTGGGATAACAGGCATGAACCATCATGCCCAGCAGTTTCATAATTTTTAAAGTACTTTCATAGCTATCTCATTTGAGATAGAAAAGACTACCTCGTTTAGTGGCAGCTGTCTACTTCATCATAAAATAGCACAGAGCAAAATACAGCCGTTGATGCATCAGGTGAGCCACTAAAACAGTTAAGCTAAAATTTAGTACAACAGAAATGTTTTTACTTGAATAGAACCTAAAATTCTTTGGAACCTCTAAACCACTGTACAAATTTAACATGCTATTACTACAGCCTCCTAGACTGTAATCTCCTTGAAGACAATGAGCCATGTGTCATCCTGTATCCTCCACAATTCTCTCAACAATGCAGGTACTTAATAAATGAAATGGACTAGCTTATATTCATTTATTTATTAATTTACTCACTCAACACTTACTGAACACTGAATGTCTACTCTGTGCCAGGCTCTGGGCTGGATTGAATTTTTTTAAAACTACATTGAATTTTAGCCCCTAATAAGATGAAAAGATCACTATTCCTATTTCCTTTCTCCTATT
Organism: Callithrix jacchus; assembly: GCF_049354715.1. NCBI lineage: Eukaryota > Metazoa > Chordata > Mammalia > Primates > Cebidae > Callithrix > Callithrix jacchus. The sequence goes on along the minus strand of NC_133508.1, from coordinate 62,084,771 downwards.
CTTAATTATTAACTGGATTAAAATATTTCTATAGCACATTTCAATTTTCAAACGATGTTTTATACATATAAATGCAGATATTAATATGTCTAAAATTAATTTTTCTTGTATCTTGCCCCCAGACAGAATTCCAACACAGCCATGGTACTCACAATAAATGATATCATTTCAGTTACCTCAGTAACAGTTGCTGGACTATAGCCCATGATTAAAAGTGTCTCCACAACAGGATTTTTTAAAGCAAGACCAAACAGCAACCGACCCCTTGTTTTGACTACTCAACTTTTGTTTACAGTTGCACCAAATCTTATAGTATTTCCTGCCGCCTTAAAAAATAAACCACACATGTTAAACTGTGATAGCAACAACCTGGCAAATAGTATCTGTAAACTACACTAGGATTTATAAGGCATTTCACAAACTGTACATGTCCTCCTTTAGTCCTCAAAACTCACTTGAAGATGGGATAACTAGGGCTCAAAGCTGCGGATGCCCTTCCCTGCCTAAAGCAGCAGAGCTAGGAATTGGGTCTGATCCTCCGTCTCCTGATTCCTGCAGTCCAGTGCGGTTTCACCACAGCTGCTGTCTCCTTCCCACGCCAAGGCTCAGAAAGTTGTACAGACTGAGAACATGAAAATAATAAGCCCATGAAAGGTTTGGCTATGAAACAGTAGAGAGTGGTTATCAAAACTGTCAACACAGCCTCAGAAAAAAAAAACAAAGCTCTCTGTTAAATGAATCCAAAATTGGCCAGATGTTGCTGAGAAACAAAATGGGCAATAGATGGTGTGAAAACAACTTAGTATAGACTTAAATTTGATGATGACCAGAAATGTGATATTCATGAATCCTCAAGCATTCTAGTTTACAACCAGTCCACTCATCCTGTTTGCTTTAGAAATAGAAATAACTGGAAATTTTTCTAAATCTCTCTTTAAAAACAGAATTGGGGGGAAAAAAATCTTGTTCTTCAGTCCAATAATATATATTCCATAATATAAATTAACAAACAGATAAGTGAGTTGAAACGCTCATTATATGATGTTCCAAACAGGAAAGACAGGTAGAAATACTTTAGGTCTTTTCTTAACACTTAAAGAATGCAAAAGACAGAAAAGTAAGATTTAAGGCTAACACACTGTTGGTTTTTTAAATTTTGCAGACAAACCTCTGAATAACTTGCACAGAGTATTCACAATTAACCTTTAGGTTAAGAAAATTCAAATTTCAAAAGCCATCAGTAAAATGTAAATCTTCATTAAACAATGAATTCACTTCTTTACATCGACTCACACTGAGTAGTTATAATGGCACAGATTGTAAACTGGGTCTATTTGTTCAAGTACAAAGATAAAACGAAATACAGCAGAAAACATGTAAACAATATGGGACTCTCAATCTTCTTGTTATAAATGGAGGTACATCATCTTATGTTACTGTAAATAGCAGCTATTCAAATGCCACAGTCGTGCTAAGTCTACCAACTCTGTTTAATATGCCTTTTCTATTCTTAGGTTACCATTAACGTTAAGCTGGTCAAATATTTTTCAACAGCCAAGGAGGGGAAGCTTTCTTTTATTCAAGAATGTATAGTGTATGTAACGTGAATTGAAGAGACCTTTCCTCCATCCACGTGTAGGAAAAATTGTTTGCTTTTACAGTTTTAGTTAAAATGGTCAAGTTTGATTGATTCAGCATAGATGCAAGTCTGTTTAACTCACTGCTCTATCCTCACTGATTAGAAGAGTTCCTGGCACATGGTATATATAATTGCTGAATGAATGAATTACTCCTGTGCTCTATGGCTCGTTATGTAAGAATATACCCAAGAACTTTTTACTTTGACTTCTTAATGCTTTTAAACTTGAAGAAAATCCCCAGTGTTTACATCAGTCAGCTGCTTGTGGAAAGCAATCATTCCACATGTGTAAACAAGAGCATGTGCAAGGTGTACAGTTATGTTAAGACAACTTGGGTGTCATCAGCTACCTCACATATTTCTCGAAATCCCAAGCTAGAGGAGCTAAATTCTGAAACACCATGAGGACTCAATTAAGCCTATATCCACAGGCTGAGAATTCTCCTTTGTAAACTAATTGCTTCTCCACCGAAATCTGTAACAAGGCAAATACCATTTACAATTAACATTCTGAGAAGAACCTGAAAATAACAATCGTACACAAATCGACTTGGGGAAGTTATGATAGTAAGCTGCCCCATGAACCTGTTGTCTTTCTACACGGGTGGACTGAATTCAATTTCTATTTAAAGGGACACTGCTTTCCTTGTGGATGGGGCTGGGGGGGGGGAGAATTTGAAGAAAATCCCTCTTTAAAAACGTTCAAAGCAAGCTATCTGTTTGGAATTGTCAAAATAATGTTTGCAGAAAAACTGATCATCAGACCCTTCCGAGTTTGGAGCAGGGCCACAGGGCATGATTTGGGGGTATCAGCTTCAGCCCTCGGTGCCAAGTTTGAGATCCCACACGGGAAGGAGAAGGCAAAAGAAGTGACAGCATGGCCCCAGGCCAGTCTGCTGGCAGCTGGTGAGGATGAGACGAGGATCCACGGTGGGCTCTCAACTTTGTCAGCCTCCCCCACACCCCCCCGCCACGCTGTGGTCCCTGAGCCTCCCGACTCAGGCCGGCGGACTCCCAGGCCACTGGGGACTTGGGCGCCAGCAGCGGCCACTCAGGGGTCCCAGGAGCAGCCCTCCCGGCCTAGAGGCACAGCCAGGAGGCTGGGAACGCCCGGTGGGTTGGGGGCTCTCCGCCCCTCCCCGCGGCGGGCTCCGCGCTTCCAACCGCGGCGCGGCGGCCCCCTCAGCCAGCGCCCGCCGCGCCCTCCCCGTCCGACCCGGCCGGCCCTCGTCACGCCCCGCGCCCCCGGGGCGGACCCCCGGCGGCCCGGCCGGCGACTACCGGGCCAGGGCCCCTCAGAAGAACCCCCGGCGCGGGCGTGCGGCCTAGTTGGGGTTACATAACGGGGCCGGGCCCCTCTGAGCCGGCGGGGGACCGCGGGGCCCGCGCCCGCTAAGTGGGGGCGCCGTCGCTCACCTGCCGTAGATGCCCTCGGTGATCCGGTTCCGCTTTAGGGGGCGGCGGAGCTTACTGCAGTCGGCGTTCCGCCGCTTCATCCTCCCGCTGGGGGGCCGGGTGCCCGCGCCGCCGCCGCCGTCTCTCACCTCAGCCGCAGCCGCCGCCGACCCGCCCCGCTTCAGGCCTGGACTCTACCCCTGGGGCCGGTCACACAGACATTGAGCCAGCACCCGGGGGGAGGGGGTGGCACAGGGAGGGGGGGCTTGGAGCCTCCTCCGCCTTCGGAAACAAAGAAATGACAATTCCGGGGCCCGCCCGCCCAGCACCAGCCAGCCGCCTGACCCGCCTCCCCAGCTCCGACGGACGGCGCGTGGAGCCAATCGAAGCCACGGGTAAACCGCTGCTGGCCAATCCCATGGCCTGCTGAGGCAAAACGGACTCTAGAACCCGCCTCTTTGAAGGACAGAAGAATGCGCCAATCATTATGGTGTCTGGGTCCGCGGCTGAGCCTATCAGAAAAGATTTAAATAGAGGCTTATAAATAGGCCCTATAAATATAACGTCCTATATTACGCCTTGTTGTGAAGGTATGCATTATTATTATTGGGTTGCGTTTCATTGTATTGTAATCCCGACTAGAGCATACCGTGCGGCATGGAATGATAGGCTCTCGTCTAGCAATGTATGAAATCGGGAGGCCCGGGTTTGCGGCGTGTGCGGTGTCTGCGCTGACCTGCGCTTCAGCCAGTCGCGTCATTATGTAAGGGAGCATCCCAGGAACAGCGCCGGGGACTCTTCCGCGGATGCTGGAGCGCTCGGCCAAGCCAGCCGCGTCAGCGCGCACCGGGGGTATGAATGACAAAGCAAACCCCACACGCACACAGACACACACCCTGCCAGCTTCCCGCGACGTGGTGACAGCGCGCCGGCCAATCGGAGGCGGCGGCCCCGCCCCGGGTTACGTCACGGGGAGGGGGAGACGGGTGCGCGCGACGTCGCGCAGGGCTGCCGGGGGCGTGTGCCGCAGCGCCTTTCGGGCTCCACGTCCTCTGGTTGGGTAGTGCCGTGAGCTCCACGGGCGCTGGGTCCTTAGGACTTGCGAGGACGCTACCGCGAAGCATCGGCCTCAGGGCCGGGCCCGGAGCCTGCGCGGTGCGTCCGGGCTCCTTCTATGAGGGGACGTGGGGCCGGCGACCCTTCACACTACACACTCACTGAGCGCCAGGCACCGTGCTGGGTAATTTGTGTGTATTTGCTCATTTAGTCCTCGTAACTCCCCTGCCAGGTACGTACGGCAAAATAACAATTAGAAAAAGGCAGCACTTTTTTTTTTTTTAAGAAGTAAAAAAAATGTTTATCATTAGAGAAAACTGGGGAAAATATAGGAAAAGTAGCCGAAAAGGAAAAATTACCCATGGGTCTCATCACATTAACACAAATACTGTTGGCATTTTATTGTATTTGCTTGTTTTCCAGTTTTCCCCTATGAATGATAATGTTACCATTGCTATTAAATAGAATAGTGGTCATACTGTTCTTTATTTAACATAAACATTTTTACGTGTTTTAATGCGGCTTTTATAAATATTTCTGAAAATATTGCGGAATGTCGTATCCAGTAGCTTTACCAGTGTAACCCTTCAACAACAGTGGGGCAGTTAGTCTTCCAGTGCATTTTTAAATCTTCCCAGGAAGTAGATGCCATTTTGTTTTGTCCTGGGACACATAGAACTCTCTCTGCCCTGTGATCACCCTTCACTTAATCAACACCTATCCCAAGGAGAAACTTTAGTTTACACCAAATGCATTGTCCTCAGTCATGACTCTGTGTTATTGTCTTCTGCTCACAAACCTTCAAAAATCTCCCAGTGCTGGGAAGAGAAACCCCATTCTGTTTAGAACAGCATCCAGAGCTGGTCACAATGGGGACCTACCCTCCTTTTCCAGTCTACGCCAAGCAAGCAGATCTTATTTCCTCACTATCCTTAAAGCCACTGCAAACGATCTTTCCTCCTTCCTGCCTCTGCTCCAACACACAGCATCTCTGTCACTGCCGTTTCTAGTGTGTGGTTTCTTAGACAAGGCTTATCCATCCACTTAGGCAAAAAGCTTCTTGGGGATCAAATCTATACCCTGCAGAGGCTGGGTACAGTGGCTCATGCCTGTAATCCCAGGACTTTGGGAGGCTGAGGTGGACAGATGACATGCTCAGGAGTTCAAGACCAGCCTGACCAACATGGTAAAACCCTCTGTACTAAGGACACAAAAATTAGCCGGGTGTGGTGGTGCACGCCTGTAATCAAAGCTATTCAGGAGGCTGAGGCAGGAGAATCACTTGAACCCAGGAGGCAGAGGTTGCAATCTGCCAAGATCACGCCACTGCACTCCAGCCTGGGCGACACAGCGAGACTCCATCTCAAAAATAAAAATAAAGAAAAATTTATACCCTACAGAGATACAGTTCAGAAAAATGGCCGGAGTACTTGCTTTTTCAGACCAGGGCTGAAATTCTAGGTTGGCCGCTTACTAGCTTGGACAAGTTACTGAATCTCTTGGAGTCTGTTTCCACTCACATTTGTTTTAAGGCTTGGAGTACAATGAGCTTTCAGAGCCAGGGAAACGGTAGGTAACAGAAAGTAACTGCTGTTAGCAGTATACTTGTTTTTCATGCCTTATCTCTACTTCAGCATCTTGATCTAGTGGCACTGGGTGGCCAAGAAAACAAACCCTGTGAGCTCAAAAGTTTCACCAAGGACTGCCCATCATTGAGAAAGGATATGAAAAGAATGTTCTGTGTGGAGCAGCAGAAAAAGTCTTCAGCTGCCAAGGCAGATTGGTTCATGGAGGAAGATAGAGGTGGGAACCAAATCAAAATGGAAGCTTAAAGGCTTTGGGGAGGACAGGGTCAGGTACATGTTAAAGTCCTGGCTCCAGACTCCATGGGAACCCCAGATGAATATCCCTCATTCCCAGGACTGCAGTGTTCCAGATTACCTGGGCAAGAGACTAAGTGGGATGGATAGAAGAGCCATCCAGAGAAAAGATGAGAGGCACTGGGGACACATGCCAGCTTTCTGAGGCTCACTGTCTAGCCTACTGACATATAGGTTCCTGACAAGGCCATCTCATGCTGTGGCGAAAGTGTGGAGTGGCTGGGAGGAAGGGAGGGTGTAGTTGAGAGTTACCATTGAGCTCTAGGACTATGTGGGAGCAGAGAAAGGGCAGAGGAAATCTCAGGGCGATGGCCTGAGAAGCAATCTGAAGGTCTGGAGGTCTAGGTTCCAGTGTCCTCACCAGTGTCCTCGGTTGAGTTGCCAGCCCACCCTGTGCCAAGATCTCCTCTGGAGGTGGTGCTTCTAGTCCTACATTTAGAAGCAGATCATGCTAGCTCCATTTCACACATGAGAAAACTGAGGCTCGGAGGAAACAAGGTCACATAATTGGTATGATAGAGCAATCTAGCTCAAAGCACAAGCTGAGCAAGATCTGAGCTGAGCCTTGAGGCCACAGGCATGTGCTGTGGTGCCTACATATGGCTATTAATGGGTAGAGTTGGGACAAGATGATGGGAATTGCCTTCTTGCCCAGACCCAAGGACAGGCCAGAGCAGGACTGCCTGTCTCCATACTCTTCCTATTTCATTCCTCCAGACCCAACTCTTTTTTCCACAACCCATTCTAGCACAAGCCCTTTCGACTCCAGCCAAGTGCCAGTCTTTTTCCTCTGAGACATGAAATGGCTCTTTGGGATTCTAAGGGCACAGAATTGGGCTGACCTGAGGAAGAACTACTGCCAGAAGGCCCCAGCTCTCCACACCTTCAGCAGTCAGGAAGCAGAGGAGATCAGCAGTGGCCATTTTACAGATGAGTAAAACAAGGAAGGGAAGTAATTTGCCCTCATTGAAAATACCAAGACCTACATAGTAATTTAGGCCCATCCCTCCTTCTAGGACTTTCTGATGAAGGGATTTGGACTTGGGCTTCAGCTGAGCCCAGAATAGCTCTAGAGGCCAGATCATTACACCCTGTTTCACATGTAAGGAAATGATATTCCCACCTCTGTCAGCCTGTTCAATCCCCACAAGCTCACAGGGCTGGGTGACCCTACTGTCTTGAGCTTTGTTCCTGCCCTGCAGGAATCACAGAAAAGTGCAAACATTGGGATGGCCACCTCTTACACATGTACCTGTATCCACTAGAGAACCAGGTTTTGTTTTTGTTTTTGTTTTGAGATGGAGTCTCACTCTGTCACCCAGACTGGAGTGCAGTGGTGCATTTTTGGCTTACTGCAACCTCCACCTCCCGGGTTCAAGTGTTTCTCCTGCCTCAGCCTCCCAAGTAGCTGGGACTACAGGCATCCACCATCACGCCTGGATAATTTTTGTATATTTTTTTCTTTTTTTTTTTTTTTTTGAGACGGAGTTTCGCTCTCGTTACCCAGGCTGGAGTGCAGTGGTGCAATCTCGGCTCACCACAACCTCCGCCTCCTGGGTTCAAGCAGTTCTCCTGCCTCAGCCTCCCAAGTAGCTGGGACTACAGGCGTGCGCCACCATGCCCAGCTAATTTTTTTGTATTTTTAGTAGAGACGGGGTTTCACCATGTTGACCAGTATGGTCTCGATCTCTTGACCTCGTGATCCACTCACCTCAGCCTCCCAAAGTGCTGGGATTATAGGCGTGAGCCACCGTGCCCAGCCGTATTTTGTGTGTGTGTGTGTGTGTGTGTGTGAGTGACAGAGTTTCACTCTTGTTACCCAGGCTGGAGTGCAATGGCATGATCTTGGCTCACCGCAACCTCCGCCTCCTGGGTTCAAGCAATTCTCCTGCCACAGCCTCCCGAGTAGCTGGGACTACAGGCATCCACCACCACGCCTGGATAATTTTTGTATTTTTAGTAGAGATGGGGTTTCACCATGTTAGCCAGTCTGGTCTCAAACTCCTGACCTCAGGTGATCCACCCACCTCGGCCTCCCAAAGAGCTGGGGTTACAGGTGTGAGCCACCGCATCTGGCCAGAACCATGTTAATGGAGGATGTTCACTGTAGTGTTTAGAACAGGGATGGTTTGGAAGAGGGCTGACCAAACACATTATCACATATCCTTCATGGAAGTCAGTGTGGCGTGGAGGATGATTATACATAGCACTTACTATTGCAACCACAACTCCAAGTACCAGATACATTTTGTTTTAATCCTCACGACAATCCTATGAGAGAGAGATTATTACTGGTACCGTATTACAGATGAGCACACTGTGGCAAAGTTAAGTCACCTGCCTGAGGTCACATAGTGACAGAGTTGGGAATTCAAATCCAGGCAGTCTGCTTCCGGAGCCTGGGCTTTTTAGCCACTATGTTATAGTGTTGTAGAAAGATTTTCCTGGCTTGGAAAGTGCTTATGATACACAGTTCATGAAAATAGCAAGTTACCAAACAGTATGTGCGACATAATCCCATTTTTGTAGGGAGAAAAACAAGACCTAAATCGACAGGAATAGAAAAGCATCTGAAAGGATATACACATAAAACGTAGCGCTGGTTTCTGAAGAGACTGAAATGGGCATTTTATGTGAGCTTTATACATCTGCATTTTCAAAGGTTTCTACAGTAAACTTGCCAAGCTTGTGTGGTAATAATAATTGCTAACATTTATGGAGTACTTTCTACACATCTGACACTTTATGCACTGCCTCCTTGAACCTTCACAACAGCCCAGTGAGATTGACACTCTGATTTTCTGCCTTTCCAGATGAGAAAACAGGCGCAGAGACACTGACTGTTTCACCCAATGTTATACAGCTCATTGAAAAGCCAGAATTTGAACCAAGTTGCCTTACTCCAAAACTCATGTGTGTTAAATCAATGAATGACTGACTTATCCACACTTTAGCCAAACGTGCCCTGAGCAAGGTCACACCCTTGGCGTGGACACATTTCCAAGGAGTGACCAGAGGACCTCCTACTTTATTGGTCACTAACCATGACTGAGCTTGACTCAGGTAGGTGTTCTCAGAGTCCGGCTTTTACAGAAAAGCCATGATTACACGTGAAAGCTGTGGGCGCTCTGACTTGATTCACCACACCTACAGGAAGCCTGGCTGCTCAGACTGGGACACCAGGGTCATAGCACCACTTGCTTACCTTCATTGCCATAACTCAGGCTGCCAGGCCTGCTGACACATTTTCACATTTGTAATAACCCTGTGAGGAGAGCAGAGCACATCATCTTATTTGACTCATAAGGAAATTGAGACTGGGCGATTTAGTAACTTGGGAGGCAGAATTGCAGAGTAATTAGCAACATAAGCTATGGTGTCACGTGAATCTGAGTTAGGTCCTAGCTGTGTGACTTTGGGTACTCATGCCACCTCTCTGAGCAGTTTCTTCTTTTGTAAATGTAATGATGCCTACCCTCACAGGCTTCCAATGAAATATGCGAAATGATTGGTTCTGTGCTTGGCATTCCAGAAACAGTAGTTGTTATTCTGCCAACAGATATTTATTCAGCACGTACTCTGGACTGAGTCCCTGTTGTTGAGCATGCAACAGCAACCGCAGCAGTCAAAAGTCCCTGTCTATGTGTTGCTCAAGTTCTCATAGGGGAAGACAGATAATAAACAAATACATGGCTGGGCACAGTGGCTCACGCCTGTATTGCCAGTACTTTGGGAGGCCAAGGTGGGTGAATCACCTGAGGTTAGAAGTTTGAGACCAGCCTGGCCAAAATGGCAAAACTCTGTCACTACCAAAAATACAAAAATGAGCCGGGTGTGATGGTGTAGTTCCAGCTATTCAGGAGGCGGAGGAAGGAGAATCACTTGAACCTAAAAGGCAGAAGTTGCAGTGAGCCAAAATTGTGCCACTACACTCCAGCCTGGATGACTGAGACTTCATCTCAAAACAAAACAAAAAACAAATACACAAGTAAAAATATATACTGTATCAGATGCTAATAAGTGCTGTGAAGAAAGACTAAAAGGGGAACACAAGGAACCCTTGTCAAGGGGAGCAGAAAGGGGAGTTGATGCTGTCCTTTTAAATAGGGCAGTCAGAGGCCAGGTGCGGTGGCTTATATCTGTAACCCCAGCACTTTGGGAGGTTGAGGCAGGCAAATCACTTGAGGTCAGGAGCTCAAGACCAGCCTGGCCAACATGGTGAAACCCTGTCTCTACTAAAAATACAAAAATTAGCCGGGTGTGGTGGCATACTCCTGTAATGCTGCTACTCAGGAGTCTGAGGCAGGAGAATTGCTTGAACCTGGGAGGCAGTGATTGCAGTGAACCGAGATTCTGCCATTGTAGTCCAGCCTGGGCAAAAAGAGTGAAAGTTTGTCTCAAAAAATAATAATAATAATAGGGCATTCAGGGAAAATTTTCCTGAGAAGGGGACAGTGGAGTACAGATCCAGGGAAGTAAGGTGGGGAGCAAGCCGGTACAGATGTTCCTTGACTTACGATGGGGTTATGTCCTGATAAAGCCATGGTAAGTAGGAAATATTGTAAATCAAAAATGTATTTAATACACCTAACCTACAGAACGTCATAGCTTAGCCTCACCTACCTTAAACATGGTTAGAACACTTAGATTAGCCTACAGTTGGGCAAAATCATCTAACACAAAGCCCGTTTTACAAAAAAGTGTTGAATATCTCATGTAATATATTGAGTACTGTACAGAAAGTACAGAGTGGTGGTATGGGTACCCAAAGTACGGTTTCTACTGTATGTGTGTTGCTATCGCGCCATTGTAAAGTTGAAAACCGTTAAGTCAAATCATTATAAGTCGGAGGCCATCTGTTTCTGGTAGGAGGAGTGTTTAAGAGAGAGAACAGCAGGTGCACAGAGGGCTTTTTTCCCAACATTTTATTATGCAAAATTTCAAACATTTACCCAAAAAAAGTTGAAAGATTTGTACGGTGAAAAGCCATGTATCTCGCAGCTAGATTCAACAATTAACATTTTACTGTATCTGGTTTTTGACTTAACTATTCTAGATCCCTTGTGCTTTCTGTACCAGGTGACCTGCCTTGAAGATTTAGAGACAGAATATCAGGAACTGTAGTCAGAAAATGGGACCTTTTAAAAGAGTCGGAGGGGAAGAGCAAAAACTCTGCTTTTGACAAAGCTGTCGGGAGAGGCCAACTGCAGTGATACCTCCTTTTTTTTGTTTTGAAATGGCACACTCTCAGCTCACTGCAACCTCCACCTTCTGGGTTCAAGTGATTCTCCTGCCTCAGCATCCCAAGTAGCTGGGATTACAGGTGTCTGCTACCACGCTTAGCTAATTTTTTGTATTTTAGTAGATATGCATTTCACCGTGTTGCCCAGGCTGGTGTCGAACTCCTGACCTCATGAACCACCTGCCTTGGCCTCCCAAAGTGCTGGGATTACAGGCGTGAGCCACTGCACCCGGCCAATACCTCCCTTTCTTAATGAAAACCTTTCTGTTCCACGAGGAATGGGTTGGTCCTCTTGTCAAGCAGTGAGTCCCTGCTGCTTCTTGACTGGGGCAAGATCAGGATGCACAGGGGTTTGGAGTGCCTTGGAACCAGCTACCACCCACACTGTTTGCCAGCTGGTAAACCCACCCGTCAGGCACGGGGGTTGGCATTGCCTGGAAATCTTTAGTGTTCATCTTGCTGACATCTGGTGCTTTTGGGCAGGAGGGTGCAATTGGCTGCCTGGTTTTCAGATCTTGTACTGGGTCCAGGCTACCGTGGATCACATCCATTTGTCCCACTGCACAGGAGAGTTCCTTCTCAGGAAGCTCAGTTTATAAGAAGTACTGACTGCCAGAGAGAGTCAGTAAATCAGAACCAGGAGGCAACTGTGAGAGGCATGGAGACTTCTGACCTCTGGGGATTGGGGTGCCTTCTCCCTTATTTACTGCTGGGGTAGCAGAGGGCTTAGAACCCCATGTTCCTAGACTTTTAGAATTGGAAGAAGGTTTAGAAGTAATCTAAGCAGGGGGATCCCCAAACCCGGGGCTGTGGCCTGTTAGGAACCAGGGCCACACAGCATGAGGGGTAGGCAAGCGAGCACTACTGCCTGAGCTCTGCCTCCTGTCAGATCAGCAGCAGCATTAGATTCTCAGAGGGGCACAAACCCTATTGGGAACTGCTCATGAGAGGGTTCTAGGTTGGGTGCCCCTTAGCAGAATCTAACTAATGCCTTATGATCTGAGGTGGAACAGTTTCATCCCCAAACCATCCCTCCAACCCCACCCCAGTCTGTGAAAAAATTGTCTTCCACAAAACTGGTCCCTGGTGCCAAAGAGGTCAGGGACCCCTGATCTAGGGCTGCAGTTAAGTGGTCAAACACCCAGGTCCTGAAGTTAGGCTGCCTGGGTTGAAATCCCGGCTCCACTATTGGAGCCTGTGACTTTGAGCAAGTCACTTAGTTTTTCTGTGCCTCAGTTTACTCATCTGTAATATAAGGCTAATAGTACCCATCTTAGTGTCATAAACTAAGTTCATATATGTAAAGTGCTTAGAATAGTGCCTAGCAATAAGTACTTAATAAAAGTTAGCTCTGAAAATGTGTAAAGCAAAAGTAACCAATGTTTTAGTGGTTTGCAACCAACTTTTTTCTATGCATGTGCTAACATATTGTTATTATTTTATAAGAGTGGGAACATATTGTACATACTGTTACATAACTTGCTTTTTCACTAAACAGTATGTTCTCTGTGTCGGTTTTGATAAAAGCATTTTCCTGCTGCTTTTCCTGCATATGTTCGGAACCATCATATTGGCAGCAAGTTTCATGTCCTTTAGTTTTCTCAATCAATCCCCTGCTTGTGGACATTTAGGTTAGTCTGTTTTTTCCTTCTGTAAATAAAGCTGCACTGAGCAAGAAGTCACTGATGCCGAATGACTAGATGACCTTGGGTGTGACCTCTCTGGGTCTTGGTTTCTTCATCTAAAAACAAAATGACAAGATTCTACTGGGTAATTAAAATCTCCTCTGATCCACATATGAATCGTTCTCAAGACATTCTGATAAGTAACTATCAGCTTCTGCTTGCATTCCTGTAGGGACAGGGAATGGTCAATAAGGTATCCTCTTTCCACTTTCCACCTCCCTGCAGCTCCTAGTCTGGCTTTATTCTCGGGCTCCACACATTTGGTGTACACTCAATGGCCAGTGGCTGGGGCCATTGTAGAGGGTAAGGAAACACCAGTTCCTTCCTTCTTTCCTTCCTCTTTCATTCCTTCCTCCCTCCCTCCATCCCTCCCTCTTTTCCTTCTTTCCTTGACACTTTACCATGTGCCAGACTTTCTGCCAGGATGGGATGGGAACCACAGGGGAAGTTGGCTGTAGGGGAAGTTGGCTAAGTCCCAAGCCCCCTAAAGCTCATGCTAGGGGACCAGACTGTCCACCACTGTGGGATGGGGATGCTGAGGCTGGTGGCTTCCTCAAATGCACTGTAGTGCCCCAGGCAGAGCCCTGGGCTGCCCTGTGAGGAGGCAACCGGAGGTAGGAGCAACTTCACCCTAAGGCTGGATCAGGATCCCCTCCAGGTTTTTACTAGAGCCAAACCCACACCTCCTGTCTCTTCTGCCAGCTACCCTTAAAACGGTAGAAACACATACATTTAAATACAAATTTAAATGTAAGTAATTTCATGTGTAACTATGAGGAGTCAATTCTACGTGGGTCCTATATGTATCCTCTCCAGGGCTCAGCCCCATTCTTTGCTTTCATTCATTCATTCTCATTCAATCCATTGTTATTAAGAGCTCACTGGGTTCCCTCTATGTCATGTAGTAAGGTTTTAGAAAGAAAGCCTCTTCTGAGTGTTAGTTTCCTTATTCATAAAATAGGAGTATTGATCCGTTTCTTGCAAGAATATGGCGAAGATGACTTAAGTACAGAGTAAAGAAGGATTGTTGGGGTGTCAAAGGAGTAGAATGCCATCTTTTAAATTGAACACAGCAGGCACCTATAGCAGGAACACAGCAGCTACTTGTTGAATGAATGACAATGTTGGAAAACATACATTTCCTCCCCTCCCCATCATGGTCCCTCTGCTTCTGTGTTAACTCCATAGACAGGCCAGCACAGCCAGCCTTGCAGCCTGAGATAAGGCCTTTGGTGGGTGTCTCCCCTATCACTCCCTCAAGTAGTGTTGGAGAGAGGGATGCCTGGTGCCGGTGGAACCCCTGAACGGAGACGGACGCAGGATGGGCTCTAAGTACCCGCCATCTGTGAGGGGCTGCCTGCCCCTCTGGGCCCTAACACTGGAAGCAGCTTTCATTCTCGTCTTCTTTTTTTTCACCTACTACGACACTTCCTTAGAGGATCAAAAGGTGCTCATGGCGTTCTATCAAGGTGAGGGTTCGTTGGAAAAGTAGTCACACAGGCAAATAGCAGGGGCAGGAGTGGGGAGGCTGTGGTTCTCCAGGGGCACAGATTGTCCTTTCTACAAAATCCCCAGAGAAAAGGATTCCCCCGTCTTCTGTAGATTGCGCCAGAACTCACCCAACAATGTAAGCTTTCCTTTAAAAAAGCAGCCTGGGTGTTCCCTCTTCCATGAAGCCTGCCTTGATTTTTTAGCGCACAGTGAGAGGCATCCTCTTTGGTATCCCTCAAATTCCCTCTGCCAAATGGTCTTCATAATTCTCTGCTTCCCCTTCTGTCTTCTTAGTGGCAAGGAACTTTTTTTTTAACTCAAAAAAAGTTTTATTTTTATAGATTTAGAGGATACAAGTGCAGCTATGTTATGCAAGCAGTTTCATGTCGTTGTTGGTTTTGGTTTTTGCTTCCTTTTCATGACTTCTCACTCATTTATTATTTCTTTTTGAGACAGGGTTTCACTCTCTTAACCAGGCTGAAGTGCAGTGGCACGATCATGGTTCAGTGCAGCCTTGACCTCCTGGGCTCAAGCAATGTTCCCATCCCAGCCTCCCAAGTAGCTAGGACCTCAAGATTGCACCACCATGCCTGGGTACTTTTTTATTTTTTGTAGAGATGGGTCTCCCTCTGTTTCCTAGAGTGGTCTCAAACTCCTAGACACAAGCAGTCCTCCAGCCTCAGTCTCTTAAAGTGCTGGAATGACAGTGAACCACTGACCCAGGCTCTCTTGTTTATTTCTATACTACTTTTCTTTTGGAAGCTTCAGCCTGTTGCTAACCCCCCACCCCCACCCCCACTGACCCCAGCTTTCTTCTCACTTAGGAGCTGGGAAGTTTGCATGCTGTCTGTAAATCCAGAACCAGAAGGTATGGCTGAAGGGGAGGGTAGGATGATGGTTATTTCATATTCAGCTAAAAGTATTCCCAGACTGTGATGAGACAACTGTAAATAAAACAGATGTCCACAGTGGTATGACTTTGCTTTTTATAATATATTGAAATGAGTTTTAGGCATCTCAGTGGGCTGATACATTGTTGATAATGGACAGGGCCTCCTTGAAGAAGGTCCCTGAGACAAAGTTGAAGCTTGAGCCTGGTTGAGTGCTTGCTTGTCCCTAGGTGATGTTAATGACTAGTTAGCTGGAAGCAAAGAGAAGTCATCCTGAGGCCCATGGCAGTGACAAGTAGGACTTAGGGAGGGAAGCCCCTATACCATTTGAAGGACTAGCCCAGAGAGTAGCCTTCAGTGACAGGCAATAAGAGCTAGCACAATTTTAATTCATTTCAATTGACTTTAATTCATTTCAATCCAATATAATTCAATGCATTCACTCATTCAGCCATGTATTACATCCAATGTGGGATCCAGACACATGATGATTAGAGCTGATATTTATGAGCACTTGCTGTGTACCAGGCACTATTCTAAATGCTTTACTTGAACCCTCACAATAACCACCCAATGATGTGGGTGTTACTATGATCTTCGTTTTTCATATGAGGAAACTAGGCATATGGACATTGAGTAATTTGCCCAAGGTCACTCAGCTAGCATAGCATGGCAGATTTAAATTTAGCCATCCTGGATTTAGTTTCCATATGCATCATGGCCCCATTTTATGGTGGGTTTGAGTCATTTGTCATATAACCAAGTAGGTGTAGCAGCCATTATTCCAGTCCTGTAGATTGACTTTAGGATCACGTTCTTTACCCCTGCACCGTGCTGCTAACATAAGTACAAAATGTCCTCAGAAACTCACTTCATAAGGAAGCTTAGAGGAGGGTCCATCACCCAGTCAGGGAAGGCTTCTGGAGGGAGGTGACTGCCCAGCCACGTCTTGAAGGCTCTGTAGGAGTTACCTGTGGGTTAAAGGAGGGTCATCCCAGTGAGGGCACAGCAGGTGCCATTGCGTGTGCACACACCAGAGCAGACTGGGCCTGGGCTTAACATTGCATCGCCCCGGAGCCTAAAAAGGGAAGCAAGGGGCCAAGCGAGGTGACTCACGCCTATAATCCCAGCACTTTGGGAGGCTGAGGCAGGAGAATGGCTTGAACCCATAAGATGAAGGTTGCAGAGTTGAGATCGTGCAGAGTTGAGATCGTGCCTTTACACTCCAGCCTGGGTGACAGAGAGAGACTGTCTCAAAAACCAACAACAACAACAAAAACAAAAAGAAGGAAGCAGGAGCTGGGCATGGTGGCTTATGCCTGTAATCCCAGCACTTTGGGAGGCTGAGGCGGTCGGATCACCGAAGGTCAGGTATTCGAGAGCAGCCTGGACAACATGGTGAAACCCCATCTCTACTAAAAATACAAAAATTAGCCGGATGTGATGGCATGTGCCTGTAGTCTCAGCTGCTTGGGAAGCTGAGGCAGGAGAATTGCTTGAACCCAGGAGGCAGAGTTTGCTGAGCTGACATCGTGCCACTGCACTCCAGCCTAGGCGACAGAGTGGGACTCCGTCTCAAAAAAATAATAGTAATAAATAAAAATAAATAAAGAGGGAAGCAGTAGGTAGTAGACTCACTGGTCTGCATAAGGAGTTTGGCCTTCAGTCTGAGGACCAAATAGTAAGCAGGAGTACAACAAGTTTGGGTTTGGATCATGGAGAAAGCCATGCCAGGGCTGGTGTTAGGGACAGGATAAGGGACATGGCTTGAGACATGAGACCAGCATGGAGGTGGCAGTGTAGTATTGACCCAAGGGTTTCAACCTTCTGATGGTGTACACACCATTTTTTGAGCATGTAACACGATTATATGTTACACTTAAGTATTACTGCATTAATGTATTTTGTATATTATACATATAAATTAGGAAAATTGAAAGAGGTAAAAATGAAATATATAATATTTTCAAATTACTAATTATAATGGTGTCAGTTCCCAGGCAGGGTTCATTGTTACAGTTGACAATTATGGATGAAAATTCACTCCTCAGAGTCTTCTTGATAATTTGAAATTGTCTTGGTTGATTTGTCTTGGTCAGATCTAATTAGATTTACTTTTTTTAACCTCGAATATGATTGACAGCTTGTAGGAGGAGAAGTTTTGCTCTGCTTTTTTCTTTTTGTTCATTAGGCTGCCATTATTGTTTTGCTTCCAATCCGTGTTTTCTGCACTAGTTGTTTAAGCCATTACTTCATTTTGTGAAGATTAGTTGAGTTAAACTTAGGTACCTTAATCTGTCAGTCCACTTAGGTGAATTCAGTCCTTGTAAACTAACAATAAATTATTCAAACCTGCCAATTCTAAAAAGACATTTTTGAGACAATCAGGACATCTGAATATAGCATGAATATCATATGATATACAAGAATTACTGTTAATTTTGTTAGGTGTGATAAAAGTATGGTGGGTTTTTTTTGAAAATCCCCATCTGTTAGGCACATTGAAATGGCATGATATCTGGGGTTTGCTTCATGCCAGAAAAAAAGAAAAAGTAGAGAAAGATTATAAAAACAAGATTGGTCTCATACGACAATCAACAAAATTTGGACTTGGGCGCGTACTCTGTTTTCATATATGCTTAAAATGTTCTGTAATAGTTAAAAAAAAAAAAAAAAAAAAAAAAACCCTGGCTGAGCATGGCAGCTCATGCCTGTAATTCCAGCACTTTGGGAGGCCAAGCAGGGAGGATTGCTTAAGCCCAGGAGTTCAAGACCAGCCTGGGAAACATAGGGAGACCCCCATCTCTACAAAAACAAAACAAAACAAAAAAACCCACTTTAAAAATTAGCCAGATGTGGCTGGGTGCGGTGGTGGCTCACACCTGTAATCCCAGCACTTTGGGAGGCTGAGGTGGGCAAATCACTTGAGGTCAGGAGATTGAGACCATCCTGGCTAACACGGTGAACCCCCCTCTACAAAAAATTAGCCAGGTATGGTGGCACGCACTTGTAGTCCCAGCTACTCAGGAGACTGAGGCAAGAGAATCACTTGAACCTGGGAGGCGGAGGTTGCAGTGAGCCAAGATTTTGCCACTGCACTCTAGCCTGGGCAACAGAGCAAGACTCCATCTCAAAAAAAAATAAAATAAAATAACCAGGTGTGGTAGCACATACCTGTGGTCCCAGCTACTCATTAGGCTGAAGTAGGAGGATTGCTTGAGCCTGGGAACTTGAGGCTGCAGTAAGACAAGATTGTACCACTGCACTCCATCCTGGGTAACAGAGCAAAACGCTGTCTCAAAAGAAAAAAAAGTATTTGAAGTGAAGTGAGGATTAATAAAAATTTTAAAATAAAAATAAAAATAAAATCCTGCCATTAATTTCAACATGATGAATATAGAGAAATGCATATCAAATCCTTCCCATTGGACCAACATTCCCTCAGGGCACTTTCCAAAACTAGGAGACTCCAGGCTGTCTGACATCTGAGCAAGTGAGGGGTGGCTTCTGGGTGAATCTGAATATTAAATACTTGCAGAGCTGAAAACTTCACAAAGCACCTTTAGAGGTAGAAAAGCCTAGATCTATGTATCTCAAAGTGTGGTCCCCAAACCTGCTGCCTCAGCACACCCTGGAAACTTGGTAGAAATGCATATTCTCAGATGCAGCTGAGACCTATTGATCAGAAGCTCTGGGTGACAGGCCCAGCACTCTGTTTTCCTAAGCCCTCTGGGTGATTCTGCAGTGCATGAAAGTTCAAGAATTCCTGGAGGTAGACTGATTGAAACCTTACCTCTGTGTCTTAGAGAGAACTTGGGCAGATTACTCAACCTCTCTCTGCCTCTGATTCAAACTCTATCAGAGGATGATAGTATTTATTTCACTAAGTTGTTGAAAAGGTTAAATGAATTAACGCACATAAAGACTGGTAAAGAGTATTAGCTTTTATTATCAAAAGAGCTTAATTTCTTATTTTTTAAATAACAATAAATAAAACTAGAATTGTTTGTTTTCTTCCAGCTACCCTAGTGATTGTATTGAGCATTTTCTGAGGTGTGTGTTCTTTGCTCTAATATCTGCTGGTCTAGATGACCTGTGATGAGACCAGATAGACAGGGGCAGTGGAGGAGAAGCTAGGAGTCAGATTCAAGATAGAGTCTGTGAAAAAGTTTTAACTTTAAATGGATTTTAAAAGGTCCTCTTTGTTTCCTATAAATGAACATTTTCTGCATTTTGTCTTTGTTTTGTGAAGTGTTAACCAACAAATTGAATACAGCCTGTGCTTGGCAAATGAAAATTAAATGCTTTTTCCTGGAAAAAAAATCAGCTGTATTTGATGAAAAGGGTGGCTGCAGATGTATGATTTGGCATAGAGAGGCACCAGTTCCTGAGATGAGAGACACAAGGGAGGGCTGTAAGGATAAATGAATGATGATATGTTCATTCTGGGCTTGGGGTTAAGGGACTTGGGAGATGCTTAGGGGAAGCAGACAGTGTCAATTACCTATTACTACATAACAGCCACCCCAAACTTAATGGCTTAAAATAGCAACCCTTTAATTTACTCATGATCATGATTCTGTGGTGCAACAACTGGGCAGTTCTTCTGTTGGTTTCACCCAGGGTCATTCATGCATCTATAGTTTGTAGGTTCGACTGGGGTGGGATGGCCTCAGATGACCTCATTCACTTGTTTGGCAGCTGGTGATTCATTGGGGGCCATTACTGTAACAATCTTCTACCATGCAGAGCTTCCCCAAGGCTACCACATTGGGAAACTACCCTGGGTCCTACACTGGGATAGCACCCAGTCCCCAATCCCCACCTCGTACTCCTCAGAGGCAGAGAGAGGGGCTCCTAGAAGACAGAGGGATTTTCCCAGTGACATGTAAACACTCCAAACCCTTCCATCTGCCCCTTTCAGAAACCTCTGTTTTTCTTCCCAGGCTGCTGCAGGGGTGAGTTGGGTGGAGTAGAGGATGTGGGGGAGGCGGTGGTGGCAGCCTGAGGCCGCAGAGGTCTTCCCAGGCAACAGTGGGAGCATGGTGTGGAGGTCAAGCCTAGAGCCTGGAGGAATGAAGCTGGGTCTGTCTTCAAAGCTGTTGGTGCTGAAGTTTCTGCAGGCCAGAGAGAGGGACAAGAGTGGGAGGGGTGCAGATCCAGAATCAGAGAGGCAGCTGACTGGAGGAGGCAGCTGCCAACAGGGATGGACTCAGAAAGCCAAAGTGCCATTATTCAAACAAACTCTTTGCAAGTGGTCTCTTTGCCACAGGCCCGGAGAAAGAGTGGTCTTGCATAAAGTCACACTGCTAATCAGCAGATGGCATGGGGTAAGACCCAGTGCCGGGCAAAGTGACTTGCATGAGCTAGCAAGCTCAATGCTCATGGCAATCCTCTGAGCAGGTGGCATGGTTTCATCCCAATTTTACAGCTCAGGAAGCTGGGACACAGAGGAAGAGCCAGGCTCTAAACACTGACAACCTGATTCAGAGATCCGCTTTGTTCACCATCACTGTCACACTATATATGCTGTATAGAGAGGCAGGATGGCATAATGGTTAAACTCAGGTAGGCAGGGTTCAAATCCTCCTGCTACCATTTACTAGCTCTGTGACTTGGACTAGTTATAGCACCTCTCTGTGCCTCCCTTTTCCCATCTCTTAATGGGGATGATAAATAGTACCTCCTGTATGAGGCTGTTATGGGATAAGTCTGTAAAGTACATAGGACAGTGCCTGGAACATGGGGTACCGTCTGTGTGCCTACTGTTACAATGATGGTAAGTATTGCCTTATCTCTCGCTGCTGAACTACCCGGTTAGACTTTCTTTCTCCGAGTTATGAGGTTTTCATAAACTTTTCCTGAAGGTTTTCCATAGAATGTACAGTTCCTCTCTGGTCCTGGTCATGGGCGCACAAGTAGCACATCCACTTCTTATCACCCCTGAACACCTTAGAGCCCATTAGCTTATCAAACCAGCAGCTGATGAGAGTGCAGAGCAGACTGTGAGGGGTGGAGGCTGACACCGATGAGGATTCTCCGAGCTGGGGCCCAGCCCTGAAGCGGGAGCCCAGATAATGAGGTAGAAGAGGAGTAGAAATGGGCCTGGAGCCCAGGAGAGGCGGGAGGATGACAGGCCAAGGGGAGGAGAAGCCTGAAATCAGATGTTATTTCCTGACCAGTTGGGGTGCGTGAGCTCTGTCAACAGCTCATGGAAACTGCTGCCCTAATTTCATCTTGTTGGCTGAGGCACAATTCCTCTCTCAGGGACTGTGTGGGGCCGTGGGAAGGAAGGCCCTGAGCGCTTATACCTGGAATCAGGGAATCAGGGGTGGCAGCTGTGTCTGATAAAGCCCCTACTCAGGATCCTCTGACCTCTTTTTTTTTTTTTTTTTTTTTTTTTTTGAGACGAAGTCTCGCTCTGTTACCCAGGCTGGAATACAGTAGTGTGATCTTGGCTCACTGCAACCTTCATCTCCTGGGTTCAAGCGATTCTCCTGCCTCTGCCTCCTGAGTAGCTGGGATTATAGGCATGTGCCACCATGCCTGGCTAATTTTTGTATTTTTAGTAGAAATCGGATTTCACCATGTTGGCCAGGCTGGCCTCAAACTTCTGACTTTAGGTGATCTGCCCACCTCAGCCTGCCAAAGTGCTGGAATTACAGACATGACCCACAGCACCTGGCCTTTTTTTTTTTTTGGAAACAGAGTCTCCCTCTGTTGCCCATGCTGCTGGAATGTAGTGGTGCAATTGTGGCTCACTACAGCCTTAACCTCCTAGGCACAAGTGATCCTCCCACCTCAGCCTCCTGAGTAGCTGGGACTACAGGCACTCGCCAACACGCCTAACTAATTTTGTATTTTTTGTAGAGACAAGGTCTTGCTATGTTGTCCAGGCTGGTCTTGAACTCCTCGGCTCAAGCAATCCTCCCTCATAGGCCTCCTAAAGTGCTGGGATTACAGGTGTGAGCCACCACGCCCGGTCTGACTTCATCATCTTTAGGCCCCACCTCTGTCCTTATCCTGGCAACTCTCCTCTCCCCATCTCCCACAAACTTCTTTAGGATATTGCAGAGCTGTAAGGACTTTGAGAGTATCAAGTTCAACTCCTATGTGTTACAGACAGGGAAACTGAGGCCTAAAGAGGGTCAGGGACTTGCCTAAGATCGCTTATGAGGTGTCCTTGCCTGTGCAAGGACATAGTTCCAGACATTCAGGGCTGGGCTCTGCAGCTGGCATGCTTTGTGGTCTGATAGTTTGCTGCTGAACTACCAGGTTCGACTTTCTTTCTCCAAGTTGTGGGGCTTTTGTAAACTTTTCCTGAAGGCCTTCCTTAGAATGTACAATTCCCCTCTGGACCCAGTTATGGGTGCCCCTCACAGGGTCTCTCTGGTCCCCTTCTGTAAAATGAGAGGAAAATGGAAGAGTTGCCCTACCCATGGAACCTTCAGTGAGCCTGGACCCTGTGCATTATAGCATTGCTGCAAAACGGCAGATGCATTTTAACAATTGTATTTAATAAAAGGTTGAATTTGCATATTTCAAATGGGGCATGCAGTCTCCAACTGAACACAAGGCTCACTGCTCCCAAATGTGCGCTGCACCTTCATACACATATTTCCTGCTTGGATCCTGAAGGAATTTGAGTGGTCCCCAAGAGGAACCCCTGTATAAAATGTCCCCTGGCCACACCCCCCCATTACTAAGGACTCAAGCAGGAGACAGAAACATTGCCTGCACCTCCCTCCCCACTGTCAGAAGAGGTGCAAAGAGTTGACTCCTCCCTAATGCCCACTTCTCACCCACGCCCCAAATCCCCAGGTCCCATGGAGGTCCTTGGGGGCCTCTAATATCCTGGTGGTGTCAGGTTGATTTGGAAATATCAGTGTCCACCCTTGTCCTCTCTGCCAAACCCCAAGTGTATGTATTTTTCAGTGGAAGTGAATTTAGGTGTACTTTATAAATCAAAGGGTTTTTCTGAGACTTTGGAAAGTTCCAGTAATGAAAGCTTCTCATTGTTATCAAAGCCAGGGCTGGAGACCAGTGGCAGATGAGTTCCTACTGCTAGGATTGTCATGGTGAGGTTGAAGAGTAGCCACTGTTTATTGAGCGTTCTCCATCTACCAGGCACTGTACTAAGCACTTGAACAAAACTTATTTCCTTCAGAGTTCCCAGCACTCTGTAAGGTGGGTCTTGTTTAGCTGATATGGAAAGTAAGCTACTTACAAGACCAGAGGACTGTGAAGTTGAAACACATAAATTGATATTTTTCTATGTTCAAAACAGTCAGTTGGTGGCAATTTAGTGAGGTTTAATCTAATAGGAAATGATAGAGCTGGGATCAAACAGAGCTATGTGAACTCAAAGCCCACGCTTCCGCTTCCACCTTTTTTTAAAAAAAATTGTCTATGCTGGGGACAGTGGCTCATGCCTATAATCCCAGTGCTTTGGGAAGCCAAAGCAGGAGATCACCTGAGGTCAGGAGTTCAAGACCAGCCTGGCCAACATGGTGAAACCCCTTCTCTACTAAAAATACAAAAATTAGCCAGGTGTGGTGGTGGGTGCCTGTAATCCTAGCTATTTGGGAGGCTGAGGCAGGAGAATCGCTTGAACCCCTGAGGCGGAGATTGCCATGAGCCAAGATCACGCCACTGCACTCCAGCCTGGGTGACAGAGAGACTCTGTCTCAAAAAAAAAAAATTGTCTGCATGCTGGTTGGAGAAAATTTAAACACTAAAACTAAAAAAGTAAAACATCTCCCAAACTTAGAGACAATATTCATGGGGGTAAAAATGCTTCAACATCTCTCTTCAGTCATTTATTCATGTGTGAAAACACTTGGTGATTATTGATGAAATAGCCTTTACAATTTGGAGCAATTATGTGCATTACATATACCATTTGATTCTGGCAGCCTAATGAAGGAGGGATGATCATTTTCCCCATTTAACAGATGAGAACAAGAAGAGGGAGGGCAGATGATGTAGGAGTTCAAGGCACAGGCTCCAGCAGACTCTCTAGGTTTAAATCTTGGCTCTAGGCCAGGTGTGTTGGTTCATGCCCATAATCTTAGCACCTTGGGAAGCAGAGGCAGGCAGATCACATGAGGTCAGGAGTTCGAGACCAGCTGGGCCAATGTGGTGAAACCCCTTCTCTACTAAAAATACAAAAATTAGCTGGGTATGGTGGCAGGCACCTGTAATCCCAGCTACTGGGGAGGCTGAGGCAGGAGAATCACTTGAACCCAGGAGGTGGAGGTTGCAGTGAGCCAAGATAGTGCCACTGCACTGCAGCCTGGGTGACAAGATTGAAACTCCATCTCAAAAAAAAAACCAAAAAAACATTTGGCTCTACCCACTGGGGCAAGTTACTAACTCCTCTGTGCCTTGGTTTTCATATCTGTAAAATGGTGACAGTAACAGCACCCGTGTCAAAGTGTGGTTGTGAGAATGAAACAAGAGAGTCTGTGTAAAGTGATTAAAATAGCGTAAGCACATGGTAAACACTTAAGAAATGTCGGCTGTTATAAAGCTCAGAGATGTTAACTAGATCAAGACCATTCTGTTAGAGGGTGCCAGAGTCCTGATTTGAACCCATTTGTCTCATTCTGGAGCCCAAGCTGCTAACCCTTTTTCACCTCAAAACTAGAATTAAACCAAAGTGCTCACCCTCTTCACTTTGCTAGGCCCCTCGCTGCCCTCAGTTGCATCTCTTCCATTCACCTGTCATAGAAGCCTCTGCTCAGGGTCTGAGACTGTGAAAGGTGAGGGCAACCCAGGTGGCCCTGATGTTTTCTGCCAGCCAGCCCACCAGGTCCCTCGCTGCAGACAGCAAAGGGAGGGAGGTTTGCTGCAAAGATTGTGTGGTTCTCACCAACAAGAGCACTCTGCCCTCTCTTTTCTGTGTGTCCTGGGTCAAGTCACTCGGCTTCTGTGGCCTTATTTTCTCATGTGCACAGCCAGGGAGTTGACCCTGATCTGCAGTAAGAGCAGCAATGACCTTTACTGTGTGTCCATGTACACCAAGCACATGTGCTTTATGCTTGTTCTTATTATTAGGCTTAATGATACAATAATTGCCACATTTACTGAGCACCCATTATGGGCCAGGCCCTGCCCTAAGTGCTTAATTAGCTTTAGCTCCTCTAATCCTTACCTGAATTCCACATGGTGTGTATGTGTTATCCCCATTATTCAGATGAGAACATTGAGGCTCAAAGAGGCCAAGTAACTTGACCAAGCACTTGTAAATCATCTCAACTGTCCCTTCCAGCTGCCATTTTTTAAGACTCTAATTTCATACCACCCTAAATCTTGTCTGCTTCCCCATCTTCCTTCTCGCCATCTCCCCACTGAGCAGTCTGCCAAGATCTGACCGTGATGGCGGCCCTTGGCTTGGGCTTCCTTACCTCATCTTTGCGAAGACACAGCTGGAGCAGTGTGGCCTTCAACCTCTTCATGCTGGCCCTTGGTGTGCAGTGGGCAATCCTACTGGATGGCTTCCTGAGCCAGTTCCCTCCTGGGAAGTTGGTCATCAAACTGTCCAGGTACGGGGTTGGTGGCTGGATCACTTCTGGGTCATAGAGGGAATGGAGCCCGAAAGGACAAGTTACAGAAGATCTGGGATATTCCCACCTCTCTGTCTAGCACCAATGCCTTGCAATATTTAGGACATCCTTATGCCAAAACATTATTCATTTTTTATCTAAAATTCAAATTGAACTGGGCGTCCTGCATTTTACTGGACAGCCCTACTCTGTGTGTCACAAGGAGTCCAGGTCTACATTCCTCACTACATCCTTTCTTTTCTGTTACTGCCAATTAGGACTTTGCAAAGTTGCATAATCAATATAAGTTTATGGAAAAATAAGAAACAAACACATTAGACAAAGAGAAATTGATATGCCACACGTAGAGAGACATTCTCTTGAAAAGAAAGGACTCAGGACTCCATGTTTGGGTCCCCTTCCACTAACACTCCCTTCGTGGCAGCTGTTTTTCTCTCTCCTGGATATCCCCTCTGGAGTCCCCTTCCACACTCTCTCATGGAAGCCTCTCTTCTCCTAAACTCCATCTCTCTCTACTCCCTTCCATTCAGTGTGGAAGCTGCTTTTCCTTCCTGGATTTCACCTTTCTGGATTCCCTCACTCAGTGTGACAGTTAGCTCTTTCTTTCTTTCTCCTTCTCCTGTTTTTCTCTCTCTTTAAATAAATCACTTTCTACAAACAAAAAAAGAAAAGAAAAGAAAGGACTCTCAGTCCTCTAATGCTGCTAGACAAGAAATAGCCATGCTTTACTTTCATTAAATTACCTGTGCTTCGTTTAGATGCATTATGTGAAATGCTAAGAACCATCAAAACCAATGTGTGGTGCTAGAAGTCAGAATAGTGGTTACTTGCAGGAGGTGGATATTGATTAGGAAAGAACACAAAATCACCTCATGGGGTGGAGAAAATGTTCTCTGTTCGCCTAGGTGATGACTACACATCAATCTATACATGTTTTAAAGAGGCATTAGCACTTAATGGGAGGAACTAGGCTAAATTTTTTTCTCAAACATTGTTTTGTTTTGTCCATCTCTGAATCTCTGTGCTGCTCAGATGTTGGTAAATGTCATTCTAGGCATCTTGGGGACTCTCAAGGCCTCTCAAAGCCATTCCAGCCTCCCCCACTAAGACCCTGCTAAACCTCTTGGCACTGCTGTTAAACATGTCTCTATGAGCCAGAAACTGTGCTGAGCACTCCACAAATATTACTTTGTTTAACTCTTCCAGGTAGGGATCCAATCTGGTATACAAGTAAGGAGGTCAAAGCTCAGAGAGGGCAAGGCACTTGCTTAGGGCCACACAGCTAAGTGGTGGAGATGGCTCCAACTTTTTTTTTTTTTTTTTGAGACGGAGTTTTGCTCTTGTTACCCAGGCTGGAGCGCAATGGCGCGATCTCGGCTCACTGCAACCTCCGCCTCCTGGGTTCAGGCAATTCTCTCACCTCAGCCTCCCGAGTAGCTGGGATTACAGGCATGCACCACCATGTAACCCATCCCACATGTTCCGGAGTGATCAGAACATGAAACACAGTCTAGCCACCTCCTGATTGGCCCTGGGGGAAAAACTCTATATATTTTTCTTTTTTAAAAGGTTAAGAGGCTGGGCATGGTGGTTCACACTTGTAATCCCCATACTTTTGGAAGCCGAGGTGAGCAGATCACTTGATCCCAGGAGTTTGAGACCAGCCTGAGCAACACAGTGAGACCCTGTCTCTGCAGAAAATAGAAACATTAGCTAGGCATGGTGGTGTGCACCCATAGTCCCAGCTACTTGGGAGGCTGAGGCAGGAGGATCACCTAAACCCAGTGAGGTTGAGGCTGAGCAAGCTGTGATTGTGCCACTTCACTCCAGCCTGGGCAACAGAGTAAGACGCTGTCTCAAAAACTGTTTTAGGTCGGGTGCAGTGGCTCACACCTGTAATCCCAGTACTTTGGGAGGCCTAGGCAGTTAGGTTACCTGAGGTCAGGAGTTCAAGACCAACCTGACCAACATGGTGAAACCCTGTCTCTACTAAAAATATAAAAATTAGTTGGGCATAGTGTCAGGTGCCTCTAATCCCAGCTACTCGGGAGGCTGAGGCAGGAGAATCACTTGAACCCTGGAGGGGGAGGTTGTAGTGAGCTGAGATTGCACCATTGCACTGTAGCCTGAGTGACATAGCTAGGCTCTGTCTCAAAAAAAAGCAAAACAACAAAACAGTTTTAGAGTTAATTCCCATGGGGATTCAACACACAAACACACACACACAGACTGCGTCCACCTGGGAAGTGACAGAGGGCACCCTGGGGGAATTCTGACAGTAGTGGCACTGGTTTGGTGTCACTGCCTTAGCTTAGGGTCACACCAGCCTTCAGCATTCTGCACTACAGCAGAATGGAGCAGGAGGCGTCTAGGGCTGCTCCTGTCATCTGACATCCACAGGGACCTGTTTATTCTTGACTCAATCCAGGAAGATGAGAAGGGAGAGAATTCAGCCTGAGTGAACACCCCTGCCCCACCCCTGACTGCTTCAGTCCCCCTGGCAGTGACCCCCACTGAAACGGGCTCTTTCCTGACCGGTTCCGGTCAGAGCTGTGCTGACAGATGGTGCCCAGGCCTGCCCCTGGGGACAGGGTACTCTCCCTTGGCCACACTCCAGCCTGTGCCACTTGACTTGGCACTGATTTGGTTCTGTTTTGAGTCCCTTCAGAGGAGGGCCCTATCTTATTCAACATTGTTCTCTGTTTTCCTCTCATGCTAGTAACTTAGCAAATGGATATTGGAGCAAAAATGAAAATTAATGGAACCCTAAAAGTGAGAAGTTTTAAAATTGTATTTATTTTTTTAGAGACAAGCTCTTGTTCTGTTGCCCAGTCTGGAGAGCAGTGATGTAGTCATAGCTCACTGCAGCCCCTGCCTCCTGGGCTCAAGTGATCCTCCCACCTCAGCCTTCTGCGTTATAGTTTTTTACAGGCGTCCACCACCACGCCCAACTAATTATTGTATTTTTAGTAGAGATGAGGTTTCACCATGTTGGTCAGTTGGTCTTGAACTCCTGACCTCAGCTGAACTCCTGCCTAGGCCTCCCAAAGTACTGGGATTACAGGTTTGAGCCACTGCACCCACCTAAAACAGTTTTTGAGACAGTATCTCACTCTGTTGCCCAGGCTGGAGTGAAGTGACACAATCATGGCTCACTCAGCCTCAACCTCACTGGGTTCAGGTGATCCTCCTGCCTCAGCCTCCCAAGTAGCTGGGACTATGGGTGCACACCACCATGCCTAGCTAATGTTTCCATTTTCTGCAGAGACAGGGTCTCACTGTGTTGCTCAGGCTGATCTCAAACTCCTGAGCTCAAGCCATCTGCCCACCTCGGCTTCCCAAAGTACTGGGATTACAGCCTCCTGAGTAGTTGGGACTACAGGCATCAGGCATATACCTAGCTTTTTTTTTTTTTTTTTAACTTTTTGTAGAGATGTGAGTTTCACTTTGTTGCTCAGGCTGGTCTTGAACTGCAGGCCTTAAGCAATCATCCCACCTCAGTCTC
Source organism: Callithrix jacchus (assembly GCF_049354715.1). Taxonomy (NCBI): domain Eukaryota; kingdom Metazoa; phylum Chordata; class Mammalia; order Primates; family Cebidae; genus Callithrix; species Callithrix jacchus. The sequence goes on along the minus strand of NC_133508.1, from coordinate 62,055,420 downwards.
CTGAAGTGCTGAGATTACAGATGTGAGTCACCATTCCTGGCCTTAAAAGTGTGATATTTTTAATGCTGTATTTTGAAAGCTCCATGAGGACTCTCCCTAGAAGATAATAGAAATAAGCAACTCCCTTATTGCACTTGACATACATCAACTCACTTTGCCCTTCCCACGGCTCCAGAGGCATTAGGTCCACCTTATAAATGGAGGCACTAGGTCACCGAGTGGTTAAATAAGTTGCCCAAAATCACACAGCCAGAAAGTGACTGAGTCAGGATTCCAGCCCAGACAGCTTAGACCTGAGACCGTGCTTCCAACCACTGCACATCACTGTCTTAGCACCTCCCCAGCACAAACTGGCCCTTAAGGAATGAAATACCACCCTCGCACACATGCTCCTGAACTAAGCCTTTGTCAGTGAAATAAACACCCGCTTAAAAGGCATATTCTGTCCAGGCATGATGGAACATTGAGTAACCCCTTATTCTAAATTCCTGGTCCCTGTGAGACTCCTTCCCCGTGCCCTTCGCCCTATTCTGAACTTCCCCTAAAGACCTTGAAGCTTAAGCAGACGTAGTCTGCAGCAAACACTGGGGAAGCTGAGTTCAGCTTTCAGAGCACACAGGCTTTGGATCCAGGCCAGCTGGGTTTGAACCTCACATTTGTGATCAGCTGGCATGACTGTTTCCAAAAAGTCCATTTTAATTGTATGCGTGACTTTCTGTAAAATGGTGATACTGAATGGTAACCTAGCAGCATTTTACAGAGGGTCACTCAGAGGGTTAAATTTATTTTTTCAGATGGAGTCTTACTCTGTCACCCAGGCTGGAGTGCAGTGGCACGATCTCAGCTTACTGTAACCTTTGCCTCCCGGGTTAAGTGAGTGTCATGCCTCAACCTCAAGAGTGGCTGGATTACAAGCACGCGCCACCACACCTGGGTAATTTTTATATTTTTAGTAGAGACAGGGTTTCACCCTGTTGGCCAGGCCGGTCTTGAAACCCTGGCCTCAGGTGATCTGCCTGCCTTGGCCTCTCAAAGTGCTGGGAATACAGGCATGAGCCACTGCGCCTGGACTTATGGGGTTAAAATTTAAAAGAGGTGATGCTGTTACAAGCCTGTTTTACAAAATGCTCTTATAATAAATCGTTATCACCACTGTTGCTGTGGCTGTAGCATCATCATCAACTCCCAAAGGGAGGTGGGAGTCTCAGAGCAAGGTGCTCAGGGGAAACTGTATGTCCATGGATTGTCCAGCTCAGTACCACTTCCTTCAGGAAGTCCTCCCTCATGAATCCAGTCAGCATCACCCTCTCCTTCCAGTGAACCCCACTAAACTTTTGATATCATATTCTTAGTTGACAGGCTCATGGTGTAGCCTGTCTGGATCATAAGTACCTGTTGTTTTTTTTTTTTGTCATAAGTACCTTGAAGACAAAAATCATTTTCTCCTCCTGAGCATGCTCATTGGTTGAGGGAAGGAAGGAGTTGTAATAGTGTTGATAAGGCTAGCTTCTTTTCAGGAGTTGGTTCTTTGTGCCAGTCTTGGTGCTAGACACACTGATACTCCTCCGAACCTCCAGGGCACCAACATGGGATACATTTGATCATCATTCCTAATTTGCAGAAGGAGAAACAGGCTCAATGAGATGAAATTGCTGCTCCAGTGATAAGGCAGGGACTGGAAACCAGGCTTGTCCTACTTCCAAATCCAGTTTCTTTCCACTGCCATGGAGAGGGAGAGAAAGGACAGCGGCCCTGGATGAAGATGGGGTGACTGGATGTGGGCAGGCCCGCGGAGGAAGAGTGCCCTCTGTTGAGCATCTGAGTGATGATGGCCAAAAAGAAGACTCGGCAGAATCCCAGTTATCAGATCCCCAAAGGAGGCCCTGAGGGAACAGTCACCCTGATCATCCTCAGTTGGATGAGTGTGTGTAGATCAATGCCTCATAGGTGAAGGAGTTGAGTTACAGAGTGGTTAAGTCATCTGCCAGACCACAGGACTCAGGGTTCAGAGGTCACCTTGATGGGGGAAAAGATGGTCACTCCGATCTGCAGCATCAGCCTCCAGGTGGGTAGAAATCTTGTCTTCTACTCCCACAGAAAGTAGGTGCCCAATAGTGTTTGTTGAATGAATGAATGAATGAGTGAATGAATGAATGAATGAATGATTAAAGGAGAGGCATCCTTCCTTCTCAGTCATCCTGGCTTTCCCTCTCTCCCGCAGTATTCGGCTGGCCACCATGAGCGCTATGTCGGTGCTGATCTCAGCGGGTGCTGTCCTGGGGAAGGTCAACTTGGTGCAGTTGGTGGTGATGGTGCTGGTGGAGCTGACAGCCTTTGTCACCCTGAGGATGGTCAGCAGAAATGTCTTCAGTGTGAGTCACGGTGCTAGGAGGAGGGGACCTGGAAGAAGAGGGGCTAAAAGCCCATTTGGTGGGGTTTCCAGGGTTTTAAAAAAGAAGACTTGTAATCTCAGCTACTTGGGAGGCTGAAGAGGGAGGATCTACTTGAGACCAGGAGTTTGAGACCAGCCTGGGCATCATAACAAGACCTTCATCTCTAAAAAAGATTTGTTTTCTAGTTATCCAGGTGTGGTGGCACACACCTGTAGAGCCAGCTACTCAGAAGGCTGAGGTGTGAGTTGGAAGGACTGCTTGAGCCCAGGAGTTGGAGACCAATCTGGGCAATATAACAAGACCTCATCTCTAAATAAATAGGCAGATAGACAGATAGATGCCTAAATGGAGTTACAAAAGTATGATCTATGCAAATGCTTAAACACAACAAACCATTGCCTTTAACTACTACAGTATAATCCTGTAGGATCGTACCATTCATGATATAACCATGGTTGTATAAAAAGAATTAATTTTCAGAGCCTCATCAGCAGTGGTTCCAGCAAGTTTGTACGGCCAGCAGCATCTTTCAGTCAGTGTGTTTCGGTAACTGCACATGTAATCTCATTGGGAGAGACTATCAGAAGTCTAAGTCTGAAGGCAGCTATGAAGGTGGCCAATCAAATTGCTCTCCCAGCTCCTCTGCTGTAACCCTTCCCCTGAGTGATGACATAGCCAATGTTCCCATCTCACAGGTGAGAAGGCTGATGCCTTGAGAGGGGAAGGGACTGCCCAAGATTGCATAGCAAGATAGTGGCAGAACACAAGCGAGAACCCAGAGTTCCAGTCTGGCTGAGAAGAAAGAGCACTGGACTTGGAGTCAAAGGCTGGGGTTTGCATCTCAGCTCTGCCATAAATCCCTGTGTGACTATGGGCAATTTAACCTTTAGAGCTTCAGTTTCTTCATCTATAATATGTGGGTTACAGTACTACCACATAGGGTTTGAGGGAGTAATTGAATTAATCACATACGATGATGCACATTTACAAAAAAAAGGCATGAAGCCCCTTTGCTTGCCTCAGTGTCCCATAGGACTTTAGATTTTACTCTGAGAAATACAGGGAGCACTAGGGAGTGTTGGGCAGGGGAGAGCTATGATCTGACTTATGTTTTGAGATAATCACTCTGGCTTCTGGGTTCGGAAAAGACTGAAGAGGCAAGTGGGGAAGCAGGTGGAGACCAGAGCAGCAGCTATTGCCATAATCCAGATTCAGACTAGGACAGGAGCTATGAGAGTGGTGGGAAAGTGGTTGGACCCTGACTGTATTTTAATAGCAGAATTGACAAGATTTGCTGATGGACTGCACATGGAGTGGGAGAGGGTAAGATGACTTCAAGATTCTGATCTGGCACAACTGAGCGGCTGCTGAAGCCATTTACTGAGATGGGGAACATTGGAGTGAGATAGATCTGGGAGGGAAAACTCAGAGTTCAGTGTCGAATGTGGTAGCATTAGGGTTAAAGTGGGGGACTAGAGATGTGTATGAAACATCCCAGTGGAGACACTGAATGGAAATGTACAAGTCTTGAAATTTGGGAGTTGTTAGAATATAGATGATATTTAAAGCCACGAGACCCAAGGAGATCACTCGGGAGTGAGGATAAAGAGAGATGTGAAGAAGTCTAAGGACTGAATCCTAGTGCACCCCGCATTTTAGAGGGGGCACATGTGGAAAAGCCAGCAAAGGAGACAGAACTCTTGCTTGGAGAGGCAGGAGGAAAAGCCCAGGAGATGGTGAGGTCCTGGAAGGCAAGGAAAGAGAGGGCCTGAGGTAGGTTGAAGTCTGCTGAGAAGTCAAGTAGGATGGGGGCTGAGAAGTGGCCATTGGCTTTGGCAAGGAGACCTTGACATGCATGGTTTTAAAGGAGGATGAAGGCAAGAGCCTGGCTTGACTGGTTCAAGAGCAGGAGATGAGAAAGTGGAGACAGCGTCCGGGGGTAGCCCTGCCAAGGACTGCTATAAAGGGGACCAGAAATGGAGAAGCAGGAGGGCAGAATCTCAAGGGAGATTTTGTTTGTTTACTTCAGGTGGATGATATTTATATGCCAGTAAGAATAATCAGGTAGAGAGGGGAAAAATCTGATGATACAAGAGACATGAATTGCAAGAGTCAAGCCTTTGAATTGGAAAGCGGGAGTGGGATTTTGAGCACTGATGGCTTTAGGCTGATGCAGGGACAGTTCATCTTTACAAGAGAAACGGCAGGGACTGTGGATAGGCCAGCAGATTTGGTGGTGAGTATAACAGGTTCAGTCTCCTGCAGGGAGAAAATCCCTTACTAACTAGTTGTATTTTCTCAGAGAAACAAGAGGCACCATCATCAGCCTCGTGTGAGGATGGAAAGGAGAGATGGGGCTTGTGGAGAGAGAAGGTGTGGTATGGTCATCTGTGGGAGTGGAAGAGAGTGAGAGGACTGGAGGGGTGCAGCGGGACTGCAGGCTGACACCAGGGCTCCTAGGGCTTGTAGTCAGTGGAAAGTGCATCAGTGACAAGGGCTGTGTGCTGCTGCTCCAGGCAGGTGTGCAAGAAGCAGAGTTGAATATGCCCAGCCTGGGCTACTGCCCAAAGTGAGCCTAAAGCCCAAGGGAGACCAGAGATGGGTCTGTTTGCAAAGGAGGAAGTATAATGGTGGCCCACTATTAATAAAACGGAACTGGTTAAGAAAGGAGTGAGAGTGACATTGGGGAGCCCAGCCAGGCAGCCTGGGTACAAATCTCAGCTCACCCACACTAGCTGAGTCCATTTGGGCCCCTTAGTTGAACTCTCTGTGCCTCGGTTATCCTAGCTGTAGAATGGGGATAAGAATGATGCTACTTCCTAGGGCTGTCGTGAGGCTTGAACAAGTGAATGTATCTAAGGTGCTAAGAACAGTGCCTAGCATGGGGTAAACATGGCAGTGCTGTTATTTTCACCATCACCATTGTCCTCAGGTTCCGTTGGTTGGAATTGTTGAAAAGAGGTGATTAAAGGAGTGAGTCAGACAGATAGGAGGTGGTGGTGGTGGTGATCAGGCTCTGGAGGCAACACAGTTACTGGTAATGACAAGGTCTAAGGCTTGACAGTGGGTGGCAGAAGTGTAACGCAGGGAAAGATAGACGAACGGTCAAGGAACCGAGAGGGGAAGGTGTTGGGTGGGCTAAGATCATGTCTGGGAAGAGTGATGGAGAGAAAGGCTGAAGGGCAGGAGCTGACATCAAGCGACCAAGAGGCAGCCAGGAGGGTGAGCCTGCAGCAAGGAAGGGAGAGTGTGATGGCATCTTCTTCAAGGGAGCTGGGGATGTCTGGGGAGGAAAAAAGAACAGTGGTCTAGGAGGGAATATGGGAAGTTATTTTTGAGACAGAGTTTCACTCTTGTCACCCAGACCGGAGTGCAATGGTGCTATCTCAGCTCACTGCAAACTCTGCCTCCTGGGTTCAAGTGATTCTTCTGCCTCAGCTTCCCGAGTAGCTGGGATTACAGGTGTGCAACACCATACCCAGCTAATTTTTGTATTTTCAGTAGAGACGGGGCTTCACCATGTTGGCCAGGCTGGTCTTCAACACCTGACCTCAGGTGATCCACCCACCTCGGCCTCCCAAAATGCTAGGATTACAGGCGTGAGCCACCATGCCCAGGCTGGATGTTTCTATTTATTAATTTTTGATTTTCTTCATCCGTGTATGTGACTTTAACCCCTAAATCCTTCAATATATATTTCTTTTTCCTTTTTTTTTTTTTTGAGACAGAGTCTTGCTCCATCACCCAGGCTGGAGTGCAGTGGTGGATCTCCGCTCCTGGCAACCTCTGCCTCCTGGATTCAACCAATTCTTGTGCCTCAGCCTCCCAAGTAGCTGGGATTACAGACATGTGTCTGCCACACCCAGCTAATTTTTGCATCATTAGTAGAGACAGGGTTTCACCATATTGGCCAGGCTGGTCTCAAGCTCCTGGCCTCAGGTGAACCACCTACCTCGGCCTCCCAAAGTGCTAGGATTACAGGCATGAGCCACTATTTGGCCTCAGTGTATGTTTCTGATATGGTTTGGCTCTTTATCCTCACCCAAATCTCATCTTGAATTATAATTTCCCCATGTTGAGGGTGGGACCTTGTAGGAGGTGATTGTATCATAAGAGTGGTTTCCCCCATGCTGTTCTTGTGATGGTGGATTTTCAGGAAAGCTGATGGTTTGAAAGTGTGGCACTTTCTCTCTCTCTCTCTCTCTCTCACCTGCCACCATGATTGTAAGTTTCCTGAGGCTTCTCCAGCCATGCGCAACTGTGAGTCAATTAAGCCTCTTCTGTTTATAAATTACCCAACCTCAGGAAGCATCTTTATAGCAGTGTGAAAGCAAACTAACACAATTTTCTAGACATGGGGACATTCTCTTAACATAGCCACTGTTCAGTTAACAAAAATGAGAAATTGACATTGATACATTATGATTACCTTATTCAAATTTCACCAATTGTCTCAATAATATTCTTTCTAGAAAAAAATATATATATATTGTAGTCCGGGATTACATCTTGCATTTAGTTCTCATGTCTTATTAAACTCCATCAATCTGGAACAGTTTCTTCATCTTTCTTTATCTTTCATGACCTTGAGATGTTTTGAAGTTTTGAGCCAGTTATTTTGTAGAATGTGGGTTTGTCTGCTTTTCCTCATGATTAGATTGTGCGTATGCATTTCTGGCAGGAGTTCCACAAGAGTCATGTGCGTCCTTCTTAGTATATGGTATCAGAAGACATGCTGTCAATTTGCCCCATTTACTAGGTGTGTTAACTGTGATCATTGGGTTCAGGATCTTCCACTGCAAAGTTACTATTTTCCCCTTTGTAATTAATAAACATCTTGTGAGGAGATAATTTCCTACAGAAATCCTGTTTATCATCCAACTTTCACCTTTATTCTTCCCTGAATAAATTAGTACTATAATAATTGCCAATATTAGCTTTCTAATTCCATCTTCCCTTCAGAAGTTGGTATTCTTCTGTAAGGAAAAGCTTTCACTTCTCTGTTCATTCACTCATCTATGTATTTATTTATATCACTATGGGCTCCTGGATTCCAATTTGCACACTTCCATTTTCTGCTTTTTCTCTCTGCTTAATATAAGGATTAATGACAACTTCCTGATTCCCAGGAAGAAAATGCCCAGAGCTTTCTTAGGCAGAATGAAGAGAATTCAGTATAAGAACCACCAAGGTACATCTATGTAGTGTGGAAATTTTTAAAAAACAAACAAACAAAAAAGAACCTCCAAGGGCAGGAGGTGCTGCCAGACTCAAGAGGGCACTGGAACTGGCTGTGAGAAGCCACTAAGATCCCAGGTAGTCCATGCCCTCCATCTTTTAGCTCCATTTCTCTCTGTACAACTAATGTCTCTGTACACCAGCTTTCTCTTTAGCGAAAAACATGTCCCCTCCACCACCCACCCACCACTTGTTCCTGCTTTTCTATGTCCCAGATCCTGCAGAAAACAACTCTTCTCTTAGTTAGTCTCAATTCTTTAGTCCAGGGAGAGAGAATCTGATCAGTCCCCTGGGTCATTTTTCCACTCTGGTCCAACCAGATGGCACGGGAGATGGTTCACACAGTAAAAACATGGCTGTCAAGAAAAAGGGTAAATTTCAGAGGCAGAACACTCCTTGTGAGTCCAAACCTCTTCCTGCTTTGTTGCAGTCTTCATAACAATTGCTTTGAAAGACTGAGTTGATATAACATCATCTCCTCTCTTCTCTGCGGCTTTGATGTGTTAGTTTAGCTTGTCTAGAGGAGGCTTAGCACTGATTTTGAGTGTTCATTTTCCTCAAGACTTCCATTCAGCCTGGGTTTCTTCAGTAGGACGGCTTGGGGGAACCCGAGCCAAGGACCAGAGTCATTTCAGTGCAGGCAGCCCAAGAAATGAATACACCAAGCCAACAGTCCCCAAGTGTTGTCCCTGAACTCCTTCCTGGTGGAGCTCAAAGAGATTAAAAACATAAGCCCTCTTTTCAGTTCTTATCAGGGAATTGCCTAGACTGTCCTCTTTTTGTGTTACTGAGGGCTTTTTGCCACCATTTGTTCACTTCACAAATATTTATTTGGTACTTGTGATGTACCAGGCTCTCTTGTGGCAGTGGAAAAATACAACTCTCATGGAACGTCTATTCCAGAAGGAAAAACTGCCAATAAGCAATAAAATAGGCAAAAGGTATAGCATGTTAGAGAATGGTAAGTACCACAGAGAAAAATAAAATGGAGAAAAGAAACAGGAAAAGTTGGGGAGAGGGGATGACTGATAGAGAGGGTAGCCAGGGGCAGCTTCATCTCATCAAGGGAGTGATTGTTGAGTACAGACCTGAAAGTAGCGAGTGCACAGCCTCATCAGTATCTGAGAACAGCAGCAGACCAATGGCAGGGTGCTGGGAGGGCCGTTTCATCACCCACGCTGTTTACAATTGTCAGCACATGGTGAAAATAAAAAATAGGCTGGGTGTGGTGGCTCACGCCTGTAATCCTGGCACTTGGGAGGCCAAAGTGGACAGATCACTTGAGGTCAGGAGTTAGAGACTAGCCTGGGGAACATGGTGAAACCCCGTCTGTACTAAAAATATAAAAATTAGCTGGGCATGGTGGCAGGCACCTATAATCCCATCTACTCAGGAGGCTGAGGCAGGAGAATTGCTTGAACCCCTGGGGCGGAGGTTGCAGGGAGCCGAGATCGCTCCACTGCACTCCAACTGGGGTGACAGAGCGGACTCCATCTTGAAAATAAATAAACAAATAAGTAAAAATAAATAAAAAGCAGACAGACTTTACAGTTGGCTTCAGACTTGTTAGACATCCTCTGCAGACAAGGCAACCCTGATTGCTTGTACCAGGATGGACTACTCTCTCCACCCTGCCGTCGTTATACCCTGGCTGGGGGTCAGCATTTCAGGCAGCTGAATGACCCCAAGAAGGAAATGCTAATGGGTTTGAGGACAAGAGAAGAGCAAGTGGAGAGTGGAATAGGAGGTGACACCAGAGAGGACAGGCCAGAGTGGATCCCGCAGGGTCATGGCAAGAACATGGACCTTGATTTTGAGTGAGATGGGAGCCGCTGGAGGCTTCTGAGCAGAGCAGTGACATGATCTAACTTGTATTTTATTTCATTTATTTATTTAACATGGAGTCTCACTCTTTTGTCCAGGTTGGAGTGCAGTGGTGTGATCCTGACCCACTGCAGCCTCCACCTCCCAGGTTCCAATGATTCTCCTGCCTTCGTCTCCCAGGCAGATGGGATTACAAGTGCATACCACCACACCCGGCTAATTTTTATATTTTTAGTAGAAATAAAGGCTGGTCTCGAACTCCTGACCTCAGGTGATCTGCCCACCTCAGCCTCCCAAAGTACTGGGATTACAGGCTTGAACCACTGCGCCCAGCCTGACTTGCATTTTAACAGGATCACTCTGCCTGCTGTGTGGAGAACAGTCTGCAGGGAGACAAGGGTGGAAATGGGGAGACCAATTAGGAGGTTATTGTAACAATTTGAGGTAGTGGTGTTGGTGGGTTAAACCAAGATGAGGTGAGTGAAATGGTGGTAAAAATTCTGCCAATTGTGGGTAATTTTAGAAGACACAGCTGACAGCCTTCACCAGTAGGCCACTAAGGAAGTTATTAAGGATTACTAAAATGTGATAGTCATGATGCAAAATTAGAGCATATCTAGAATTTACTGAAGACTTTAGTTTGGTATTATAAGAAATCTGGCCACTTCATGTTGCAAAGTGTGTATCACTCATCACTCCCTGCAGAGTTAAAATTCCACTGAGGAGGAATCAGTAAGTTGCCTGTCCATGTGGGTTTTTGCCACACCTAAGTGAACCTTGGTCAAAAGCATATAAGAGCTACTGATATGCCGGATATGGTGGCTCACGCCTGAAATCCCACCACTTTGGGAGAAAAGGTTCTCTTGAGCCCAGGAGTTCAAAACCTGCCTGGGCAACATATGGAGAGTCCATCTTCACACAAAATTTAAAAATTGGCCAGGCATGATTGTGTATGCCTGTAGTCCCAGCTACTCAGGATGCTGAGGCAGGAAGATCTCTTGAGCCTGGGAGTTGGAGGCTACAATGAGCTGTGACTACACCACTGCATTCCAGCCTGGGCAATGGAGTGAGACTCTGTCTCAAAAAAAGGCCAAGTGCCGTGGCTCATGCCTATAATCCCAACACTTTGGGAGGCCAAGGTGGGTGGATGACCTGAGGTCAGGAGTTTGAGACCATCCTGGCCAACATGGTGAAACCTTATCTCTACTAAAAATACAAAAGTAGCCTGGCATGGTGGCGTGTGCCTGTAATCCCAGCTACTTGGAGGCTGAGGCAGGAGAATCACATGAACTTAGGAGGAAGAGGTTGCAGCGAGTCGAGATTGCACCATTGCACTCCAGCCACGGAGCAAAACTCCATCTCAGAAAAAGAAAAGAAAAAAGAAAGAGGTACTGATAAAGAGGGCGGCTGATAAAGGCCAGCCAGCGATATCCCTGGAATAAATACATGGCAACTCATAGGGCTCCTCTGAAGGAGAAAAGCCTGCTGACTTGGGCTGGGTAAGGTCTGAACCACAGTCTCATGACTTCAAGTCACACCCCTTAAGTGAAGCTCTGAACTTTCTCCAAGGACTGTCAGGGCTTGCCCGTGGGAAAAGGATGCTGACACTTGCTCCTGCTGGGTTTTCTTGCAGGCAGAGGACCACACCAACATGATGTGCATCCACGTGTTTGCAGCCTATTTTGGGCTGACTGTGGCCTGGTGCCTGCCAAAGCCTCTACCCAAAGGAACGGAGGAAAAAGAACGGACAGCAACATGCCCCAGTTTGTCTGCCATGCTGGGTAAGGACAAGGTAGAATGAGTGTTCTCATACTTGGGCTGAGCAGAATGGCTCAGAAAGGCTCTGGCTGAAAAATTTCTCTCCTTACCAGCTTCCCCTGGGTGTCTGAAGCCCTTCCATTGTGATTCACTTATTCAAGTAGTATTGGTTAAATTCATACCTCTGAATCAAGCATTTCCTTTTAGGGACCTCTCTTCATTAATATCCACTAGAGAGGAGAGACTCATTATGTGTGAGTTTAAATAACTTTATCCAATCTCTTTGTTTTCACCTGAAAGGAGGGGAATTGGACAAGTGAAGAAAGTAGGGCCCAGGAGTGAAGGAACAAGGGTGGGAATAGTAATAATGCTGTAATTTGAAATTTTACTTTGAAAATGATGAACTTGGACTGCAGGGAGAGGCTTAGAGGAAATCGGGCAGGGAGTCTGATAGTAGGCAAAGGACTGTCAGGCTGCAGGGCCAAGTTAAAGCAGCACATTATTTTTTTTTTAAATAATCATTTGGGCCAGGCATGGTGGCTCATGCCTATAATCCCAGCACTTTGGGAGGCTGAGGCAGGTGGATCACCTGAAGTCAGGAGTTCAAGACCAGCCTGGCCAGCATGGTGAAACCCTGTCTCTACTAAAAATTCAAAAAAATTAGCTGGGTATGGTGGTACATGCCTGTAATCCCAGCTACTCTGGAGGCTGAGGCAGGAGAACCTCTTGAACCCAGGTGGCAGAGGTTGCAGTGAGCTGAGATCACACCACTGCACTCCAGTCTGGGCGACAGAGCAAGACTCCATCTCAATTAAAAAGAAAAAATAAATAAATTAACATAAAAATAAGATTTGACCATCACAGACCAGGTTTAAGAGGCATGGGGTATGTAGATTTCAACCCTCTTGGCCTTTGTTTCCTTGTCTGTAAAATATGTTAGCTGGTATCAGCTTGAGAGCTCAGAGGGGAGATGTGACTTACCCATCTAGCTCTAAGTAACAAGGTTGAGACTCTCCAGCCCTAGGGTTCTCATCCAAAACCCCTCAAGGCTCAGGCCTTTGGAGCAGGAGTGTGGTTCTAGTCATCCACCCTCTCTGGCCCCCAGGAACCCTCTTCTTATGGATGTTCTGGCCAAGTTTCAACTCTGCTCTGCTGAGAAATCCAATCGAAAGGAGGGATGCTGTGTTCAACACCTACTATGCTCTAGTGGTCAGCGCAGTGACAAGCATCTCAGTGTCATCCTTGGCTCATCCCCAAGGGAAGATCAACATGGTGAGGAGGGTGCTGCCCTTGGACAGCACTTGGGTCTAACAGGACTAACACACATATTTATGCTCCCCCCACCCCAGGGCCAGCAGGGGTTGGGCAAGGACATGCCAGGTGGTAGAGCCATGTCTGCATCTGCAGTGGAGCTCTAGGAAGAATGCTGAGTGGTCACAGTGGGCTTGGGACTCAGGAGACTGTCCAGTGGTCAAAGGCTCTCTGGGGGGAGAGATTAAATCCATCTGTGCTAACATGAAACAGACCTGAGTTTGAACCCCGCTTCTGCTAGTTGCTAGAGCCAATCACCATGAGCAAGAGTCAGCAGTAGACTAGCCTAGAATTAGCCAGCCTCTCCTCCCCTCAAGAAATTTCAAGAGAGGAACCACCAGAATCAGAAGTAGAGAAGTATGTGACACTAGCCATGTGACCCTGGTCAAGCCACTTCAACATTTTGAGTCTCAACGGCCTCATCTGTAAAGTGGGGATTAAGAGATGGTGCATGTGAAGTGCTTAGCAGGGAGTAAGTGCTAGGCAAACATTAGCTGCTGCTAATACAGTGAGAGGATGATGTGTGAGTCTTGTGGAAAGAGATGGGCGAGAGGGGAGACAAAACACATTCTCGTGATGATGGGGGCATGGGGTCCAGCCAGTGGTGGTGGAAGGAAGTCTGGACAGACCAGTGGTAGAGCTGGGGTGGGAGGGGCTGGAGTGGAAAGAATGTGGCCAGAGATGACAGCTTCACAGCATAATTCAGTGCTATGAGGAAGTGAGTGACCATGAGCTTCATGGTGACAGCAAGTCTAAGACACTGAGTGAGGCAGGAGTGGGTGTCAGCACTTGGGTCTAACAGGGTCTAACACACGTATTTATGCCTCTCCCCACCCCAGGGCCAAGAGAGGTTGGGAGAGGGCAGGCCAGATAGTGGAACCATGTCTGCATCTGCAGTGGGGCTCTAGGAAGAGTGCTGGGTGTTCACAGGGAAACCCAGAGGCTTATCCCAGGAGAGAGCTGAGGGTGTTAGATAAGAGCAAGGCAAGATTCTAGTTCCGGAGCAGTGAAGGACGTAGCAGAGCTATGACCCAGGAACAAAGCCCAGCTTATTGGAACTGGCCCCAGTCATACAGGGTGGCATAGGGACCAAGTAGCCAATGATAATAATAAAAACAATAACAATAATTTGTGTCTGCTGGACATTTAATCATGTTCTATGTCGGACACTGGGCTAAGAGCTTTATATGTGGAAACTCTCAATCCTAACAATAACCTTACGAAGAAGGTACGTCCAAAACCCCATTCTTCTAGGCCAGGCACAGTGACTCACACCTGTAATCCCAATATTTTGGGAGGCCAAGACAGGAAGATGGGTTGAGGCCAGGAGTTCAAGACCACCCCAGGCAACATAGCAAGACCCCATCTCTAAAAAATAAAATGAAACAAAAACCCATTCTTCCAAGTGCTCAGAGACACATCCCTAATGAGTGTGATGGGTGGCCAGGATGCTGAGCACCTGGACTTTCCAGCTCATTCCCTAAATGCTGCACAATCAAGGTGACAGCACCCTGAGCGTGAGGGGCAGCAGTGAGCTGACCCGTCATGTCCATTGATGAAGGGCATGTGGCCCCAACACAGGGAAGTGTGGTTTCAGGATCATCAAAGCAGGGAGGATGTTACAGAGTTGCCTTGTTCCCAGGGTGCTGGTCACTTGCAGCAAGATGGTGTTCTCTCTCTGCCTAGCTTCCTTTACCCACAGCTATTTCTTTGCAGACTTACATGCACAATGCGGTGCTGGCAGGAGGTGTGGCTGTGGGTGCCTCATGTCACCTGATCTCTTCTCCTTGGCTTGCCATGGTGTTGGGTCTTGTGGCTGGGCTGATCTCCATCGGGGGAGCTAAGTGCCTGCCGGTAAGAAACTGGACAACTAATCCCTTCTGCTTTGACTGAAGGCCAGCAGGATGCTGGGACCTGATGGGCCACTGTGCAATGCACAGCCGCATTAGGGAGGTGTTGATGCATTCTCATGTTGGCTTCAATGCCTAGTACGGGATCCGCCCCAGCTGGGTGGTGCATTTGTTGGGATGCTGGAGAGCAGGTGACAGAACCCATTTGAACGTGCTTGGGCATTGGGCAGAATTTGTTATAAGGCCACTGGGGTGTCACAGAACTCAAGAACAGGGACTGGAGTGTTGTGGGGAGCCCAGAAGCCCCTGTTTTTCTTCTTTCTTTGATTTTCCTGAATATCTGCTTTATTCTTACTCTATAGACCTGCTTCCTCCTCTTCCACTCCACGTGGTGGGATGTAGTCTTTCACTTCAAGAAAGCAACCTGGTGGACTCTCTTGGTCCCAATCTCAAATTCTCTGGAGAAGGGGCTCTTTGGTTCAACTTGGATAATGTCATCTTCGGCTGGGGTGGGGCTCAGCATGCACCTGTGGCTGTTCCCAGGGAACCACATGGATGATGTGAGAGGAGCACCCAGAAGAGGGAGTGCTGGGCTGATGGTCCAGGTCATGTCTACTTCTGACTGTTTAATTCTTCTTCTGAGTAGATGGATCTTTCTTTTTTTAATACTCAACGAATCCTGATCATTCCAGAATACTTCATTATAGCCAATTGGTTATCATGCGCTTCTCTAAGAGAAATATTTAGGGACAACAAATCTTCATGGGTTTGAAGACTTGATGGAGGAAAAAGGAGTAGACTTTTGAAGGCTGGATTTGGATGAACAGTGGCTATTCAGAGAGTCCATTTTAATCTGAAATTAGGAAAAACTGGCTGGGCATGGTGGCTCACGTCTATAATATCAACACTTTGGGAGACTGAGGTGGGTGAATCACTTGAGGTCAGAAGTTCAAGACCAGCCTGGCCAGCATGGTGAAACCGTCTCTACTTAAAATACAAAAATTAGCCAGGTGTGGTGGCATGTGGCTATAATCCCAGCTACTCGGGAGGCTGAGATGCAAGAATCACTTGAACCCGGGAGATAGAGGTTGCAATGAGCTGAAACCTCGCCACTGCACTCCAGCCTGGGCAACAGAGCCAGACTCTGTCTCAAAAATAATAATAATAATAATAACACATAACAAGTTATCATCAGGCTTTGTGCCAATCATGTTCTCTGAGCCTGTTTTCTTGACTTCATCACTGGCAGGACTACTCAAAAATGATTCTCTAATTCATTCATATATTCATTCATTCATTCATTCATTCAATACATACGTTTTAACACTCATCCTGCTTTTTAAGCTGTAGTTTAGTGAGGGAAATGGATAAATAAACACAATACAGCCTGAGGACTGCTATAGGGGGACATCTAAGCTAGCCTGGGATGGATCTGGAAATGCTTCCCAGAGCAGAGGAAACAGTTGACAGCCAAGCGTTGACAGATAAGGAGTATTAGCCAGGCAAAGTCATAGGAAATGTATTCCAGACAGAAGGAACAGTGTGTACAAAAGCTCATTGGTAAGACAAGTGTATGATCCAACCAGGAAACAGAAAGACATTCTAAAGGCATAGGGTCCACCCAGGAGCATGGTGGGCCCAGAGCCCTGAGAGACGGGAGATGGGAAGTGCTCAGGCACACTTCATGGGCTAGTTGAGGAGGAGTCTAGATTTTTATTCCTTTTTTTTTTTTTTTTTTTGAGACTGAGTCTCTCTGTGTCACCTAGGCTGGAGTGCAGTGGTGCAATCTCGTCTCACTGCAACCTCGCTCCCTGGGTTCAAGTGATTCTCCTGCCTCAGCCTGTCTAGTAGCTGGGATTAGAGGCATCTGCCACCACACCCAGCTAATTTTTTGTTTTTAGTAGAGACAGGATTTCGCCATGTTGGCCAAGCTGGTCTCAAACTCCTGACCTCAGATGGTTTGCCCACCTCAGCCTCCCAAAGTGCTGGGATTACAGGCGTGAGCCACCGTGCCTGGCCTGGATTTTTATTCTGAAGAGTAATGGAGATCCTAAGGAAGGAACCAGCCTGACCGAATTTGCATTTGTGTCCACATTTGCTGGCTCACGGCTGTGTGGGAGGCTGAGTAATGGAGCAGAAGGCTGAGGGGGATCCAGAGTTGTGGCCTCATGCTTTGTTTCTAACTAGCTGTCTTATCATTGCTTAAATTTGGGGTAGACCAGTGGGTCTCAGTTACCCCCCAGGGGACATCCAACAATGTCTGGAGGTATTCTTGGTTTACACAGTGGGGCAGGGGCTGCTACTGGCAGCTAGTGGGTAGAGACCAGGGATGTTGCTAAACATCCTACAGTGCACAGGGCAGCCCCCACCACAAAGAATTATCAGCCAAAACTGTGAATAGTGCCTACACTAGACCCTTGCTACTCAAAGTGTGATCCGTGGACCAGCAGCATTGGCATCACCTGGGACCTTGTTAGAAATGCTCAGTCTTAGATCCCACCCCACATTCACTAAAGCCAAGTCTTCATTTCAACAAACTCCCCGATGACGTGAGTGCACATTCAAGTCTGAGAAGTGCTTCTTTAGGCGAGCCTTGGTGCCCATCCCCCTTTGTGGTCCTGGATGCCAAGGGTGTGTGAACGGGATGGGCAGGGAATATGGGTCTTGCCTGCCAATCTGCTTATAACAGCATTTGTCCACAGGTGTGTTTTAACCAAATACTGGGGATTCATGACAGCTGTGGCGTGCATTACACCTTCGGCTTGCCGGGTCTGCTTGGACAGATCACCTACATCGTGCTGATGATGCATCAGGCTGTCTGGGCCAACGCGTGGGTCACTGGGCTTATCCCCATCCCCTTAACACCCCCCTCCAACTCAGGAAGAAATGTGCGCAGAGCCCTTAGCTGGGGCATGTGCACTCAGGGCCAGGTGCTCAGTAGGCTTCAGCGAATATTTCTTGGCTGATTTATTCAGAAATTCTGCCCAGCCCCTACATTGGATGGACTTATCACCTCTCCAGGTTGCCTCTTCTTTCCAAATAGGGAAGTCTAGGTATAGGACAAAGATGAAATCTGAGACCCCATAAAGACAGACAAAGCAGGTCAAACAGGCCCAAGGCAATGGAATCTGTGGTTCAGGTCACGTTGCAGAACTTTACCGTGGAGTCAGACTGGTCTTGAATCTGCTCCCACTACGCACTAGCTGGGCATGCTTCTTAACCTTTGTTAGTCTCAGTCTCTCCCTTGTAAATGGAGATAATGATAATATCTCCCCTCACAGGGCTGTTGGGATGCTACTGCATTTAATAAGCTAATGCAGATTTAATAAGAAAATGCTAAGTACAGCCCATCCCTGAAGCCCAGAGAGGGCTGGGCCTTGGCTGAGGTCTCACTGTAAGATGAGAAGGTGGGAATATGGGCCTCCAGACCAGAAGTAGGTCCTGTGGCCCCTAGACAGTGGACGGCAATGGTAAGTTTGACACACCAGAGCCCTGGCTATTACCTCCCAGATGTTATGTGAATATTTTTTGGACATGGCTTATATAAAATGAAAGAGTGAATTGGGCATGATATAGGGATAGATTTCTAGAGATGAACTGATAGCATGATGATAATCATATTCACTGATAATATTTACTACTGTTTATTGGCTGCTTTGTAAGTGTTGGGCATTATGCTAAAAACCATGATATGCATTATGTCCTTGAATTCTCACAACCGCCTACGGAGGTATTCTCAGACTCTAAGAAATGATATTTAGGAGAAGTTATCTGCCAAGGTCACTTGACTGGAAACTGGCTGTAAAAATGGCTGAAGCAGGTGATGAGGAGCTGATGTACTTGGAGGCATCTCAGAGAAATCGTGGAGACGCTGGGGTTCCTTCCGGTTCTTGGATGCCTTATACAGAGACAACCGTGGCCCCAGATTATAGGGATCACATATCAGTAGGTGAGACATCCTTGCTTGGGATGAGGAGGATTCTGTTTCGGGTTGGGGAGGGGATGACCTGTGTGAAGCAAGGCGCCTCTGTAATGGGTTCCACTGGATGTGTTTGCCACTGTCTTAGTCACTCTGCAGTTCTAAGCAGAACCTTTCCTCTCTCTGAGCCTGAGAATTCCCTTCTGTAAGATGAGGACTTGTCCTAGCAAGGTCCCTCTCGCATGCTTGTAGAGAACAGGCAGGGGAGGTTAGGAAGAAAAAGCCAGTGAAGGAAAGGAGTTCTTCAGCTCCCAGCCACCATCACAGTGCAGGGACCCAGGCTCTGCGTTGCCAGATCCAATGACTTCTCAAGAGAAGCTCGAAATCTAGAGTTTTACCTGTACTCTCCCAAGTACTGGCAGAAATTCAAGGTTGTTAGTAACACTGTGGGCTAACTTCTGCTTGTGGGCTGCCTAGATCCCCAATTCTGTGATTCTGTGGTTCTGTGGTTCTCTGGAAGCATTGGTTCTCCACAACACCTGCGTCAGCTGGAAACTTGTTAGAAATGCAATCCCTACTTACAGCCCCACCCCAGACCTACCCAGTTAGAAATCTGGGGCTGGGACCTAGCAGTCCATGGTTTAACAAGCCCCACAGGTGATTCTCATGCAAACTCAAGTTTTAGAACCACTAACTTATAGTCAAAATAGAAAAAGCCAATCAGTGGTTTGCTGGTAAAGGATTAATTTAACAACTGGCTCTCCAAGAAACTAAAGCCTTGATTGGTAGCATTTGCAATTTCTATGGTACAAATGCTTCCTGCATGGCTGAGTTCAAGCTATCAAGGTGACACCACTGCACATGGACTTGGGAAGAGATGAGAACAGTCAGTCCACTCAGCCTATGGAAACTGGCTCCAGCCCATCTCTGAACGTCAACTCCCAACAGGGTGAGTGAGTTGCGCACCAACAAGCAATTATCCTCTTGCCTTTGCAGGACTCAGGCAAAGGGAAGGGCATAGTGACAGTGATGATCTCTTTTCTGGAGGCCTTTGGTTTGCTGAAAGTAGAAGGCATGGGCTTCACCAGTCGTGAAGCCAGTCATGCAGCCTGAGTCATGGTACTCAAACTCTCCAAATCTCCGTTTTTTATCTGTAAAATGGGAAATAAGACCTTTCTCACAGGGTTGTGTGGAGATAAAACAATAGAACGTAGCCCCTTTCTTTATGATTAGGATGCTGCGTCAGTATAAGGGCATCCTGTGTAACGGAAGGATGGAGAGGGGATTAAGCTCAAAGTCAGAACACTTAATGGGAACTGTGGATTAGCTACTGCTTGGCGGCATTGGGCAAGTCAGTTGACTTTTCATTAATTCCACAAACAATATTTCCCAATTTTCTATTCAGATGAGCATATGTGATTGAGTCAGGAGGCTGTTATGAGAGCCGGGATAGAGCATTTCTCACAAATTGTGGAATTTTTAAGTGATGGGAAGGTACACTGAAATGGCATTGAATCATGTGGAGCAGATACTCTTTTTCAGTTCTCAATCCTTTGATTACAACAGGGAGAAAAGAAAGTCTCCACTTGGGCTGAGAGTCTCTGCACCCTTCTAGCTCTTGTTAACCTCTCTCTTGAACAATAGCAGAGAAAACCTCGGGCTGCTCTATCTGGGAGAGATTTTAGCAACATTTTGTTTTCATTGTATCTCTTTTTACAGCTACCTCCCATTTCCCTTCTATTTTAAGGTAGTAACACAGTTTTCTTTTAAATTCATTTATTTAAATGTAAAAATAGTCTATTTGAGAAAAACAAATTTTAAATAGCATCTCTGGAATGCCAATATGGCTAAATTCATGAATGTTGCCCTCAAATGCTGAAATCTGGGAAGCATCTGGCCGAGCTCTGTGGATAGGCCTGCCTAGTTTGAATCCCAAGAGCCACCCATTCCAAGCCACAAAACATTGGAATTCTTGGCTCACTTCCCTACCATGAACTTGCCCTCTGTGAAATAGGGACACTAATAGCTCCCTCACAGGGCTGCTATGAGGACATGTGCTGAGCTGAGGGTCTGGCCAGGGGAGACCCTGTGCAGGGAGACTGTTATCATGTGATGGATTTCTGCTTCATTTCTTTTTCCAGACAGCATCATATTGAATGAGTTGTGGGGTGGCAGTCAGCAGGTCTGGGTTTATCCTCTATTCTGCCACTTATTACTTAAAAAAAAATTTAACTTATGTAGTATGACCTATATCCAGAAAAGTGCAAATATTATAAAAGTACCACTTGATGAATCTTCTGATATCCCCATATAACAAACACCCAGAACCTCTTCATGTCTCATTCCAGGATAACCACTAACCTGACTTCTAACAGCATCAGTCAGTTTTGTCTATATACATTATATACATATATATACATTATATATGCGATGGTTTGAATGTGTCCCCCAAATTTCATGTGCTGGAAACTTAATCCTTCAATTCGTATGTTGATGGTATTTGGAGGAAAGGCCTTTGGGAGGTAATTAGGATTAGATAAGGTTATAGGGTGAGGCATGATGGGACTGGTGACTTATAAGAAGAGAAAGAAATCTGAGCCAGCATGCTCTTGTCCTTTCACCGTGTGATGACTTCTCCATCTTGCGATGCAACAAGAAGGGCCTCACCAGATGGTGGCATCATGCTTTTGGACTTCCCAGCCTCCAGAACTGTGAGCTAAATAAATTTATTTTCTTTATAAATCACTCAGTTTGATATTTTATCATAGCAACAGAAAATGGACAAAGAAAATTAGTGCAAGAAGTAGAGTTTTTACTGCAACAGATTCCTGAAAATGTGGAAGTGGCTTTGGAACTGGGTGATGGGAATAGGTTGGAAGAATTTGGAGGAACAGGCTAGAAAAAGCCTGTATTGTTAAGAATGGAGCATTAGGCTGGGCATAGGTAGCTCACTCCTGTAATCCCAGCTCTTTGGGATGCCAAGACAAGTGGATCACCTGAGGTCAGGAGTTCAAGACCAACCTGGCTAACATGGTGAAACCCTGTTTCTACTAAAAATACAAAACATTAGCTGGATGTGGTGGTGCACGCTTGTAATCCCATCTACTCGGCAGGCTGAAGCAGGAGAATCACTTGAACCCAGGAGGCGGAGGTTGCAGTGAGCCGAGATCATGCCATTGTACTCCAGCTTGGGCAACAAGAGAGAAACTTCGTTTCAAAAAAAAAAAGAATGGAGCATTAGAGACAGTTCTGGTGAGGGCTTACAAGAAGATCCCAGAACTAGGGAAAGTCTGGAACTTCTTAATGGTTACTTAAGTCGTTGTGGCCAGAATGCTGATAGAAATATGGCTGGTAAAGGCCATTCTGATTAGGTCTCAGATGGAACTGAAGAACCAGATATTGGAAACTGGAGCAAAGGTCATCCTTTTTATCAAGTAGCAAAGATCTTAGCTGAACTTTGTCTGTGCCAGAGTGATTTATAGAAGGCAGAATTTAAGATTCTGCCACCAGGATATGTGGCAGAAGAAATATCTAAGTTGCAAAGTATTTAAGCTGTTTGGCTACCTTTTTATTTTTTATTTATTTATTTATTTTTTGAGATGGTCTTTTGCTCTTGTTGCCCAGGCTGGAGTGTAATGGTGTGATCTTGGCTCACCGCAACCTCTGCCTCCCGGGTTCAAGTGATTCTCCTGCCTCAACCTCCCGAGTAGCTGGGATTACAGGCCCATGCTACCATGCCTGGCTAATTTTGTATTTTTAGTAGAGATAGGGTTTCTCTATGTTGGTGAGGCTGGTGTCAAACCCCTGGCCTCAGGTAATCCACACCCCTTGGCCTCCCAAAAAGTGCAGGGATTACAGGCGTGAACCACCATGCCTGGCCTTTTTTTTTTTTTTGAGATGAAGATTTGCTCATGTCACCCAGCCTGGAGTGCAATGGCACAATCTCTGTTCACTGCATCTTTCGCCTCCTGGGTTCAAGCGATTCTCCAGCCTCAACCTCCCAATAGCTTGGATTATAGGTGCCTGCCACCACACCCAGCAAATTTTTATATTTTTAGTAGAGATGGGGATATCAGTGTGTTGGCCAGTCTGCTCTCAAACTCCTGACCTCAGGTGATCTGCCTGCCTCAGCCTCCCAAAGTGCTGAGATTACAGGCGTGAGCCATCATGCCCAGCCTATGTGGCGACTTTTAACTGCTTAAAAGAGAGGAATCTCTTTCCTCTCTTATTTTATCTTTTATAAATTCTGAAAGAATTTATGACTAAAAGGAAAGCAGAGCAAAAAGATTCAGAAAATTTGTAGGCTGGCTACATGGTAGAGAATGAAAGAACGTTTTCAGCCGAGAAAACGGAGGATGTGACCAAGCTACCAATCGATAAGAAACTTAGTACACATGGAACAAAGCCAGAGGCTGTTCATCAGAACAAGGAAGAACTCCAAAGGCATTTCAGAGATCTTCAAGGCCGCCCCTCCCACTACTGGCCCAGAGCTCTAAGAGGGCAGAATGGGTTGGAATGACCAGCTCCTGCCCAGGGCTACTTTGGGTCTCTGCTCCCCACATTCTGCTGCAGCACCCCTCAGCTATCCTAGCTGTGGCTCAAGTGGCCCCAGGTGTGATGTAAAGGTAGAAGTCATAAACCTTGGCAGCATCCACATTGCACTAATTCTGCAGGTGTGCAGAGTGCAAAAGCTGAGGGGGCATGCCTTCTGCCTTCTTCCACCTGTATTTCAAAGGATGCTGTGAACAGCCACCCCTGAGAGCCCCTAGCAGAGCAGTGACTAGTGAAGCTGCAAGAGTGGGGGCCACTGCCAAGACCCCAGAACAGTAGAGCTACCATAGTGCAATGCCAGCTTGGGAGACTGCAGGCATGAGACTCAAACCTGTGAGAACTGCCACATAGGCAGAGCCCAGCAAAACCATAGGGGCAGGGCTGTCCGAAGCTTTGGGAGTCCAAATGCCATAGTGTGTCCAGGAGGCATTTGGACTCCCAAATGGAGTAAGAAATCATTCTGAAGGTTTAAGGTTTAAGGTTTTCCTTGTTGGGTTTTGTACTTATTTGGGGCCAGTTACCCTTTTTATTCTTGCTTCTTTTTCCTTTTAGAATGGGAATGTCTGTCCTATGCTTGTTCCACTTTTGTAGTTTGGAAGTAGATAACTTGTTTTGATTTTATACCCTCACAGCCAGAGGGAATCTCCCTTAGAATGATTTAGATGAGACCATGGACTTTGGGCTTTTGAGTTGATGCTGGAACAAGTTAAGACTTTGGGGCTTGCCTAAGTGTGGTGGTTCATGCCTGTAATCCCAGTGCTTTGGGAGGCCGAGGTGAGAGGACTGCTTGAGCCCAGGAGTTCAAGACCAGCCTGGGCAATATAGTGAGACCTGTCTCTACAAAAAGTAAAAATAAAAAATTAGCCAGGCATTGTGGCATGTGCCTGTAGTTCTAGCTGCTCAGGAGACTGAGGTGAGAGGATCACTTGAGCCCAGGAGTTTGAGGCTGCAGTGAGCTATGTTTGTGCCACTGTATTCCAGCCTGGGTAACAGAGTGAGACTCTGTTTCTACAAATAAAATAAACTTAGCTGGACATGGTGGCACACATCTGTAGTCCTAGCTATTCAGGAGGCTGAGACAGGAGGATCACTTGAGCCCAGGAGTTTGAGACTACAGTGAGCTATGATCATGCCACTGCATTCCAGCCTGAGTGATAGAGTGAAATCCCATCTTTAAAAAAAAAAAAAGACTTTGGGGGCTATTGGGATGAATTTTGCATGTGAGAAGGACATGTATTTTGGGGGCTAGAGCAGAATCAGAATGCTATGGCTTGAATGCATCCCTCAAATGTCATGTGCTGGAAACTTATCTCCAAATGTCTGTGTTGATGGAATTGGAGGTGAGGCCTTTGAGAAGTAACTAGGATTAGATAAAGTCATCAGGGTGGGGCTCCTATGATGAGACTGGTGGCTTAAAAGAGGAAGAGAGACCTGAGCTGACATGCTCTTGCCTCCTTGCCATATGATGCCCTCTGCCATGTTATGGCACAGCAAGAAGGTCCTTACATACCAGCAGCATGCTCTTGGACTTCCCTGCCTCCAGAACCATGAGCTATTATATTTCTTTTACAAATTACCCATTCTGTGGTATTCTGTGATAGCAACAAAAAATGAACTGAGATAATATGCATGGAATCCTACAATAAGTCTGTGCTTTCATATGCTTGACTTCTTTTACTCAACATTGTAGTTGTGAGATTTATCTAGTTTGTTAAGCATTGTTGTACCCCTTTTCCACTGGGGCAGTGTTCTATCATGCTTGGGTCTTACTTTATAAAAGTGACTGAGTGATATTTTCTTCTAATATTACTTGAGGAAAAATAATAGTTCACAGTTTTTTTTGTAGTTCACAGTTCTCCTGCAAACAAGAGGCAGAGCACATCATGCAGTGCCACACAAAACTCTGTCACCCAGGGACCAGGCAGCAGAAAGAAAGGGGGAACTGGGACTATGCCTTTATGAAAAAGAGTGGTGGGGAGAGTAACTGGGTCAGGGCATCCACTAATGGGCAGGAAGTGAAATTACAAATTAAGAGTTTGTAGCTGAGGGGTTTATAATATGAGTTTCCCATGCCTGAGAAAGCTGACTTGTAAGAAAATGAGATATACAGCTTTGGCCATTAGTGTGGCCTGTGAAAAATGAATGCCAGATAGACAGACAGAAAACCTAAGAAAAGATAGTTGGAGCAAGTGTTCCATTGTGTGAATACAGCACAATTTATTTACCCATTATTGAGGAGGATTTGGGTAGTTTCCAGTTTGGAACTATTATCAATATTCTAGTATTGCTCCTATGAACATTCTAGCACTTTGTTTTTGGAACACACGAATGCACTTCTGTTGATTATATGCCTAGAAGTGAAATTGTTGCATTCTACAGTATTCACACAATGAGCTTTAGTGGCTACTGCTAAACAATTTTCTATAATAGTTTGCACCAATCTAATCACCAGTAGTACACAGAAGCTCCTTTTACTCCACATTTTCCCAACACTTGGTGTTTTTCTTCTTTTTGATTAGTCATTTAGCAATCAAACCTATTGCTTAAATTTTGATATCCCCAGTAACTAACTAAATGGAGTACTTTCCATATGCTTTTTGGACAAATACTTTTTTCTTGTGAATTGTCTTTTCAAGTTATTTTGCCCATTTTCTACTGTGGTGTTCTGTCTTTTTCTTATTGATTTGTAGAAATTCCTTACATATTGTGGATTTGAATCCCACTTTTTGGGTTACTCCTTCCTCCCTCCCTCCTCCCTCCCTTCCATCCCTCCCTCCCTCTCTCTCCCTCTCTCTCCCTCTTTCTCCCTCTCTCTCTCTCTCTCTCTCTCTCCTTTCTTTTCTTTCCAGAGTCTTCCTCTGTCACCCAGGCTGGAGTGCAATGGCACAATCTGAGCTCACAGCAACCTCTGCCTCCCAGGTTCAAGGGATTCTCATGCTTCAGCTTTCTGAGTAGCTTAGAATACAGGTACATGCCACCATGCTCACCTAATTTTTTTGTATAGACAAAATAATTTTTGGTAGAGACAGGATTTTGCCATGTTGGCCAGGCTGATCTTGAACTCCTGGCCTCAACTTTGGCCCACCTTGGCCTCCCAAAGTGCCAGGATTACAGGTGTGAGCCACCACACTCAGCCCACCTTTTACTTTCTTAATGGTATCTTTTCAACAGAGGTTCTTAATTTTAATATAGTTCAATTTCATTATTCCCTTTATGTTTAGTTCTTCTATATCCTGTTTAAGAATTTTTGCAAAGTCATGCAGATGTCCCCCTGAATTTTTTTCTCAAAATTGCTTAATATTAGATCAATGAATTGAGTAATGGACTCCATTTTTCAGTCATTCAACAAACATTTCCCTGGGGTTTTGATAACCTGAATCGTGTTTGATGCTGGGGAGGAAGCAAACTACTGAAGGTATACAAAGATGGCAAATATAAGGGCCTAGAGCTTGCCACGCAGGAGGAGGGATGGCTCCCTGAATGGTGGGGAAGGTAATTGTTGACAGCTGCATTCACTACACGAGCAGCAGGGTGGCAACTCTTTATCTTTTCAAAATTTACTCTGCTTTTCTAGTCTAAGGGTAACTTTTTTTATTTATCTCCACTCTCCCATGATCCTATGAGGTAGGGACTGTCATTAGTTTCCCCCACTTTATAATGAGGAATCAGTAAAGACAGGGAAAATAACCAAATGACATACAAGGAGGTGGGGTCCACCCCACCAGGCTGCAGGCTTTGTCTTCCAAATGGTAACATAAACTGCCCACCTATTGAGACAAGAAGTAGGAAAGGCTTAAAAATGGGCTTGTTGGCCAGGCACGGTGGCTCACACCTGTAATCCCACACTTTGGGAGGCCGAGGTGGGTGGATCACGAGATCAGGAGATTGAAACCATTCTGGCCAACACGGTGAAACTCTGTCTCTACTAAAAATGCAAAAAATAGGGCGTGGTGGTGGGCGCTATAGTCCCAGCTTTTTGGGAGACTGGGGGTAGGAAAATCACTTGAACCTAGGAGGTGGAGGTTCCAGCGAGCCAAGATCGCATCACTGCACTCCAGCCTAGGCAACGGAGCAATACTCTGTCTCAAAAAAACTGGCTTGTTGTGTACAACTATCTGTGGGGCTGCAGTGAAGGGGCTGGCAGTGCGTAAGTGCAGGCTCAACCCTGGGACAATCACATTCAGCATCCGAGGGCCCCTGTAATAGCATAATCTTTAAATCGAAGCCCTGGGGTTGCTTCTAAGGAGAGAGGAAGGACCTGGAAGTATGTTCAAGGGGAAGGGATGGGGAGGGGAGATGGGTCTGAAACCCAAGCTGTGCCCTACCCACCTTGCCCCAAGAGAAATAGAACCTGCATTTTTAATTGCCTAATGAGAAAACTGGTGGCTGTCCAGACTGCAGTGGTTCACACCTATAATTCCAGCACTTTGAGAGGCCAAAGTGGGCAGATCACTTGAGATCAGGAGTTCAAGACCAGCCTGGTCAACATGGTAAAACCCTGTCTCTACTAATAATACAAACATTAGCCAAGTGTGGTGGCGCACGCCTGTAGTTCCAGCAACTTGGGAGGCTGAGGCACGAGAATCGCTGGGAGCTGGCAGTTACAGTGAGCTGAGATTGTGCCACTGCACTGCAGTCTGATGACAGAGTGAGACTCACACATACACACACACACAGAGAGAGTAAACTGGAGGCTCTGAGAGGTTAAGAGACTTGCCCAGGATCATGCAGCTAGTAAGTGACAGAGCTGGGACTTGAGCTTGGGTTTTCTGACACCTGGTCTGGCCCATTATCCACGAAGTGCTACGTGATAAGCCAAAGATGATCTTGGAATCTCCTTCCCCTCGTTCCCTCCCTCACTCCCTTCCTCCCATGTGTCTGCATGGCTTTTTGGGAAAACGACAGGAGAATGTACCAGCCACAAAGAGGACCCTTGTTTTCCTCGTGGCTCTTCCTAGCAATGACACTGCTGACACCAATAGTCTTTTTTGTCCCCGATGACTTCTGCCTGATGCCCAAGTGACCACCTCTGCTTTGTCATTTCTAGGATTCTCTACCAGGTCCTCCTCAACACTGGGCTATTCAGCTTGGCTATGGCGATGGGGCTCGCATCCGGTCTCCTGACAGGTCAGTGTGAGGCCACCTTTCTTCCACTATTGCCCAGGACACAGCACCCACATCCAGAGTGCACCCTGCTGTGTGGCTGGTGTATATCTGCCCTGTCTCCTTCCCTGAAGATAACATAATTTCAGAATTGGAATGGTCCTTAGAGGTCACCTGCTGCCAATATGGACTGTGAGGCCAGGGCGGGGAAGGGACGTCCCTAAAGTTATAAGTAGGGAGAGTGGCAACATTGCACACTCTTAAACCCAGGGCTGATGATCACGCTCAGTTTTGCACAGCAGCCCAAAGAAATCCTTACACCCAAAAGCCTACCTTTTATTCCTGAGGATACCCACAATACTATTTTATTCAACAAATATTTATTCAATATCTACCATGAGCCAGGCACTGGGGACCCAGCAATGAGCAAAACAAATTCCCTGACCTCACGGAACTGATCTTCTGGTAGGGGAGGGTATTAACAATAAACAGACAAGTAAGTCTCTACTATGTCAGCTAATACTAAGTGGCTGTGAAGACAGAGCAAAGTAGGGAAACAGATGCAATATGGGATGGGGTGTTCTTTTAGTGGGATGGTCAGGGAAGGCTTATCTGAGTGGCTAGCTTTTAAGCAGAGACCCCAGTGAAAAGGAAGGAGATATGCCGTGCATTTATTTAGGGGAAGAACATTGCATGAAAATAGGAGAGCAAGTGCAAAGAAAGGCCCTGGGGTAGGAGCACACTTTGAGTGTTGAGGGAGCAGTAAGGAGACCAGTGTGGTTGGTATGGATGGAATGAGAAGGAGCGGCAGGCATTGAAGGCAGAATGGTAGCCAGGAGCAGGCCCTTATGAGAGATGGGAAGCCACTGGAGATCTTTCAGCAAAGGAGTAAAGTATGTTTCTGCTCTTGCAATACAATAGAACAGCCAAATATCTTGAGGAGTTGCTAATTAGCCAGTTTTATATGCCAGGTGAACATATGTGGCTAGGTATGGTGGCTCATGCCTGTAATCTCAGCAATTTGAGAGGCTGAAGTAGGAATCTCACCTGAGGTCAGGATTTGAGACCAGCCTGCCAACATGGTGAAACCCCATCTCTACTAAAAATACAAAAATTAACCAGGCATGGTGGCGAGTGCCTGTAATCTGAGCTACTTGGGAGGCTGAGGCAGGAGAATTGCTTAAACCCAGGAGGCAGAGGTTGCAGTGAACCAAGATTCTGTCTCCAAAAGAGAAAGAGAGAGAGAGAGAGAGAGAGAGAGAGAGAGAGAGAGAGAGAGGAAGAAAGAAAAAGAAAACAAAGGAAAGAAAGAAAGAAAGAAAAGAAAAGAAAGAAAATATACATTGCCGCCAGGCACGGTGGCTCATGCCTGTAATCCTAGCATTTTGGGAGGCTGAGGCACCTGGATCACCTGAGGTCAGGAGTTCAAGACCAGCCTGACCAACATGGCAAAACGCTGTGTCTACTAAAAATACAAAAATTAGCCAGATGTGGTGGTGCACACTGGTAGTACCAGCTACTCAGGAGGTTAAAGTGGGGGAATGGCTTGAACCTGGGAGGTGGAGGTTACAGTGAGCCAAAATTGTACCACTGCCCTCCAGCCTAAGCAACAAGGGTAAGACTCTCTCAAAAAAAAAAAAAAAAAAAAAAGAAAGAAAGAAATATACTTTCCATCCAGAACTGTTCACCTTTATTCTATAAGCAAACATCTTTTATTGGTTAGACACCCATATATGTGTCCCTAAGCAGGAGGTAGATGCCAAATAAGAGACAAATGGCGTAAGACACTATGAGACTCTGAGTGTGTGACGCTGGGCGTTTCACTACTCCCTCTGAGCCTTGGTTAGCTTCTCTGTAAAATGAAGGGATTATAGTAACTAAGATGGCTTCCTTCCAGCTTTAACAAACTATACTAAGGTACTTTTTGAAGTTACCTGGGTAACTTTTGAGCGTGAGATTGGCTAGAATTGCTTTAATGTACCAGAGTCTGGCCTTAGCTTTCAGCAGAGAGTGTGTGAAGAAGCAGAGGCAGAGCGGAGTAAATTCCATAAGGTAGCATTCACTCTGTGGCAGCTGGCAGTCCAACCCTGGGAAAGGCTGCCAGATTTAGCAAAAATGCAGACTGCCTGTTTTTAAAATTCAAAATGAATTGGGTATCCTGCATTTTATTTAGCAACCCTATCCCCGGAATCACACCATTCACTGTTATCACTGGTATGTTCCAGGTGGTGCTGACTTGCACCTTGTCTTACAAAGTACCTGGGGGTCTTTTCTTATGCTTCACTGGGGTCAAAAAAGAGAATAGAGGAAAAGACAATCATATTGTTCCTTTAAGGTTAAGACCTGCTGGGCATGGTGGCTTATGCCTGTAATCCCAGCACCTTGGGAGGCCGAGGCAGGTGGATCACCTGAGGTCGGGAGTTCGAGACCAGCCTGACCAACATGGAGAAACCCCATCTCTACTAAAAATACAAAATTAGCTGGCCATGGTGGCACATGCCTGTAGTAATCCCAGCTACTCGGAAGGCTGAGGCAGGAGACTCGCTTGAACCCAGGAGACAGAGATTGCAGTGAGCCAAGATCGCATCATTGCACTCCATCCAGCCTGGGCAACAAAAGTAAAACTCCATCTCAAAAAAAAAAAAAAAACAACCAATAAGCCTTCCTTTTTACATGTTGCTTTTGACATTAGCAAACTGGTGATTGAAAAACAACCTGATTGGCTCATATTTGTAATCCCAGTCCTTTGAGAAGCTGAGGCGGGAAGACTAGCCAGGGCAACATAGTGAGACCCCATCTTTACAAAAGATACAAAAATTAGCCAGGCATGGTGGTGCACCTGTAGTCCCAGCTACTCCGGAGGCTGAAGTGGGAGGATCTGTTGAGCCTTGGAGGCAGAAGTTGCAGGAGCTGAGATCATGCCACTGCACTCCAGCCTGGGCAACAGAGCGAGACCCTGTGTCTAAAAAGAAAACAAAACAACTTAGACAGTGGAAGGGGAAAAAGTCCCTCAAGCAGCCAAAATTGCACCAGAGGGACTCCCGGAAGCCAAGCATTTAACTTGTTCATTGACCCCTCTATTTGGAGCCTATCTGTACTTATTTAAAAGTCAGACCTATTAAGCATAGTTATTGGATTTCCCAGCTCAGGTGGATTAGAAGTAGCAGATTAGAGGTGGGCTAGGTTTCTAGAGGTAAAGTACACCAGCAGAAGTTAGAAGTAAACGCAAAGAGCCTAATAGAGAAAGAGAAATTCTTAAAACCAGACACAAGAACAGAAAATGCTCAGGCTGCTGAGAGAATAGGCCAAGCACCCTCCACGGCTACACACCTTTTCCACCTTATATGGCATGTTTCATAAGTGGGTGCTCCTAGTGATGGTTCTGATTTTTTTTAAAGTCTAAATATGTTCAATGTTGTCTTAGAAGACAAAATATATTTTAGACAGACATTTCTCAGTAATGAGTAAGCCTCCACTATCTGGAAAATTCATGTAGGTGCCAGAGATCATTTCTGAGTAATTCAAGCTAACTGAGTTATGCTGGTTGAACCCTGCATGCCAATATCAGTTAAAGGCAGCACTCCAAAAGGGAAATACGAATCTCACTAAGCACTCACCCATTCTTGTTAACGACACTGGAACTGATCATCCTTCATAATACACAGATAAATCTATCAGGAGGATTTCCTTGCTTCCTGTGAGAGGAAGCACTCATTCAATGTGTCCTGTGAAATTCAGCCAGCTTTGGGAAGCTGGAGGAATAATATGACCATGCTATCTGGGCAGAGACTAGATGTGGAAAGGAGGCTGGGCCTGGTAGCTCACCCCTGTAATCCCAGCACTTTGGAAGGCAAAGGTGGGCAGATCATTTGAGCTCAGGTGTTCAAGACCAGCCTGGGCAACACAGCAAAACCCTGTCTCTACAAAAAATACAAAAAATGAGCTGGGTGTGGTGGCACACACCTGTGGTCCCAGCTACTTGGGAGGCTAAGGTGGGAGGATTGCTTGAGCCCAGGAGTTTGAGGCTGCAATGAGCTGTGATTGTGCCACTGCACTCCAGCCTGGATAACAGAATGAGACCCGGTCTCAAAACGAAAACTAAAAGATACTTAAAAAGATGGGGAAAAGGAAGGACAGGCATAAAAGTAAGTTATAAGCTACTCTTAACTACACAAGTGGAAAGTTAAGCTGAGGTTGCTGAGAGTTGACTGGAGCCAGAGAAGACAGACCTATAGGAGCACCCAATTGGAGTCACCCTCCGTAGTAGCCTGTATGTCTTACATGGATCAGCTTTCATGGGGCCCTTCTACTCCATCTGGGGAAGGGCATCAGATCCATGGCTCTTGTGTACTGCTCAGTGTCATCTCAGCCTTTTGGAGATCATTGCCATTCCCAGTTCCTTTTTAAAAAAAGTCTACAGAATTGACTCAGCATGGTGGCTCATACCTGTAATTCTAGCACTTTGGGAGACTGAGACAGGTAGATCACCTGAGGTCAGGAGTTTGAGACCATCTTGACCAACATGGTAAAACCCCATCTCTACTAAAAATACAAAAAAAAAAAAAAAAAAAAAATTAGCTGGATGTGGTGGCAGGCACCTGTAGTCCCAGCTACTTGGAGGCTGAGACAGGAAAATCACTTGAACCCAGGAGGCAGAGGTTGCAGTGAGTGGAGATTGCACTGTTGTACTCCAGCCTGGGTGAGAGAGCGAGACTCCATCTCAAATAAATAAATAAATATAAAGTAAAATAAAATAGGCCAGGCGCGGTGGCTCACTCCTGTAATCCCAGCACTTTGGGAGGCCGAGGTGGGTGGATCACGAGGTCAAGAGATCGAGACCATCCTGGTCAACATGGTAAAACCCCGTCTCTACTAAAAATACAAAAAATTAGCTGGGCATGGTGGCACGTGCCTGTAATCCCAGCTACTCAGGAGGCTGAGGCAGGAGAATTGCCTGAACCCAGGAGGCGGAGGTTGCGGTGAGCCGAGATTGCGCCATTGTACTCCAGCCTGGGTAACAAGAGCAAAACTCCGTCTCAAAAAAAAAAAAAAAATGTAAAATAAAATAAAATGTCTACTAAATTAAGCTGGTCCAGGAATGACAGGGCTTCCATTTATTTGTCTGTCTTTCAGCTGTGGGAGAAAAAAGATTTCTGTTGAGGTACAGTAGTTTTGACACACAGTATTTTGATTAATCTTGAGATAAAAAATCCTGTGCTCCAAATGTTATAACATTTAATCATGTATTTAAACAGGTTTGCTCCTAAGTCTCAAAATATGGAAAGGACCTCATGCGGCTAAATATTTTGATGACCAAGCTTTCTGGGAGGTAAGATTTGGAACCTATTAATGTGATAGATTTTGACAGATTTTGCATGAACTTAAGAAGATACCTGGCTGCATATGTTGACTTGGTGTTTATGAGTAAAACAAAAACAAAAATGAAGTAAGGAGCATTGCAGGAGGAACTGGAGGAAGAACAAGGCCATGATATTCATGTGTGTGGGGGAGGGTGGTGGGGAGGTGGTGAAGGTCACCATTTCCCTGATGCCTCAAATCATTCAGGGTCAGGGATGAGACAGATGCCATTGACCGCACTTCCCCTCCCCATCTGTAGTCCTCAACCTAGGCAAATAGTTTGACATGCAGGTGACAACCCCACAATCTAAGAGCTGGAAGAAGCCTCAAGCCCTGGAATCCAACCCCTTTTTCGACAGATGCTAAGAGTAGAGACATGACTTATCAAGATCTTACAGCCCACTGGGCATGGTGGCTCACACCTGTAATCCCAGAACTTTGGGAGGCCAAGGTGGGGAGATCACCCGAGGCCAGGAGTTCAAGACCAGCCTGGCCAACATGTCAAAACCCCATTTCTACTAAAAATATAAAAATTAGCTGGGCATGGTGGCACATGCCTGTAATCCCAGTTATTCAGGAGGCTGAGGCAGGAGAATCGCTTGAAACCAGGAGGTGGAGGTTGCAGTGAGCCTAGATCGTGCCAGCCTCTGCGAGAAGAGCTGACACTCTGTCTGGAAAAAAAAAAAAAAAAGATCTTATAGTGTTTGAGTGTCCATGTTGAGTCCTGAACACAGCTCTTGATAAATGATAACAAGCAGGCACAAAAAAATTTGTAGTACAGGAGTCTGAAGTCACATAACAAAGGGATTCAGAGCTCAAACAACTCAGCGGCTGCTGTCCCTGAGTTACATTTTAGCGTTTGTTGTTGTGACTGGGCTAGAAAGAAGGCTGGGGCTCACTCCCTGTGCCTCCCAGCTTCCCCTCTTTGACCCACACTCATAGTTCACTCAGCACTCTGACGTGTCCCCCTAGGCCATCCTCTAGTCAATGCTGTGGGTAAGCTGGACCAGGAGGGACCAGTATTGCCACAGCAAGTTGGGGCCAGCAGTGGTCAGGCTACTGTCTGATATTGTACTTTAGTGAGTGGCAGAGCCAAGACCAGAACCCAGGCCTTCTGAGTCCCAGGCCAATGCTTGTCCCACCCAGCATCCAAGGTGTTGCTCACTGAAGGGACAAAGAAGCCACCTTTTTATGGGCTTGGACACCTGTGCCTGAGGGCCAAGCAGAGAGAAGCTGGGGAGAGACCCTGCCCCTTCTTTTTCTTCTCCATCCTCTCCTTTCTCTTCTTCCTCCCCTTCAAATAGCTTTTTGAGGTGTAACTGGCCTACAATCAATTGTACATATTTAGGGCCGGTGTGGTGGCTCAGACCTGTAATCCCAGCACTTTGGGAGACCAAGGCAGGCAGATTGCTTGAGGTCAGGGGTTTGAGACCAGCCTGGGCAACATGGTGAAACCCTGTCTCCACTAAAAATACAAAAATTAGCCAGGTGTGGTGGCAGGAGCCTGTAATCCCAGCTACTATGGAGGCTGAGGCAGGAGAATCCCTTGAACCAGGAAAATGGAGGTTGCAGTGAGCCGAAAGCACGCCACTGCACTCCAGCCTGGGTGACAGAGTGAGACTTCATCTCAAAAACAAAACAATTGTACATATTTAAAGTATATAATTTGATACATTTTAACATATTTATACACCCATGAGACCATCATCACCATCAAGACAAGAAGCACACTCATCACTCCTACACACTTCCTTCTGCTCCTTTGAAAATCCCCCCCGCCGCCAACCTGGTCCCATCCACAGGCAACCACCTCTGAACTACTTTCTGTTACTATAGATAGTTCGCATATTCTCTAATTTTTTTTGTTTGTTTGAGACAGGGTTTCACTCTGTCACCCAGACTGTAGTGGCACAATCATGGCTCACTGTAGCCTCAACCTCCCCAGGCTCTGGTGATCCTCCCCCTCAGCCTCCTGAGTAGCTGGGACTACAGGTGTATGCCACATGCCAGGCTAATTTCTGTATTTTTTGTAGAAATGAGGTTTTACCATATTGTCTAGGCTGGCCTCAAACTCCTGGGCTCAAGCAATCTTCCTGCCTTGGCCTCTCAAAGTGCTGGGATTAGAGGCGTGAGTCACTGTGCCCAGCCCTCTGTAATTGTATACAAAGGGAATCATGCAGCACGTACTCCCCTTTGCCTGGCTTCTTATTCGCAGCATGATTATTCTGAGAATCATCTGTGTGTTGCGTGTAACCTACTTCCTCAGCTTCTCTCTGCAGACATCAGCTCCTGGCTTCTCTCAACAACCAGTCTCTCTTTGTCCCTTTCAAGCGTTCTTGCCCATTTAGCAAAATCAGGGTACTCTACCAAAAGAACTGAGAAAATTGGTTTAATCTCTTCATTCATTCCTCAGGTATTTACTGAGTAACTGTTCTATACCAAGTACTATGCTAATCGACCAAGGATACAACAAACAGGACAAATCTCCGGCTCAACCACTTGAGTCACAATAAATATTTGCTGTATAGGTCAGGCTCAGTGGCTCACACTTACAGTCCCAGGACTTTGGGAGGCTGAGAGGAAAGGATCTCTTGAGCCTAGGAGGTCAAGGCTGCAGAGAACCATGAACACAACACTGCACTCCAGCGTGAGTGACAGAGTGAGAGTGTGTCTCTGAAATATATACATATACATATACATGTATGTATGCTGGATAAATTAAGGAAATCCGAGGAACCCCATCTAACACTAGTTACTGCTGCAACAGGTGAACTAGAAGGAGTGTGCATTTGGAATGAGGAAACTTGATGTTAGCCATCATTCTGTAATGTAATGCATTATGTAACATAATGTATAATGTATTAGTGTATGTATTATGTAGGCAAGTTCCTCGACCTCTCTCACTGGTAAAATAAGAGTAGTAATCTTTGTTCTACCTCAGTGGGTTGTTTTAAAGATCAAGTGAAGTGGCCAGGTGCTGTGGCTCATGCCTATAATTCCAGCATTTTGGAAAGCCAGGGTGGGAATATCACAAGGTCAGGAGTTTGAGACCAGCGTGACCAACATGGTGAAACCCTGTGTCAACTAAAAATACAAAAAAAAAAAAAAAAAAAAAATTAGCGAGCATGGTGGTGCGTTCCTGTAATCCCAGCTACTCAGGAGGCTGAGGCAGGAGAATCGCTTGATCCTGGGAGGCAGAGGTTGCAGTTAGCCCAGTTTATGCTACTGCACTCCAGCCTGGGCCACAGAGGGAGAGTCCATCGAAAGAGAGAAAAAGAGAAAGAGAGAGAAGGAAGGAAGAAGGAAGGAAGGAAGGAAGGAAGAAGGAAGGAAGGAAGGAAGGAAGGAAGGAAGGAAGGAAGGAAGGAAGGAAGAAGGAAGGAAGGAAGGAAGGAAAAGGAAATGAAAGGAAAGAAGGAAGGAAGGAAGGAAGGTCTGTAACAACATTCTGTGAAATGCAAACCACCACATGAATGTGGAAGTTTATTACTAGGGATTTAGCCAACCATGAAGGAATGTGTGAGCATGAGAGCTATAATATTGCAAGCCTACAGTTTCTGATTTTGTGCTAGGTGCTTTTCCACATTAACTGATTTTATCCTCACAACAATCCTGCATAAAAGTATCTCAGACGGGCGTGGTGGCTCACGCCTGTAATCCCAACACTTTGGGAGGCAGAGGTGGGCAAATCACCTGAGATCAGGAGTTCAAAACCAGCCTGGCCAACATGGTAAAACCCTGTCTCTACTAAAAATACAAAATTAGCTGGGGTGGTGGTAGACACCTGTAATCCCAGCTACTCAGGAGGCTGAGGCAGGAAAATTGCTTGAGCTGGGAGGCAGAGGTTCCAGTGAGCTGAGATCACGCCACAGCACTCCAGCCTGGGCAACAGAACAAGGCTCTGTCTCAAAAAACAAAAAAAGTTAAGTATATGAATCTTGAAGACGATGAAATTGAGGCCTAGAGAGATTAAGTAACTTGCCCAAAATGACAGAACTAATCCACAGGACAGGAGAAATTTGAGTTGATGTCTTTTGGCTCCAAAGACACCCCACATATGTGTTGGGTACAGTTACTGGAGAAAAGTTATTCCACCCCCACCCCGCCCCCAGAAATCTTCTGACTTGTTTTCTTGCACTTGCATAGAACCATTTACTCAGCAGTATACCATTCTCAGCTTGCAGCTGAAAGCCAAATATCCATTAAAGAGGCAGACTTGCAAAGCTGATAAATCCAGGGGTGATTTTTTTTTCTTTTTTTGCAAACCATCCAACAAGCCATTTTAAATGTTATTGAATACTCTTATTGCATTTCATAGAACTGACTGCCAGGGTTCGAGGGACATTCAAGCCAGCTTTAATGACTGCTTCACTGGTGGCCAGACCACACCTGGCACTTCCTGGGGGGGCACTCACCACTCCCCAAGGGCACCCATCTCATCCTTGGATGCTTTATTAAAATGCACTCATTCATGTGCTGATTCCTTCCACTACATGTATTACCTAATTTGTGACATTGTGTCACGTGCCAGAGAGATAATTCTGAATAAAACGTAGTCATGGGTCTCCAGGAGCCAGGTATGCTCACCTCCCACCCTCCTGCAGTTAACAGTCATCCTCACCACACGCTTATGTACAAACATTGTTTACTTATTTATTACTTTTTTTTTTGAGACAAAGTCTCACTCTATAGCTCAGGCCAGAGTGCAGTGGTGTGATCTCACCTCACTGCAACCTCTGCCTCCCGGGTTCAAGCTATTCTCCTGCCTCAGCTTCCCGAGTAGCTGGGACTACAGGCGCACACCACCACATCCAGCTAATTTTGGTAGTTTTAGAAGAGACGAGGTTTCACCACATTGGCCAGGCTGGTCTCAAAGTCCTGACTCAGGTGATCTGCCTGTCTTGGCCTCCCAAAGTGCTGGGATTACAGGCATGAGCCACTGTACCCAGCCAAAATTCAGTTCATAACCAAATTTTTTATGTGTTTTCTGCTTTCACTAAAAGAATAAACTGTTTCCTTCTTTATTTCAGTTTAATAAACCATGGATTTTATTTCATGCTTTGCAAAGCATAAGGGCTCACTGATGTGCGCTTTTTAAAATGAATTACACGACCGGGAGTGGTGGCTCACAGCTGTAATCCTATCACTTTGGGAGGCTGAGGCAGGAGGATGGCTTGAGTCCAGGAGTTAGAGACCAGCCTGGGCAATGTGGTGAAACCTCATCTCTTCTAACACTCATCTCTACAAAAAATTAGCCCGGCATGGTGATGCATGCCTGTAGTCCCAGCTACTTGGGAGACTGAGGTGGGAGGATCACTTGAGCCCAGGAGGTAGCCTGCAGTGAGCTGAGATTGTGCCACTGCAGTCTAGCCTCGATGACAGAGCAAAATGCTGTCTCAAAATAAATGAATAAACAGGGCCGGGCGTGGTGGCTCACGCCTATAATCCCAGCACTTTGGGAGGCCTAGGCGGGTGGATCACGAGGTCAAGAGATCAAGACCATCCTGGTCAACATGGTGAAACCCCGTCTCTACTAAAATACAAAAATTAGCTGGGCATGGTGGTGCATGCCTGTAGTCCCAGCTACTCGGGAGGCTGAGGCAGGAGAATTGCTTGAACCCAGAGGGCAAAGGTTGTGGTGAGCCTGGATCGTGCCATTTCACTCCAGCCTGGTTAAAAACAGTGAAACTCCGTCTCAAAAATAAATAAATAAATAAACAAACAAACGAAAATTTAAAAAGTGAGATTAATTCCACAATTAACCTTTCCAAAATCAAGCAATAACTTTTCTTATGAGTCTCCCATGGTCAAACCCCTGTTCTGAGTATTGTGGGGAGGACAGAGAAACTGGGGGTTTAACGACTTGGGAAGACTGGGTCTTTCTATGTGCACAGCTCTGTCTGTTAAAGACTAAACAACTGGTGCCAAGTGCAGCAGCTCACACCTGTAATCCCAGTGCTTTGAGAGGTTGCGGCAGGAGGAATGCTTGATCCTAGGAGTTTGAGGCTGCAGTGAGCTGATTGCACCACTGCACTCCAGCCTGGGTGAGAGTGACACCCTGGTTCGAAAAGTAA
The DNA here is from genome assembly GCF_049354715.1 of Callithrix jacchus. NCBI lineage: Eukaryota > Metazoa > Chordata > Mammalia > Primates > Cebidae > Callithrix > Callithrix jacchus. The sequence goes on along the minus strand of NC_133508.1, from coordinate 62,016,041 downwards.
AATGGCTGGGCACGGCGGCTCACACCTGTAATCCCAACACTTTGGGGGGTGAATTGCTTGAGTCCTAGAGTTCAAGAGCAGCCTGGGCAACATGGCAAAACTCTGTCTATAAAAAGTAGCTGGGCACTGATGTGTGGCTGTAGCCCTAGCTACTTGGGAGGCTGAGGTGGGAGGATCACTTGAGCCTGGGAGGCGGAGGTTGCAGTGAGCTGAGATTGCACCACTTGCACTCCAATCTGGGTGACAGAGTGACACCGTTTCTAAATAAATGGTCAGGCACGGTGGCTCACGACAGTAATCCCAGCACTTTGGGAGGCTGAGGAGGGCAGATCACTTGAAGTCAGGAGTTCAAGACCAACCTGGCCAACATGGTGAAACCTGAGCTCTACCAAAAATATAAAATATTAGCCAGGTATGGTGGCATGTGACTATAATTCCAGCTACTTGGGAGGCTGAGGCAGAAGAATCACTTGAACCCAGGAGGCAGAGGTTGCAGTTAGCCAGCCTGGGAGACAAAGTGAGACTCTGTCTCAAAAAATACATATAAATAGATAAAATGTAAAATACAAAACAAATAATCCTGGCAGGAGCTGCTAGAATGAGGGGAGGAAGGCCGGGGAGAAGGGAACTGGAATTGGGTTGGATTTGGCTAAGCAGCAGGAAGTGCAAGGCATTCCAAGCAAGGGGGAGAGCATCTGCAGGAACAGAAGCAGCATGAGCAGCCTGGCTCCACAGCGTGTGAAAAGGCTGGAAGGTGGCGAGAGCCACTTCAATTTTATCCTTGAGGCAAATGGGAAACTCCCAAGGGTTGAGTGGGGAAACAATGCCTAAAATGAAAGTCTGAGCATGAAGTAGAATGATAGGATTAAGCATGTAGGCTGGATTCTGCAATAACTGCAATGTGCCGAACACCATCCATTGGCTTCTGAATATTTGCAGTTTATTTTTAAAAATTATTTTATTGCCAAGAAATATAAACACTACTGTTCTGGTAAAAAAAAAAAAAAAAAAAAAAAGTTAAGAGTTTCTCTTGCTGTTTTATGCAAAGTTTTTAAAGCCTACCCTTGTTATACTGGTATCACCCCTACTTCTGATTTCAAACAAATGTTCACAGTAAGGGTGTAACAAATCCTTGTTCAACAACACGAGGAGAGCCAGCTTTTAAAATAAAGTAGAAAAATAGGTCAGGTGCGGTGACTCACGCCTGTAATCCCAGCACTTTGGGAAGCCAAGGTGGGCAGATCACTTGAGGTCAGGAGTTCAAGACCAGCTTGGCCAACATGGTGAAACCCTGTCTCTACTGAAAACACAAAAATTAGCGGGCGTGGTGGCGCACACCAGAAGTCCCAGTTATTCAGGAGGTTGAGGCAGGAAAATGACTTGATCCCGGCAGGCAGAGGTCGCAGTGAGCCTAGATCTCGCCACTGCACTCCAGCCTGGGTGACAGAGGGATACTCTGTCTCGGAAAAAAAAAAATATTAGCTGGGGCAGGGTGCGGTGGCTCAAGCCTGTAATCCCAGTGCTTTGGGAGGCCGAGGCGGGAAATCACAAGGTCAGAGGTTTGAGACCAGCCTGGCCAATGGGAGAAACTCCGTCTCTACTAAAAATAAAAGAAATTAGCCAGGCATGGTGGCAGGTGCCTGTAACCCCAGCTACTCTGGAGGCTAAGGCAGAAGACTTGCTTGAACCTGGGAGGCAGAGGTTGTAGTGAACTGAGATCATGCCATTGAACTCCAGCCTGGGTGACAAAGTGACACTCCATCTCAAAAAATAAAAAATTAGCTGAATGTGGTGGCACACACTTGTAATCCCAGCAGCTACTTGGGAAGCTGAGGCAGAATTACTTGAACCCCAGGAGAAGGGGAGGTTGGAGGTTGCAGTGAGCTGAGATTATGCCACTGCACTCCAGCTTGGGTGACAAGAGTGACTGAGACTCTGCCTCAAAAAATATACATTAAAAAAAGTAAAATAGGAAAGCACATCAGCAGCCTGCCAACGGACTCCCCAGCCTTGGTGAGGCCCAGTGTTCTGGGAGGCAGATCCAAATTCTAGGCCTAGTTCACCCACTGGCAGGCTGGTGCCCTTGGGCAGGTCACTTCTCTGGGCTCAGTTTCTTCATCTGTAATATGGGTGGGATCAAATCCCATCTTCTAAGAGTTTGTCCTCCGGAGTCAGACAGATCTGGGTTCTACCACTGCCAGTTCTGTCATCTTGTAGCTTCAGTCTTGCCATCTCTGACTTGGAGATATTAACAGTAACTCCTCACTGTGTTGTTAGGGTTTAAAGGAGATAATGTATGTGAAATGTTAGCAAAACACTGTTAGCTACCCTGATTTCCAGTTTCAGAGCTCTGAGGTCCAGGTTTATGCCACATGCAGTGAGGTTGTATGACGGGCTGTGGTGTGACACCATTTCAGAACTCAGGGTCTGCACAGTTGGTAGAAGGCCAAAGGAGACCTAAGAACTCTGTTCAAACACTTGGAAGGCTGGTATGGAGGCTGGGCGTGGTGGCTCACACCTGTAATCCCAGCAGTTTGGGAGGCTGAGGTGGGTGGATCACCTGAGGTCAGGAGTTCAAAACCAGCCAGACCAACATGGTGAAATCCTGTCTCTACTAAAAAATACAAAAATTGGCTGGGCTTGGTGGCTGAGGCAAGAAAATTGCTTGAACCCAGGAGGTGGAGGGTTGCAGTGAGCCGAGATCACACCACTGCACTCCAGCCTGGGAGAAAAGAACAAAACTCCATCTCAAAAAAAAAAAAAAAAAAGACTGGCATGTAGAAGGAAACTGTTTTCTCTACGCTTCTCCAAAGAATGTCACCAGACCCAGGGGAGGTGCAGTATTAATTTCTAACAATCTCGGCTGCCTGCCAAATGGAATGAGCTACTTCATATGGCAGTAGTGAGTCCCCTGTCTCTGGAGGCATTCAAACAAAAGCCAGATGGCCATTTATCAATGATCCATGTAAAATGCTATACAAAATAAAACCTACCTAAGATCTCTTCCAATTCAGACTATATTAAAGAACTTCTAAAGTCTTTGTGATGAGACATATTTGGGCTAAGTTTCAAGAGATCAAGCCAAAATCAGTATGTGGGTTCATCTGTGATAAAAATGTTTGTTTTGCTTTTACAGTTTCCTCATTTGGCTGTTGGATTTTAAGCAAAAGCACCCAAGAAAAACAAGGCCTGTTCAAAAGCAAGGCAGCTTCCTTTTGCTGGTGCCCACTCTGTGAGAAACGCTCATGACAACAAAGTCTCCTTATGTACAATGAAACACAGTCAAAGAGATTTGATACTAAAAAATAAGACTAAAAGCTTGTTTAAGAGTCAATTTAATAACAATTTAAAATAAATCTGTAGTTTCATTAAGATGATGCTATTGATATTTTCTTGGTTACAGACACATTATTAAAGTTTTGGGTAAATTGTATTGACACTTCTTAAGATTCTTTCTCATGCTTAATAAAGTGTGCTACCTAGTTAACTCTTGTCTACATTAGCAAAGCAGATAATACAAACAGGAAAAATAAGAATTCACTGATACTTAGTCCTTGTGGGAATCGTGCTTTTATCCCAGCAGTTTTACACGGTAGCTGGCGTTCCCTGAGCATATTCTGAATTGCACTGTAGGGAGAGGTTGTGCTCAGTTGTAGGGTGGGGGGAATGCACTGCCTCAGGATTAAAAAACTAGTTCTGTGACCTTGAGGAAGTCATTTAAATTTCCATGGTCTGGGTTCCCCTCCTGTGTGAAAAGAGAAGGTGGAGTTCAACCTCTAGGATCTTCTCCAATTTTCACATTTTATTGATCTTTGTAGAAAAAACATCAGGAGGCCAGGCGCGGTGGCTCACGCCTATAGTTCCAGCACTTTGGGAGGCTGAGGTGGGCGGAATGTCTGAGCTCAGGAGTTCGAGACCAGCCTTTGCAATATGGTGAAACCCTGTCTCTACTAAAATACAAAAAATTAGCTGGGTGTGGCAGCGTGTGCCTGTAGTACCAGGTACGTGGGAGGCTGAGGCAGGAGAACTGCTTGAACCTGGGAGGCAGAGGTTGTAGTGAGCTGAGATCAGGCCAGGCCACGGCACTCCAGTCTGAGCGAGAGAGTGAGACTCCGTCTCCAAAAAAAAAGAAAAGAAAAAACATCAGGAGTTATGTGGGACAACAGCAAGTCATTTCTTCGAGAAGAATCTTGATCACCAAGGAATATTCACAACATACAGTCAGATAACGAGGGCTAACATGGAAGAGAGACCCACACATTTAAATCACCCAGCAAATATTTCCAAGGATTAATTGTAGCACATTTTTTGAAAGACATGTCAACCTCTGGATACACTGAAGAATGTATCCCACGTTGCAGATATGGGAAGCCTGTGGGGCCCACAGAGTTCTGGAGAGGCCTCGGGAGACTACGAGAGCCCCTGGTTGCTAATGCTTGTCATTCTAGTTGACCTTGCTGGTGGTCTATTAGGCTAGTGGTTCAGTATGCAGATGAAATGAAACGTGGAACCCAGTTTATTATCAGAACAACTACAAAGAAATGGGCCCCTGTATAAGACTGGACTGTCAAATCCCTGTCCTTTTCCTCCTTCCTTCAACAGTGGGTGTGGAGTGACTACAACCGACCAGAACCACGTGTCATGGCTGAGTCACATCCTCTTGCCCTTGGAATAAGAGCTCCCCACGGAAGGGACGTGGGGAGCCTGGACCATAGTGCGTCTCTCTTCCAACACATCCAGTCACCCCTGGCATGTGCCACTTACACTACATGTTCACAGAATTTTTTGTAAAAGTAAATACCAATTATAGTGAGGAAGAATTTTGACCATGAAATATTTTAAAAACAAACAAAAGCTTCTATTTCATTTAGCATTTGACACAGAAGAGCCCACATGTGAATAAAAACACATTAAATCTTCAGAGCACTTTCACTGTGGTTTTGGACCTCAGGTATAACAAATGCTTACATTGACAAATCCAGAATTTCTTTTGTAATTTATTTTTACAAATTATACCATGATAACATTTGACAAAAATTATTCATGTGAAAGTTTCCTTTAACATTTTATAAGTTAATCAAGTGCATACCACAATAGATTTTTGGTTGTTTAAATAGGATGTTCTCGTGATTTTAGTATTACACAACTTTAAGCTGAGACGACACTCAGAAATAAGCTTAGAAAATGGCATTACAAAAGACTGGGAGTGAGCAGTAAAAAACAAAACAAAACAAACCCACGCAGGGCTGTGGTGCTGCAGGAAATCAGATGTTTTCACTGCCATAAGTCTTCAGTGCGGCCAAACTTAAAAACCAGTCCTCTGTGAAAAAATCAAGAAATACCACATGACTCCCTGAATTTGAGAAAAGACTATGTGAGATTTTCAGAATAGTGTGAAACAAGCAACGAAGAATAATTGATGAGTTGTAGAAAAAATGTTGGTACAAAATGTATGAAAACAGAAACTGATCATTCTAAGGTAGTAAATTCTTCCGTTACACTCAACGGTGCTATTTACCACCATCCTCCCAACAACCTTAACTTTTGAGTATTGAAGACTCATGTGACTTTTAAAAAGTTAACCAGTGTTTACTATGTAACCATTATATGTCTGAGTTTATCAAATTCATTCAACAAACTGTTTTGGTGCCAGGGCTATAAGATAAGACACATAGCTACTGCACTCAAATTGCTCCCATTTTGCTAACCAATATGGTACGTGTGGGGGTGGCTGGGAAAGGAGGCTTATATACTAAGTATTAAGGGGCACAGAAACACAGAATTCAGTTGCCCTGAATAAGTTAGAAAAGGATTTACAGAGGTAATATTTGAGACGGGCTTTTATGGAAAAACAAGTTTGAATAGGACAATTGTATGCATAAAATAACAGCTGAGGTGTTAGTAGAACAAGGAGGAATCTACCATGGCCAGATGACAGTTTAGGAGATGAGGAGGCAGGGAATGGACACAGCCAGGCTCTGGAAAGCCAACTGCCCCGGGTGGCAAATTACCTACAGGTTCCTTAGATGAGCCAGAGTGCAGATGGCTGCCTGGGTGCCACTAAATGAAATGGGGCTATGGGCCAGGCACAGTGGCTCACACCTGTAATTCCAGCACTTTGGGAGGCTGAGGCAAACAGACTGCTTGAGCCCAGGAGTTTGAGACCAGCCTGGGCAACATGGCAAATGCCAGCCTCTACAAAAATACAAAAATTAGTTGGGCATGGTGGCACGGGCCTATAATCCCAGATCTCTGCTCTTCTAGTTAATATCAGATCTACTGCTGTAACAAAGAAAAAGTGACATTGGTTATTAGAGGCCTCTACTGTCCAAATAGCTTAAAAGAGACACTGTAACTCCACCATATTTCTCACAAGCTATGAACTCTAATCTAGAGTTTCTTGGGAAAGAGCCAGGGCCAGTCCCTCCTACAGTGTCAGATTATCATCTCTGGTACTGACATCTGCCCATTCTGACTTCTGAAACAGTAATTCCATGCTGCTGCTGAGTACTATTCTGTTATGATCAGAATGGCAGGTGTCCCCTCCAAATCTCCTGTTGAAATGTGATCCCCAGCATTGGTGGTAGAGCCTAGTGGGACGTGTTGGTCATGGGTGGCAAATCTTTCATGAATGGCTTAGTGCCATCCCCTTGGTGATGGGTCAGTTCTCACTCTGTTAGTTCACATGCGAGGTTGTTTGGAGGAGACTGGTACCTCTTCTTCCCCTCTCTCTGGCTTCATGTGATATGCCGACTCCCCCTTTGCCTTCTGCCATGATTGGAAGCTTCCTCAAGCCCTTACCAGAAGCAGATGTTGACACCATGCTTCCTGTTCAGCCTGCGGAACCGTGAGCCAAAATAAACCTACTTTCTTTCTAAATTACCCAGCCTCAGGTAACCCTAAATAGCAATGCAAATGGACTAACACAGCAGGCAATCTGCTACAACTATTCTAACAGTGTCCATTAACCGAATTCAGTTTGCTTACAGGATACAAGGTATAACCTAAAGAGGCTGTGCATCTTGTCACATCTAAGTTTGCATTCTTCTTATTTCCAAACTGATTTTATAATATGGCAAAGATGCCTGGTGATGGAATAGGTGTGATTACCAACTGGTGACTCTTACTGAAGGGCAACTATTAGTATTTCAGTAGACATGGGATTTTTTTTCTTTTTTGGAGGTGGGTAGGAAGGGATGGGGAAGGAAAACCCCTGGAATATACATCAGATTCCCAGCCTTTTTTGGATTAGAGATTTCTTTGAAAATCTGATGAAAGCCACAAACTGTCTCTTTCCAGAAATACGCAAGACACCAATTTCCTGCATATGGAAATGTCTGGTGATTCAAACCTTCAGAAGGCTTCTGACAGAATAAAGATTAAGAACTCCTGATGCAGGCTGTGTGTGGTGGCTCATGCCAGTAATCCCAGCACTTTGGGAGACTCAGATGTGAGCAGATCACAAGGTCAGGAGTCAGATATCAGCCTGACCAACACAGTGAAACCCTGTCTACTAAAAATACAAAAATATTAGCTGGGCGTGGTGGTGTGCGCCTGTAGCGACAGCTACTTGGGAGGCTGAGGCAGGCGAATCACTTGAACCTGGGAGACGGAGGTTGCAGTGAGCCGAGATTGAGCCACTGCACTCTACCCTGGTGACAGAGCAAGGCTCCATCTCAAAAAATAATAATAAAATAAGAGGGAACTCCTGATGCAGAGGATAAAGAACTGTTTTGTTTGTGGGGTCTCATGGCCAGGGGCAGGGGAAGGTTGTAGGGGGGGTTGGAGGGGGTGGTAGTGGCTGGAGGAGTAGCACAGGTAGAGAAAAGGGCTGGCCCTAAGTTTCTAGGAAAGATGAACATCAGAGAACACTGATAAAAGCCTTGAGGTTTTTAGAGGTTTTAGTCATCTTTTCATTTGTAATTGAAAGGAAAGGATAAAAAAATCTTTGGGCCTTTCTTCCACACCTCAAATCTCACTCAGAAATTCTACAATATCAAGGACAGAAGAACTATACAATATATCAGAAACCAAAATGTAAGGATAAGTGGTTTTAGGCAGGCTTTCGTTTAAAGCAACTGTTAAGGATCTAAGTTTAAAATGAACATCACCAGCGTTATGTAACTAAATCTGCATGAATCATAGTTACTCACTCATTAAAAGGGGGGGCATGGTGGCAATCTTAAAAATTAATATGTACTCTTAAGGTTGGCAGAAAACCAACTCATCTATTTAAAATATCTTTCTCAACCTTATTCTTCATGTTTTATGAAAATATCATGGAGGAGAGCATTGAATGAGTAATTAAGCAACTAAATATAGTAAATGATACAAAAGAAGCTATTACTTTTTTTAAAAAAAGGTAAGATAAAGAATGCAAAAGAAACTTACCCAAAAAAGATGAAGGCATTCTGGAAAAATACAGCAATTCCAGGGTATACTACAACTTTTTCTGTAAAAATAATTGTGGTGTTTAGAGGGTTATGGTCTCAAAACATTTGGTTTCAGATATATTGACAAACATCAGTTTTCCTGCCTAGAAGAATTGATTTTTTATGGAATTAGGGTTGGCTTGAGTATTAAATGACATAATGTGTGACAGAGTCTAGCATTGCTTTAGTAAATGTAAACATATATTTACTGAGGGCATACTATATGCTGGCTCTATTTAATGCTGAGGATACTGCAATAAACAAGACAGGTAAGTTATTTTTTTGTCCTCATGGAGCTAGACAATACACTCAATAAAAAGAAGATAACATGTCCGGGAGTGGTGGCTCATGCCTGTAATCCCAGCACTTTGGGAGACTGAGACGGGCGGATGATGAGGTCAAGAGATCGAAACCATCCTGGCCAACATGGTGAAACGCTGTCTTTACTAAAAAATATAAAAATCAGCTAGGTGTGGTGGTGCGTGCCTATAGTCCCAGCCACTTGGGAGGCTGAGGCAGGAGAACTGCTTGAACCCAAGAGGCGGAGGTTGCAGTGAGCAGAGATTGCACCACTGCACTCCAACCTGGCACCTGGTGACAGAGCAAGACTCTATCTCAAAACAAGAAAAAAAAAAAAAAAGATAACATAATGCAGGAAAGGTAGAGAAGTGTAGTGTGACATCAGACACAGGTGGCCAGGAAGACCTCACGAGAAGGGGACACTGGAGTAAGGACACACAGGAAGTGAGGGCAAAAGCCACGCATGAGCCCTGAGGGAACACGCGGTGTATTACAGAAACAGCCGCAGGGACAGGGTGAGGGCAGCTGGCTAGTGGAGATCTGATAGTCACAGTGAGGACTCAAGATTTGTACTCTGAGTGACATAAGAAGCCACCAGGTTGTGAGCAGAAAAGTGATGAACTGACGTATTTTAACAGGATCCCTCTGGCTGCTGTGCTCAGAGTAGATAAAAGGAGGCGACAGAGGAATAGAAAGCAGTTAGGAGGCTCTTCCAGGAAATCAGGTAAGAAATTATGATGGATTGAACCAGGGTGGCAGCAATGGAGATGGTAAACAGTGGTTAGATTCAGGGTACATTTTATAGCACAGTCAACAGGATCTACACACTGGATGCGGGGTGTGGGAGGAAAACAAGTGTCATCTTTGACAGGCCCTAACTATCCAGGGCTTTTGGCCTAAACACCTGGAAAGATAGAATAGCCAGCTATTAACTAAGATTGGAAGGACAGCCAGAGCAACATTTTTTTCTGATTGTATCCAGAACTGAAGTTGAAATTCTCATAAATTTCTACTACTGGAATTGTCAACGATTGCTCATTAATTGACAGAGGCAAGATAAAGAGGTGGATTATCAAAATTTTCTCATTTCAGAATGGCTTTGGTTAATCTGATTAACATAACAGATGGTTTGCAGTCTTCACTACTATTCCACATTAAATAACCATTACCACCAGAATGGCTGATAAAAATGTTATAAAGTCAACTTTATAACATTATAGATCTACTGCTAATAATTCTCAAAGCATGACTTTGCTCCAGATGCCTTCAAGAAAATAGCCTAAAACTATGAGATGAAGATATTCCCAAAAAAAGGGGCTCTGGGGGCCGGGCGCAGTGGTTCACAAGGTCAGGAGATCTGGCCAACATGGTGAAACCCTGTCTCTACTAAAATAAAAAAATTAGCTGGGTGTGGTGGTGCATGCCTGTAGTCCAGCTACTTGGGAGGCTGAGGCAGGAGAACTGCTTGAACCCAGGAGGCAAGATGCAGTGAGCCGAGATCGCGCCACTGCACTCCAGCCTGGTGCCTGGCCACAAAGCGAGACTCTGTCTTGAAAAAAAAAAAAAAGAGGGGGGGGGCTCTGCATTAATAGTTGTATCTGGGAAATAATTATCAGTAATTTAATTTTCTTCTTTTGAGTTCTTTTACATTCTTAGTTTTCTATAATGAACAAGTATTATGCAATTCCCACGATAAAAAGGGTAATTTTTTTCCTTTGTCTTTTTGAGAGAGTCTCGCTGTGTTGCGCAGGCTGCCACAGTGGGGTGATTGCAGCTCACTGCAACCTCCACCTCCTGGATTCAAGAGATTCTCATGCCTTAGCCTCCCAAGTAGCTGGAATTACAGGTGAGTGCCACAATGCCTGGCTAATTTTTTTATTTTTAGTAGAGATGGGGTTTTGCCATGTTGACCAGGCTGGTCTCAAACTCCTGGTCTCAAGTGATCCAGCTTCCCAAAGTGCTGGGATTACAGGTATGAGCCACTGCATCCAACCACATATTTTAAAATATATATATATGTGGCTGGGCGCGGTGGCTCACTTCTGTAATCCCAGCACCTTGGGAGGCTGAGGTGGGTGGATCACTTGAGGTAAGAAGTTCAAGACTAGCCTGGCCAACAGGGCGAAACCCTGTCTCTACTAAAAGTACAAAAATTAGCTGAGCGTGGTGGCGGGTGCTCTGCAATCCCAGCTTCTCAGGAGGCTGCGGCAGGAGAACCACTTGAACCCAGGAGGTGGTGGTTACAGTGAGCTGAGATTGCTTTACTGCACTACAGCCTGAGCAATAAGAGCAAGACTCCATCTCAAATAAAGAAAACATATATATATATATTTCAAATTATAAGTTAGTTATAATAGTTGTAATTTATAATATGTTACATGCAAACCGGGAATAAAAATTATGATAACTAAAAACAAGAAAAAAGAACAAAAGGAAATAAACCAAAATATTTAAGAGTAGTCAAAGTATTATTACTTCTTTTCTTTCTTCTCTTCTCTTTTCTCTTTTTTTGAGACAGGGTCTCACTTTGTCACCCAGCCTGGAGTACAGTGGTGTGATCACGGCTCACTGCAATCTCCTACCTCCCGGGCTCAGGTGATCCTCTCACCTCAGTCTCCCGAGTAGCTGGGACCACAGGTACACGCCACCATACTCGGCTAAATTTTTATTATTATTTGTAGAAATGGGGTCTCCCTATGTTGTCCAAGCTGGTCTCAAAATCCTGGCCTCATGCAATACTCCTTCCTTGGCCTTCTGAAGTGCTAGGATTACAGGCATGAGTCACTGCACCCACCCTCTTTTACTTTCTACATTTTTGGTAACATGATTTTAATAATAAGTTATACATGGCCCAGCCTGGTGGTTCACACCTGTAATTCCAGCTCTTTGGGAGGCTTAGGCGGGCAGATCACTTGAGCCTGGGAGTTTAAGACCAGCCTGGGAAACATGGTGAAGCCCCATCACAATAAAAAATACAAAAAATTAGCAAGGTGTGGTGGCATGGGCCTGTCTTCCCAGCTACTCAGGAGGCTGAGGTGGGAGGATTGCTTGAGTCTGGGAGATGGAGGTTGCAGTGAGCTGAGACACTGCACTCCAGCCTGGGTGACAGAGCAAGATCCTGTCTCAAAAAAAATAAACAAACA